>NC_083103.1:26878555-27615776 GCF_949774975.1 Lagenorhynchus albirostris
AAGAATTGGTTGGGGTTATTACCAAGGCATGTATATCACATTGAATGACCGGAAACATGAGATACAGACCTTTTACAGAAGATCATGCCTCCTACATTGCTAATCCATTGATCTTTTTGGTAAAAGGAGTATCATGAATACTTTGTATTTTAGAATCAAGATAAATTTCCCCTCCCCCACGATTCATCCGTCAAGTTGCCTGGTATTTCCTATTAAAGCAGAAAAGGAAATTCCTTCCTGACCTTGCAAATGATCATTTTCTTTCTTGAAGCATGAGATTTGATTGCCCTTGCAATCTGGCTCACACTTACTGCCTGCACTGTGAATAACAGTTCCTTTCTCAGTCATAGTGTTTGACTCTATGACCTCCCACAGAAATGAATTCCAGGCACAGACGGTGCATTGGAAAATGGAGATGGGAGTTCTTTGATACTAGATGTTCAAAGTATTGAGCTAGGAGCATCCTGCTCTGAATTCTCTATAAATGCAAATCTAGCTGGGTCACAGAGGAGGTATCCAAATAGTCTCGGGAAGCATTTGCCCTATAAAACCATACTTAAAAATCCCAGAGTGGATAGCAGGTGTAGCTTTTTGTCCCTACCTGGATTAGAGGAAATGGAGAATATTTTGCCAGTAAGCGTGGCTGGAGGAAAGCAAGCCATTTTGGTAAATTACTAATTCAGACTTGTTTTCAGAATATGTGATATTGATGGAACCAGGGTAAAAGTTGAACTTCGCTTTATTAGTTCTTTGATAATAAAAATATTTGTATGGTGCTTTGTAGTTTATGTTGTGATTTTTCTGGGTTAAAGTTATCTCATTTGATTTTCTTAACAGTCCTCAAAGTAGGGAAGTATTATTGTTATTGGCACAAGTTCCCAGTAATTATGAAAATAATTTTAGGAGGGAATACATAAAATACTCAGGAAAGCAACAGTTTTGAAGTGTTCTCAGATTCTTTGGAAGGGCTTATTTGCATATAAACAGAGTGCTCGTTATCAATCAAACTTATCAACTCTTTTATGCATCCAAAGGAGGTTTACCACAGTTTGAACAAAATGACATTGTTCAATATTTGTCCTTATGTGCATGGCTTATTTCACTTGGCAAAGTGTTTTCAAGGTTCCTCCGTATCAGTATATCAGTAGTATGTGTCAGAATTTCCTTCCTTTAGGGCTGAGTAATATTCTATTACATGTAATACCACCTTTTATTTATCAATTCTTCTGTCAATGGACATTTGGGTTGCTTCTACCTTTTGGCTGTTGTGGTTATGGATACTTTTAATTGAAGAATTTTATTATTTAAAATGCTATTGAATAATCTCAGTAGGTAAACTTATTTTTATAAGGTGATTTAAAATGTAGATATGATTGCTTCCATAATTATTTTTATTATCATCCATTATTGTTCCTTTGAAATACTCAAGAGCATTTTATTGGCAAATATTTATTGCCTTAACTTGAAAGTCCTATAATATGTTGAGTACCTATGAGCACTATGGCTTAGATGCTGAAAAGACAGACATGGATAGAGGAGATAAATGTGGAGATAGTCATAGCCAAATATAGTATGCAGATTTGAATTGTTTGACCTGCACAGTACGTATAAATTAAAAAAAAATTAGTTGCTGTTATCTAGAAATCAGGAGATTTTTACTTTAAATTCTAGATTTTGGTTTCTCAGAAGATCTGGAACATCTGGCAATATCCTAGACCACTTTTCCACATGACAACATTTTGTGGGGCTGAGTGGCAGCTGCCACCTTTAGACAGAATTCCTACTCTTCAGTTGAACATAGATGCTATATTATCTGCTTTTCTCATTTTTACGTTCCTAGCCAACAGAACTCTTCTCTGGAGCTGTGCCGTACTTGACACGTGGCTAGTCCAAGTGAGACATGCTGTAACTGTGAAATTCACACTGGATTTCAAAGAAATTCACACTGGTTTGGCCTGAAATAGGATGGCAAAATATTTCATTAATAATTTTTGTATTGATTGTGTTTTTAAATGGTAATATTTTGGTTAAATAAATTACTAAAATAAATGTAACTTGTTTCTTCTTACCTTTTTAAAAATGTGGCTACTAGACAATTTAAGATTACATGTATGCCTCACATTAGAGTTCTGTTGGACAGTACTACTCTTGATGGTCATGGCCTAGTATAGGGGTTGCTAAACAATAGCGCATGAGCCAAACCTGACTGGTTACCTGTTTTGGTATGATCCACAAGTTAAGAATGATTTTCACAGGTGAATATTTGCAATTTTTTTGATTATAGGAAACATTTAGCTTTGAACCCCAATTAAGTGAAATGGTATTCCCCCCCCAAAGAATTTTATTTTTCTCATTAGTAGACTTGTAGTACGAAACATTGTACTCAATTATTATTATTATATTTTGAATTTCCTCAAAAGTTTATGAAAATTTGTTTTTTTTTCTCTTGTTATTCAAGTTCCTATATTTTATCCTTGTTGTTCCTTCTTGGTATGCAAAGCCTAAAATATTTACTATCTGTCTTTTTACAGGAAAAGTTTACTAACCATTGGTCCAATAGGAAGCTGATGCAGGCAGCTTTCCGAGGAAGTTAAGCATAGTGGAAATGCTCTGGATTCTGATAGGCAAGGGTTCCAATCTTATCAATTGATCTATTCTCTGAGTCTTAGTTTTCTTATTGTAAAATGGCAATAATGATTCCTTTCTGAATTGTTTTGAAGATTAGGTAAGATACTGTACAAGATGTTTTGTGGAATAGGTGACTAGCACTTCCTCTGCCTAGAATGCTGTTCCTTGTTATACCTGAGTTGGTGACTTCTTGCCTATCTTTAGCATAGTAACATTTCTAGCTAAGAGAAGTATTTCTTGCTCTGGCCCCAAGCCTAGGTTAGCTCTGGAAATCCTGTCCTTTTTTTATGCTTATTATACTTACTGCTGTTTGTCCCACATCTATCTGCTTTCTAAGATTTTAAGGTCTATGAGGGAAGTGTCTTGATAACCAGTGTTTTCTAGGACTAACACATAATAAGTATTCAATATTTTTTTGAGTGATGTTGATGCAAAATGCTGTACATATGACACAGAAAACTAGAAGAATTCAGAGGGAAGAGATTTGTTTTTTCCACAGAGATTTCAAAGTTTGTGTCTAGAGATTTTGCCCATGTTTTAGGACATATAATTTAAACATGCTTTATTATTCCCTTCTACAATACTTGGATTTTCTCACTCATCTTTCTTAAAGATGAGTGAGGAAATGCAAGTAAAACACTAAACACAGTGCCTGGCACATAGTAAGGCCTCAACAAATTTTCTCTTCTCTAATGGTGGATGATGATGATAAATCAGAATACTGAACATAAAAATAAGCAAAGTATCTATGTACTTGATAAAATTGAGAGATCAAAAATTTTGGAGAACAGAAGGGAATCCATTTTCGAGAAAGTAAATTAGTCATTCCAGTATCCAAATTCAAACCACTCTCATCAACAAAAGTCAACTTTATTTTTTTAATGAACAGGATTTGAAGTATAGGACAGTAAAAACTTAGAATCCAGATCAACTTCTGAAAACCAAAACTAAATTTTGTCCTGAGTTTATATATTAGTTACAAGTTTATATGATAAATGTCTATGTGTCAAAATGTTTCTGGTCAGAATGACAACTGGCAGTTGTGGCTCCTTTCCCTTCAGAACACGAGGCTTAACAGATGGGAAGAAAAAGCACGTAGTAGGGTCCACGTTAGCCTTTGCCAACAGGAATGGACACTAAGGCTCTAGAGAGGATGGAGCTGATAATAAAATGCAGCCTCAGGGTTCTCTCTTACAGCCTTACCTAACCTTGTAATGGAGGTCACCCATTATATTTTAAATTTCTGGAATTTCTTTTGAGAATTCTATGTATTCCAGCCATAGTTTTCCAAGTCGTCAGCTTTATTCAGTTTAACCAATATTTGTCAAGTATCTACTGTGTGCTGGGCATTAAGGATATAGAGTTGAATATAGATTCAGAAACTACTTTAGAGGAGCTCAGAGTCTGGTGGATGAGATCAGTGTGCAAGACACACCAATTCACTGCATAAGTGCTGTGATAGCACTCTGCACAGTTACTGTAGCAGCATCAAAGATGGGCTCCCATGCCTAGGACCTAGAACCAATCAAAACAGTCTTCCTGGTCGAGTTAAACCAGAGTCAGAGGGGGTGTGTGTGTGTGTGTGTGTGTAAGGGAGGTGGTGGTAGTATAACCTAGAGTTATGGCCATCTATTTTTATCCTTGTAACTTTCTTAACCCACAATAAAACTCGAGGTTATAACACAATGAATATGGTGGTAATTCTCAGTGGTGGTGGAGAAGGCTCAGAATGGGATAGGGGATGTAAAGAATGGATCTTGAGATTCTCTCACAATATCAGGGTGTAGGGGCATTGGTGAGTAGCTGTAGAAATGGGATTTTGGTGGCATGGAATAAGGCCAAGTCAGAGTTGTGGACAAAGATGAGAAATGAGGCAAGGGAAGAGGAAGAAGCCAGATAATGAGGCCATGATAAGGAGCATGGGTTTGTATCCTGTGAGCAGTGGGGAGTCACTGAAGAGTTTTGAGTGGACAGTGACATAGTAAGATTTTTGCTTTAGAGCCTAAAAACAGGCTAAATAAAAAATGCAGATATGTGTGGTTTTTGCCTGTTCAAGATTTTTAAAGTTTTTGATCAAGTACTGAGAAAATATCCAAACTTTAGGACTGTATTCTCGTATGGCAACAATATGATGGAGATCAGTAGCAGCTGACCCATTGGATGAAGGATCTATTGTCTTTCTCTCAGGGACCACACATTAAAGCTCATGGAAGGGTTCTGTTCCAATTTTGATCACTCCGGAACAGGTCAGGGTGAATGCTGTTTTGTGATTATTCAGGACTGAACCAGTTGCCCCGCCTTATAATGGCAGAGTTTGTCATGATTATTATCTCTTAACCAGGACCAAATGGAACAGGAAAAGGATCAGTAACCTTAAAGATGGCCAAGGGTGCAGAGTGGAGAGTATAGGCCCATCCTAGTAGATGGGCCTATACTAATCGTACAAATGTATGAGCTGGTGTGCTAGAGTTATGAATAGACTGCTCTGGCAGCACAAAAAGGATGACAGATTGCCTTGGGAAAAGCAACCTGAAGAGAGGTTATAGAAGACTTTATTAAGCAGAGAAGAAAATTTTCCCCAAACAGTCTTAGAGTTCAGTTGTTATCTCAGCTGAATTATTTAGCTCTCAAGAGTGTCCTGGTTGGACAGTAGATCACATGGTCACCCTATATAGAGCAGCAGTGTGTTGGAGACTTCTAGCCTTCAGCAGAATCATTCTCTCTTTTTGACCTTGGCGACACTATCTCCCAGCCTGACTTGCAGTTGGAGGTGGCCCTGTGACTAAGTTCTCTTTAGTGAAATGGAAGCAAAAGTGATGTGTTCCCAACAGCAGAAGAACTGAGGAAGTATGAAAATAAAAAGCCAATGTGCTTCTTTCCCTATCCCAAACTTCTCATGTCACAAATCTAGCTTGTACTATGATTAGAGGAGAGCTTGAAATCAGGCATGACACTGAAATTTTGAACAAGGTTGGATGAAATTTTAATACCTGTAAGTACTAGGTAGTTCTAGATCTGCTTAAGATGTTTTGTAAGGGACAGCTGAAGACATTGCCATACAATAAAAAGCAAGTTGCCAAATAATATGGCGGTGATACCATTTCTGTAAACATAAAATCCATATATTTTATATGTACTTATATTTCTATATATGTGCATAGGAAGAGGTCCAAGCTATTAAATACAAAACTATTAACAGTACCTCTGAGTTCTCATTAATTGTACTAATCAATTGTATTAGAATGCATTAATAGAAATTTTCAGAGTGGAAAAATAACATTGGGTGTTAATTTTGATAATCCTAGAGATGAAGTGAATGTTTGGCAAGGAATTATACACAAGTACTTTACTACGTTTGATGATAGCTATTGCCAGCCAGTGGATCTTAATTTAGGGTTTGTGGGGTTTTTTTTGTACAAACCTAAAAAAAATTCTCCTAAAGTCTCCAAATGTAATTTATTTTCTTATTAATGTCATCAAATGTCTATTCATATAAATAGAATTCTGATTTTTAACTCTGAGCTTTCATAATCAAATACTCTAATATGAAGGAAGAATTTGCCAATTTGTCTGTTACTATCTAGCTATTTCCTCCATTTTTAAATCATATTTCCTGATGTATCCAAGATGTAATTAAAAACCATGGGCCTTGGAGTCAGACATGCCTGGATTTGAATCTCAGTTCTTTAAATTTCCTTACTGTGTGTTAACAAGCAAGTTGCTTTACCTCTTTAAGCATCATTTATAGGACTTGCTGAAGCGTTTTTGAGGATTAAATGCTATAGTGCATCCCCAGTGCGCAGAACAGTGTGACAGAGTAGACGATGAGAGTCCCACCCTTATCTCTACCCAGTCTTTGCTCTCATTTCAGTTCACTTTTAAGAAGCAGTAAATATAGTTTAATGCAGTTATTAAATAAGAATTCATAAACCTTCCATTGCCCTGCATTAATTTACACTACCCAGCCTCTCAAAAAAGTTTAACAGGCTGTTGGTAATTTGAAAGCAAAGGTGTTAATAGTATTTTATCTTTTTTGTCTCTTTTTCTGTAAATTTCTTGTTTTCTTCTGAATTATATTTTATCTTTCAAAGATTGAAATAAAATGAGGGAAAAGATAATTATGTTGGGACAAATGTGGACAGAAGATATTTTAAAAATGAGTAGTAACTTATATATATATTGGTGGGTAACAGGAAAAGAAGCAATATTAAAAAGAGTCTGTTTTTTAATTGCAAGATTCATGCATGTATATGTATTAATATTGTAGCAAATTTAGTTTATAGAGATAAACTGATGTAAATAAGAAAAAAGCTACACCATCCACAGTCTCACCAGTCTCAGTAGTTATTCTCAATATTTTAGTATATATCCTTCTCATATACTGATATATATTTAAAATATTATTTACTTTATTAATTTATTTTTGGCTGTGTTGGGTCTTCGTTGCTTCACGCGGGCTTTCTCTAGTTGTGGCGAGCGGGGGCTACTCTTCGTTGTGGTGTGTGGGCTTCTCATTGTGGTGGCTTCTCTTGTTGTGGAGCACGGGCTCTAGGTGCGTGGGCTTCAGTAGTTGTGGCACGCAGGCTCAGTAGTTGTGGCTTGCAGGCTTTAGAGCGCAGGGTCACTAGTTGTGGCACACGGGCTTAGTTGCTCCGTGGCATGTGGAATCTTCCCGGACCAGGGCTCGAACCCGTGTCCCCTGCATTGGCAGGTGGATTCTTAACCACTGTGCCATCAGGGAAGTTCCCTTATTTATTTACTTTCTGAGACAATTTTTTCGGGTAGTATATTGTTACCGTTTCCCATTATTAAATATTCCATAGCATTATTTTAAATGGATGATGATATTCTAGTCAAAAGCTTTATTTTACTAATCTTTTTAATTTTGAAATTTATGCATGCAATTTTTTTTACTGTTGCAAAGCATGTTTTGTCATCATTTTAGTCAGTTTTCTGGTGCATATCCATAATTATTTCCTATTGAAAAATTCCTAGAAGTGGAATGTCCAGATAAAAGGTTGTGCACATTTTAAAGGTTTGATATACATTGCCAAAGTTTCCTCTAATGAGCTGTAACATTTATGCTTTCATTAGCAATACGTGAAAGCACCAGTTTCCCTGTATTCAGTATTCCTTGAATTCACTAATCCTTATCAGTTGAAAAAATTTTTTGACCAGTCAGTAAGTTAAACACATCATCTCATTGTTTCAGTTTGAATTATTTTATTAGTAGTAATATTGAACTTTATGTGTATGTTTTCTTTGGCAATTTGTATTTTTTTTAATGAATTGAGTGTTCATTTCCTTTGCTCCTATTTTCCTTGGTGTTTATTTTTTTCTTAATTATTTTTTTAGTCTACTTAAAATTGTTCTTTACATATTAAGGATATTAACCTATTGTCATGTTGCAAATATTTTCTCAGTATATTGTTGCTTTTCGATTTTATTAAAGCTCCTTTATGAGATACAGAAGTTTAAGACTTTCATTTACTTAAATCTATCCATGTAAGACTTAGAGAGACATTTTCTTTTCAGACTCTACAAATGCAACTATATTATCTTCCAGCACTTTTATAATTATATTTAAATCTTTAAGTCACTAAAAGTGTTTAAAGTAAAAAAATGGATCCAACATATTTTCCTAAAATGTTAGTCAGTTGTTCATTACAATACTACTTACAAAATCCATCCCTTTCCTTTTTGAATTGAAATTTGGACCACAACCCCTTCTCTGAACTTTCTGGGGCTAGATGTATTTTGGAAATCATAATGTTTGGGATTTTAGAAAGTAATGTAGCACATAGACCATATAGTGTATAAAAACTGTAGTGGGGTCTGAAACAGTTCCCTGTACTGAAGTACTTTAATATTTTCACAGTAAAACATTCACACTAAGTGATATAAGTAATGTCTATAAATCAGTCCTTGCTAGGTTTTGCTACCTGATAAGTTCTAAAAAAACTCAGTTTTCAGAAATTTTTGAATTTTGTTATTGTGACTAAGAGATTTTAGACTTGTATCACATGTAACATGTAATAAAGCCCTAAGTATATAAGTTGTGTCTATTTTGGCCTGATATTTAGTTCTATCATCTGTCAGGGTACACAGTGTGATACACTGCTTTAGTGATTTTTGTTTTAAGGTATGATTTAATACTAGTTTTACTGTTTCTCCTTTTTTCCAAAAATTTATTGGTCATAGTTTTTAGATGCATTAGGGGATTTTTTCCTCAAGGCTCAAGCAAATTACATGGGAGAATTATAGATTAGTTTGGGGGAAGCACAACAGACAGGGTTGAGCCATGCTGACGATGGACAGAATTGTGCTCCCTGTGTCTGGGTACTGAGTCACTTTTGTACTCACTCTTGAATAACTCCTCAACTTTCAGGACCAACTTGAGAATCGCTGGTCTCTTGACACATACCTGAAAGTATATTTTGCTGGACATCCCGAGGTGCTCTCATGTAATCTCATATTTATCTTAAAACCTCCTAGGAGCTATGCTATAAAGAAACCCATTTGTCTTGGTTTAACTTAGTGTTTAGGAAGATCATTTGACTGCAAAATCCCTATATCACAATACCCAGCACATAGTTTAGGAAACAGTTGTCCAATGAAAAATAAAAGTACTTACAATTTGAGGATTTTCATCCATCACTAATCCATCACAGGTGCTTATTGAATGTCTGCTATCTTCCTGTTATGGTTTATTTATTAGGGGATATAAAAGAATCATAAGACATGGTACCTTACCCCAGGAACAAACATAATGAAAACAATTAGGGAAATGCTGACTGTGGCCGTGTAATTCTCAATGGACTATTAGCCCTCTGAAGGTACAGAGGCACCTAATCAATATTTGTATCACTGGAACCAGTACAGTGCATTATTTGTATCCGCACTACCATTCAGTAAATATACTAGATAAAAGAGTGAAAGAAGGGAGAGAGGAAGGGGCACCATCTATAGCATATGGCAGTATATTTTGGCTCATACATGCACACGAGGGGAAGACAAAGCCAGAGTGGGCTTCACAAATGAGACTGGACCAAAGTTGGGTGACAAAGGATTGATGGGGACGATTCCCCCATTACTGTGGGAAATAATGATTGAAAATAGGCTTATTGGAGATGTAAGGTGTATCGCTGTTCTAGACTGTTCTAGAAGGATAGAGGCCCATCTGACTTACCCTCTCTGGGCTCCAGAATCCTAACTATGGTTCTCAAGGAGCTCTCTGATTCAGATAGCTGTTTTAGTGGGTGAGAAAAAATGCAGTTCATTACTCTGTATAAAATAATGAAACATTCTAGTGTGGGAAATGGCGCAGGACTGGTCTAACAAAAATAGTAGGGTAAGGAGACATAATTCAGAAGCAGCCTGCCACATAAATGCTTCTCAGATGAACTCTGAAGTTTTTTTCAAGAATCCATAAACAATAAAATGGTTTCCTTGATACCCTTATTTGATTTACTCAATGTAGTAATTACCAGCTTATCAATTTCCCCCCAAAATGTACAGTCTGATTGTGTTTTATTTCTCTCCTTTGCTTTATAAATACTGTTTTTGCCTTTGTCCCTTGGCTTAGTCTATAAACAGATTCTCTCACGTGTGTGGACACAATTTGTGTGCAAAATAACTACTGAATGACTCCGAGTTATTTTCTGACACAAATATTACTTTCTTCCTGAGCTCTTGCCCACTGGATCTGGGGGGAAAATAACTGAATGTCCAATTCAGTTCAAAGCTTAGTCTGATCTGATCATTTAAATAGTTATTTTAGGTCATTATTTCTCTCAGACTCTCCTGTTGGTTTCCTTCAGGTAGTATATGGAAGAAGAGGTTGTGTGGCTTTCAGATCCTTAAAGCACCAGGGTAAGGGGCCCCTGACCTCATGCTGGCCCATTGGAATGTACATGTTGGCACAGCAGCTGCTCGCCAGTGGAAGGATGTCCCTTGTTCACCTAGTTGCTGGATGCTCTTCTGGCCTGTAGTGTGTGAACTTACAGCTCATTCTCTTGGCCCAGGCACTTTCTTAGGTGGTGCTTCCTGGATGATCCAACCTAAACTTGACTGATAGCCCTCCAAAGTCTGACTGAGACACCCATTTGGCCCTGGCTCAAGTGGTTTGTGGTGCTTCTCTCACTACAGAGCAACCTCTCCTCACTATGTGAATAGCCTGTGATAGACTTCACTGAGACACTTCCACGTCACAAGACACAGAAACCAAGGGTGGTTCAGGAGAGTTAAACCTCAGGCCTCCCTCTGCCTGCGGGTATCACATCATCTTGTCAACCTGGTTGTTTCCTAAGTTGCTGCAGGACAGTTTCCTCCCTGTGTCCATATTGAGGGGAGGGGAACAGAAGACCCCTCTGCCCAAGGATTGTTTCCGCTTACCTGACACTTGTCTCCCTTCCGAAGCCACACCCTAAAAGAGGGGAACTTAAGACCTGATTCTTCTGGCTATTTTACTTTCTTGCTTCTCTCTCTGAGACTTCTTCCAATTTTTCCTCTAGGACAGAAGGAGGTAGGCTTTAATTTTGTTCCTACATTGTATCTTATTCCTGATTCCAGCAAAGGCCTATAGCAGTCAGTCATTACTCTTAATTTACAAAGGGAAATTTATGGGCTGAGTCATCTAAATTTAGCTGTTTATATGCTAATGGAGGGTGGTAACGGGTTTTCTTGAAAGGCAGATCCTTTCTCAAGGCAACAGTCTTATATGCAGGGATATTCTGCTGTACATGACAGAAGCAATATCATTGTGACAAATCTTAGGGATACCGGGAATAGTTTGGGCAGTCTTGTACGTGGAAAGGCCAAAAAGAAAAGCATAATCTTTAAACCATTACTCTTGTTACATTACCCATTATAATACCCAAAGGACACAGTATTAAGAGATTTGAGTGGGATACCTTTAGTTACTAGGAATAGAGACTTATTCAGATCTTCTAAAGTAATGCTGCATTTACCGTGAGGACATATATGACATATCTGTTAGAGTTTATTAGTTGCAATCAGTGGGGTGTGTCTCCGGCTAACTTAGGCAGAAACAGAATTTAATGGGATGGCAGGTGGTAGCACATGGAATTCAAGGAAAGACCAAACAAAGGGGCTGTAGAAAGAACTGGAACAACTCCAGACATCTGGATTTAAGGGACAATCTCCTCAGAGTGCTATTAGTGGGACAGATTCTCTCCAGCTGTTTTATGTCTCTGTATGGTTCCCCTCATGACTTTGTATCTCTGAAGAGAGTCTGGTTGGTCTGGGGAGGCCAGGGGTCTACCTCTTGGCCAGAGTAGCACAGTCCCTCCAAAACTGCACATGATGGTAGAAGAAATGGCATAGAGAGTCAGTCTGACAGGGCAAGCTGAGTTGAATTTAGGGCATGTGGCATTCCTAATTGTGATAGAATGTTTAGGCAGAAAGTTTATAATCTGGCTACTAAGTCAGGACTAACTCAGCACCACTTTTCCCACAAATGTGGAAAGGCTAAAGTTTGTTTATGATTACTTTTTTAAAAAAACAGGAAAGGAAGGAGATTTTAGAAGTAGTTTGTTTCTTTAAGTGTTAAATAAATTGAAGGTAAGCTCTTATGGAGAATTCTCTTTTACATCCCTTTAGACAAACTATAAATATTTTAAAATATTACTGTTTTAAAATGGTTATGAAGTGTTTGCTGGTTTTTAAATATTATGAAGATTTCTTTTTTAAATTCTCTTTTTAAACAAACTGACCTCAAAAAGCTACAGGCTCTGGGGCTTCCCTGGTGGTGCAGTGGTTGAGAGTCCGCCTGCCGATACAGGGGACACGGGTTCGTGCACCGGTCCGGGAAGATCCCACATGCCGCGGAGCAGCTGGGCCCATGGGCCATGGCCGCTGAGCCAGCAGGTCCGGAGCCTGTGCTCCGCAACGAGAGAGACCATGACAGTGAGAGGCCCACATAACGCAAAAAAAAAAAAAGCTACAGGCTCTGGTAAAGGTAGCTTTTGTTCAAAGGATTGGCAAGGATGGGAGAGGAATCCCTGGCTTTGGAAGGCCTGGGCTGTATGAACCATCACTATTGCCCAATGTCTCAACTAATTTGTGGCAGAGACAGAATTCGCGGCTAGTTTTGAATTAAGGATTCTGCTCTTTTCCCCTAGTGTAAAAGTGGCACTCTTGAATTTTTTGTAGAAGGGATTTAAGTGAGATAACCCTGTTAGAAGTGGGGGCTAGGTCAGGACTTTCTTAAGGTCTGGGTCTAAGACTGGAACTGAGTTAAGTATATATAGCTTGAGAGGATGGGGCTGAGCCAAGGGAAAGCTAAGTACTGAGTCCTCCATTATGCCCTTACTATAGGACTAGCACCTTATTGGGATTGACATATATGCACTGATATGTATAAAATAGGTAACTAATAAGAACCTGCTGTATAAAAAAAAAAAAAGAAAGAAAGGAAATAGATTAGGTTACACTAACCATCTAGTCCTTGTTGTCACTCCTTCCATTCAGACCATTGCCAAGACTTGCCCACTTGGATCAGCTATGTCCTTTCTCTCTCCTTATGCTTTAAGGCTCAGTTTTCTCTCCTTTCCCTCCCAAAGTCATGTCAAAGCAATCACTGATTGTATTTAGAACAAATTTTATCATGTAATTAATGACTAATTAGTAATACTAATTAATAATATTGCTCTATATTATCACTTCTTTTCCTAGCTAGGTACTGCCCATCGTTTTTTGACTTTCTGTCTCTAACCGCTCCATCGCCCAATAATATTTTTGCCCTTTATACTTATAGATTGTATTGTTTATACCTCCATTTGAATTATGATCTACCTTCTGCCATATATTGTTTCTCACTTTCTATTGTTTATTTATTTATTTATTGTCTCCTCAACCATATCACACTTTGCTATTAACCTATTTCTACCTAGAAAAATGTCTAGTACAGTTGTTGCATGTGAAAGCATGTTATATTATTTAATTCTGTGATTTTCTAAATTGGTGAGGTGATTTGGAATCAACTGGATTCAGTTCTAGGTTCCAACTCTCTCCTTGCCTATAACACCAACTTTATTTAATTAAGAGCTAAGCGTTTGTTTAAAGATTTCAGAGACCACCCCTACCCGCCCCACCATGAGGACCATTTATTAAACAGACCATGTGTATTTTTCATTTGCCCAGCCTAATTATAAACCTTGAACCCTGGTCTGGTGCTTCTTCACAGTCCCTAGCTTGATTTTGAATAAATAGTAGGTTTTTAATAAACATTAAGATGAAATAAGAGTATAATATTTGTATCATGATTTTTAGGTTTAGTTCAACTCTAAAGGATATTTAAATTAATTTTAAGTCAAAAATAGTTCAGATTTCTTTAACATTACAAGTGTTGACACATGAAATCATTTCTTAAAGAGATTCACACACACGTGCGCGCGCGCGCGCACACACACACACACACACACACACATCAAAAACCCCATGTCAGAGTTCCATGAATCACCTTTAATATTTTTTTTTTTGTTGATATGTCTTTTTTTTTTTTACATCTTTATTGGAGTATAATTGCTTTACAATGGTGGGTTAGTTTCTGCTCTATAACAAAGTGAATCAGTTACACATATACATATGTTCCCATATCTCTTCCCTCTTGCATCTCCCTCCCTCTCACCCTCCTATCCCACCCCTGTAGGTGGTCACAAAGCACCAAGCTGATGTCCCTGTGCTATGCGGCTGCTTCCCACTAGCTATCTGTTTTACATTTGGTAGTGTATATATGTCCATTAGCATTATGATGGAATCAAAGGTTAGAATAAAATTAATGACAGGAATAAAAGCAAAATCCAGAATCCAAAACAATTTTTTACATGACATTCCATTTTCTGTCTTCATAAAATCCCCTCCATGCACACACATTGACTGGCACTGTAATAAGTAGTTGTTATATCTGGGAACTCAGGTTGCCTTTATTTGTTTTATATATTGGTAGTGTAGATCTCCTTGTGCTATGTGGCTGCTTCCCACTAGCTATCTATTTTACGTTTGGTAGTGTATATATGTCCATGCCACTCTCTCGCTTTGTCACAGCTTACCCTTCCCCCTCCCCATATCCTCAAGTCCGTTCTCTAGTAGGTCTGTGTCTTTATTCTGGTCTTACCCCTAGGTTCTTCTTGACATTTTTTTTTCTTAAATTCCATATATATATATGTGTTAGCATACGGTATTTGTCTTTCTCTTTCTGACTCACGTCACTCTGTATGACAGACTCTAGGTCCATCCACCTCATTACAAATAGCTCAATTTCATATCTTTTTATGGCTGAGTAATATTCCATTGTATATATGTGCCACATCTTCTTTATCCATTCATCTGATGATGGACACTTAGGTTGTTTCCATGTCCTGCCTATTGTAAATAGAGCTGCAATGAACATTTTGGTACATGACTCTTTTTGAATTATGGTTTCCTCAGGGTATATGCCCAGTAGTGGGATTGCTCGGTCGTACGGTAGTTCTATTTGTAGTTTTTTAAGGAACCTCCATACTGTTCTCCATAGTGGCTGTATCAATTTACGTTCCCACCAACAGTGCAAGAGGGTTCCCTTTTCTCCACACCCTCTCCAGCATTTGTTGTTTCTAGATTTTTTGATGATGGCCATTCAGACTGGTGTGAGATGATATCTCATTGTAGTTTTGATTTGCATTTCTCTAATGATTAATGATGTTGAGCATTCTTTCATGTGTTTGTTGGCAGTCTGTATATCTTCTTTGGAGAGATGTCTATTTAGGTCTTCTGCCCATTTTTGGATTGGGTTGTTTGTTTTTTTGTTATTGAGCTGCATGAGCTGCTTGTAAATCTTGGAGATGAATCCTTTGTCAGTTGCTTCATTTGCAAATATTTTCTCCCATTCTGAGGCTTGTCTTTTGGTCTTGTTTATGGTTTCCTTTGCTGTGCAAAAGGTTTGAAGTTTCATTAGGTCCCATTTGTCTATTTTTGTTTTTATTTCCATTTCTCTAGGAGGTGGGTCAAAAAGGATCTTGCTGTGATTTATGTCATAGTGTTCTGCCTACGTTTGCCTCTATGAGTTTGATAGTTTCTGGCCTTACATTTAGGTCTTTAATCCATTTTGAGCTTATTTTTGTGTATGGTGTTAGGGAGTGATCTAATCTCATACTTTTACATGTACCTGTCCAGTTTTCCCAGCACCACTTATTGAAGAGGCTATCCTTTCTCCACTGTACATTCCTGCCTCCTTTATCAAAGATAAGGTGACCAGGGGCTTCCCTGGTGGCACAGTGGTTGGGAATCTGCCTGCCAACGCAGGGGACACGGGTTCAAGCTCCGGTCTGGGAGGATCCCACATGTCATGGAGCAGCTAGGCCCGTGAGCCACAACTACTGAGCCTGCGCATCTGGAGCCTGTGCTCCGCAACAAGAGCGGCTGCGATAGTGAGAGGCCCGCACACCGTGATGAAGAGTGGCCCCCGCTTGTCACAACTAGAGAAAGCCCTCACACAGAAATGAAGACCCAACACAGCAAAAATAAATAAATAAAATTTAAAAAAAATCTTTGCTAATCTAATGGCAAAAATAATGTTTCATTGTTTTAAAAAAAAAAAAGATACGGTGACCATATGTGCGTGGGTGTATCTCTGGGCTTTCTATCCTGTTCCATTGGTCTATATTTCTGTTTTTGTGCCAGTACCATACTCTCTTGATTACTGTAGCTTTGTAGTATAGTTTGAAGTCAGGGAACCTGATTCCTCCAGCTCTGTTTTTCGTTCTCAAGATTACTTTGGCTATTCAAGGTCTTTTGTGTTTCCATACAAATTGTGAAATTTTTTGTTCTAGTTCTGTGAAAAATGCCAGTGGTAGTTTCATAGGAATTGCATTGAATCTGTAGATTGCTTTCGGTAGTAGAGTCATTTTCACAATGTTGATTCTTCCAATCCAAGAACATGGTATATCTCTCCATCTATTTGTATCATCCTTAATTTCTTTCATCAGTGTCTTATAATTTTCTGCATACAGGTCTTTTGTCCTCTTAGGTAGGTTTATTCCTAGATATTTTATTCTTTTTGTTGCAGTGATAAAGGGGAGTGTTTTCTTGATTTCATTTTCAGATTTTTCATCATTAGTCTATAGGAATGCAGAGATTTCTGTGCATTAATTTTGTATCCTGCTACTTTACCAAATTCATTGATTAGCTCTAGTAGTTTTCTGGTAGCATCTTTAGGATTCTCTATGTATACTATCATGTCATCTGCAAACAGTGACAGCTTTACTTCTTCTTTTCCGACTTGGATTCCTTTTATTTCCTATTCTTCTCTGATTGCTGTGGCTAAAACTTCCAAAACTATGTTGAATAATAGTGGTGAGAGTGGGCAACCTTGTCTTGTTCCTGATCTTAGTGGAAATGCTTTCAGTTTTTCACCATTGAGGATGATGTTGGCTGTAGGTTTGTCATACATGGCGTTTATTATGTTGAGGAAAGTTCCCTCTATGCCTACTTTCTGGAAGCTTTTTATCATAAATGGGTGTTGAATTTTGTTGAAAGCTTTCTCTGCATCTATTGAGATGACCATTTTGTTTTTCTCCTTCAGTTTGTTAATATAGTGTATCACGTTGATTGATTTGCATATATTGAAGAATCCTGCATTCCTGGAATAAACCCCACTTGATCCTGGTGTATGATCCTTTTAATGTGCTGTTGGATTCTGTTTGCTAGTATTTTGTTGAGGATTTTTGCATCTATGTTCATCAGTGATATTGGCCTGTAGTTTTCTTTCTTTGTGACATCCTTGTCTGGTTTAGGTATCAGGGTGATGGTAGCCTCAGAGAATGAGTTTGGGAGTGTTCCTCCATCTGCTATATTTTGGAAGAGTTTGAGAAGGATGGCTGTTAGCTCTTCTCTAAATGTTTGATAGAATTCGCCTGTGAAGCCATCTGGTCCCGGGCTTTTGTTTGTTGGAAGATTTTTAATCACAGTTTCAATTTCAGTTCTTGTGATTGGTCTGTTCATATTTTCTATTTCTTCCGGATTCAGTCTTGGCAGGTTGTGCAGTTCTAAGAATTTGTCCATTTCTTCCAGGTTGTCCATTTTATTGGCATATAGTTGCTTGTAGTAATCTCTCATGATCTTTTGTATTTCTGCAGTGTCAGTTGTTACTTCTTTTTCATTTCTAATTCTATTGATTTGAGTCTTCTCCCTTTTTTTCTTGATGAGTCTGGCTAATGGTTTATCAATTTTGTTTATCTTCTCAAAGAACCAACTTTTAGTTTTATTGATCCTTGCTATCATTTCTTTTTCATTTATTTCTGATCTGATCTTTATGATTTCTTTCCTTCTGCTAACTTTGGGGGTTTTTTGTTCTTTTTCTAATTGCTTTAGGTGCAAGATTAGGTTGTTTATTCGAGATGTTTCCTGTTTCTTAAGGTAGGACTGTATTGCTATAAACTTCCCTCTTAGAACTGCTTTTGCTGCATCCCATAGGTTTTCGGTCCTCATGTATCCATTGTTATTTGTTTCTAGGTATTTTTTGATTTCCTCTTTGATTTCTTCACTGATCACTTTGTTATTAAGTAATGTATTGTTTCGCCTCCATGTGTTTGTATTTTTTACAGATTTTTTCCTGTAATTGATACCTAGTATCATAGCGCTGTGGTCGGAAAAGATGCTTGATACAATTTCAATTTTCTTAAATTTACCAAGGCTTGATTTGTGATCCAAGATATGATCTATCCTGGAGAATGTTCCATGAGCACTTGAGAAGAATGTGTATTCTGTTGTTTTTGGATGGAATGTCCTATATCAATTAAGTCCATCTTGTTTAATGTATCATTGAAAGCTTGTGTTTCCTTATTGATTTTCATCTTGGATGATCTGTCCATTGGTGAAAGTGAGGTGTTAAAGTCCCCTACTATGAATGTGTTACTGTCGATTTCCCCTTTTATGGCTGTTATTATTTGCCTTATGTATTGAGGTGCTCCTATGTTGGTTGCATAAATATTTATCATTGCTATATCTTCTTCTTGTATCGATCCCTTGATCATTATGTAGTGTCCTTTGTCTCTTCTAATAGTCTTTATTTTAAAGTCTATTTTGTCTGTTATGAGAATTGCTACTCCAGCTTTCTTTTGGTTTCCATTTGCATGGAATATCTTTTTCCATCCCTCACTTTCAGTCTGTATGTGTCTCTAGGTGTGAAGTGGGTCTCTTGTAGACAGCATATATATGGGTCTTGTTTTTGTATCCATTCAGCCAGTCTGTGTCTTTTGGTGGGAGCATTTAATCCATTTACATTTAAGGTAATTATCGATATGTATGTTCCTATTCCCATTTTCTTAATTGTTTTGGGTTTGTTATTATAGGTCTTTTCCTTCTCTTGTGTTTCTTGCCTAGAGAAGATCCTTTAGCATTTGTTGTAAAGCTCGTTTGGTGGTGCTGAACTCTCTCAGCTTTTGCTTGTCTGTAAAGGTTTTAATTTCTCCATCAAATCTGAATGAGATCCTTGCTGGGTAGAGTAATCTTGGTTGAAGGTTTTTCTCCTTCATCACTTTAAATATGTCCTGCCAGTCCCTTCTGGCTTGCAGAGTTTCTACTGAAAGATCAGCTGTTAACCTTATGGGGATTCCCTTGTGTGTTATTTGTTTTTCCCTTGCTGCTTTTAATATGTTTTCTTTGTATTTAACTTTTGACAGTTTAATTAATATGTGTCTTGGCATGTTCCTCCTTGGATTTATCCTGTATGGGACTCTCTGTGCTTCCTGGACTTGATTAACTATTTCCTTTCCCATATTAGGGAAGTTTTCAACTATAATCTCTTCAAATATTTTCTCAGTCCCTTTCTTTTTCTCTTCTTCTTCTGGAACCCGTATAATTCGAATGTTGGTGCATTTAATGTTGTCCAAGAGGTCTCTGAGACTGTCCTCAGTTCTTTTCATTCTTTTTTCTTTATTCTGCTCTGCAGTAGTTATTTCCACTATTTTATCTTCCAGGTCACTTATCCGTTCTTCTGCCTCAGTTATTCTGCTATTGATCCCTTCTAGAGTATTTTTAATTTCATTTATTGTGTTGTTCATCATTGCTTGTTTCATCTTTAGTTCTTCTAGGTCCTTGTTAAATGTTTCTTGCATTTTCTCTATTCTTTTTCCAAGATTTTGGATCATCTTTACTATCATTATTCTGAATTCTTTTTCAGGTAGACTGCCTATTTCCTCTTCATTTGTTTGGTCTGGTGGGTTTCTATCTTGCTCCTTCATCTGCTGTGTGTTTTTCTGTCTTCTCATTTTGCTTACCTTACTGTGTTTTTGGGGTCTCCTTTTTGCAGGCTGCAAGTTCATAGTTCCCGTTGTTTTTTGTGTTTGTCCCCAGTGGCTAAAGTTGGTTCAGTGGGTTGTGTAGGCTTCCTGGTGGAGGGGACTAGTGCCTGTGTTCTGGTGGATGAGGCTGGATCTTGTCTTTCTGGTGGGCAGGTCCACATCTGGTGGTGTGTTTTGGGGTGTCTGTGGACTTATTATGATTTTGGGCAGCCTCTCTGCTAATGGGTGGGATTGTGTTCCTGTCTTGCTAGTTGTTTGGCATAGGGTGTCCAGCACTGTAGCTTGCTGGTCGTTGAGTGAAGCTGGGTGTTGGAGTTGAGATGGAGATCTCTTGGAGATTTTCGCCATTTGATATTATGTGGAGCTGGGAGGTCTCTTGTGGACCAGTGTCCTGAAGTTGGCTCTCCCACCTCAGAGGCACAGCCCTGACTCCTGGCTGGAGCACCAAGAGCCTTTCATCCACACGGCTCAGAATAAAAGTTAGAAAAAGTAGAAAGAAAGAAAGAAAGAGGATAAAATAAAATAAAATAAAGTTATTAAAATAAAAGAATAGTTATTTTAAAAAAATTTTTTTAAGTAAAAAAACAACAACACAAAAAACAGACGGATAGAACCCTAGGACAAATGGTGAAAGCAAAGCTATACAGACAAAATCTCACACAGAAGCATACACATACACACTCACAAAAAGAGGAAAAGGGGAAAAAAGAATAAATCTTGCTCTCAAAGTCCACCTCCTCAATTTGGGATGATTTGTTATCTATTCAGGTATTCCACAGATGCAGGGTACATCAAGTTGATTGGCCAGATTTAATCCGCTTCTCCTGAGGCTGCTGGGAGAGATTTACCTTTCTCTGCTTTGTTCGCACAGCTCCCGGGGTTCAGCTTTGGATTTGGCCCCGCCTCTGCGTGTAGGTCGTGGGAGGGCGTCTGTTCTTCGCTCAGACAGGACGGGGTTAAAGGAGCCGCTGATTCGGGGGCTCCGGCTCACTCAGGCCGGGGGATAAGGGAGGGGCACGTAGTGCGCGGCGAGCCTGCGGCGGCAGAGGCCGGCATGACGTTGCACCAGCCTGAGGCGCGCCGTGCGTTCTCCCGGGGAAGCTGTTCCTGGATCCCGGGACCCTGGCAGTGGCGGGCTGCACAGGCTCCCCGGAGGGAGGTGTGGAGAGTGACCTGTGCTCGCACACAGGCTTCTTGGCGGCGGCAGCAGCAGCCTTAGCGTCTCATGCCCGTCTCTGGGGTCCGCGCTTTTAGCCGCGGCTCGCGCCCATCTCTGGAGCTCCTTTAAGCAGCGCTCTTAATCCCCTCTCCTCGCGCAGCAGGAACAGAGGGAAGAAAAAGTCTCTTGCCTCATCGGCAGGTCCAGACTTTTCCCCAGACTCCCTCCCGGCTAGCCGTGGCGCAGTAACCCCCTGCAGGCTGTGTTCACGCCGCCAACCCCAGTCCTCTCCCTGCGCTCCGACCCGAATCCCAAGCCTCAGCTCCCAGCCCCGCCCGCCCCGGCGGGTGAGCAGACAAGCCTCTCGGACTGGTAAGTGCTGGTCAGCACCGATCCTCTGTGCGGGAATCTCTGCGCTTTGCCCTCTGCACCCCTGTTGCTGTGCTCTCCTCCGCGGCTCTGAAGGTTCCCCCCTCCACCACCCGCAGTCTCTGCCTGCGAAGGGGCTTCTAGTGTGTGAAAACCTTTCCTCCTTTACGGCTCCCTCCCACTGGTGCAGGTCCCATCCATATTCTTTTGTCTCTGTTTATTCTTTTTTCTTTTGCCCTACCCAGGTACGTGAGGATTTTCTTGCCTCTTGGGAGGTCTGAAGTCTTCTGCCAGCGTTCAGTAGGTGTTCTGTAGGAGTTTTTCCACGTGTAGATGTATTTCTGATGTATCTGTGGGGAGGAAGCTGGTCTCCGCGTCTTACTCTTCTGCCATCTTCCGCCTCTCCCACCTTTAATATTTATGGCAGGAACGGATAGCATTGATTTGACATGTTGACCTGTTTATCAGTTTGATTTTGTACATTTGAACTTTTCAAACCATTGCCTATATTTTGGTTTCATCTTTGTTGACAGGTAGGGAACCAAAAATATCAGCCTGATCCAATTTAACATGATACAGACTCATTATCGTTTAATTCCTTTACCAATTTTTATGTGTGTGGCCACTCTTTAACAATTCCATTAATGCATTTCCACGCACAAATTATTTAGGTTGACAAAATTCAGAGTTTTTTTCTGGACATCCGTGATACCAAGTAGTGTCTTCCCTCGCACTCCTAGCAGCCACCTCCTGTTCCCATACATAAATGGCAGCCAGCAATGGCTGGAAACAAAGGACTCTCTCCCAGTCTCTGAATACAGTGACATTCATTCTGAGAGAAGCAGGGGCAGCTCTTTGAAAGCCGACTTCTTCAGCTCGACAATAACACACAATGAGTTATTGACTTGTTTATGTACGGAGCTCTTTTCAGTAACTAACTCTGACTCCCACAGTCTGGACAAATGATTGATTTCGTGGTTAGAAAAAGAGAAAGCTCTCGCGCTAAACTCTGTAGTGCAAACTACTTCTTCCTCATTTGTTCCCTAACTGAATAGGACCTTATTAAAATGCACTTTTCAAAAAAATACCTGCAGCTGGTCTTTATAACCATGTTTTGTATATATAAATAAGTAATTTGTCCCAGTCTTTTGTATATTAACAGACCATTGGGAAACTTGTCAATATATATGAAGGCTGATTGTCCTGTTGTTTATGCTAAACTGTATTGCCTGTATTGATCTGCATGTAAAATATGGATCAAATAACTTATTAATAGATCAGTATTTACTGGTCAAAAAGATTTTTGATAGAAAGATTCAGTTTTCTTCTTGGGTTATGTTGCTTTATTAAGAACATTATACATAACACATATCATATGCTTCACATTTAAATCTTTAACTGCTTTTCTGGAGCATACAGAGAAAATTGCATGCAGAACTACAGTTCAGAGCACTGACAGTTTGGTTAGACTAATAGACTCTTCCCTCTTTGGCTGGTACCTATCTGGAATGTCAATATGAATTAGATAGAACATACCAGTGTTTGATTACTCTATCTTTTCTAAAAATATTAATAACTAGACTCTAGCGTTTACTTTAGAGTTATTTTCTCCTATAAAATAGATTTTATTTTATCTTAATGTCATGTTAAATTTTTTACACAGTCTTTATGAGTTTCGTAAATATGCCTTAAAATATTTTTTCTGGGGAGTTAAAAAAACAGGACAGAAAAGCCATATAATGTTAATGATACCATAAAATGAGATTACTGCTGTTCTGTCTGTATTTCTCCAGCAGGAGGTTTTGAGCCTGTTTTCCTCTCTAGGATGTCCATAGTAGAGCTTTCCTGAGCCAGCAAATGTTTGAAGAATTCCTCAAAATTAAGAGTACTTTCTATTATAGTCACAATGGGCCATATGTTTTGTATAAAACTATATATACATTAGTAATCTATGACCCTTTAGGACTTTGGAGAAAGTATAATGTCTGCTACGTTAGCATTAATAGTTTTATGTAAAATATAGTCTAACAGGTAACAACCACTAGAAATCATTTCATTGGAATCTGTTGTTTCAGGTATACTTTTGTGGATTTCTTTTCTTAATTCCTAAACAAATTGTTTGAGGTGAACTTACTCCTTTTTAATCTTGTTTCTCTAACCAGACCATTGTCTTGAATCATTTTGTTCATTTTTCTTTGACAGAGCCATTGTGTTCCTTGTTTCTTCCATATCTGCTACTGTCTTTGAGTAGTCTCATGTCTGTTTTTTTCTGGTTACCATTAATATTGAATGAGCCAACTTTAACCTACTTTAGGATAGCCAGTGTTTGTTACTTACATATTTTTAAACTCTTAGCAGCAAGCTCTGGCGAAAATGGTGAATTAAACCTTCCTATTTAGCTTGGTAAGTTTTGATGTGTATCACAAATATTTGGGGGTGTTTTCTCACATTTTAAAAGGGCATGATGTAGTTAGAAAAAAGCAACTTGATTTTCCACTCCCCTGTTTGGTAGAGATTTGGCTTTTCATAGTTATATACAAATTTTAGCCATCTTTCTGTTTTTTTATTGAGGTATATTGAGAAATATCACTGCAATGTCTAGTTAACATTCCTCACTATACATAGTTACAGATTTTTTCCTTGTGATGAGAACTTTTAAGACCTACTCTCTTAGCAAGTTTCATATATGCAATACACTATTATTAACTATAGTCACTATGCTGTACGTTACATCCCCATGACTTACTTATTTTATAACTGAAAGTTTGTACCTTTTGACTTCCTTCATCCATTTTGCCCACCTTTCAACCCCCATTCCACCTCTGGCAACCACCAGTGTTCTCTGTATCTATGAGCTTTTTTTCTTTTTTAAGGTTCCATATGTAAGTGAGATCATGTGCTGTTTATCTTTCTCCATCTGACTTTTTTCACTTAGGATAATGCCCTCAAGGTTCATCCTTCCTGTTTGTTTTGATTTTTAATTTGAAGTGTCTACCTCTTTATACATGAAAATTAGCCTCAGAAATTTCAAGCGCATTGACAAAAAATTATTTCATATATTTTAAGAACAGCAAATCAAAAGCATCTAGTTTTGTCTTAATGAAGAAACAGGATGTTCTCTTCCAAAGTGACAGGAGAGAAGAATCTTACTGTTGTTATTGTGTCTGGAATTTGAGGGAGAGATGCTGTTTGCACTGCATATTATTAATACCTCAAAGTGAAAATGCGTTCTCTTAATTTGACTTTTTACTTTCAATAATTTCCTCTAAATGATTGTATTAAGATATCTCTCTTTTTGAATGTCTAGGCTGTTTTCAGAAAAGGCCCCATGTATGTATCCTTATGTTTTGTTGACAATTTATTTTTCAATATCTTACTGGGTTCTCTATTTGGTACTATGCATATAATGCTTTTCAGTGTTGATATGTTTTTCCCTCAGCTTATGTAGATTAGGATAGTGCTAGAAGTTGAGTGTTAGAATGAGGTGATTTTTCCAACTGTAGTGGTTTTATAGGTAAAGAATTCCTACCTTTTAAAGAGTTACTTGGAAGCAGTTCTACATGTCATGGTCCTGGGAGACCACATTGAATCGGACCTACTGCAGTGGCACCAAAGAGTTTTATAGCTCTGTTTTTGTTCTGTTTTGCTTCCTTTCAAAAAAGATCTGCTCTGAATGTTTTTGCATTTGGAAATTAACTTTGTGAAGAAAAGATGACCTTGGTGAATATTCCCCAGTCACTCTCCTTCACATATCCTCCCTGATAAATGAGACTCCCCTGATAAAGAAATAATCATAGAGACTTGACACAAGTACGTTGTGCCACAGTTTACACATAGGCTTCCTTGTGTGGAAGTTGAGTTTGATATTTGACATTTTATAATATTACATTTTCTGTATTACTTTAGCACAGGAAAAAATATTTCTTGGGGAGATTGATTCTAAGAATAGCTTCACATGATGATTTTTCCCAGTTTTTATTGAGATATAATTAACATATGGCCCTGTGTAAGTTTAAGGTGAATAGCAGACTTGACTTTTTTTTTTAATTTTTAAATTATTTTTTGACTTTACTTTTATATATTGTGAAATGATTACCACAGTAAGCTTAGTTAACATCCACCATTTCATATGGTTTAAAAAAATGGTTTTTTTTTGGTGAACTCTTAGGATCTGCTGTCTTAACAAACTTTCAAATATACCATATAGCATTATACCTGTAGTCATCATGTATATCACATGTTTGTTTGTTTGTTTGTTTTTTTAAAAAAAAACTTGTTTTCAGTGGTTCTCTGTCTAGGACAGGCAAACATTTGCAAACATTTCCTGCTGTCCAAATTCAGTCTGCCTCTTTTTTGTTTTTTAAGTTCTGTTGGAACATAGCCACGCTCATTTGTTTATGTATTTTCTATTTCATGCTATGGGGGCAGAGTTGAGTAATTGCAAAAGAGACTTGTCTGTCCCCCTTTTCCCCAAGCCTAAATATTTACTATCTGGTTCTTATAGAAATGTTTGTCAACTCCTTATCTAAGTTGATCATTAGGATCACCTAAGGATTCCTTAGACTTTTCTCCTCTCCCAAAACAGGATTTCTGATAAACTGAGCTGTGTCACATATGAGCAGATGAAGACTTCACAGGTTTGATACTATTCTTATAGTATATAAGAATAGGTAGATTGAGGAGGTTATATTGTTGACCCCCACTCCCATTCTATCCCAAGTATAGGAGTGGGTCTTCAGGCAGGGTATAGATTAGAGATTTCATGTTAACTCAAACATGATTTGCCAGGCATACAATTGAGAAAGCCTATTTAAAATAACAACAGCATTAACAAAAGAAACAAAACAAAAAACATGGTCCTTATTCATTCTTAATCTTCAATAAGGGGATACTACATGGCACGTCCATTGCTTAAGAATTGTTAAATATTCCAATTCAGAAGGTTCTGTATCAGGCTGTTATTTTCTTTCTTCCTGTTAATACCAATCTGCGGAGTGAATATTACTGTGTGAGTTTAGCTTTTTCCTTTTTTTGAAAATAGCATTTTGTTTTGGTGGGGATTGTTTATAAAGAAATATAGAATGAGCCACATTCACCTTTTTATAACATGGGTTTACAGCAGTAGTAGAAGACCTCTATCTGGCTCTGTTCATGGAGCAGGTTGGAAGTAACCATTCAGGTATTTAAGGTAAAACTTATTCTTTGTTGTTAAATATTGTGAATCATTTTGAACCATTCGACAGTGAATTGACATTTGCTTTTGGTTTATTTCCTTGAATTCTTATCCTGACATAACAGCAGCCAATTTATTCCCTACTGACAATGAAAGATTTGAATAGGAATATCAGCCTAATTTTAAAAAATTTTGCTACGTTAATTTTGACAAAATGCTTTTAAAAGGTACTCCTCAGTGTCAAATGTCTGCAATTTAGGACCCCTTCCCAAATCATATTTTAGTAAGCTTAAAAACAATAAAAGTGGAAGTGAAAAATAGTGTTAAATGTTTTAAATATAAAAACATTTCGACTTATTTAATCTCAATGGAATTCATTTTCACATACGTATGGGCCAAATTAATTTGAAATCACCTTCCATGATTATGCTAAATTAGTTGTTTGAATAAACATTGCTATTAGGTGTCAATAGGTGCCTATTTTCATGTCATTTACTTATTTATTTATTTCTCTAGTTGAACCTGGCTGTGGATGAACAGAAAGGGAAAATTACCGAAAAAGTCATTCTTTCAATGACAGCAAAGGAACACCATAAGGCACAAGAAGAAGTAAGGAACTTACTTTTTAAATTGTATTGTAAAACTACAATAAATACTAATTTTAAAATTAAGGCAGATTTTACTTTGATTTGGTAGTGAACCAACTTTGGTTATCTGATAAAACATAATGAAAAAAACTGGTCAAAACTGGAAATCATTGTATTGATATAGGCAGCTTGAAAAATAGTTATATGCTTGAAAGAATAAATCATATTATAATTTTCTGAAAACTACTTATGAATACTTCCTCATAAATTTCCTAAATTAGGAAATTATTACATGCAACTGGAATCTAGAAATTATGGACTATGCTAACATAGGAAAAACATTAAAATTTTATTGAACTTTGAACAAATAATAAAATCTTATTTTTATTTTCTGACTTTCTAGGAATAGAATTATCTTTCTGAATTTTAGAAATGCTAGCAATGTTATCTCTTATCAAGGAAAAACTGTAGTTTATAAATGTCAAGCCTAAGTGAACTAATCATAAGATTCTGCAGGCAATATTGTAAAGAAGAACTATTAACGCAAGGCTTCTTCTCTCCAAAGCTCATGCTGTGAAGTTGACAGCATATTCCATAAATGAAATAATAATACAAAATTGGTGTTAGACAAAAGGGAAAAATGATTTTCATGTAGTTTCCTGGAATGCAAAAGCATTTAATCTTTCTGAGGAAAGATCATGAATTTGCTAATTTCCATGTACTACTGTCAGTAAATAAAATCTATAAGCAACTTCAAAGAATAAGATAGCATGAATATTAAAAATTAAACTTTCATATAATTCTCTTTTGACATTTTGGCAAGGAAATCTATCCAAGCTTTAGGGTTTTAATATTTTCTTATCATGGTAATTGCATCTCCTTTGCTAACTATGTATTTTACAATAGATGAACAAGTATAATGCATCAGATTTTCCTGAGTGAATTCAATTCTTTAAGTTAGAGACTACCTTAATATTTGGGGCTTATATATGTGCAGTATCAAAGATTATATTATAAACATTGATTGGTAATCTCAGTAGGAAATATTTCATAAGAAAAATTCAACTTGAATTTTTCTAAGATATAACAAAGAGCAATTGAATACTTTTAAATTATAGTTCTGACTCATTCCACTTAATATTAACAAGTTAAAAACTAGGTTGTTGGTTCTAGATTTAAAAAATATTGTCCTGTATCCAATTGAAAAATGTTGTTTATCACAGTTTATTACATTTTCACAGTAAGTTTAAAATGAATCTATCATATATCTTGATATCGTCAACTTTAGGAAATGCAAATAAAAATCTCTAGTTGAATTAGTATAATTAAAATTGTATCTATAATAACAAATTATTATTAGAGAACAAATAGAAATAATCTAAAAGAATGAATAGATGAACTATTTTCTGCATTTTAAATATTGTAATTATTTTGCTTGTTGATATTTTATGCAAAACTATAATTTCAATGGAACTG
Organism: Lagenorhynchus albirostris; assembly: GCF_949774975.1. Lineage (NCBI taxonomy): Eukaryota > Metazoa > Chordata > Mammalia > Artiodactyla > Delphinidae > Lagenorhynchus > Lagenorhynchus albirostris. The sequence goes on from NC_083103.1 coordinate 26,907,248, forward strand.
GAAACTTGAAGTGGCCCAGGAAAATGATCATTATGCTAAAAATATCATTTTTAATGCCACCTTCTTACCAAAGCTGGAAATGAAAATTATTTTTTCTGGAAAATCCAACAGTATTAATGCTTATTTGGTACTCCTTTATTATCATCTTAATGTTTCTTTAGTACCTATACACATCACTTTTTCTCCTGCAAAGGGCCTTATTTGGTCACATATTTGCTTGATCAGCTGACTCCAAATGCCTTTTGTTTGCTTCAAAAATCACACAGTGAAGGGAATATTGATTGTGTGTGTGGGTGTGAATGCATGTGTGTAAGAACCTCTAAATATATTCCATACACTATGAGAATAATTTTTATATCATTAATTTGAAAGTGATTTATTAATTTTGATGTGTAAGTCAGTGACATCAAGTTTAGTGCCTAATTCATATACAGAGATGTGAAATCATGATGGTAAAAAGAAATGAAAAATATGGGGATGGGGAGATTACGCCAACATTTAATTTTGCCCACAGTTTTTTTTACAAAATACTATATTTCTAGACATATTTCAAAACCTTAAGTAAACATCGTGAAATCTGAGATTTAGATTTAGGTATCTGCTGTCTGTATTTTTATCTTAAAATCTTATTTTATTTCATGTAATTTTTCCACATGAAAACTGGGAATAATAATAATGTATGCATCACGAGACTACTTCGATGTGATGGTATATGTTGAACTGTATCAAGCTTTTTAGGAATGGTCTACTAGAAATCTGTGTGTAATTTTTTTGTCAGTTTAAAAGTGTGTTATTCCAGATTCTCTGAAAAGTTGACACCAGGATGGAATTTTTTTTAATGTGTATGGATTTTAATAGAAGAAATGCCATGAGAGAAAATGGGGAGAGCTCTAGGTAAGGCTGGGAGACCTGTCAGACTGAAATGCAGGCTTGAACATGAGTGAAGGAGAGAGGAAGGGAAGACTGGGTGGAAGTATCCTAGACTGTTGTGCAGTCTAAGGAGGGTTTGGCAAAGCTGCTGACGTATCCTTGAGTCAAAGTTGTCCATCAGAGGAGTCTTGTGACTCCCTGGGTTGGACCTGCTTTAGTATCCTTGGACATTGGTGCCAACCTGGTGATGGGTGTAAGAGCATAATAGCTTGGACCCTTGGTCAATTATGCTCCTGTAGCCAGAGGTCTGTGAAGTGCATTCTTACTGCTTCCTCCAGAAGTATACTTGACATCATCCTTATTGCCATCATCAAACCCCTCTTGCCATATGAGTTATAAAGATGTTTTTAAATGTCTCTATTTTCAATCACCCCTTCCCCCATGAGTTGATGGGGATGTTGGACTCAAATAGGCCTAAAGGCAGCACATAAGTGACCCCTGGCTGGAAACAATATAGATCTTCCAAAATAACTTCCGTCTCAGAAGGGGTCTGGAAATCTATTAGAAAGTTGGGAGTAGTGGAAGTGATTGGAATACGAGATGGTACTTCAGTTTTCCTGTGGTTACACTGCAGCTCATCCTTAATTTTAAGATTAAAAGATACTTAATTTTGCTCACAGATTCCTATGTCTTTTCTAGCCTTCGTTTGTCAAGTCTGATTATGTTCACTTCTTAACCTGAAAAACATTGTACCCTTGGGCCTGAACCAAGTAAGAGACTTTAGGGAGTTTAACACACCCATTTTTATCTCCCTGTCCCCTTTCTGGTTCTTCTTAACTATGCTGTAAATTAGAAAGTGTCTTGGTCTTAAGTTTAAGCACTGACCCGGCTTCGAGACTATCCCATATGCTGCATGCCAAGATGATGTTCCTAGCATGGAGGCTGCCACCCTTTGTGCTGATTTCAAGTGACAATTCAGTATAAAGTGCTCTGGAGTCTCCTCACTAACATATATGGACTCCAGGCCACATAGCATTCAGGCCAACAGCTGAACTCATCACTAGAAAAACCAGGAGCTCTTCAAAGAGTCATTCATAATAGATAAAGTACAGTATTCACAATGTATGGTTCAGAGTGTACAACTTTGATAGGTATACATTTTAGAATGGTTATAAACAGAACAATATTTTGTTTACTCTAAATCATCTTGAGAATTCAACTAAATTCAAGGGTTGCATGAATGACCAAAATGCCCTACATCTTATGCAAAAAAGCCTATGTATATGTTTATAGACAGGTGTGCATTTGCATTCTTTCAGAAGTTTGGTTTTTTTCCTCACCAGAATACTCTTTTTTTTTTTGCTACCTTCTGCTCATTTGTCACTCTCCCAAATTCTGTACAAGTGTCACTTCCGTGCTGCATTTCTACAGAGAATGAAGAGTAGAATGTGTAGGCTTTCGGCTGCACAATGAGATGGTGCATTTTTTCAACATATGCATACGTAAGCCTTCTTTTGTGAATGGGACTGATAGGGTCAGATAATGTTTAAAGGGAAAGGCTTTATGTCTCTCAGGCCTCTATGTTTCCACATGGATGCTCCCACACACACATAGATTGAATTATGAACAGACCCATTAATGCTGGGATCACAAAAGGTCAAGTTTTGTCTTCTTTTGCCCCCATTCACATTGCCTTTGTAGAGAGGAAAAAAAAAAAGGATTTGCAGGAAAAAAAGATTCATGATGAAGAATTTTAAAGAACATTTCCCCCCTTTTAGCAACATCTGTGATTTGAAAAAAAAAATCGTATCATGTAATATAATTCAGGAGTATTGTTTTACCTATCTGATTTTGGTATATGAGTTATTTCATGCATAGCATTATCTTTCAGGGTAACACATAAAATGGAGCACTTTGAGAATAAAAGACCTTATGAATTTTTTTTTCCAATTTTAAAAAGCATTTTTTTAAAATTGAAGTATAGTTGATTTACAATGTTGTGTTAATTTCAGGTGTACAACAAAGTGATTCAGTCATATACATATACATATATATATATTCTTTTTCATATTCTTTTCCCCTAAAGGTTATTACAAGATATTGAGTAGAGTTCCCTGTGCTATACAGTAGGACCTTGTTGGTTATCTCCTTATGAATTTTTAAAGTAACAAAGTTTGAGGAAAATTGCTTGGAAACTTTATCAAAATGTCAGTGGCAGGATTCTTGATATATTTTCTCCTATGTTTAAGATATAAGTTAATCTTTACTAGGGCATCTTATTTGATAGTTTTAAGTTATTAAAAATACAGGCCATGATTGCTATAATTATGCTTCACATACATTAACAGATAATCATGGGGCCAAGGAAAATGGCAAAAATGATAGAGAAATTTTTTGAAGCAACGAAGAATTTATGGGAAATGAAACTTTTAAGGTTTTAACCAATAGCCCTTTAGAATGCAAATGACATCATCAATTGTATGGTTGATTTCTGATGTCACATGAAATTCCCTATCAGTGAAAGGCTATGGATTGTGACAGTAAAACAAGTCGTATAAAGATGCTCTCAAATCAAAGCCTGAAATTCGTCCCTTTTTTTTTTTTGGTGGCTTGCTGTAGCACTAGGTACAGTACATAAAATTAAAGAGAGCAGTATTATTGACTAACAAAATACATTGCATGATACTTAGTATATTTTAAAGACTACCTAAAATTATATCTTCTTGAATCAAATGATGCTGGGTATAGGTTCAGAGAGGATCGGTGCTTTCCAGAAGTAGACTCTTTCTATTTCAGGCCTTTGGATATTAGATTTTAATTTTGTCACATACCTATAAGAGCAAGTTACTTGGTCTGCTTTGGTCTCTAGCTTTGGTATGTAGAATATACTATTATCCATCATCTTTGAGGATAATACTGCTAAAAGGTAGTATGTAAAGATAAGGATGAAAAACATTGACTAATATTGAATCATCCATCATTGCCATATTTTAAGCTTTATGACTTTCTTATAGGGTTAACTGTACTGTGGAAAGCATAGAAATTTGTTCTAGAAAGTAAGAAAAGGTCTTGAATCTTGAATAGCAAGATGAGGAATGCAGTGGGTGGGGGAGCTACTTGAAGGTTCATTATACTATTGGAGGTAGATTAATTAAGTGGAGATGACAGGATGGATTACAGGGGGAGAGACTAGGGACAGGGAGGCCACTCAGTAGGTGTATTGGTAATACCAGTAGCAGGAGGGGATGAGGAGATGAAGGCTTGGCCAGAGTATTACTTATAAGAAAAGAAAGGAAGGAGAGGAAATATCTGTGTTTAGAAGAACGGTTGATAAACTGAAGCCCTGGGGCCAAATCTAGCCGTTTGCTTGTTTTTCTAAATAAAGTTTTATCGGAACACAGCCTTGTCCATTTGTTTACATATTGTCTGCAGCTGCTTACAAAGTACAACTGCAGGGTCGAATGGTTTTGATGGAGACATTATAACTCACAAAACTGAAAATATTATCTGGCTCTTATAGAGAAGAAGTTTGCCAGTTCTTTGTTTAGAAAAAAGCATTGTTTAAAAGAAAGTATATGATTGATCACATAGGGACAAATAAGAAAGATATGGGACACCAAAGAAAAGTAGGAATCATTTAAATTAGCTTTATATGCATATAATGCTTCTAAAGTTCTTGGGAAAAGCTAAATATAGTTGAAGTAATATATATATATATATATATATATACACCTAATATTATATATATATTTCAAATTAACTAGGTAAAGTAGAAAAGTAAATATTCAAGTCATATGTATAATAGTACAAACTTACTTTCATTGACTTCCCCGAAATCCTCTGTGGAAGGGATAGAAATCATAGATTTAACATCAGAGTTGGTAGGGGCAAATACCATAGTTTCAGCTGAGAGAGATAGAAAGACAATGAGCTGTCATTACATGGGAGACTCTTGGAGAAGGAGTTTGCATTTTATCTGTGGACACTGAAGTGAGGCTGAGAATCTATGTAGCAATTAGTTTCAAATTTTTATCTTCTTCATGTGAAATAGTGGTAGGAATAGGAAAGACAGGCCAAGAAAAACAATTAAAACTTGATTTGCAGAAAACTACTCTATTTAAAAATGAAAACACTGTCATAATACACCATGTACATGCGACATTATAGGTTAGCCATTGTGCTGTCCATTCTTTAATCTAATTTAATTCTTAACATGGTAAGGTCAGTATTATTCTTCATTTATGAATGAGGTATTTTTATTACCTGTTCAAAGCCTCTCAGTCAGTAAATGAAAGAGCCAGCATTTTAACCCAAGATTTCAAAAATCCATGCCCTGTTCACAGTCATTCATAATTCTAGATGGGTCTAATTTGATCACTTTAAAGATCATGGATAAAGAGAATTCCTGCTTTTCATCTCTTTTAGTCACTACCATATATTGACCAGTGTTTATGTAAGAATCCAGTCTATTAGAGAGAATATAAGTTTATATAACACAGTGAAGGGTCAAAGAATTGTAATGATTTTTAATTTGTAAACTATAAGGGTTAAAATATTAACTTACTATTTTTGAGTCTTCAGTATGTCTTACTAATAGCCTGTAAGTCAAGTTCATATGTCTCTTAAATATTCTGATTAGAAATCCATAAATTTAAATATAAAAGGTACATGTTTCTAAGCCTTTGCTGTTTCTGGAAAAATTCTATGCATTATTCAGAAATTTGTATATATTCAAAATATTGTCTAGAATAGAGCATTGTCTTTGAGGTATGGATATTTTGAAAAATTGTATTTATGAAATTTGGAAAATTATATTTTAAAGTATTTGGAAGGAAGAGAACAGACTGATTCATTTAAAAGGCCACAAAATGTTAATGAATTTAATATACATATTACAAATTTTAAAGGTAACATACAGATGGTAAAATAAAATATTCTTAAAAGGAAGGTACATGTAATAGAATTAAATATTGTCATTGGCGCATATATTGGATTACTTAAAGTCTTAGAGAGGTCTTATTCTGTTAAGCAGTTTAAAAGTCCTTGGCAAACTTGTCAGTGTATATGGTTCTTTTTGTATCTAGAGACAATTTTTATTCAGCAATTGTAAATGGGTACCTATTCCATATTACTGAAGTACAAAGTTAGAAATTTTCCCATAAATAAAATTTGTTGATGAAGGAATGTATATATCGCCTATTCGCTTTACTTGAACATAGATCTATACTCAAATTCTTATATTGAAGTCATCTTCCCCACATCAAACTAAGTACTCAAAAATCTAATAATAGGTGTGACATCAACAATTACTTCTTGCTAACAACTCTTGTAATTTAACCCCTCCAGGTGAACAGGCTGATTGATGAATTGCAGACAGCTATCAAAAGCAACAGAGGTCATCTCTCTAAACTTGGCCCCCAGTTACAGGCTGAGCAGGAGCAATTCTCCTCTTATGTCTACGAACACATTAAAAGCCTTCCAGCAAACACTCTTATCCCAGGAGGCCTGCAGCTCAAGGTGGGTGTCATTCTGTGACTCTCGATGGGTTCAGCCAGAGACAAACCACTCTGCTCCATTTGAAGACCCTTGTAATAATGCCACTCAGCTTGGATTTCTTTTTGTGTTGTCTTCCTCAAACTGGAGTTGGGATTACAAGTGCTAATACTACCATTCAGGGAATATGTTCTAAAAGAAAATATCTAGAAGTCTTTGAAATATGGGTTTATAAACTTTAGTTTTCAACCCAGAAAAGTAATTTTAATGAAGAAATTAATCATGAACATTTACATGCTTTTCATATTTTTCACAGGAGTCACTGTGTATTTCAGTTTTTAAAAATAACTTATTTGGAGAAACGGACAAGCTTTAATAATTGACAGACAGTGGCAATAGGAATTAGAGGTGAAAGGCCAGGTGACTGATTGATGTTATAACTACATTTCCAAGGAAAAGGATCTGTATTGGATAAGTGTGACAGATGTCTGGGTTCACTTGGTAAAATCAATACGTAAGAATATACTGGGAAAAAGAGGTGAATTGGTTATTTGTTAGGACAAGATGGCTAAATGTCCTAAACTACCCTTTGCTATTGCATCATTGGAAGAGAAAAAAAAAATTCATACTCAGCTAAAGTGGTTTAGGTACTGAAAGCTTAGGGAGTTTAAATACTTTTGTTTAAGTCTGTCAAATTAAGATTGTTCTATAATCTCATATCTCATGTTTCAAGAGACTATAATTAGTAAAATTGAATTACTCAAAGTATGGCTCTTTTCCATCTAAAGAACCATAACTACAATTCATTTCCTTTTGATTATGTTCATATTTGAATGTGATAACATTCGAAGTAATTGTATTTTGATCAGCCTTTATCTCTACAGTTCCCCTTAATATTCAGTCTTATTCTGCAAATAACATTATAAACATTATATTTTCTGTCTATAACTTATTTCTTTAATGGCATTCCTTGTTTACATTTTAATGAGAATGTTACCATGTAAAAATTGACCTTTGGGGAAGTGTAATTCCAAGGTAAACACGATAATATATTTCTCATAGTCTATGCTATTCAGCTAAAGGCTTAGGAAGTGATGTTCAAGACATCAAGGTCAAGTGTTCCTGTAGTCCAGTAGCATTGTTCTTTTTCAGATTTCTGACTTGGTTACAGATCCAGTCTGCCATTTTGCACCTAAATGTAAGACCTGAAACCATAAAACTCCTAGAAGAAGTATGCTTCTTGTATGCTGCCTTGGCATTAGTCTTAGCAGTATATTTTTTTGGAGATCTTCAGACAAGGGCAACAAAAGCAAAAATAAACAAATGGGGCTATCCCAAACAAAAAAGCTTTTGCACATCGAAGGAAACCATCAACAAAATGAAAAAACATACTGAATGGGAGAAGATGCTTGCAAATGATATGTCTAAGAAGGAGTTAATATCCAAAATATATAAAGAAATCACACATCAAAAAACCCCCAAACAATTCAATTAAAAAATGGACAGAGGACCTGAATAGGTATTCTTCCAAGGAAGATAGTCAACAGATACATGAAAAGATGCTTAGCATCGCTAGCCATCAGGGAAATGCAAATCAAAACTACAATGAGATATCACCTCACACTTGTCATAATGGCTATTATCAAAAATATAACAAAAAACAAGTGTTGGTGAGGATGTGGAGAAAAGGGAACCCTCGAACACTGTTGCTGGGAATGTAAATTGGTGCAGCCATTATGGAAAACAGTATGGAGGTTCCTCAAAAAATTAAAAATAGAACTACCATACAATTCAGCACTTCCACTTCTGGGCATTTATCTGAAGAAAACGAAAACAGTTATTTGAAAAGATATATGCACCCCTATGTTCATTGCAGCATTATTTAGCCAAGATATGGAAGCAGCCTAGGTATCCATTGATAGGCAAATGGATATATATATACACAATGGAATGTTAGCCATAAAAAGAATGCAATCTTGCCATTTGCAACAATGTGGATGGACCTACAGGGTATTTTGCTAAATGAAATAAGTCAGACAGAGAAAGATAAATACTATATGACAAATAGTAAAAGACAAATACTATATTCCACTTACATGTGGAATCTATAAAACAAAACAAACAAACAAAACAGAAACAGACTCATAAATACAGAGAACAAACTGGTGGTTACCAAAGGGGAGGGAGTTGGGGGGGGTTGGGCGGAATAGGTGAAAGGGATTAAGAGGTACAAACTTCCAGTTATAAAATAAATAAGCTACAGGGATGTAATGTATAGCAAGGGAATATACTCAATTACCTTGCAGTCACTTTGTATGATGACAGATGGTCACTAGACTTATCATGGTGATCAATTCATAATGTATATAAATGTCAAATCACCATGTTGTACACCTGAAACTAATGTTGTATGTTAACTATAATTCAATAAAAAAATAAAAAGGAAAAAAAGCCAAACAAAAGCAAAACCAAAGATTCCTGCAAACCATACTTCTTTCATTTCAGAGCCCCACATTTGCCTTTCCCTGTCCGCACTTGGCCAGGCTTGGGGTCAAGGGAACTTTCATTTTATTTCTCCCCTCTTTTGAGCTTCCTCTTTCCCCATCTGCTCTATGATATAAATCCCATGTTTACATCAAAACTCTCTGGTGACCTGCAACACAAACCCTCTCAAAGCATTTCAAATAAAAAGAGGGTTTGTTGAAAACATAAAGGAATCTCACAGAAATGAAAACCAGGAAGTACAGCCGATTCTCACAAGAAAGTCACTTCTTTTCCATATCTCTTTCTCCTGAAGCCCCATAGTCTCTCTGCTCCTCATGTTTCTGAGCTTTTTCATTTCTCATTTCTTTCTACAAGCTGGCTTTCTCTTTTTACTCCTTTGTACATACATGGAGGAAAATTATGGCCCCTAGCTCTCCCTAACTGTTAGGTTTAAATGGCCATCATCATCTGACGAGAGTCTTTGTGTCTCCTAGTTCAAACCATTTAAAGAGAGAATCTGTTTGGGTCAGTCCAGCCTTACCTAGGTCCCTGACATTAGTTCAACTACCTATAGCCACTGAGTGGGCAAAGGCAGGGTCGTGTACAACATAGGGCACAGAGGACTTTCCAGTAATTAGTCTAGAAAGGCAAGTTGGTCTTGGATGCCCAAAGTGACTGACATGTTTTTCATATAAAATTAAATGGAACATTGTAAATAAATTATTGTGTATTATTCATGGTAATGCATTTTCTTCTTTCCCTCCAACTCCCATATTTTTGGGAGTAGATGTTTGGACTGCTGGAAAAGATATAGAGATCTGTAGTTTTCTAAACGAGTTCTTACATCTGAAATAGCTAGGTAGTAGAGACAAAACTGGATTAGCAAAGTATACCCTAAGTATTCAGAATTGCAGGTCTCTTAGAATTGAGGAGTTTTTCCATACTCTCTAGGTGAGGAGAACTTGCTAATTCCAACTGGAGAGATATTGAGCATAGGTCACAGCAGCATACCATCCTCTGTTAATTCCAGAATCAGTTCATATCAGTAGCCTGGCCAAACTCTGTTTCCATGGAGTGTGAATGAACTGCCCTTTTTTGGAGCACTGTCTCTAGCCCAGTTACCTCTGAGTCACTGTGGGCAAGGGCCGTGACTTTTGTAGTTATGAGCAACTTTATCCCACCTTGTAGCATGTGCTATGCAGAGTGTTAGATGATATATCAATCAATCCATTTTCCATTTATAACTGAAAGGCATGGCTCCAATAAAACCTATTTTTCCCCTTTTCTATTCATTTTGATAAAACAGTGAATTGGAATGATTATCTTTCTACTTTTCTCTATTTGATGATTTGTATCACTGTTGAATACATATGTGAGCCCAGGACTCAGCTTCAAGAGCCAAACATAATATATTGTAGTCATCATCATCTTCTAGAGCTTCTAGGTGTTCAACTAGGGGCTGTAGGCAGGGTGTGATCCAAAAGTCCCCTGGGGTGCTTTTTCATGTTATGTGTGGTCGCATTCACTTTTTCACTGAGCTTATCATCCTCATCATATCTTTCATTGATAATTTTATCTATTTTTTAAAAATTCTCTTCCCTTTTATTTATTTATTTATTTGGCTGCATCGGGTCTTAGTTGCTGCACACGGGATCTTCGTTGAGGCATGCAGGATCTTTCTTTGCGGCATGCGGGTTCTTTGTTGCGGTGTGTGGGCTTCTATCTAGTTGTGGCATGTGGGTTTTCCCTCTCTAGTTGTGGCCCACGGGCTCCAGGGTGCACTGGCTCTGTAGCTGTGGTGCACGGGCTGTCTTGTTGAGGCACGCGAACTCAGTAGTTGTGGCACGCGGGCTTAGTTGCCCTGAGGCATGTGGGATCTTAGTTCCCTAACCAGGGATCGTACCCGTGTCCCCTGCATTGGAAGGTGGATTCCTTACCACTGGACCGCCAGGGAAGTCCCTCATTGATAATTTTAAAATAGCAGCTTTTGGTTAGGTCTTAATATTAGAAGATCACCTCTTTTTTTTTTTTTTATTGCGGTACACGGGCCCCTCACTGTTGTGGCCTCTCCCTTTGCGGAGCACAGGCTCCGGACGCACAGGCTCAGCGGCCATGGCTCACGGGCCCAGCCGCTCCGCGGCATGTGGGATCTTCCCGGACCGGGGCACGAACCCGTGTCCCCTGCATCGGCAGGCGGACTCTCAACCACTGCGCCACCACGGAAGCCCGAAGATCACCTCTTAAAAGGACATGCTCTGTGTTCCACAATGCCTCAGTTCCATTTTTGCATAATACAGTATCCAGTTTAAATAGACACATTAAGACAAAAGACCGAGAATAATTTCAGTGTCCATCCTGCCATGGGAAAGTTCCTTGTTAAAAAAAAAAAAAATTGAAAACACAACATACCAAAATTAGAATAATTTTAGGAAAAAGTTATATCACCCGTAATCACATTATTCCTTATATAATCATTCTCACCCTTGCATATCATTTCCATATGCACTCATATGTAGTCACAACCCCAGCATACACTTTTTTGTATTCTGGTACATTCTCTTTCCATCACATCATAGCACCTTTTAAGTTGATGAGATTTCTTATTGTTTTTACCCTTAGTGGTCACACTCAATGTGCGGCATAATTTACGAAGCCCTTCAGGTAACAAGCTTTTGGAGCAATTTCTTACTATTCCAGACCTTCTCTTACCCCATATCCCCTGTCACTGCCATCACCCTCAGCCTTATGAGAACATCTGCTACAGCCATGGCTCAGTGACTTCTGCCTTCCCAGTCCTGTCCTTTCGCTGCAACTCCTCTTCCTCTTCATCCCCATGGAGATGCTGTCAGAAATGTGAGCGTTTCCCTGGGAGAGCAGGAAAGAAAGGATTGATAGGAAAGACTATTAGCAAATCTGTAGGGGATGGTGGGTGGAAAAACTAGTAGGAAGGTGGGTGATCTGACAGGCAATTGATGAGCAAGAGTGTGGGATGTGTGAGTAGGTGGGAGAAAGCACGGGGGAATGAGCAGAAGATGGGTACAGGGAAGTCCTTTTACTGGAATTAGTAGTGCTTTTCACGCACAATTGGTCAGTGATGCTTTGTGGGTTATCTTCCATTTGCTGCCAGTAGAGGCAGATCCAGTTTCTCTGGGACCTAGATCTTGTAAAATTGGGGGGAGAGGAGCCTCTTTAAAATTAGGCCTGAAAGTGACTATTTATTTAGAATGAGAAAATAAATCACAACAAATTAATGGAGACTTGGAGATTCAGATTCTTTCTTCCGTGATGTTTTAAGGTAACTTATCAGACATTCTTACATAGAAATACTCTGATTACTACCTGGCTTCCCCTCCCCACCTATTGATGCTTTACAGCTTCCAGCACTCTCAGCTTTTAGCATTCTCAGGAGCTAGAGCAAGTAAAGGGTCCTGAGGCTTAATCTCCACTAACTTTACATGAATCCACTCTGGCTGTGAGCAAGGGAAATATGGTGGAATTTAGTAACCTGGATAAAAACAAGATTCAGAGGGCCGTGATTTGGAGATTTTTTTAGCATTTCTGTTTTTATATTGCTTGGTTATAGTGTTCTCTCCTAGCATATAGAAATTTAAGTTTTTAAAAAGGGATAATTCAGAGATTTACTTTTAAAGAATGTCTTTGTCCAGCATCTAGTTCATCCTCTAGGTAGTATGTATCTAACAATTTTTATTCTTCCAATGACAGAATAAAGAAAAATTTAAGTGAATAGTCCAATAAACCCATACATTATTAAACATATGTCTACAAGGCACTGTGCTTGGTACAGTGGGAAGAGGCAGAGAAGCCTGCAACGCCTTTTTGGCCCAAGGCTGATTATTTAATTTGAACAATATGACACCTCCTTTTGAAGACAATAAAACTAATGTGTAGGTCTTCTCAGCTTTTTACTACAATTTCATTTTAGTTTACAGGCTTGTTTGTATTTAGAAAATGGGCTAATTTCGTTGATAACAGAAAAGATGCTAATTTTTATCTGTAATACCTTCCTGGCCTTTCCTGTGCTTTGGAGACTTGAACTTGCTCTACCAAAGGCACAACGACACCATGAAACCATCTGAGATTTGTATTCTATTTTGTGACCATTTTTAAAAAGTTTTAAAGTTTTCTAACCATATATATCCATATGTAAAGTTTTCTAACCATATATAAAATTTAATAGGAAGTTTATTTAAATATTTAGGAGTCTATGGAACAATTAAATAAATTAAAGAGACAACTGAGGTCAAGTGGCGAGACTTTTTTGGGGGGTATGGTGTCATCACTGTTCTGCATGCATATTATGTTCTTATTTCCATTGTACATTCCTTGGTCCTTGTCTTTCTGTTTAACCACTTTTCCCATATATGTATTTACAATCTCTGAGCTTCTCTGTTATTTCACCTACATTATTTGGGTAAACAGTGGGACAACAAATTTAGGATATGCTCTAAGTACAAGTAGTAAAACATACCAACTTAAAACTTCATTTTCAAAGGAATTGTTTCTAGAGTAGTAAAACTGGAATATTCAATGTTATTGTTGTGACTTCAAGAACATATATTAAATGTTGGACAAAATGTGATGGAGATAATCAGTTTTCATATGTAGATTTCGCCAAGGCAAATGTTGGACTGTCCATTTTAAAGGCAAGTAAACCTTAGATCCCATGAATGCCTGCTAACATCTCATGGGATAGCTGTTAGCAGTAGGCACTGAAATATCTCACCTACCCTTCTTTCCAGTGCTCTTTTCCATCTTGCCTTCTTTTCCTTTCTTTCTTTTTTCATTTTTTTGGTGGCCTGTTGGGGGGTGGGGGAATGCCAGTGTATTCACCCCACCCTATTTCCTGACAGGCATCTGCAGCCAGGTGTAAATCTCTCTTTGCAGGAAGATACAATATTCCCTTCCTAGACCCAATGAAGAGAAAAACTGAGAAACTGTGTCTGTATCAAAATCAGGGAAGAGCAATTGGTTGGGCGGGGCATAATCTCCCATGCAGAGCCGTTGTAATGAGACAGGCTTTCCCTGTGCAGTCCTGACAGTCTTGAAGGTGCCCAGGGAATTGCCAGGTGGGCAGTCAGCAGGGAAAGTCCACAGGCCAGAGCTGGATTACTGTCCTAGCAGTTATGCAGACTAAGTGCAATCACTGAACCTTACTGCTGCAGGCACACTCTCTCTCTCAGGGAGACTGTCCTTCTCCATAGCAGTTAATTTGTCTTTACCTCTCAATTAGCTTTTTCACAGAGTGTTTGAGATGCTCAAGTCACTGAGATTCTCTTCTTGCATATGCTCCTGTCCCCTGGATTACCCACTGACATCTATGTTAGCTCGACTCACCATGAATATTATCAAGCATTAACTCATCATTTGAACATAGAAATGAATGCAGATTTTCTAGTAAGTGCAAATGAAGTGATGCATCTATTCCTACTTCAGATTCTACCTACAGCGTTGATAATGTTTTATGATAAAAAATGGATTTTTAAAGAAATGAAAATATTGTTTTAGGCAATAAACTTTTGCATAGGTTTTAGTTACTCAGAGTATCTATTCATATTAGGGGAAAAAATTACCTTCCCAGGCAGATTTGATATATAAAACAGAAACCGAATAGCATTAAAAACATATACTCTATTGTAAGATGAGAATATGATCTCTGAGGCTGAGAAATGGGGAAGTCTGATGATTTGGCTCATATTTAATCGTATAGTATTCTTTTCCTTAGTAAAATAGAATTGGGGGGATGTGGCTATGCTTTTCTCATCAAAAAAGCCCTTACTTTCCTTGAGAAGAAATATATTGAGCCCAGGAACTTCGAAAAACCTTTATTTACCAAAATCTGGTATATAATGTTCAGCTACTGACAGGACCCACATACCTGATATTGATATTTTAATCCCAATTAATTATAATTTTAGGCACAAAATTAATTTAGACAAAGTGAAAAATCTTTGTTCCACTTCTCCTTGAAATATTCTCATTTATAAAGGGCTTTTTTTTTTTTTTCGCGGTACGCGGGCTTGTCACCGTTGCGGCCTCTCCCGTTGCGGAGCACAGGCTCCGGACGCGCAGGCTCAGCGGCCATGGCTCACGGGCCCAGCCGTTCTGCGGCATGCGGGATCCTCCCGGACCGGGGCACGACGCCGTGTCCCCTGCATCGGCAGAAGGATTCTTAACCACTGCACCACCAGGGAAGCCCCAAATGTTGGCTTATCGTTAATCTTCATTGGCTTTTAAAAGTTGTAAAAGTAATTTATACAGTACTTTATTAAATTCAAGTAATGCACAAGGTATGCAGCAAAATGAAAAAGGTCCTGTTGGCTCCATTGCTATTTCCTAGAGTTGTGTTGTCAAGCAAATATGGTAGGTCCTGGGCTTCCCTGGTGGCGCAGTGGTTGAGAGTCCGCCTGCCGATGCAGGGGACATGGGTTCGTGCCCCGGTCCGGGAGGATCCCGCATGCCGCAGAACGGCCTGGCCCGTGGGCTGTGGCCGCTGGACCTGCGCGTCCGGAGCCTGTGCTCCGCAACGGGAGAGGCCGCAACGGTGACAGGCCCGCGTACCGCGAAAAAAAAAAAAAAAAGAATCCACCTGCCAATGCAGGGGACAGGAGTTCGAGCCCTGGTCCAGGAAGATCCCACATGCACAGAGCAACTAAGCCCGTGTGCCACAACTACTGAGCCTGCACTCATAGGGCCCGCGAGCCACAACTACTGAGCCTGTGTGCCACACCTACTGAAGCCCACGTGACTAGAGCCCGTGCTCTGCAACAAGAGAAGCCACCGCAATGAGAAGCCCGCGCACTGCAACAAAGAGTAGCCCCCGCTCGCCGCAACTAGAGAAGAGCCCGCGCACAGCAACGAAGACTCAACACAGCCAAAAAAAAAAAATTAATTAAAAATTAAAAAAAGAAAAAGAAATTACTTGGCTTAGAACATCAGGCAAACACATTTACCTTGCCACTATCTTCTATATAATTTTAAACATTTTCATGTAATGACTTTAGCGAGAATTGTAATTGGATACAAAGAGATTATTTTTTGCAGCATCATGCACCTTGTTTTAGAAATTTTACTTTGTCAGAAATGGGGTTGGGGAGAAGCCCTTTAAAAAAATTATGACAAAGCAGTGAAATGTGACTTTAAATGCTTAAAGGAAAAGAACACAGGCCCACTCCCAGGGTAACTGTGAAGCTGATGAGGGCATCTTGCAGACCTCTCCATCCTTGGCCCCCCGTGGCCTTTCCTCCATACCCAACTCCAACCCCCCAGTTCAGGCTGTCAGTTACCATCCTTACTTCAGGAAAAAGGCATACCATACTTTCTTTCAAGCTAAGACAGTATCAAACCTTTTTTTTTTCTTGGATCAAAGTTTTTCTTGGAATGCCCTAAGTAAAGTAAATGAAAGTAGGATGTACCCCTTTTGAAGCCAGGTTGGTGGTTTTCCCCACAGACTCACTCATCAGGTTGGATCTCCCACTTTGGACCACAGCTCCCCACTCTCACTCCCCTATCCACCAGCCCTACCCTAGGCCCTCTGAGGAATTCCAGAAAGCCAAGATTGAAAATCCTAGCCTCAAAGATCAATAACCAATAAAGTCAAATATTATTTTCTCTCATAGAGCTGTGGTATTTCAGTTGTGACAAAAGAGTATCCCTCCAACTGGAATTTCAGCTAGTATTGGAAAGTTGATGTGAGTGGTATTTTGGGGTCAGAGTCTTTTAGCCCACTCCTAAAATCCTACACCATCGGCAGTCACCCACTTTATATCTTCTAAATGGTGGGCTGTGCTGCAACTTACAGAGGATATCTAAAATGTCTCTTTTAAAATAAATTATTTTCTTAAATATACCTTTTCTGAGCTTTAAAACAATGTTATTTGATTTTTGATTCAGGTCCCACTTAGACTGGTGAAGTTTAACAGTGAAATAACTTGTCTTCACATAAGTGCATTTTTATTTCTTCAGACAAATGTACTGTCTCCTTACCTGTTAAGTACAGTTTAAAGATATCTCTGTTAGGCATTAAAACACATTTTCCTATATGCAGTATAAACATACTAATTCATTATTAACTTTTCTTTGCCTGAATCTCATAATTTTAATATTTGCTTTGTGATTATCTTCTTATCTGAATATTAAAATTAGACATGTTTATAGTTTGATTTATAGTATATTATACATTTGAGAAGATATAGAAAATGTGGACATTCTATAAACTATCTCACAAGTCTGTAACAATAAAAAAAGTAATAGCACATTTATTTGATTTAATGTACAATGTTAGTTCACTTAGAGTGAATTTTCTATCTCTAAAGGTGACTTTGAGTTCTGATTGGATAGATTTTTTTCATGGCTAATTAGCTTCTCACATAAGAAAATATTCCATTTTAATTTTCATGTTCTTTGACTTAGGTAAAAAACTTCTATAAATTACTTAAATACCTTTAAAAATTTTCATATTGTAGGATCTCTAATCTTAGATATGAGTAAATTTTGATGTTTGTAATTTAAAACATCGTAGGGCATTATGCTAAGTGAAATAAGTCAGACAGAGAAGGACAAATACTGTATGATATCACTTACATGTGGAGTCTAAGAAAGCCGACCTTGTAGAAACAGAGACTAGGATGGTAGGTGCTAGGGGTTGAGGTGGGGCTGGAGGTGGGAATGGGGAGATATTGGTCCAAAGGTATGAACTTTCAGTCAGAGGATGAGTAAGTTCCGGGGATACAATGCTGAAGACTGTGATTTAGTTACTAATATGTATTATTTACTTGAAAGTTTTAAAGAGGGTAGATCTTAAATATTCTTACCACAAAAAGAAATGGTAATTATGTGATGTGATGGAGGTGTTAGCTAACCCTGGTAATCATTTAGAAATATGTAAGTGTATCAAATCAACACGTTGTGCACAAACCTACATGTTATATGATAGTTATATCTCAATAAAGCTGGAAAAAATCAGAGGACTTGATTTCTAAAGCTCTTGCTGCCCCTTATGAGTAGATTTGCACTAGGCAAGTCACTTAACCTCTCTGAGACTCACCTATAAAATCCAGTTGCTTTGAGTATTGAGTGATTTAAAGGTGTGCGCACTCTACACTGCGAATCACTGTGCACGTGTGTAGTGGATGCCATGCCACACTACCTGGATTCCCTCTTCAGGACTGAGATAACCACCCCCCACCTCCAGCTGCCAAACCTACATTCTTCTCGGACAGTTGCCCTTGGTGTAAAGTTGCTGCTTCTCCAAAGATTAGGCCCCCATCCTGAGGGCAATCTGCATCCAATATTTGATTGGTGGGCAGTGCAAAGCCATGCTCCCTGGCCTCAATTCTGGACAACCCTGAGGGGCCATCCCAGGTCTAGAGCTCCCACCAGAGGCCTCTGTTGCAACTACATCACCGTTTACCTTCTCCCTCTGCCCACTCCTGTTTCCTCACTCCCCTCACCTGTGTTGTACCTGAGAACGCTCCGCAGGAAACTTCCCGCAGGTAAATTTTGGTCTCAGAGTCTGTTTCCTGGGGACCCTAATCCAAGACAACATGTAAGCTAACCTTTTCCCAACTTATTTAATTATTTCACCTGAAGTATGCCAAATAGTTTTGTGGGGCTATTTTATATTCCTTTCCTTCACCAGACCTCTAGTAGTAAATCCTGTTACCGTACAGCCTCCCAACTTTTGGCAACACACTGCGGTGTCATTTTCCTATTATTGCCTCTTGACAGCATCGCCTCCTGAGGCATTTTGAAGCTTAGGTGTTTGGCCTTCCACTCACGCACAGAAGAGCTTCCTGGGTGGTCTGTCCAGCCGTTATAGAGAGTTTGGGAACCTGCTGGTCCCCGACAGCTAGATCTTAACCAGACTTATAGCATTAAAGGCCAATAATGGCACTGAACTAGGCCTTATACAAGTCCCTAAATAGGTGTCATAAATGATGCCAGACAAACTGGTCAAAGAACCACATCCTATTCAAGTCATCTTCCCCCCGCGTGGTTTACGTTTTGGTCACTGCCTCTATAAAATCTTCACAGTAAATACAGTTCTTTTGATAGTTTGTAAACATTTTTGTGCCTTCACAGAAACTACATATGAAGTTATACTTAGGTTGATTTATTTACATCCATAGATGCAGACATCACGGTCCAGAAATATTAGCCTAGCTACAAATTTTATTTCCCAACCCCACTAATGAACAAATTACTCTGGAATGAACGACAGAAATTGACCATTTATAACCAAGTCCATTGTTAATACTCTGTTGCGAGCCGCAGTCATTCACCCTTCGGATAACTTTTGCTCCCTGGAGTCTACTCTTCACCCAGCAGCCCCGATGCTCCTTTTAAGTCAGATCCTGTTACTGCTCTGTTCCAGTCCCTCCAAGGATCCCCCATTTTGCTGCCCACCCCTTAACCCTCTGATTTCACGTTACTTACCCTTCTTCTCTCTCACTCTGCTCCCATCACACCAGCCTGCTTGTAGTTCCTGGAACATACTGGGCACGTTCCTGCCTTAGTTTCTTTGCTCTAGCCTCTCCCTCTGCCTCCAGCACTCTTCTGCCAGCTATCTGCTTGGCTAACTCTCTCACCTCCAAGTCTTTACTCAAATCTTTCCTCTCTTGAAAGCCTTTTCTGATCACCTGCTTCATATGGCGACCACCACCCATCCCACTCATTGATCCTAGGCCCTATATCCCTTCTCTGCTATATTTCTTCCTCTTTACATGGCACTTACCACCTTCTAACTTCCTCCAAGGTGCATTTACCATGATACCCATGTACCTAAGTTTCAAGGCCCCTTTCCTGCTTAGGCCCCTTCCAAAACCCTGGGAGAGGCCCTAGCACTGTGTTCACATGGCCACATGTTTCTGTAAAATTTGCAAATATAATATATTTTAACTACAATTGACTGAGAGCATTGTCTGTTTCCACTCCAACTTCCTCTCTGTCAAGTTTTCCCTTGCACCAGCTGGAGCTGAAGTGGTTGCAGGCATTTTTGAGGTCTGGCTAACGGGAAGTTGAGTTGAGGATACATTTAGTTTGAGCATAGTGGGATGTAATTACTGGTGTGCAGTCATTTCCCTGTATCGTAGTTCAGTTAGGACTAAGCCACCCTGGTATGGGAAGAGCTTCTAGGAAGATGGCTACTACCTGCTGGCCATAGAGTGTATTGCTTTTTGACTGTGGACTAGAGTGCCTGTCACCAAAAGTATATGGGTGGTGGAGGAAAAACACAGTGTGAAATTAACAAAGTCAAGTAACTTGTAGAAAATCCTTCCACATTTTACAGCTCATATTTTAAAGTAAACTATCAAGCTTTTCCCAAAGTTGACATCAGTCCTAAAAATTTTTATGAAATGACCAACCAAGTTGTGTAGTTGAGAGAAATTTTTCTAATCAATAATAGAAATCTTTTGATTAACCATGCAAGAGGGAAGATGGAATTATATTCCTATTCTCCTTATAGAAAATGTTACAAGATTACCAAATGAAGAGGTGATTGAAGACAATTCAGCCAAAAAATGTGCATTGGATAGTAAATTAATGAAAATATTTTGTGACTTTTTCTGGATTTTGTCATGTTTTTTGCTATGTGTGAGCTTTTTAATATGTGTAAATTGTTGTAATTTCTCATTTTAAATAAATATGTTGTATCTAGTTTTCCATTTGTAATTTTGCATTTTTTTTTGTTAATGAAGGCCCACCAAGTTGTATAAACTTCAGACCTCACAGACCTGGATGTATCCTGACCTTGCTATATGATTTCCTTACTTGTTCTGTCAGGAATCTTAGTTCACTGGTATATCTTAAGCACTTGAGCAGTGGATGGCACATAGTAGGCACTCAATAAATATTTGTTGAATGAAGAATTGATTAACAACATTACAGTGAAACGTTGGTGTTAACCTAATTTAATTCTGCTGAAGAAAAGTCATTGTTGACATGAAGGAAAGTAAAAAGACTGCAGTTCATGGGAAACTCCTCCTAGAAACTCTGTACTTTGTGTAACTAAGGGCATAGAAGTAAATTCCTATTTATAGGTTTTTTTTTCAATAGTCATTAGCTACAATGTTTTTGAAAGGATCTGGATCCCCCTGTTTTTTTTTTTTTTTTTAGATTCTATTGCATTACTCCTCAGCTAGGGACTCAAGACTAGCCTTTAGCTGGCTTTTTGTATCACCCTACTTCAAGGGTGAGAATTTAGTTTTAGAACTATAAGGAGGTAATGGCATGCAGATAGCCACTAGGAAGCAGTTGGTTTTTCTTAAGCCAAGGATTAGGCAGCAGGAAAATAAAGGTAGACTATTTTTTATTTTCCTATGTAAACACTGTTTAGAGAGCTATCTTTGTTTAGACATTGGACAATAGAAATAAAAATACTTCTCATGCAAAGGAAGAAAAAATAGAATACTTAGATTAAAAAAAAATGGTCATAGTGATACAGACCTTAAAAATAGGAGCTGAGCCTTAAGAAAAGCAGAATGTCATAGAATTTCGGCTTGGGGAATTTTTACTTTTGTAGAAATACAGAAAAAAAAAACATTATATGAATGACTAGTGGAGGGCAGATTTCTTTCACTTAAACACCTAAACTTTTACTTAAACAATAAAGCACCTCTTTTTTCCTTATGCCCTCATAGGGCTTTTAGAGGCCAGAGCCTTTTTTTTTTTTTCTTGAGAACACTCTTTTCTGGACATAGAACGGAAGGCTTATTAGCAGTAGTGAAGAAAGCAGTAAGCTAATGAAGGTCTTAGGTGTTGTCCAGGTCCTATTTGCTTTCTCAGTTTGACAGCACTCACACAGCTATTTTCTAGAATATAATTTGCTGCACTCCAGTTCCACATCTAGCAAGTCTTGACAAAGGAACATCAATAAGTTCTCCAAACTGAGCCTTTGTCAACACTAACCTTGCAGAATGCGATCCGCCTAGAATTGTGAACCTAATTGCTAAATGGCTCTGTTGTTTAAGAGGGCCCTGAAGAGATTGTTGGGACAGTAAGCTTCTCCTCCCACATTATTTCCCATAGGTTTGTAGGCAACAGTTGGGTTTACAAAGTTCCTGGCTAAAGTAGAGAGATTTCTTGCTCAGAATTGTATCTTTTCTCAGAAAAGAGGTTTAAAAAATCCCCTTTAGCAAAAGCTACTGTAGAGTGTGGAGCATCAATGCTCCAAGGCTGACAGCTGTACCATCTCCACTAGGCTGTCAGTACCATGAAAAGCACAGAGTGGAGAAAATCCCACCATTCTTAAACATTGTTACTGTTTTTTTAAACTTTTTTTTTTTTTTTTTTTTTTGCCTAAAGCCTGAGGAAGTGCTATTGAAGCACATTATTTCCTAACCTGGTTAGGACTAATTAAATAACTCTCAAACTGTCTCAAAAGTAAAACAGATGGTTTTCTTTCTTATATTTAAATAAAATATTCTCCCAAATTATCTTCTCTGGAGGTAGCACTAGAAATAAATAAAATGGTTACTCTGATGTGATAGGTCTATCAGAAAGGGAAGAAAAGAACTTTTGAGAAAAAAATACAGTAAAAAGCAAGGATTTACGTTACTCATCAAGCCTCTATCGGCCTGCATTCTCTCTTGCCTGGTGAATGACGCACCCCATGTGGGCCCTCAGCATGGTCAGAGGACGGTGTTCACTCTAGTGGAGGCTTCCTTTGGGACTGGTTTATTTGGATACCTTTGACCAGAACGTTAGCTAGCATTTTCTTTTTCCAGATGAGCATTGCATAATGCAATGTTCTGAATTTTATCTCTGTTCTCAGCAACTTGTTGCTTATATGCACTTAAAATGGATGGCTTTCATTGTACCTTTATGCAATACATTTGTCAGGTTGGATTTCCTTTCAGTGAGTCAAAAGATGAGCTGAACACTGATATATTTTAAATATAAATTAAACATTCCTTACATAATTGATGGCTTTATGTTCTTCAAAAAGAATGACATGAGCTAGTTAATTGGTTGCTAGCTGACCTTTCCCTGACGCTTGCCCCATGTAAGCATTCGGTGTAGTCAGTGATTCCTCCTTTAATGTCTGTGTTTCCTTCTATTTTAAGATTGTAGGGAATGACAGTCAGGTTAAGGACACTGAAACCAAAAGGAGAATCAAGGGACTTCCTTTATGCTATTCTAGTCCTGTTGCTTTTCATTGCCAATTACTTGCATGTGCTCATACCGGCCATCTTTGCTTTACACAGTTAACCATATGTGTTGTGTGAGTTTCAGTCGGCACTGTACTGTGCAAAATCAGGACTGCTTGTGTTTATATATGTATTTATATGTATGTATATGTGTGCATGTATTTATTTTTAATTTTGAATGTGCTTATTTTTCAGATATTTGAAAATGGTAAAGACACTGGAGAGATCTCTGTTTGTATCAGTGAAAAAGATCTGGGGCCCAATAGCCCAATTCAGACTGGCTATATGATGGAAAGAGTGAGTTTACTGACTATTCATTTATGACTCTGAGCACCTTCCAAGTTTCTTGTAGTTAATTTAGACAATTACATTTTTAAAGTTGTTCAGAAAAGATGAATCGTTTGCTGATCTGTAAAGATTTATAGTTTCAAGCTTGACTCCTGGATTCCGGAGGTTCTCAGCTTTAGTATAGTATTAACTCCTGACCTCTTACTTAATAGCATCTTAATCTTCATTATGCTTTTATTTGAAAATCTGTCTACACTGGACTCTGGAATTGACCTCTTGTTTACACATTGAAAAGAAGTGACATGATATCCAGTGGAGGGTGTGTTCTGCGTCTAGGGTATTTCCAAGCCCTAGACCCTGAGCAACTAACACACAGCCTTGGTCTTCTCCTGTGCTCCTTGTGAGCAAGTCCAGATGGTTTATCTTAGGCATTCTTACCTTTTCCTATTTTCCAGACAATTGGGATGTTTCTCAAGCAGAACCAATATGTTCAGGGTCTTTATTTTGGGTCTTTGTCTTGCATGAAAGGACACTGAATACCCTGTTGTTTACAAATTGGGGTTATTCGCCTGAGCGCACACCAGTGTTTTGGGCTCTGTTGCTTGACCTTTGTTCAGAAACTTGCTCCATTTTTTCCCCCTTCAGTTCAGTACCCTCAGACTTACCTCTCCCTGGCGGTATCCATTGCCTGGACTTCACAGTCAGTCACAAAAGCTGATCATCCGATCACTAGCTGAGCTCAGAAGAGATGGGAAGTGCTACCTTGATTGATTAGAGAGAGAATGATAAAGAGCCTTGGCTGGTTTTCTTTTACCATCACATCCCTGACTATACAAATCACCATGATACAAAAGGCTTCCTAGAATGCTCTACCTGTAAATTCCTCTTTTCCACATTAGAATATTGTCCTTTTTGGTTCATATAAAAAATTGAAGGTGGAATTTATGTTAGATTACACAGGAAGATATTATTCTGTAGAAAGCTTTTGTTGGCTAATGGCACACTGCAATTGATCTGTGGTTTGCATCTATATGCAAGAAAGTTGGGGGAAAACCTTTAACTAGGGGCATTATAAAGCTTTTTGGGAGAGCCCTTGTGACACCCAAAGACGACTGTTCCCCTGGTGCACACTTGTCTCAATCACTAGCCTAAGATGTTTCACACTCTTCTCAGGTCCCTGAACAAATTCTTATCCTATAAAGGCCTGGTGATGACAACTTTAAAGATAAATGGGTGAAGATTATCACTGTTTTTGGTCACTATAGCCCAGCCCTCACCAATGACCTAGAGATGAAAGACATTGAGGCCTTACCTCCTGTAGGCTGTCGCATGCTCATCTTTGAACACCTAAAATGCAGTGTGTTGCCAAGTTGAGAAAATAGAGATTGCAATGCAACTCCTGTGAAAGTGAATTTGGCTAAGTGGTCTGGTGTTCACATCCCTTCTACCACACACTCCTGTTCTTTATGTGCTTATTTCTCTCCTGGATCAGGCCTTAAATTTTTTATATCTTCTCCCTTTACAAAAAAGGAGATGCCTATAAAGCAAAATCACTGTGATTTAAAAAATGATCAACATTACTTGTTTTCTGCAATAATAGCAAAGCCACAAAAAATAAGCTCAAGGGCTGAGACCACACAGAAATAAATGTAGGGCTTTATAAATACAGTCCATGGATTTCAAAACTTTTTCTGGTTCCAGTGAAAAAACAAAACACAGATTTTTACTATTCTAACACGTTGCCTATTATATTCCTAAAGAGAATAGTAATCATTATTTTTAACTCAAAGGACTTGGCTATGCTGGATGAGAAGTATTAACTTTAATGAAAGGAAAGATGTATCATCATTTTCAGCCCTTCTGATGCTCAAGGCTAAAATATCTGGTCAGTGCAGAGCTGATAGAAACAACATAAAGCTGATGAAGTTGGAGATAAGATTATTTATCCCTAATTAGGGCAAAGCCTAAGCCTTAAGCCTTCTATAGATATAGTTGCTGGTCATAGAAAATATTTTACTCGGTAAAGAGTTTACAGCCAATAGGTGAGGAAACTGGAGATATATGACAGGCTTGCACCTTTCCTTTTCTCTGGGCCTCGGCATTTAGCACGTCTCAATATACCTTCAATGGGAATTAATAGAAGGAGCAAAAAAGGCACCCTGAACAGCAGCTAGGCAAGAAAAGGCTACAACTATATCCGCATCCCTGCTGAGATTACAGAGTAACAAGAAATTGAGAGACACAAGAACTGACAAGGCAGAGAAGAAAAGGAAGCCTGTGACAGAAGGCTGGGGGGAAAACAGAGTGATGGATAGTTGGGGCACAGAGCGGGAAAGAGCAGAGGCCTAAACACTCAAAGGTGACAGATAATGATGAAAAATATCTTTTAAAAGTCCATGTGCAACACGGTTCAGCCGGATTTACTTTTAATTTAAATATGCCTTCAGTTAGAAATATCTTGATAATTTAGAGATTCTAAGTATAAGATAGAAGCAAACACAGACAATGCTATTATTTAACATATTACATGATAGCATTTCATACTTCACACTTCGATTACATCTTATTTAAAACTTGAAAACATCCACTATTGAAGCCGCTCGCAAGCTTCTGCAGAGCTCTTAATTAATACATCCAGGAAGAGTTCTTCTAAGTGAATTGGCTGGCGTAAGTCGGAAAGTCATGTTTATTTTTGCAGTACTGTCAGTGGTGGATTGTTCCACCGTTGGTTACCTGAGGTTAGTCTCGGTGATGGGAGATTGCTGATTGTAAAACTTGAACATACCCTGGAAGGACCCAACAGAATGTGTAGCTCAGACAAGAAAAGCATAACCCTTATCAAAGAGGACCGGAACCGTGTGTAGAAGCTAAATGCTCTTTCTGTAAGACTGTCACATCTGCTTTCCGTCCCCGTGCCAAGGGGTCAGAGCTCAATCACGAGCCTGTGGCACCCCCTGCTGGTTAAAAGCCCATGCTCATTTTGTTACTTTACACCGAGCTAAACATTGCCATCATTTCACACTTCTTTTAACATTCTGTATGAATTTAATTATCATTTGTTTGGACTTCATCTGTTACAGAGTAGAGACAGTTTATCACAGGTGTTCACATTTTACGTTATTTCTTTTTCTTCTTCATTTCCACACCCCTCCCCACCACCAGTTACTTTTCAAGATTCATCGAAGACTTCAAGGTTCTTCCATCAACCCACCAGGCCTCAATTTTTCTTCAATCCGGCTTTTCGACGAGCACGGTCAAGAAATTAAGAATCCACTTTCGCTGAAGAATGAGCAAAAAATTTGGGTCTCTTATGGTAAAGCATACAGGTAGGAGCAAGGTGTTTATTCTCAATCTTTCTGGGACAAGCTAATTTAAAAGGAGAGTTGAGAAGCCAAGTAGCACCCTTTATAAAAAAAATTATTTTGAATTCCAATAAAATTCCAGGGGCATTTTTTTTTTGTGAGGCAGTATTGTTTGTGGGATATGACATCTCTCTCTCTCTTTCCCCCACCCCCCTGACTTTCTGTCTTAATGCCTTGTCATAGTTCTTGAAGTCTGCCTGTCAGCACAGCAAGTGGGATTTGTTCATGTCTGAGTAGTCACCTTAATGATAGCAGATGGAAACGCCACGGGGGCCCAAGCCCATCACACTGTCATTGTCGCACACTGCCCTGACCTGCTTCCACTCCTCTATTTTTTTGTCCCTTTTTAAAGGAGAAATGGATGGTAATTGAAAAGGATCTTAAGCAAGATTTATGAAGCTGTAGACAACATGATTCCCCACTACCTCTCTATGTTTTCACAAATAAAGTCTTAACCTTTTAAGCTCCAATGACAGGACAGCCAAAGATAAATTGGTAAAGCTTGTAAACTCTATCCTATCAAAGTTATGTTCCTCAAAAGCACCTTACATTATCCCACAATAATTACTGGTTATTACTGAGCATTGTGTAAATTTTTGTAGATTGGTAAATTCCTGCATAAAATTATCTGTGTTCCCAAGAAAAGAAAAAGGCTTCAGTCTACAGGCACTGATGAGCCTGGCTGTTGTGTGGAATATCTTGGAAACTTACGCATATTTTGACAGGACACATCCAGATGAACTCTGAAGCTGCTTGTCAGGAAACTTAAACACACTTTTCTGTCTACTTTTAATCTTTTTGTTTTGTTTCATTTTTAGCTCTTTATCTGTAGAACAGAATAGGGGAAATATTGCTTGTAGAATATAATTGATTATACACTAATTTTAACAAAAATAGCATAGACAGAACTAGGAGCTGATTAGATTTACTGTATATTCTAATAGTCAAAATTTCAAAGAGAACTAATCTACTCAGAAATCCATGCAGGTTTTGGGAGACATTGGTAGGATTTGTTGTGGGTAGCATATTACAAAATCTTTCATCTGTCCCATTAGAGTAAAATTAAAATGCTTACTAGTATCTTATGCTGTGTAATTTATAAAACTAAAAAAATATCTGTAAGGAATGGTGCTTCTTCTATAGGCAGATTTCAAAATATAATTTAATTACATTGTGAGAATTATTTTTACAATGATAAAAATAGCGATGAATTTTAAAGCGGCAAGAATTCTTGTATAATTTAGCAAGCTCTTCCAATTACAAGGAAAGGCTTTAATAAAATGTATCTAATAATTTCTTCTTAAATATCATTGTTAAAGTGAAAGCAATGACTGACTAATTATGATGTTTTTAATGATGTTTGCTATAATACAGTATTTTAATATGATCAAACACTTGTTCTTGGTTAATTGGATCATATTTGTGAAGTAACAAAAATTACTAAGTATCTGGAATATTCTAAAATCAACTGAGGATTGTAGTTGGCGGAATTTATAAGTGTGTATATTTGTATATCATAGCTATTTTAATAGCATAATGTATTATTTTTTTCTGGTTTTGAATCCAATATGAGGCATTAGGGAACCATTATAGCATTTTGCTACTATTGAAACTTCTAAATTAATGTCAAAAAAGTTATTTCCATCTAGTTAAAATATATTGAGAAAAGGATAAAATTGAGAAAATGTGCAATATGTACTAAGTAAATGATATTCATTTTCAGGGAGTAATTCTAACATGTCTAATATATGTTGATATGGGGGGTAAGGTTACTCGTTTGCAAAAGATGATTTTGCCAATATCTCCTTCTATTTTGAGTCCTTTAATTGTTTTTCTCCCAATTTTTATTTTGAAAAATATCCAATCTACAGAAAATTTGATACAATGAAGATTTATATATCCTTCACCTAGGTTCAGCAATTTAAGGATTTTGCCATATTTGTTTTACCTCTCTTATGTCTCCTTTCTCTCTCTTTTGAACTGTTTGGAATTAATTCCACACAATCATGAAGTTTTACTCCTAAATGCTACAGGTCACATAATTGAAGAACAGGATGTTCTCTCTATCACCACAGTATAATATCTAACACAGTCAACAATAATATAATATTGTCTAATATGTAATCTATGTTCATACTACCCAAAATCTGCTTTAGAGCTTTTTTTGTAATCCAGTATCCAAATAAGCTTCATCTGTTGCATTTAGTTATTTTCTTTAGTTCTCTGTAATGTAGACTATTCCACCATCTTTTGTTTTATTCTTCATGACATTGGTTTTCTTTTTGAAGAGTTCAGGCACTTTTGTTGTAGAATGTCCCACATTCTAGACTTGTGTGAGTGTTTTCTCATGATTAGATTCAGTTTAAATATTTTTGGCAATACTACACAGGTGATGTGATTGAGTCCCATGATTCTAAAGTTGAAGAGCAAGTGTTTGTCACCAATTTCAAAAACAAAATGGCTCATAATTGACATAGTGGCCATTCTTTTTATTTAAGATCTGTTTTCCATTTGATTTTAATTCTCATATAATTAAATTAACTTAAAACAATGTACCTAACAGTATGTAATATGACAAATCAAATCAGCATAGTATTCAGTGAGCTCACAAAAAAATAGTTGTTTGTAGCCAAATATGAAGGATTAATTTGATTATAAGCTCCAAAGATCACCATGGGTGTATTGCATTGTAGTTATACATGAAAAATGAACATTATAGGAATGACAGTTGGTTGTTTTTCTCAACTAAATACTTCGCTTTTATTATTGAAATTATTTTTTAAAATTACATGTGTTGCAACTATCCTTCACATATTATAAATCAAACAAATAAACTAAAATGTGCGTGTCAGGTATAAGTATAGGATACCAACAATAGTGCTGTGTAATAGGAAATTCACTTATTTCTGGATTTTATTAGACATGGATATGGTATGTTTTATTGTTTATATGTACTCAAATTTCAGTGTTTGTATAATTTCGCAGATAGATTTGATGTTTTTTCCATTTTTCAGATCTCCACTAAACCCTGTTTTGGGTTTGACCTTTGACCAGGTGACTGCATTTGCCAGAGGTGGCATTACAGTCGCATATAAAACCTTCTTGGATCCTAATGCTGTTCTGCTACTGGGATGTGACAGGTAAATTAACAAGTGTTCGGTTAAAGCAATCTGAATCACCTAACTCAGTTTTCCCAGAGTGAGATTTAAACACTAAAAGATGTTCTTTAAATCATCTTAAATAAGCAATTATTTAGTTTATTGACTTATTTCATGATATAATGAGCTAGTACTTAAAAGACTTATCATTAATTTTCCTTGAGTTTTAAAAAACATATGGGGCAATGAGCATAGTATACTTTCTGCTTTGCAAAGGTAATGATTTTATTTGAAATGTAAAAATTGTTTTTAGTGGATGTTTCTAAATTAATAGTTTTGAATGGAATAATTAAAATATTAATATGTTTTCTCATATGAGTGTTCATGTTTAAGCATCTCATTTGATGATGATAAATTGAAAACAAAAGCAATATGCTGGAGGCTTGGTGGCATAGTAAGAAGAGCAGGAGTTAGAAGATCTGGACACTGGGACTTCCCTGGTGGTCCAGTGGTTAAGACTCTGTGCTCCCAGTGCATGGGGGCCGGGTTCGATCCCTGGTCAGGGAGCTAGATCCCGCGTGCTGCAACTAAAGATCCCTCATACTGCACCTAAGACCCTGTGCAGCCAAAATAAATAAATAAATATTTTTTTAAAAAAAGAAGATCTGGGCACTAACCCCATTATCTGCTCATGATTGTCTGTGAGCACATGGGTGTCAGTTTCCTGTGGGTTAATAATAAAACCCAGCAGTTATTGAGTGTTGACCGTAGGCCAGGCACAGCTCTAAATGAATTGGGTAAGAACCTATTTCATCCTCAAAACAATTATTTTAATCCCATCATTGCTTATTAGCTTATTATTACTCCGTTTTAAGGAGACAGAAACTCTGCCATGGAAGGGCAAAGTCATTTGCCCAGTCACACAACTTGTACATGATAGAGCTAGGATTCTAACCCAGATTGTCTTTCTTAAGAACTAAGGGCTTGACCCCTATCCAGCACTGTCTAATAGAACTTTCTCTGATGATGGAAACAAACTTTATGACATTGAGCACTTGAAATGTGACTAGTGTGACTGAGGAATTGAATTTTAAATTTTGTTTAATTAAATTAATTTTAATTTAAGTTGGAATATGTGGCTAGTGGCTACCATATTGGACATTGCAGCATGATACTGATACCATGTTGGATTAGATGATGTATCTATAAGGTCCCATCTAGCTTTAATATTTTGTAATTTAACAAATTATAACTTTCCTTAATATACAGGTAAAAAGGCTGAAATGGAGGGCAGATCCAGAGAATGAAAAGCAGTCTGACGAGGTCACTCAGTCTAGCTAGTGTCAACCTATTGCTAAATATGTCTAGAAAGACAGACTCTTTGGTCTTCTCCATCCCCCAATGATTGCCTGCACTTTCCAGACAAGATTATAATGTTTTGTCTTTTTCTCTTTATAGACAGAAAATAACTCAGCACTCTTTTTTATAAGCATTTTCACTTATGAGAAGATTTATTTCACATGCAATAATCTTTCTCTAAGCTGTTAGACTTGCCTTTCGCTTCAGTCTTTAGTTAGGAGTTTAATTTTTAATTTATGTACTGCTTCTTAATTTTACTTCCTTAATTGCAATGAATACTGTTTTAATGAATGGATTTAAATTAGATCTGATTCCCTAAGTATAACAATGTGAAACTTCCCTTATTGAGCACAAACTAATTTGAAGATAATTTACTTAATTTTTGGATTCCATTTGAATTTTCTTTGTATACTCTCAAGTGGATCATTGGAAATCTTAGTCATCACACTCTTATTTATATTTCTCAGACTACTGAAAAAAAATACTATCACCATTCCCAGAACGGTTTTCTGTTGAATAGCATGCTATATGGTATATCTTAACATATCAGTGTTGATCTAGGTGATTTTCTTTAGGATAAGAATTGGCTCACTTTTAAAATAAGTGATTTGGCTGAGCTAAGAATGAGACCAACCCTTCCAGTTTGTGGTTTGTCCATGTACCCTCTAGAACGTGCTGCCTCTTAAAAATACCAAACTAATGTTCTTAACACAACCGTTATAAAAGCATCCTTTATTATTTATAGACCAGTGTATTTAGGCTGTAATTTTAATAATGATGATGGTCTCCACTGTGAGTGATTCTGTAAGATTAAAAATTATTTTTTGTGTCTTTGTTCTATTAATAATCAATTAGGCATAGAATCCCCCCCCAGTATTAAAAATAATTGTAAGGGAAAAATTTAAAGCCTTCCCTTTCCCAATGATAAATACAAAGATACTTTACAAATTTCCATTTAAAAAGACTATGGACTATACACTGGTTTTTCTCTCACTAGAAGAGTATAAGATGCATAAATTATTATGCTAAAGAGTACTAAAATTAAACTAGTTTTATTCTAACAAGAACAATTAAATATTTTATTTTCTTAGTTGGGAAGTTTGTGAGGGATTTCCAATTAATTTCAATGGCATCAGTCAACAGATACCTGATCAATTTGAAAAGGTGGACTTGGAGAACCATTTCCTACAGAACAAGGTCAGAATTATTTGTTGTTCTGAATAAGTGTATTTTATGTATTGGACACTCAGTCAATACATGGTGACTGAGTAGATATTTGTGAAAGTTTTTGAACACTGTAAGTTATTTTACAAATGTTGGGGGCAAGTATTATACATTACTTCCTGTTAATTAATTAAGCACTTTAAAACTGAACCAGTATTGGGAAGGGTTAGGGGGAGGGATAGACTGGGAGTTTGGGATTGACATGTACACACTGCAATATTTAAAATAGATAACCAACAAGGACCTACTGTATAGCACAGGGAACTCTGCTCAATATTCTGTAATAACCAAAATGGGAAAAGAGTTTGAAAAAGAATAGGGGGAAAAATAAAAACCTGAACCAATATATAGTATTTCTACTTGAAAAAATTCTACCTGAATCACGTCATTTAAGTACTATCGTTTAGCATATTTTCTTTATATCAACTATATTAATAAGTTGCATTTGTTTAAGAAATTCTTCAAGATGGCTGTTATATCTTTATACTTTAGGATCTGACCTATTTGCTCTGTGGGTCAATGTCTCTAAGTAACATGAGTTCTTCAGAGAACCCAACTCGTAACAACTCAATCTAGAAGGTCTCTTTATTAATTTATATTTAGAAACTTATCCTGCCAGTAAGGAATTTTCTTCTTGCACTGAGCTGTGAAAAGCATTTTAAACCTGTCACCAAAAAAAGGAATAATTCTTTTGTTTTTCTCAGCTGGTAAGTTATGTAGGGTTGTTGTTCATTTCAGCTGCATAACTTTTAGTTTTTGAATTCATGAAACCAAAAACCAAAAGGCACCCACAGAGGTAGGGATGCCCAAAGAAAGGAGGGCTTTCTGTTAACTAGTCTGGGCCCTTTCTTTGTAAGAGACAATGCAAAAGACACATTGTCCCAACATGCTCTTTTTAAATTTCTCCATGTTGCCCATTCAGTCTTTTATGTCAAAATTTACACTGAAAATATTAGTTGTTTCAAAGTGCATGTGAATCTAAATAGTATAATTATAAAAATAGAATAAAACAAACAATGATTTCTAATCCTGTTTTTGAGCAAATGTAGAAAATAAATATAAGTTGAATGGTGCACTAAGAATAATGCCTTTTATATTCATCTGACATTAAGTTTTATTTGCCATAGTTCCAATCCTGTTGGCATTCCTGTTTAGTTTTTTGCTGTAACATTATCTTCCTGCTCAAAAACTTGTATGCCTGGCTGTTGCCTATTAAATTTCCATATCCTCATCTGGCCTTCATTGATCTCCATGATTCTTCTCCAGTCTTCCCCCACTCTCAACTTGTCTTTCCAATCCACTCCGCTTCTTGATCTTTGTTGTAGCCTACGCTGCAGTCGGAGCTAATAAATTGGGTCCCCTACATGCTTTACACTTTGCTTTACTTGTGCCATGGCATGTGGTGTTCTTTCCTAGGATACAACCCCCGCCATTACCATTCCTTGCTTTTTAAGGCTTTCTTCAACTTCCTCTTCTTCCACGAAGCCCTCTCAGATCCTCCAGAGAGATTTAGCCTCGAATTATTTTGTGTTCTCAGAACTTCTTATTGTCCTTTGAGAATTGTTCTTAGAGTTTGTGTTTTGGTATCGGCATTTGCATTTGTGTCTTTCTCCTCCACTAAATTGATAATTCTTTGTACACAGATTTTATGTCTTACTCATCTTGTATTCACGAGTGCTGGAACAAAGTCTTGAATGTAGGGCAAGTGCACAGTACATGTTGATGAATGATTTTTAAAAGTTAGCTGTAATCTCTTTCAAGGCTCACTATTCTCTAATATGTTCTTTGGGTGTTAGCCAAGCTAGATTGTTCATTTGTTGTTTTCTGAGCTCTTCATGATTTCTGTTATTATACCCATGTGGGTCCCTCTGCCTGGAATTCAACCTTTCTTTTTTTTTTTTTTTTTTTTTTGCGGTACACGGGCCTCTCACTGTTGTGGCCTCTCCATTTGCAGAGCACAGGCTCTGGATGCGCAGGCTCAGCGGCCATGGCTCATGGGCCTGGCTGCTCCGCGGCATGTGGGATCTTCCTGGACCGGGGCACGGACCCGTGTCCCCTGCATAGGCAGGCGGACTCTCAACCACTGCACCACCAGGGAAGCCCAACAACCTCTCTTTCTTTGTCACCACCCCCCACCTTCTCTGTCACCCTTGTGCCATATCCTAGCATGGTGTCTGGCATATCATAAGCGTTCAATAAATGTTTATTGAAATCCTGCCCATCATTCTAACCTTACCTGATTTGTGCCTGCTTCATGAAGTCTTTCTTTACCCCAACACCATGCCCAAACCAGATATGATGTTTCTGGCTTTGATACCCCCATTGCATCCATTCCGTACCATTTATAATGACTTTGAATTTGGTGCTGTTCCTCTTGCAACATTTTTTGCATGATTTGAAGTCAAACAGTGTTCCAAGTTTGGGCATATTTTAGGTCACATTAGAGTAGAATGGAGAGAAAGGTAGATTTCACTGAGAATATTGGTATCATATCATAAAGGGTCTTTTGTGTGTGTGTGTGTGTATGTGTGTGTGTGTGTACTTTTTTTTTTAACATCTTTATTGGAGTATAATTGCTTTACAACGTTGTGTTAGTTTCTGCTGTATAACAAAGTGAATCAGCTATACGTATACATATATCCCCCATCCCCTCCCTCTTGCATCTCCCTTCCACCCTCCCTATCCCAACCCTCTAGGAGGTCACAAAGCATGGAGCTGATCTCCCTGTGCGATGTGGGTGCTTCCCACTAGCTATCTATTTTACATTTGGTAGTGTGTATATGTCAATGCCACTCTCTCACTTTATCTCAGCTTACCCTTCCTTCTCCCCATGTCCTCAAGTCCATTCTCTACGTCTGCGTCTTTATTCCTGTCCTGTCCCTAGGTTCTTCAGAACCTTTTTTTTTTTTTTAGATTCCATATATATGTGTTAGCATACGTTATTTGTTTTTCTCTTTCTGACTTACTTCACTCTGTATGACAGACTCTAGGTCCATCCACCTCACTACAAATAACTCAATTTCATTTCTTCTTATGGCTGAATAATATTCCATTGTATATATGTGCCACATCTTCTTTATCCATTCATCTGTCGATGGACACTTAGGTTGCTTCATGTCCTGGCTACTGTAAATAGAATTGCAGTGAACATTGTGGTACATGACTCTTTTTGAATTATGGTTTTCTCAGGGTATATGCCCAGTAGTGGGATTGCTGGGTCATCTGGTAGTTCTGTTTTTAGTTTTTAAGGAACCTCCATACTGTTCTCCATGGTGGCTGTATCAATTTACATTCCCCCCAACTGTGCAAGAGGGCTCCCTTTTCTCCACACCCTCTCCAGCATTTATTTGTAGATTTTTTGATGATGGCCATTCTGACCAGTATGAGG
Source organism: Lagenorhynchus albirostris (assembly GCF_949774975.1). NCBI lineage: Eukaryota > Metazoa > Chordata > Mammalia > Artiodactyla > Delphinidae > Lagenorhynchus > Lagenorhynchus albirostris. The sequence continues at coordinate 26,942,982 of NC_083103.1, forward strand.
TGATACGTCATTGTAGTTTTGATTTGCATTTCTCTAATGATTAGTGATGCTGAGCATTCTTTCATGTGTTTTTTTGGCAATCTGTATATCTTCTCTGGGGAAATGTCTATTTAGGTCTTCTGCCCATTTTTGGATTGGGTTGTTTGTTTTTTTGATATTAGGAAAACTACAGATCAATATCACTGATGAACATAAATGCAAAAATTCTCAACAAAATACTAGCAAACAGAATCCAACAGCACATTAAAATGATCATACACCATGATCAAGTGGGGTTTATCCCAGGAATGCAAGAATTCTTCAATATACCCAAATCAATCAATGTGATACACCATATTAACAAACTGAAAGATAAAACCATATGATCATCTCAATAGATTCAGAAAAATCTTTAGACAAAATTAAACACCAATTTATGATAAAAAACTCTCCAGAAAGTAGGCATAGAGGGAACTTACCTCAACATAATAAAGGCCATATATGACAAACCCACAGCCAACATCGTTCTCAATGGTGAAAAACTGAAACCATTTCCTCTAAGATCAGGAACAAGACAAGGTTGCCCACTCTCACCACTATTATTCAACATAGTTTTGGAAGTTTTAGTAACAGCAATCAGAGAAGGAGAAGAAATAAAAGGAATCCACATTGGAAAAGAAGAAGTAAAAGTGTCACTGTTCGCAGATGCCATAATACTATACATAGAGAATCCTAAAGATGCTATCAGAAAAGTACTAGAGCTAAACAATGAATTTGGTGAAGCAGCAGGATACAAAATTAATGCACAGAAATCTTTTGCATTCTTATACACTAATGATGAAAAATCTGAAAGAGAAATTAAGAAAACACTCCCATTTACCATTGCAGCAAAAAGAATAAAATACCTACGAATAAACCTACCTTAGGAGACAAAAGACCTGTATGCAGAAAACTATAAGGCACTGAGGAAAGAAATTAAAGATGATACAAATAGATGGAGATATATACCATGTTCTTGGACTGGAAGAATCAACATTGTGAAAATGACTATACTACCCAAAGCAATCTACAGATTCAGTGCAATCCCTATCAAACTACCAATGGCATTTTTCACAGAACTAGAACAAAAAAGTTCACAATGTGTATGGAAACACAAAAGACCCCGAATAGCCAAAGCAATCTTGAGAAAGAAAAACGGAGCTGGAGGAATCAGGCTCCTGGACTTCAGACTATACTACAAAGCTACAGTAATCAAGACAGTATGGTAGTGGCACAAAAACAGAAATAGAGATCAATGGGACAGGATAGAAAGCCCAGAGATAAAACCACACACATATGGTCACCTTATCTTTGATAAAGGAGGTAAGCATATACAATGGAGAAAATACAGCCTCTTCAATAAGTGGTGCTGGGAAAGCTGGACAGCTACATGTAAAAAAATGAAATTAGAACACTTCCTAACACCATACACAAAAATAAGCTCAAAATGGATTAAAGATCTAAATGTAAGGCCAGACACTATAAAATTCTTAGAGGAAAACATAGGAAGGACACTGACATAAATCACAGCAAGATGCTTTTTGACCCACCTCCTAGAGAAATGGAAATAAAAACAAAAATAAACAAATGGGGCCTAATGAAACTTAAAAGCTTTTGCACAGCAAAGGAAACCTTTAACAAGACAAACAGATAACCCTCAGAATGGGAGAAAATATTTGCAAACGAATCAAGGGACAAAGGGTTAATCTCCAAAATATACAAGCAGCTCATGCAGCTCAATATCATAAAGGGTCTTAATTCAGCTGGATGTTTTGTAGAAAACAAGGAGCCACTGGAAATATTCAAGCAGAGACAAGATCTTATTTGATCCTGTGCTAGGAAAATATCTCAGGAGGTCCTTATCTTATCCTCCCACCCCTGCCCTTCAGATTAGAAATACCTAGAGGGCAAAGGGCATTCTGATCATTCTTGTCTCTGCTGCAGTATCTAGTTACTCAGTTAGCTAAATGGAATTGAATTCACTAGTTAATTAACTCATTCAATAGAAAGCAGGTCAAACCTGGGGGGGAAAAATGTATAGTGGAGAGTTGTCAGAGGAAAAGAACAAGAAAGGATTCTCTCTTTGATTTTAAGCCAAAGTAGAACTTTAAAAGAAAACTATATTTTCTAATGTTGAAAAATGAGAGAGTAAGAATCCACAGTTATTTTATCACTATTAATTCATTCTAATGATTCAGTGAAAGTGAGAAAACAGCTCATCCTAAAAGTTTATACACTATTGTATTTTTAGAAGAAATCTTTTTTGAGTAAAATTTCAGTCTACTCAGAATAGTGGTATACGAAAGCAAAGATTTGATAAACTGGATAGTAAAGAGAATCTTTCAAAGAAAAATGGCCCCTTAGCTATGAAACCTTTGAAATCCTTTCAGAAAAATGCCTCCGATTATATAGAGAGGTGATCAGTACATTGGAAATAGCAATTTAATAACCTGAAAAAGAGCACTTTTAAAGAGAGATTCAGGCAGAGGTGATGGATGTCCACAGGGAATTTTATTATAGAATCTTGATGCTCATGGCAGTATAGAAGGCACTAAGAGAGTTACAACAGGGATAGAGAGGAGGGAGCAAAAGCTGATATTCCTGATGCATATGTTTTAAAATTGCCTTGAGATAGAGATATCAGTGCCCAACCCCTGACTGTTCTTTTAAATCTCGTATTGACAAGTAAAACCCTTCCTACAGAGAAAAATTTGGAACATATAATCCTTATTAGTAATGTGGAAGACAGATATCACCCTGACAATTACAACCTGTTGCTCTTTTATCCATTTCTAAAAAAAGATTTGGAATCTACTACAAGTGGAGAATTTTGGTGAATACATCTTTCGTTCTGTTGTTACATAAATTGGCAACATTTTTACATTGCTCTAGTTTATGGGAAATAAAATTATATGTTTCCATGAAGTGGGTGAGAGACAAACTTCATGGTAGTTAATATAAAAGAAAAAAGATTCATGAGAAGAATAGCTTGAGGAATACCTGGTTATGGGAAAATATAGCAGAAAAATAACTCCGGTGTCTGGCAGGTCATATATTCTGTCAAAATGAAAAGGAAACTGATTTCGATCCTATCCTTTTAGTATGATCAGACATAAGCAGCACATTAGTGACAACTTTTGGTATGGAAACAGTAAGAAAAACACCAAGTTATGATTTTAGAATTATGGCATGTTTGTCACAAGTTTACTTGTAAATTAAGCAGTCATGGATGCTAGCAGAATATATTACTCTGTATGTCACAAAGGAGGCTAGGAAAAGGCAAACAATTCTTTATTGTCCTATTTCTTTGGAGAGCAAGTCCTCAAGAAATAATATTTCCTACACATAATTTGTACTGGAGTAAATAAAAAATTTTAATTTAAATTTTGAACTGATTGACATTAGAATAGGACACAGAACTTTAAATGAAACTGCAAGTCCCTTCCTTATTTTTAGACCAAGAGTTGGAATCTATTTGAGGACTGCACACCTAGATCCCAGATATTTTCCCTTGTTTGGTTGCGTAATTAGGTACTCGCTAATATTTTCTGCTTTCCCAACTTTTCCATTTCTTGGTCTTAGAGGTGGGTGGATTGATCACCTATAGATTTAGAGAATGGAAACAATAAGAGTGAATATCAGGGACATGAGGAAAGAGATTGTAGAACATTTCTTGTAGGTATGATTTTAATTTGTATAGTAAATTATTTAACTTGGTCCTAAAATTACTGTCAAAAGGAAAAACCTTAGAAAGTTTCTGTGTAGTAAACAATTTGTTTAGAATGAAGGTTGTGGTCTATGAGCTCCTTCTTTCAAGAAAAATTTCATTGTCTTATATTTTGCTCCTCAGTAGATCTGTAGGAAAAGACCTTATTACTTTGAAATTGCACAGGAATATTGAAGTCTACTCCACTTTCACTGGTGATTTGGAGAAAGAAAATTAAACAAGAAGCTTTAACTGGCCCAGTACATGTATGCATCTTTTTTATCACTGGCATCGTCTGTATCAGCACAGTTTTTTCAGACAAGCAAAATCATAATGGTCATTTAAAGGAAGCTATGTATATAGGTATTCAAAAGAATAAAAGAAAGCTTCTTGTTTTGATTCTCAACAGGACTTAAAAAGGTTTTCTAATGACATACATTATGGTATATATTTGGAGACCTGTCTCAACATAAATGCTTTTCTACACATGCCCGTGAATGCACACATGTACACACACATGTGCACACACACACACTCAGAGACACACATGGCATATTATGTTGCAGGTTGTCCGAGCACTTTTCTTTTCTGAATTCCAATTTTTATCTCCCCCACCTTCCTAAACATTTGGTCTAAAACAAAGCTATCAGATTAAATTAAAAAGAAAAAGGAAAGTGACATCATGAAGAGAATTTAATGGCCATTGTCAGTTTTAAGTGTGTTAGAACCCCAGACTTGGCAGGATTTTTCTTTTTTAGTAACGTGAAATGAAGCTGAGTTAGTGGGCCTGGCTCTGTCTGGTCTATGTGGAATCACTTGGGAACCGTCCAGCAAAATATCTCTCAGAGAACAGCATGGTGTTAATACTGGGTGCCAACCCAAGACAGACACAAAGGACCCCTTCGCTCTTCACCAATAAGCCAACTGTTAAAAGATTAAACCATGTTGTGGAGATAACAAGAATTTAGGCACTGGCAGCAGGTGCTGTACAAAGAAGCAGTTGGCAGTACGATTCTTCTGTCTGACATTCCAGTCAAAACAATCTTCTTCCCAGTTTCAGAGGAGAGTTTTGAGTGTGATGGCAACTTGGAGTTAGGAGGTTGACTAAGAGTGCTACTTTAAATGCCGTGTCCTGTGGTGGATGGATTAGTAGAATATAGTTTACCATTGTTCAGAAACTGCGGGGGATTCCCCTCCAGAATCAGTCACTACTGGCTAACTGGGGAATACACAATCAAAGAGCTGTAAATCAAATCTGCTTATGTGGTGGGGTTGCTGTATTTTTAAAATTTTATTTTCACATATAGGAGTCATATGACATTTTCTTCTCTAGAGAAGTAACTATCTTCCATTGTAGAATAATTATAGATAATTATGGAATAATTATCAAATATATTGGTCATACCCTTTTGTTATTGCCTGTTCACACTTGTAAAACATTACCTTTTAAATTATTATTTAACTTTTGTTTTTTTAAAAAATCATTTGCTACTCAACAAATATCTAGGATTAGCAAAGATTTAGAATAGACTTTTCAATATTTGAAAAGGATTTTAACTGTTATTGAAGCAACATCATTTACTAAGTTTAAAGCATAAGTTGGCATATTCCCATAATCCTATACAAATAAGGATTGGCACTTTAAAAGTTAGCATGATTATTCAGGGAAAGTGATCATATAAGTTAGGAGATAAAGTTTATTAAATATGAAGGAGTAGAATTCTGACAGATGACATGAATGACTGTTAATTTGACAATCAGGTCTAAGTGAGAAACGCTAGAAGGTGCACAATACGTTTGGCGTTTGTCATCTGATTAAACACATGGGATAGAGATACAGTGTCTCCCCAGTCGGCCCCCTCCCATTCATTCCCACAACTGTCACTGAAGTCTCAGCTCCTGTCCCTTTATTCTTATGAGGTTGTACAAACTCTCAACTGTTCTCCCTGCATTTGATCTCTCCATTCTGCAATCCATTATGTTTACACTTGCTAGGTCAACCTTTCTAAATCTTCTGTAATCCAGTCCCTTTTGCTTGAAAGCTTGAAAGCCCTCCTGACACCTAACTCCATAGCCTTACACTTGACGCCTTCTAAGTTTGGCCAGATTTACCTTTTGAGACTACCAATAAATCCTAAGGTGCATTGATTATACTATTTTCCTTTGCTTGGAATACCTTTTTATTCTTCATTATTCCTGTCAAACTGTTTTCATCCTTCAAGGCCTGGTCCGGATGTTACCTCTTTCAAGATGCTTCACTTTTTGTTGCTCCTGCAGAAATGAGCCTACCATTCTTTGCATACTATAGCACTATTTAATCAGACATATGGAGCATAACATGAAATTGTGTGTGTTCTCGCCTCTACAGTTGTAAGTTTATTTAGGGCAGGAAAAATGTTTTATCATATCCCATACCACACAGTCCGGGGCCTTCCCTATCAGAGCTGGTGCCCGACAAATATTAATTGAATTGAGTTTAATAGGATTGAACACTACTGTTTCAAAAGAGACCTTCTCAATCAGAAACATAATGTTCTAGATTATTTTGGTTAAGTATGTTGAGGAAGGTTAACTTTCAGACTGTAAGTTAAAAACATGCTTCTTCTCATGGTATAGGTGAACCCCAATATTGTCCTTCATGCCTCTGTTTCCATCAGAAAGCGGAATTTCTCAAGTGGTGAAGAGAGCAGTGGGACTCATGTAGCACCATCCACCCTGTGGCCTGCAGCCAGTGTGTGGCTGATCACAAAGGTATCCAAGAATGTCTGTTCTCCCTAAGTAACTTCCTGGGCTCACTGTGCTGCTCCAGTTCCTGATGCCCTCGTGCACACAAGCATGCAAGTGAAAGCATATCGGTTGTTGACTGTCATGAATCTGTGCTCTGGTTTGTCTAGTGCGGAGGACCCCGACGTGAGCATTCAACTCAGTTTTAGACGTGCTGATTAGTTAATACTGCAGAATGTATTTAAACCTAGCGCAGAGCTTAGGTATACTCTACAGACTCACCATTTTCATGAGATTTGTCTGAATCTCATTTGCTTCCGCTCCTTAGTCTTCATTGTTGAGGTTCGCAGAGCTTGGTGGATTAGCACCGTATTGTGATGGCATATGGTCTCAGTAAGGATAGTTTTAAAAGAAATCCCTGAGTATAAAATGTGAACAATGCCTAACATATTTTATTCCTGTGTATTGGCACTATTTTTTTTTAACTTTATTCTTATACTATTGAATCAGATTTAAACTGAGAACATATAATTGTTCTCCTCTTCCCTCTTGCTATTGAAAGACGTTTTGTAATTGCCACCAAATATTTACGTCTGGAAAGAGATGGTACAGCTTATATCTACCCTTCTTGTGCCTCCCTTTGCCCCCTCCCTGGAGACTATTTTTGCTTCTTTTTAGCACTTCCATGGGTGCAGAGTCACCCAGGCAAGTTCGCTGCTACTTAGTTTAGGGGGTAGGAGAGATTGAAACTATTTTCTCATATGAAATTTTGGATTGCCCTTAACTTTTATTTTTGCTTTTCTGGGAGTTAAAAACAAAAATATAGAGTAACTAAGACACAAAGGTACTAAGAAATATTATTCACTTCATAGACAAAGGCAGAATGAGATTAGATATTTCTTAAATCTGCTTCCAACCTGGAGACTCTATTAACTACTAGCCCTAAGCTGCGTTTTATTTCTGATTTAGTAATAATATCTGCCATTTTGTTAAACGTATGCTAAGCATCTTATACACATTTATTATCTCATTTAATCTTATAAAAACTATGCAGGTTTTCATTATACAGCTGAAAAAACTGAAGCTAGTAGCTGGTAGAGGAAAGATTCTTGGTCTGTCTGACTTCAAAACTTATGACATTTCACTGTAATATAAAACACTGCCCTATATCTGACCAATTTATGAGCACTGATGGAAGTGTTTTAGTTTTAGGACTGCCACTGAACATTTATGTGACCTCAAGTAAGTCACATACCATATCTGGGCCTTAGTCTTCTGGTAAAAGAGTTGGACCAGTTGATATGGAAGGTTATTTTCCCAGGTCTCATATTCTGTAATTCTATGGTATCTGTTCATAGAATTTCATGATATCAGAAAACCTGTACTTGTCTAAAAATTTTCCTAAACTAATTGAAATGCTTGATGCAAAGAGTATGAGTTTTGGAGTTAGATCAGAATTAGAATCCTTTGTGTCACCTTGGGAAAGTTACTTAGCTGCACTGAACCACAGTTTTCTTATATATAAAATAAAGTTAGTCACACCTGTCTTGCACAGTTGCTGTGGTGATTAAATGAGAAAATACGTGTGAAGTTCAAGCGTACAATCTGGTATACAGAAAGTGCTTAATAAGTGGTGATTCTTTTTTCTTACCCCAAGGAGTTCCCTTTCTGTATAGACAGGCATGTTCAAAAGAGGATTCCATTCAGGGCTTATTAGAACAAAAATTTAGAAAAATATATTTTTCCTAAGTCATTGTGTAGTTCTTTTCCACACAACAAAAACGTGAGAAATAAAAGTCACATGCTAGAAGAAAACAATTTTGAAAATCTTTTAAGGTTTAGAGTTCTATCCTTTTTTTCAAAATAAATCATTTTACCTGTTCTTAACAGAGAAGTTTCCATGACATAAATCCTCAATATGTGTAAATAAATTCCTAAGTGGTTGTCACTTATTTAAAATGCTGTGTTGATTCACTAAGTAAGAAAATTGTTAAATGGCCGTTCAAACAATGTTCTCAATCAATTTCCTTATCTGAGAATCCTAACATTTAAAACAAAAACTGTTCATAAACCACCTTAAAATGCTTAACCCATGGTATTTAGACCCAGAGTAGAACTTTTAATTGGTACAAACGTTATGGATTTGTTTCAATCTTTTCAGTTCACTGCACTCTTTTTTTTCTGTGCATACATATTTCAAGTAAGCTCTGTAGTTATAACAAGTGACACGTGATGTATCCCAAATTGCTGCACTGTGAAATACGCACAGAAAAAAAGGACAAATGAAGATATCAAGGTCTGTTTTATTTTGCACTGAACTGTAAAATGCCACCCTTGTCCGACAGAACATCACTGATTCTGAGCAGGGCTCACTGATTGCTAAGTTGTGGGTAGTGTTTCACTTTTGGCAACTGTTAATATCCGGGTTTATCCAGGCATAATGACCTCACTATTTGTGACACATTGTTGAATTTTCTGGTTCTTTTAACTTATTTAGACCTTTCTCCCCCTTCTCTATTCATTGGAAGACTGGAATGATCCTGAGCCGAGCGATAACTCAGGGCTGCCTAGCTATTGGTCATCCAGTCAGAGTCAAGGCCACTGAGGGAACATCACTAGAAGGATACAAGTTAATCCTACAGAAAAGGTAATGTTTATGAGCCATTTACCTCAAAACAAGAAATGTTAATTTCAAGATTCCCAAGCAGTCAGATCATGATGCTTCCTGGCTTAGATGGAAATTTCATTAGGTTTTAAATTTGTTTTCAAAATATCAATATTCATTTTTCTAAAATAAGCTTGAAAGTATATACCACTTAGTTTGATAGTGTTTCTTAGATATTTTTAGAAGTGAAAAGTTGGTGTTCAGTATGTATCTGTGTTTTAGACAAGCTGCTGCTTTACTCTATAATTATTGAAACTTCTTTCTTTATATCCATTTTGGTTATTAATTAAAAAATTTAATGTTCTATATGTATTCCTAACCTTTTCTCCATCTTCTGAATATGAAATATTGAACAGTGAAAGAAAAATCAAGGAGACAAAAAATTGCTGGCTTGTAAGATACCAAAAGTGCCATTCCTGTTTGTTTTTCTCTGACTTGGTAAGATAAAATTAAAAATAGATTTAGAAGAAAAAATTAGCAATAAGGAAGAAAGGTGATTTACCTTTCCTAAATGCTTTCTTTTTTCTTTTTCATTTGTCTTTTGATTTTACCTAGTGTTGACAAAAACAAGTCCTATTGTACTTCAAGACTTAGAAAGCTATTAGCCAACTACTTCTGGCTGGATAGACATTTGCGATGTGCTTAGGGCTGAAAGCAGAACAGGGGCATTTAGGCACCAGAGAAACTGGCTCAGCCACAAATACAGAAGGGAAATTTTCTCTAACATGCAAAGCAGACTGTCCAAAAGGCATTAGAACATTACATAATGGCTGGGAATGTGATCTACAGAGTCAGATCTCTAGAGTCTAGAATTCTTACTCTAACAGTGACTACAGCAAATCAAGACAGACACTATTTTAATTTCTCTATACCGCATTGTTACATGTACTCTTAACAACAACCTGATAAGGTAGGTGTCGTTACTATCATTATGGGTGAGGAAATTGAAATATAGAGGTGTTAATCACTTACTTGAGGTCATAGCTACTAAGCAATTGGGGCGGAATGCAAAAATTAAGTAACCGTAATCTATAAGTCACTCTTGGCCACAAAACTACACAGTCTGTAGGCCAAAATCCAGTCAAACAACTGCCAGTGAGTGCCAAGTGTGGTAGTAGATACCTCAGTGAATGAGTAGGGTACATTAATTGAGAAACCCAGGCAGAAGGATGAGGGAGACAGTAACTTGCTATCTCACAAGCTGGCCAGTGCTAGTAGAGTCCTAAACACACAGTTCCCAAGAAGGGGCAAACGAACTCAAAGCAAGTCCCAGTTGATGTGGTGTTATATTTGGAGTAGGTAATAAGAAAGATTTCTGGGGCAGAGTCAATGCTGTAAACTGGAAACACACAAAGCGTCAACTTGCAATAATGACAAAGGCAAACCATGGGACACGGAGACAGAGATACTTCAGCTCACTTAGTCCAGAGTTACAATAAAGAGAAAAATCTATCAATTGTAACTGCCCCAGAAATGATGCAGATTATAGAATTAATACTCATGTCATTAAACAGTTGTTATCATTGTATTCCATATATTCAAGAAGGAGGAAAGAATGAACATGTTAAATAGAGACATAGAAGATAGAAAAAAACTCAAATCAAATTTCTAGGTATGAAAACTGCAATGTATGACATGAAAAATATACTGAATGTGACTAATAGCAGATTAGACACTGTGGAAGAAAGTATTAGTGAACTTGAAGAGATAGCAATAGAAGCTATTCACAATTGAAAGCCAGAGAAGAAAAAATAATATATTGGGAAAAAAAATGAACACAGCATCAGTGCGATGTGAAAAGCTTCATATGGCCTAATCTCTGAATAATTAGAGCCTCTGAAGGGAAGAAGCAGAGAACAGAAAAATATTGGAAGAAATGATGTCTGAAAAATTTCCAAATTTTGTGAAAACTATAACCCACACATCCAAGAAGTTCAACAACTTCTAAGCACAAGAAACACGGAGAAAAGAAACCAAGGAAAATCGTAATAAAACTGCTTAAAGTTAGTGATAAGGAGAAAAATCTTATAAGTACACAGAGAGGAAGACATTTATTGTTTACAAGAGGAATAAAGATAAGACTGACAGCAGATTTCTTGTTGGCAACAATAAGAGTGAGAAGAAAGTGGAAGAACATCTTTAAAAACTAAAAGAAAAAAAAACCCAACCTGTCAGTATAGAAATCATCTCCCAATGAAAATATCTTTCAAATATTAAGGCAAAATAAAGACTTCTGATATTATTCACAAACTGAAAGAATTTGTCACCAGCAGACCTACAGAACAAAAAATGTTTAAGGAAGTCCTTCAAGCAGAAAAAAAATGGTATCAGATGAAAATGAAGAGCACTGGGAATAATAACTACATAGGCAGTATAAAGACCTCATTTCTTATTTTCTTTAAAATATAATTTATTGTTTAAAGCAAAAAAATAATAAATTTATTATGGAGATAAAAACATGTAGATATAAAATATATGAAGGCAACAGTACAAATGCCAATAAGAGAAATGGAAAAAAGGGTCTTTTTTAAAAAAAATTAATGTATTTGTTTATTTATTTTTGACTGCATTGGGTCTTTGTTGCTGTGCGCAAGCTTTCTCTAGTTGTGGCGAGCAGGGGCTACTCTTTGTTGCGGTGCATGGGCTTCTCATTGCAGTGGCTTCTCTTGTTGTGGAGCACAGGCTCTAGGCGTGTGGGCTTCAGTAGTTGTGGCACGCAGGCTCAGTAGTTGTGGCACGTGGGCTCTAGAGCGCAGGCTCAGTAGTTGTGGTGCATGGGCTTAGTTGCTCCATGGCATGTGGGAATCTTCCCGGACCAGGGCTCGAACCCATGTCGCCTGCATTGGCAAGCGGGTTCCCAACCACTGTGCCACCAGGGAAGCCTGAAGAAAAGTTCTTATACTATATTTGTCAAGTGGTATGATATCAACTGAAAGTAGACTGGTAAATTAAAGATGTTTATGAGGGACCCTGAAGCTAAAATAATATAACAAAGAGTTATATGTCTAACAAGCCAAAAAAGTTGATAAAATGAAATAATTAAAAAATACTCAGTTAATGTGAAAGAAGACAGATAAAGATGGAAAGGGAAACAAAAAACTGGACAAAGAGAGAATAAATAACAAGATTGTAGATTTAAACCCATGTGTCAATAATTGCATTAAATGTAAATAATCTAAACAGCCCATTTAAAAGTCAGGCACTGTCAGATTAGATAAAAAAGCAAGATCCATCTATATGCTGATCTACAAATAACCCACTTTTTTTAATCCATTTTTTAAAATTTTATTTATTTTATTTATTTATTTTTGGTTGTGCCATGTCTTAGTTGCGGCCGGTGGACTCCTTAGTTGTGGCATGTGAACTCTTAGTTGTGCCATGCACGTGGGATCTAGTATCCTGACCAGGGATCGAACCCGTGTCCCCTGCATTGGGAGGTGAATTCTTAACCACTGTGCTACCAGGGAAGTCCCAATAACCCACTTTAAATATAAAGACACAATAGCTTAAAAGTAAATGCATGAAAAATGTATGCAATGATAAAACTAATCCAAAGAAAGCCAGAATGGCTAAATTAATATCAGACAAAGTAGACTTCAATGCAAAGAATATTCCAGGGATAAAGAGGATCACTTCATAATGTTTAAGGGATTAGTTCATCAAGAAGACTTAGCAATCCGATATGTTTGTTCACCTCATAGCACAGCTTCAAAATACATGAAGTGAAAGCCGATAGAACTGCTGTGAAAAAGAGAAAAATGTACAACTGTAGTCAGCAATAACAATGTCCTATTTCAATAATTAATAGAACAAGTGAGGAGAAATCTGTAAGGATACAGAAGACTAGAACAACACTATCAGTCAACTTGACCTAGTTGATACTTATAGAAGAATGCACTCAATAACAAAAAGACATATTCCTTTAAAGTAACAGTATATTAAACAGAATGGACTATATTCTAGCTATAAAACAAGTCTCAATACCTTAACAGAATTTAAGTATTATAAACGTTCTCTGGCCATAATGGAGTTATATTAGAAATCCATAGCAGATAGCTTTCACAACAAGGTCCTACCGTATAGCACAGGGAACTGTATTTAATATCCTTGTGATAAACCATAATGGAAAAGAACATAAAAAAGAATGTATATATGTATAACTGAATCACTTTGCTGTACAGCAGAAATTAACACAACAGTGTAAATCAACTATACTTAAATAAAAAAATAGCAGATAGCTTTCTGGAAAACCCCCAAATATTTGGACAAAAGTAACACATTTCTAAATAACTCATGGAGCAAAGAAGATATCAAAATGGAAATTAGCAAGTATTTTGAACTGAATGAAAATGAAAACACATATTAAAAACTGTGGGATGCTACTGAAGTTCTTAGAAGGAAATTTATATAAATGCATATGTAAGAAAAGAAGAATGATATCAAATCAGTGACCTCAGCTTCCATTTTAGGAAACGAGAGTACGAAGAGCAAATCAAACTCAAAGTAATCAGAAGACAGAAAATAGTAAAAGTTCGAGTGGATAGCAATGAAATAGAAGACAGGAAAAAAGAGAAAAATCAAGAAAACCAAAAGCTGGTTTTTGTTTTTGTTTTTGTTTTAAAGATCAAAGAAACTGATAAACCTCTAGCCAGACGGTTCAGGGAATAAAGTGAAATGACACAAATTACCAGTATCAGGAATGAGAGAGTTGATATCACACAGTTATTAAAGGAATAATAGGGAATATTCTGAACAAAGATGTGCCAATAGATTTGCCAACTGAGGTGATAAGGACCAATTCCTTAAAAGGCACAAACTACCAATGTCTACTCAAGAAGAAATAGGTAACTCAATAGTCGTATATCTCTTAAAGAAATTAAATTTTTAGTTGAAAACCTTCCCACAAAGAAAACCTCAGGTCCAGATGGTTTCGCTAGCTTCACTGGGGAATTCTACCAAACATTTTACGAAAAAATAATGCCAGTTCTCCATATTCTCACACAGAAAATAGAAGAAGATGGAATACTTCCCAGCTCATCCTGTGAGGCAGCATTACTCTGATAACAAAAAACAGGCAAAAAGACATTACAGGAAAAGAAAATCATAGACCAATATCCCTCATGAACATAAATACAAAAAAAACTCAACATTTTAACAAATTGAATACAATAATATATAAAAAGATAATATATCATGATCAAGTTGGGCTTACCCCAGGAAAGTAAAGTTGATTTAACATTTGAAAATCAATCAATGTAAATCACCATATTGGCAGACTGAAAAGGAAAAAATCATGAACATCAAATTGATATAGAAAAATCTTTTAACAAGAGTCAGCATCCCCTCCTAATGAAAACTTTTGGAAAGCTGAATAGAAGGGAACTTTATGAGTATGACAAAGCTCATCTATGAAAAACCTACATCTAACATCATACTTAATGATGAAAGAGCAAATGGTTCCTCCTAAAGTCAGGAACAAGACAAATTTGTTCATTCTCACCTATTCAGCATTGCGTGGAAGCCTTTAGCCACTATAACAAGAAAAGGCAAAGAAAAAAAGGACGTCTGATACGAATTGAAGAAGTAAAACTATCTTTATTTTCAAATGGTGTGATTATCTATGTAGAATATCCTATGTAACCAACAAAAAATTTCTAGAATTAATAAATGAGTTTAACGAGTTTGAGAGCTTGAAATCAATATATATATTACTTGTATTCCTATGTACTAGGAACAATTTTAGAAATTTTAAAATACCAATTACAATAACATCAAAAGTATGAAATACTTAAATATGAATCAGATAAAATATGTACAAGACTTGGTTATTGAAAACTTCAAAACATTGCTGAGTAAAATTAAAGAAGACCTAAATAGATGCAGGGATATACTGTGTTCATGGATTGAAAGACTACATAGTTATGATGTCCATTCTCCTCAAATTGATCTATAGATTTAATGCAATCTCAATAAAAAGCCCAGCATGCTCATTTATAAAAGCTATCAAGATGATTTTAAAATCCATATAGAAAAGCAAAGGACCTAAAATAGGCAAAACAATTTTCAAAAAGAAGAAAAAAATGACCTGACTTCGACTTATTATAAAATGATGCCTGTGAAAAATGGTGTGCTATTGGCACCAAAGTAGACAATTAGATCAATAGAATCGATCATCCAGAAATAGATCCACACATATATGGTCAATTGATTTTTGATGAAATTGCAAGAGAAATTCAGTGGAGAAAGGATTTATTTTTTGACAGTGATGGAACAATTGGATATACATATGCAAAAAAACCCTTTGATCCATATGTCGTACGATAAACAGTAATTAACTCAAAATGGATTATAGGTTTAAAATGTAAAAACTAAAACTGAATATTTTAGACAAAAACATAGGAGAAAATATTTTTGATCTTGTATTAGTCAAACTTTCTTAGATATAACATCAAAAGCATGATCCACAGAAATATAAATTGATAAATTGGACTTCACTAAAATTAAGACTCTGCTCTTTGAAAGACATTGTAAGAGAATGACAAGACCAACTATACACAAGGAGAAATACTTTCAAATAATATATATTTGAAAAATACACACAACTCAAGAAAACATGGGCGGATAAATGATTTGGGCAAATACTGTAACAAGGAAAATATATGGTTGGCATATGAAAAGATGCTAATCATTAGGGGAATGCAAAATACACCTAAAATGCAGTACCACTACATATGTAATAGAAGGTCCAGTGTTTAAAATGCTGACCATACTGAGTGCTGGTGAAGATGTGGAATAACTGTAACTCTCATAGTTGGTACATGGTTTCAACATTGTTGGTAGAAATATAAATGGTTCAGTAACTTTGGAAAACCATTGATACTTTCCTAAAATATACACGTATAGGTGTGTATATGTATAATATACATATATATGTATATACAGGTGTGTGTGTGTATGTATATATATATACATACACACACACACACACACATATATACAGGTACATGTCTGTACCTTATTGCCCAGCCACTCTGAGAAATTTATTCAAGGGATATGAAAGCATGTGTCCTTATGAAGACTTGTACATGGGTGTTTATAGCAGCTTTATTTCTAAAGCCAAAAGGAAAAACTGGAAACAACCAAAATGTCCATCCATAGGTGAATAGATAAATTATGGTGTATCATATAGAAAATATTATTTAGCAATAAAGAGGAGCTAACTCTTGGTTCACACAACAATGTGGGTGAATCTCAAAATAATTATATTAAGGGAAAGGAACAAAACCCGTAAAGCATATATATTGTTTGATTCCATTTATATAAAACTTTAGAAAGTGCTAACTAATCTAGGAAGAAGATCCGTGTTTGCCTGGAGATAGGAAGGTGGGGAGGGACAGGAGGACGTGATTACAAAGGGTCACATGGAAGCTTTGGGGGCGATTTTTGGGGGGTGATGGATATGGATGTACGTTCATTATCTTGATTGTTGTGGTGCCTTAACATGTGTAGACATGTTTCAAAACTTAGCAAATTTTACACTTTAAATATGTGCCTGTCAATTGTATAATATTTTATAATATTGTCAGTTACTTCTCAATAAAGTTGTTTTTAGAAAGTACAAAAAAATAAAAAACCTGAGGAAAAAACAAACAAAAATCAAAATGATGGGTAAGGAATAACTAAGTGGTTATTTTAGAGGGAAATGGTGAGGGAAGACTAGTCAGTGTGATCAGTAGTCTAGGTAAAAATGGCAGGTGTTTGGAAAGGTTATATGTAGCTTGATGAACATATTCTTCATGCCCAGGGTTCTCCCTGGGCTCACTGGATACTGAAGCTAGTGCTGTTCTGGTGATAGGTCCCTGAGGTTACTTCCTACTCTGGCCAGGATTGTCATGGAATTGGGTGGGACTGAAGCCACAAACTCAATGTCCTTGTTGCCTGTAGAGAAGAGAGCTTGGGAAAGGAAAAAGATGATTAAAAAAACAAACAAACAAAAAAACTGTAGTAAGCTTAACTTGAAAAATCTCTATTTACAAGAAAAGATTTGGTTTAATTTAGAAATGAAAGAAAGAAGAGAGCAAGGAAGAGAAGGAGGAAGCTAAGATGGGCAGGAAAATTGATGCAACTTGCCTTTATCTGAGAAACAAAATCTAAGGGCCAGGATTTTTAGAGCTCACTCCCTTCTGGGTATATACTTTTGAATATGTTTATCTTTTCCAGAGCATCTGAAGTGCCTGTGTGGTTTATTTTTTTTTAATACAACCATATTTCATTATATAACAGTAAATATCCTCGTGTGACAGCAACTTTTAGAGACAAAATTTTTTTCCTGTTCTCCCAAGTAGTATACTGTGATTTTAACAAAAGCTATGAATTAAGACATTGCCTTTTATATGCTAAAAATAATAGAACTAGCACTTAAAGTAGCAACCTGACAACTCACAAAGAATATTGTAAACATATCATGCCTCATTAGTTCAGTTATGTCTCATTTGGTGTCACTCATCTTATCCTTATTCAATATAGCAAGTGCTTGCACATATTTGTCTTTTTAATATTTTTTCTGTGATGTGTATCTGACCATGAGTGAATGAAAGACAAATCAATATCATTATCAGTTGATCTCAAAATCATAAAAATTATAAAAATCATAAACCTCAAAATCAAAGATGTTTCTTTCTAAAAGATATTTGGGACATCAATTAGATAAACCAATTGAATCAGACATTTTTTAGGCCATCATTTAATCTTGATTTTGCTTCATTTTTAAAGAATGTGGATTGTAGGATCTAGCCTTTAGTGTTAAATTCATAAACTATTGGTAATTGAAGCAATACACACACACACACACACACACACACACACACACACATCCATCTCCACACAGAGTTTTGATTATAGAGAGTAAAAACTAGGGACCTGTAGACTTTGTTTGATCTGCACATTATTATAATATTTTTAATTAGTTATGAGCGTATAGAAATAGGGAGATTTCACACACAAAAATTACATACTACTGGCCTTTCTTGAAAAAATCAGAACGTGCAACACTGAACTTTCGTTCTCTTATGACACCAAAAATACAGGAACAGATTCCTCCTTTGGATGGAACACATACCCTCCAGTTTGCTCTTTTCTCCACCATTCCTAGTAGCAGTCCTCACGTTAGCTCTAGCCTGCTTCATTTATCTCTATTACCTGTCTGGTAATCTTTGTTGTCTTCCTTATTTCAATGTTAATCTTTCAGTTATGGGTTTTTGAATTTACTTTTCTTCCCATTTAGGTCTTACTGGAAATTAAATGATAACTGGCCAACATTAATCTAGACTAGGCTAAACAAACACTGCTTTAAGGACACCATTAAATACAGCCAACAAGAGTAGCTGTGTAATGCTAGATGCTAAGATGGAAAGACAGACAAGTAAACTGATAGCACATCACTAGGTAATCAGAGATTGAAAACCATCTCCTTTTTCAATTTTTAAAGTTTAGGAGGCTAAGAGTTGGATTAGAGTGACAGACTCTAGCAAGTACATAATGCAGAAAGAACTGTTTACCATGCATTGGACTTTTAAGTAATATTCAGACATATAGCTAACACAGTTAGAAATGTCAACATCAAATAGAAAATTGTCCATGTGTAATTTCACAATGTGTGGATTGATTAATCAAATTTCTTTTCTCTACTCTTACCCTGTTAATAATCATGGAGGGGAAATTCCTTTCAACTTTCTCTATACATCCTACTTTTGGTCCAGATAGCATTGGAAGACACCAGAGCCATACGAAGCTGCCTGGGAAAACAGATTTGTAATTGTGAAACACGACTATGGTCTTCCTTACAGTTAACTGGGAAACGATAAGCATTAGCCTGTGAAATTTCCCCCAAACTGAACTGTGGGGATGAGCTGCCTTCTTGCTCATACCATCTGATAAATGGAATATTTCAAAGGAAAAAAATATGTGTACACACACACGTTTTATAGATTTCTGATAGGAATACTATAATGTACATGCATGCTCAGTGGGGTTATATGAGCAAACTTCCCAGGCAGTGTCCTCACCTGTAAAATGAGAGTGACCAAATAGTTTTGGAAGTCATATGCTTTCAGAGAAGGAAGGACTCCAAAGAGCATCTACTCCAAACCCCTCTTTAATACTATAGTAGTAGTTTTGGTATTGGTGGTGGTGGTTGTGATTATGATGATGATATGATAATGACAATATCATTATTATTATAAGAAATTCCACGGCCACTACAGACTAAGTGGCCTATGAAAGGTCACATATCTAGTTAATGTGAGATCCAGGACCAGAACTTAGGCCACTCATCCTTAGTTCAGCACATGCCGTGATCTTTATGACTTTGATTCTTGGATAGAATACTGCTTCTTTTTCCCTCCTCTCATTATTGATATTGTTATGGATTTTTAAAAAACTTTTGTTTTTGTTTCTTTATACAAAATCTTTTCAGTTTGGCACTTGCTGACCAGGAAGAGGAAATTCTATGACATCATTCTCTAATTCAGTCCCGTATGAGCAATATTGCATATTAAATCTAAATTTGATTTCTTTATATATAAAATGTCTTGAAAAATAAACAGATGAACTTTTGTTTGTAGGAATTTTATTTTTTGAAGAAGTTATTATATACTAGAATGATGTATTTCTCATCCTGCACCACAATTGAGATTTGTTTTTTATAGCTTCAGTAAAATTAAAAGGTGACATTTATGGATATATATATAGACTCCTGATTGGGAAAATTACTAGTAAGCTCAAAGGGCTTATAGATAATATAAAACTACATGTTGTTAGTAAAATTTCTTAGGAAAATATATGCTTGAACAGAATTTAAGCTGTGCTAAAATTTAAGAAATGCTAGGATATATGTATTTCTTTCAGTATTATTGATTTTCTTAACCAAGGTATAATTTATGTTCTTTAGCTATCTCTAAGAAGATCGTTTAAATCCCCTAAATTGTCATATATTAAATTCAAAACATTTTTCATGATGGCCTTATTATTTTTAGCGTGATAACATTTTGACATCTTATTCACGTTTCTCTTAATTGAAGTATGGCTGATTTACAATATTGTGTTAGTTTCAGGTGAACAGCATATTGATTCGTTTCTTTTTGCAGATCACATTTCTATTATTCAAAGATATCTTTATCTCCTATCATATACTTGGCACTGTGCTCAGCTCTAAGGATACATGTGATCTCTGCCCTCACACTGTTGCCAATCTGGTAGACATCTCTCCTGTTGTATTAATCTTTGAGAAAAGGTGCTGCCAGTTCAGAAAACCAAAACTGAAACCGACATAATTTATGTTTGTCTAATCATTTTATCCTCAAGCTAACACTAGAATCCAATTAAAAGACAAAATTCAGAATTTTACAGATTTTGACCATTAGCATCACTATATTATGAATTGCAGATGTCTTACGTAGACCACAAACATCCAAATCCCCCAGAATTCTTATGATTGGAATCACCTGCAATACCTGCTAATGTAGATTTCTGGGGATCCAGACCTTCAGAATCAAAATCCCACAGGAGAGGGGCCTGGAGACCATTATTATTAAACACCCATCCCAACATGCCCAAGAGTTTTTCACATTTTCTTATATAACCTGGGTGTAGGTGAAAGGCTAACGTGCACTGAACCACTTTTGGACTGCTGCCTTTGCGTGTTCTGCCCAGATCATACAGCCCCTTGCTTTAGAATAGAGCATTAACTGACACCTCTTATTCTCAACCACTTATGCTTCTGTCAAGTCTCAGAGGCAGTAGGAAAAGTCTTGTTTAACATCCCATTACACTTAATTTAATTCATTTGTCCTCTCTTTGTAAGGTTTCTAAATATTAATGAATACATGATTAGTTAATTTAGGCATGATTAGCTTCATCACATTTTAGTTTTTCTTTCTTACTCAGACTTAGCTCAGAAAATCTGATATTCCTTAACAAAACTTCCTGGCTGTTTCAGAAACAGGTGCCTGAGGTTCCTGATTTTCCATGGTATCTTTTCCCATCCCATCTTCTCAAACCTTATATTTAATTAAGCCCCCTTCTTCCTGTCTCACAGAGGATCATTTTTGGGGATGGAAATTTCTAGAATATTCTTATTGATCCTATTTATTCTCTAAAACTCTTAATCGCTGTTGCCATTGGTTATACACATACACATGCACGCACGTGCACACTCACAGACCCCACAGCACTTTGGGTACCAAAGAAATTAGTTGTCTTATGAGAGGCTTTAGCTGCTGAGGTAGCAGTGATGGTAGTAGAATGGCAGAATCCTCAGAGTGTGTGCAGTCCTCCTGCCAGGCTGTGTGGAAAATGATACTTCTACTTGAAACCTACAAAACGTTTCAGTGTAGGGAAGAGTCGTCAATCTCTAAATTACATTTTCATTACAGACATAAAGGAGATGATTCTCAGAAGTGGGTGTTTGGAACTGACGGTTGCATTTATTCTAAGGTAAGGACCATGAGCACAACTTTATTCCTAATTTTTTCTTTTTTCAGATTCTTATAAAATGCACTGTCTATTGTTGAGATCAAGAAATGCTTTTTTCTGAACAAATGATTTCACTCTGTTCCCAGAAATGTAGAATTTAACTCAGTTTAACTTAACACTTTCCTCTGAGGTTTTGCTTAACTTTAAAACAAGTTTTCCAAAGCCAAATATAGTTTTCTCTAATTCATCGCTATGATACAACCTAGCATTTTCGGGCATCAGTTTCCTTTCTTCTATTTTTAAAATAGATTCATTATTTTAAAAAATTGAGCTATAATTGACACGTAACATTGTGTAACTTTAAGGTGTACAACCTGCTGCTTTGTTACATATATATTGTAATACGATTACCCCATAGCATTAGCTAACACCTCTATCATGTCACATAATCACTCTGTTGTGTATTAGATCTCCAGAACTTATTTATCTACTAGTTGCAAGTTTGTGCCCTTAAACAACATCTCCCGAATTCCTCCACCCCCCAGCCCCTGGTAACCACCATTCTTCTCTCTGTTTCTTCAAGTTCAGCTTTTTCAGATTCCACATATGATATCATACAGTATTTGTCTTTCTCTGTCTGACTTAATCTCACTCAGCATAATGCCCTCAAGGTTCATCCATATTGTCATAAATGGCAAAATTTCCCTCTTTCTCATGGCTTAATAATATTCCGTTGAGTGTGTATGTGTGTGTGTGTATCACATTTTTTTCTGGTAGGCCATAAATGGTATCTTATTTTATTTATTTTCTTTCCAGTTTTATTGAGATATAGTTGGCATACAGCACTGTATAAGTTTAAGGTGTACAGCATACTGATTTGACTTACATACATCATGAAATGATGACCACAGTGAGTTTAGTGAACATCCATCATCTCATGTAGACACAAAATAAAAGAAAATTTTCCTTCTGATGAGAAGTTTTGGGATCCCCACCCTTAACCAGTTTCACATATAACAAACAGTAGTGTTAATTATATTTATCATATTGTGCATTAAATCCCTAGTACTTATTTATCTTATAACTGAAAGTTTGTACCTTTTGACCACTTCCCCCTCTCCCTACTCCCCACTTCTGGTAACTGCAAATCTCATCTGCTTTTCTGTGAATTTGTTTGTTTGTTTGTTTGTTTAGAAGTATAATTAACTACAACCCTGTGTTAGTTCCTGATGCACAACACAGTGATTTGATGTTTCTATACATTACAAAATGATCACCACGATAAGTCTACTTACCATCTGTCACCATACAAAAATATTATATTATTATTGACTGTATTCTTCACACTGTCCATTTCATACCTGTGACTCATTTATTTTGTAACTGGACATTTGTACCTCTTAGTCTCCCTTGCCTGAGGAGACATATCCAAAATATATTGCTAAGACTGATGTCAAATAATGTACTGCCTGTGTTTTTTTCTTTATTCCTTCATCCATTGATGGACACCTAGGTTGCTTTCATATCTTGGCTATTGTGAGTGATGCTGCAATAAACATGGGAGTGCAGATATCTTTTCGATATCCACATCAGCTTTCTTATTTATTAAAATGAAGAGATGGCACTTTGGAAAAACGGCAATATCTACTAAAGTTGAGCATATTTATGCAGCCCAGCAATTCCTCTATTAGTTTAATGCTAGACAGAAATAGTTAACATATCTTAAGGAAAAATATGTCTACCAAAGTGTTAACAGCACTAATTGTAGTGCCTCAGTGTGGAAATTACTGAAATGCCTATCAGCAGAATGGATAAATAAATTGTGGTATATATATTCAATGAAATACTGTACAACAGAGATGGAAAACTTCTGTAAAGGGCCAGATATTAAATATTTGGAGCTTTGTGAGTGATATGATCTCTGTCCCAACTTCGTAACTCTGCCTTTGTAGCATGAAAGCAGCCATAGAAAATGTGTGGCTGTGTTTCAATAAACCTTTATTTACAGAAACAAATGGTTGGTCATATCTGGCTCACGGGCCACAGTTTTCTGACCCTGGAGGATAGCAATGCCTACGGACAAATTACAATTACATATAACAATATATATGAGTCTCGCAAATATAATGCTGAACAAAAGAAACCAGGAGAATACACAATGCATGACTGCAGTTGTTTAAATTTTAATACCAGGCAAGCAACAAAAATATCGTGTTAGAAGTTAGGAGAGTGGATATAGCTGAAGGAGGTTAGGGAGTGAAAGGGGCCATGAGGAGCACTTAGGTGTGTTGTTCCCTTTCTCGACCTAGGTGGTTAGTTAAACAGGTATTCACTATGTGAAAATGGGTTGAATGTACACTTATGATTTTTGTATTCTTCTGTTATGTGTATTGTATTTGTAATTACTGTGTTATACACCTGAAGCTAATGTAATATTGTAAGTCAACTATACTTCAATTTAAAAAGTTTGCTTTAATAAAATGAGATTGTCCTTGAGTTCTGAAGATTTCCTTACTGTACTGTGATTCCAAGTCTAAATGGAATATAAATCATCAAGATTTAAGAGAGGCAGGGGAGGAGCTTCAAGATGGCAGAAGAGTGAGACGTGGAGATCACCTTCTTCCCCCCAGATACATCAGAAATACATCTCCATGTGGAACAACCCCTACAGAACACCTACTGAACGCTGGCAGAAGACCTCAGACTTCCCAAAAGGCAAGAAACTCCCCACATGCCTGGGTAGGGCAAAAGAAAAAACAGACACAAAAGAATAGGGACGGGACCTGCACCAGTGGGAGGGAGCTGTGAAGGAGGAAAGGTTTCCACATGCTAGAAACCCCTTCGCGGGCAGAGACTGCGAGTTGCAGATGGGGGGAAGCTTCGGAGCCGCGGAGAAGAGCACAGCAACAGGGGTGCGGAGGGCAAAGCGCAGAGATTCCCACACAGAGGATCGGTGCCGACCGGCACTCACCAGCCCGAGAGGCTTGTCTGCTCACCCGCCGGGGCGGGCGGGGCTGCGAGCTGAGGCTCGGGCTTTGGTCAGAGCACAGGGAGAGGACTGGCAGTGTGAACACAGCCTGAAGGGGGCTAGTGCGCCACGACTAGCCCGGAGGGAGTCCGGGAAAAAGTCTGGAGCTGCCAAGAGGCAAGAGACCTTTTCTTCCCTCTTTGTTTCCTGGTGCGCGCGGAGAGGGGATTAAGAGCACCGCTTAAAGGAGCTCCAGAGACGGGCGTGAGCCGCGGCTATCAGCGCGGACCCCCAGAGACAGGCATGGGATGCTAAGGCTGCTGCTGCCGCCACCAAGAAGCCTGTGTGCGAGCACAGGTCACTATCCACACCTCCCCTCCCGGGAGCCTGTGCAGCCCGCCACTGCCAGGGTCCCGGGTACCAGGCACAACTTTCCCGGGAGAACGCCCGGTGGGCCTCAGGCTGGTGCAACGTCATGCTGGCCTCTGCCGCCGCAGGCACACCCCGCATCCGTACCCCTACCTCCCTCAGGCCTGAGTGAGCCACAGACCCCAATCAGCTGCTCCTTTAACCCCTCCTGTCTGAGCGGGGAACAAATGCCCTCAGGCTACCTACACGCAGAGGCAGGACCAAATCCAAAGCTGAACCCCAGGAGCTGTGCGATCAAACAAGAGAAAGGGAAATCTCTCCCAGCACCCTCAGGAGCACCGGATTAAATCTCCACAATCAGCTTGATGTATGTGCATCTGTGGAATACCTGAATAGACAACGAATCATCCCAAAATTGAGGCGGTGGACTTTGGGAGCAATGATATATATATTTTTTTTTTTTCCCTTTTTCTCTTTTTGTGAGTGTGTATGTGTATGCTTCTGTGTGTGATTTTGTCTGTATAGCTTTGCTTTTACCAGTTGTCCTAGGGTTCTGTCTGTTGGGTTTTTTGTTTTTGTGTGTGTGTGTGTGTGTGTGTGTGTGCGGTACACAGGCCTCTCACTGCCGTGGCCTCTCCCGCCGCTGAGCGGAGGCTCCAGACGCACAGGCCCAGCAGCCATGACTCACGGGCCCAGCCGCTCTGCGGCACGTGGGATCCTCCTGGACCAGGGCACGAACCCGCGCCCCCTGCATTGGCAGGCGGACTCTCAACCATTGCATCACCAGGGAAGCCCTGTTGTTTTTTTTTAATATAGTTTTTAGCGCTTGCTATCATTGGTGGATTTGTTCTTTGGTATGGTTGCTCTCTTCTTTCTTTCGTTTTTTTATTTTTAAATTTTTTAAATTTTTAATAATTATTTTTTATTTATTTTAATACCTTTATTTTATTTTTTCCTTTCTTCCTTTTTTTCTCCCTTTTACTCTGAGCCGTGTGGCTGACAGTGCTCCGGCCAGGCATCAGGCCTGTGCTTCTGAGGTGGGAGAGCCGAGTTCAGGACACTGCTCCACCAGAGACCTCCCAGCTCCATGTAATATCAAAAGCGAAAATCTCCAAGAGATCTCCATCTCAATGCCAAGACCCAGCTCCACTCAACGACCAGCAAGCTACAGTGCTGGACACCCTATGCCAAACAACTAGCAAGACAGGAACACAATCCCACCCATTATCAGAGAGGCTGCCTAAAATCATAATAAGGTCATAGACACCCCAGAACACACCACCAGATGCGGACCTGCCCACCAGAAAGACAAGATCCAGCCTCATCCACCAGAACACAGGCACTAGTCCCCTCTACCAGGAAGCCTACACAATCCACTGAACCAACCTAAGCCACTGCGGGCAGACACCAAAAACAACAGGAACTACGAACCTGCAGGCAGCAAAAAGGAGACCCCAAACACAGTAAGGTAAGCAAAATAAAAAGACAGAGAAACACACAGCACATGAAGGAGCAAGGTAAAAACCCACCAGACCAAACAAATGAAGAGGAAATAGGCAGTCTACCTGAAAAAGAATTCAGAATAATGATAGTAAAGGTGATCCAATATCTCAGAAATAGAATGGAGAAAATACAAGAAACGTTTAACAAGGACCTAGAAGAACTAAAGAGCAAACAAACAATGATGAACAACACAATAAATGAAATTAAATATTCTCTAGAAGGAATCAATAGCAGAGTAACTGAGGCACAAGAACAGATAAGTGACCTGGAAGATAAAATAGTGGAAATAACTACTACAGAGAAGAATAAAGAAAGAATGAAAAGAATTGAGGGCAGTCTCAGAGACCTCTGGGACAACATTAAATGAACCAACATTCGAATTAACGGGGTCCCAGAAGAAGAAGAGTAAAAGAAAGGGACTGAGAAAATAGTTGAAGAGATTATAGTTGAAAATTGTCCTAATATGGGAAAGAAAATAGTTAATCAAGTCCAGGAATGGCAGAGAGTCCCATACAGGCTAAATCCAAGGAGAAACATGCCAAGACACATATTAATCAAATTATCAAAAATTAAATACAAAGAAAAAATATTAAAAGCAGCAAGGGAAAAACAACGAATAACATAAAAGGGAATCCCTGTAAAGTTAACAGCTGATCTTTCAGTAGAAACTCTGCAAGCCAGAAGGGAGTGACAGGACATATTTAAAGTGATGAAAGGGAAAAACCTACAACCAAGAACACCCAGCAAGGATCTCATTCAGATTCGATAGAGAAATTAAAACCTTTACAGACAAGCAAAAGCTAAGAGAATTCAGCACCACCAAACCAGCTTTACAGCAAATGCTAAAGGAACTGCTCTAGGCAGGAAACATGAGAGAAGGAAAAGACCTACAATAACAAACCCAAAACAATTAAGAAAATGGTAATAGAAACATACGTATTGATAATTACCTTACAAGTAAATGGATTAAATGCTCCAACCAAAAGACATTGACTGGCTGAATCGATACAAAAAGAAGACCCGTATATATGCTGTCTACAAGAGACCCACTACAGACCTAGGGACACATACAGACTGAAAGTGAGGGGATGGAAAAAGATATTCCATGCAAATGTAAATCAAAAGAAAGCTGGAGTAGCAATACTCATATCAGAGAAAATAGACTTTAAAACAAAGACTGTTACAAGAGACGAAGAAGGATACTACATAATGATCAATCCAAGAAGAAGATATAACAATTGTAGATATTTATGCACCCAACATAGGAGCTCCTCAATATATAAGGCAAATGCTAACAGCCATAAAAGGGGAAATTGACAGTAACACAATCATACTGGGGGACTTTAACACCCCACTTTCACCAATGGACAGATCATCCAAATTGAAAATAAATAAGGAAACACAACATTTAAATGATACATTAAAGAAGGTGGACTTAATTGATATTTATAGGACATTCCATCCAAAAACAATAGAATACACTTTCTTCTCAAGTGCTCATGGAACATTCTCCAGGATAGATCATATCTTGAGTCACAAATGATGCCTTGGTAAATTTAAGAAAATTGAAGTCATATCAAGTATCTTTTCTGACCACAATGCTATGAGACTAGATATCAATCACAGGAAAAAAAACTGTAAAAAATACATGGGCTTCCCTGGTGGCACAGTGGTTGAGAGTCTGCCTGCCAATGCAGGGGACACGGGTTTGTGCCCTGGTCCGGGAAGATCCCACATGCCGCGGAGCGGCTAGGCCCGTGAGCCATGGCTGCTGAGCCTGCGCGTCCGGAGCCTGTGCTCCTCAACGGGAGAGGCCACAAACGTGAGAGGCCTGTGTATTGCAAAAAAAAAAACAACAAAAAAAACCCAAACACATGGAGGCTAAACAATACACTACTAAATAACCAAGAGATCACTGAAGAAATCAAACAGGAAGTTAAAAAATACCTAGAAACAAATGACAATGAAAACAAGATGACCCAAAACCTATTGGATGCAGCAAAAGCAGTTCTAAGAGGGAAGATTATAGCAATACCATCCTACCTTAAGAAACAAGAAACATCTCAAATAAACAACCTAACCTTACACCTGAAGCAATTACAGAAAGAACAAAAAAACCCTGAAATTAGCAGAGGGAAATAAATCATAAAGATCAGATCAGAAGGAAATGAAAAAGAAATGAAGGAAACAATAGCAAAGATCCTTAAAACTAAACGCTAGTTCTTTGAGAAGATAAACAAAATTGATAAACCATTAGCCAGACTCATCAAGGAAAAAAGGGAGAAGACTCAAATCAATAGAATTAGAAGTGAAAAAAGAGAAGTAACAACTGACACCACAGAAATACAAAGGATCAAGAGAGATTACTACAAGCAACTATATGCCAATAAGATGACAACCTGGAATAAACAAATTCTTAGAAGAGCACAACCTTCTGAGACTGAACCAGGAAGAAAGAGAAAATATAAACAGAGCAATCACAAGCACTGAAATTGAAACTGTGATTAGAAATCTTCCAACAAACAAAAGCCCAGGACCAGATGGTTTCACAGATGAATTCTATCATTTAGAGAAGACCTAACACCTATCCTTCTCAAACTCTTCCAAAATATAGCAGAGAGAGGAACACTTGCAAACTCATTCTACGAGGCCACCATCACCCTGATACCAAAACCAGACAAGGAGGTCACAAGGAAAGAAAAATACAGGCCAATATCACTGATGAACTTAGATGCAAAAATCCTCAACAAAGTACTAGCAAACAGAATCCAACAGCACATTAAAAGGATCATACACCATGATCAAGTGGGGTTTATTCCAGGAATGCAAGGATTCTTCAATATATGCAAGTCAATCAATGTGATATACCATATTAACATATTGAAGAATGAAAACCATATGATAATCTCAATAGATGCAGAAAAAGCTTTCAACAAAATTCAACACCCATTTATGATAAAAACCCTCCAGAAAGTAGGCATAGAGGGAACTCACCTCAACATAATTAGGGCCATATATGACAAACCCACAGCCAACATTGTCCTCAGTAGTGAAAAACTGAAACCATTTCCACTAAAATCAGGAACAAGACAAGGTGGCCCACTCTCACCACTATTATTCAACATAGTTTTGGATGTTTTAGCCACAGCAATTAGAGAAGAAAAGGAAATAAAAGGAATCCACATCAGAAAAGAAGAAGTAAAGCTGTCACTGTTTGCAGATGATATGATACTATACATAGAGAATCCTAAAGATGCTACCAGAAAGCTACTAGAGCTAATCAATGAATTTGGTAAAGTAGCAGGATACAAAATTAATGCACAGAAATCTCTTGCATTCCTCTACACTAATGATGAAAAATCTGAAAGTGAAATTAAGGAAATACTCCCATTTACCATTGCAAGAAAAAGAATAAAATTCCTAAGAATAAACCTACCTAAGGAGACAAAAGACCTGTATGCAGAAAACTATAAGACACCGATGAAAGAAATTAAAGATGTTACAAATAGATGGAGAGATATACCATGTTCTTGGACTGGAAGAATCAACCTTGTAAAAATGACTCTACTACCCAAAGCAATCTACAGATTCAATGCAATCCCTATCAAACTACCACTGGCATTTTTCACAGAATTAGAACAAAAAAGTTCACAGTTTGTATGGAAACACAAAAGACTCCAAATAGCCAAAGCAATCTTGAGAAAGAAAAATGGAGCTGGAGGAATCAGGCTCCCTGACTTCAGACTATACTACAAAGCTCCAGTAATCAAGACAGTATGGTTCTGGCACAAAAACAGAAATATAGAAACAGGATAGAAAGCCCAGAGATAAACCCACGCACATATGGTCACTTTGTTTTTGATAAAGGAGGCAAGAATATACGATGGAGAAAAGATAGCCTCTTCAATGTGCTGGGAAAACTGGACAGCTACATGTAAAAGAATGAAATTAGAACACTCCCTAACACCATACACAAAAATAAACTCAAAATGCATTAAAGGCCTAAATGTAGGGCCAGACACTATCAAACTCTTAGAGGAAAACATAGGCAGAACACTGTATGACATAAATCACAGCAAGATCCTTTTTGACCCACCTCCTAGAGAAATGGAAATAAAAACAAAAATAAACAAATGGGACCTAATGAAACTTCAAAGCTTTTGCACAGCAAAGGAAGCCATAAGTAAGATGAAAAGACAACCCTCAGAATGGGAGAAAATACTTGCAAATAAAGCAACTGACAAAGGATTAATCTCCAAGATTTACAAGCAGCTCATACAGCTCAATATTAAAAAAAACCAAACAACCCAATCCAAAAATGGGCAGAAGACCTAAATAGCCATTTCTCCACAGAAGATATATTGGTAACAAACACATGAAAGAATCCTCAACATCATTAATCATTAGAGAAATGCAAATCAAAACTACCATGAGATACCATCTCACACCAGTTAGAGTGGCCATCATCAAAAAAATCTACAACCAATAAATGCTGGAGAGGGTGTGGAGAAAAGGGAGCCCTCTTGCACTTTTGCTGGGAATGTAAATTGATACAGCCACTATGGAGAACAGTATGGAGGTTCCTTAAAAAACTAAAAATAAAAGTGCCATACTACCCAGCAATCCCTGTACTGGGCATATACCTTGAGAAAACCATAATTCAAAAAGAGTCATGTACCACAATGTTCACTGCAGCTCTATTTACAATAGCCAGGACATGGAAGTAACCTTGGTGTCCATTGACAGATGAATGGATAAAGAAGATGTGGCACATATATACAATGGAATATTACTCAGCCATAAAAAGAAATGAAATTGAGTTATTTGTAGTGAGGTGGATGAACCTAGAGTCTGTCATACAGAGTGAAGTAAGTCAGAAAGAGAAAAACAAATTCTGTATGCTAACACATATATATAGAATCTAAAAAAAAAAAAAAAGGTCATGAAGTACCTATGGGCAGGTCGGGAATAAAGTCACAGACCTATTAGAGCATGGACTTGAGGATATGGGGAGGGGGAAGGGTAAGCTGTGACAAAGTGAGAGTGGCATGGACATATATACACTACCAAATGTAAAATAGATAGCTAGTGGGAAGCAGCTGCATAGCACCAGGAGATCAACTCGCTGCTTTGTGACCACCTAGAGGGGTGGGGTAGGGAGTGTAGGGGGGAGGGAGATGCCAGAGGGAAGAGATATGGAGATATATGTATATGTATAGCTGATTCACTTTGTTATAAAGCAGAAACTAACACAACATTGTAAAGCAATTATACTCCAATAAAGATGTTAAAAAATAAATTATCTTTAAAAGAAAAAATTAATAATGTGCAATAGTAATGTTTTATTTAAGTACTTGTATGATACCTGAGTGCACAAATTATTTCAACATTGATTGTGTTTGACCAAGGTGGAGGCACTCTCTGTAAAGCTGTTTTAATATGTATACATTTGTGCGTAAATTGCATTGAATTAAAAGTAACTGATATAAAAAAAATTTTAAGAGAGGTAAAAATTAGACTAATCACATGGTATCTGTTAGTGTTTGCCTCAGAATCCCACCATGATGATTTCCGAAATGCTAAGTTACTCAGATGAATGAAACTGAAAATACATGGTGTGTTAATTTTGCAGGGCTGCTATAAAAAGCACCGTAAACCGGCTGGCTTAAAACAACAGGAATTTTTTCTCTCACAGTTCTGGAGGCCAGAAGTCTGAAATCAAGGTGTTCCCCAGTGCTGTGTTCCATCCAGATCCTCTATGGGAAGATCCTTCCTTGCCTCTTCCATCTTCTGGTACCCAGACACTCCCTGATTTGTGGCAGCATAACTCCAGTCTCTGCCTCCATCTTCACATGGCCACCTCCCTCCGTGTCTGAGTCTTCACATGGCATTGTCCTCTGTGTGTGTCTGGGTTCAAATTTCTCCGTTCTAATAAGGACACCAATCATATTGGATTAGAGCTCATCCTAATGACCTAATATTAATTTGATTACATCTACAGAGACCTTATTTCCAAATAAGGTCACATTTACAGTACCAAGGGTTAGGACTTCAAGGTACTTTTTGCAAGGGGACATCATTCAACCTGTAACACATAGCATGGTAGTTATCAATTTATTCCGTCACAGTGCCAGATCCACCGTTCATTGCCTGGCTCCTGCCTTGGGCAGCTTCACAGCAGAGTACTGCCAGTGGGCACCTTCTTGTGAATGGTTTCCTTGAGCATATTCCTTGGGAGTGGCTTTTTAGTGAAGTGTTGTCAACCAGGCACCTCCCTGTGGATGGCTTCCCCGGGCGCTCCAAAGGCACATTAACAGTGACTCCTACTGGTGCACTCCCTCGGGGACTTCTTCAACATCCATTGAGCGACAGCTGTGCCCTCAGTGTGCTCTGGATCTCAACGTTGGGTCAGGCCTCTTCGTTGGGCATTCTGTCTCAGGCCTAGGAGTAGTGGGCTCCCTATATCTGCTATTCATGTATTCTTTAGTGTTTTGTTTAATTCTTACCAGTTTCCTGTCACTATAATCCTCTGTTACTAATCATTTATATTAAACTTTCCTGTTCAAAATACTACATGGTTTCTATCTCCTTATTAGACCCTGACTAATAAACCGTGGTACTTTTATTTCTGAAGTGTTCTATAAGTTGAGCTGTTATTCCATGGCAACCCTCATCATTTTAACAGTTTCGAGCGTTTTATACAATTTAAGTTTAAAAATTATCATAACAGCATTTCCCTGAGTAGTTAAAATCCCAACCCCATTTACTAACTTGATCAGGACTATACACTTTCAGCTCTATTCCTAAGCAGACATTTTGACATAGTCATCAAATGTCAAAGCATTTTAATAATTACCTTTAACTTCATTCTGAGATTCATCCCAGCTTTCTCCTTATCTCATTTCTGACCCCACTACATTATCCACTCAGAGTGAGGTTCTAGGTTGTTGGAGAGGGAGCTTGTACATCTTGGTAAAAAAAAAAAAAAAGGTGGAATTTTGAGACTGTATCAAAATATCTCTGCAGCTCCTTGGCCTGTACCTGCACATGAGGACTTCGTTCTGAGACATACCTAAATAGAGCTGACTCCTGTTGCCCAAGAACATAATTATGTCTTATATAAGTATTGCCCTTCCCACCAACAGACATAGAAGAGCAGGACCAAGGTTTAAGTGTATTTTTTTCTCTCTCAAAATTCAGGTACCTAAACATCCATTTCTACTCTGCTGTCCTTTTTACCTCTCCTTTTCTTGCAACTTATAATTTTCTAATTTTTCACAACACTTCTATTGTGAGCTAGCAAATAATGTATACTTTTGTGTTTCAAACACATTATTTTTAAGAGACTTTTGATTCTAAAATTTTTAATGTTCTGTTCACAAACACGATTGCTGATTTTTTAAAGTTACAGTTCTTCTAGATTCAAAGAGCAAAACTATTTATTAATGAGGCATTTCATTCTTTTAGAGGTTTAGAAATTTTGATTAGATCTAAATTTAGTCATCCAAAACTATATCCATCTAGTTAAGGCTAAAATGGAGTATAGTTTGATAATTATTTGCTGCTGGATCAGAAATGGAGCTCATTCCATTCATTAAAAAAGACAGAATTACTGTGTTAGGATATTAATAACTAATATTGGCTCCACCACTTATTTGCTGTGTGGCCTTAGGCAAGTCATTTAACCTTTCCAAGCTTCACATTATTTGTCTGCAAAATATAGCTATAATACTAGTATTTTAAGTATTAGGCACAGATTCTGGCCTATCGATAGACACTGGCATATCAGTTCTGGCTAAGCGATCATTTGTAACTATTAATGATAATAATAATGAACAAATTTAAGTACAATATTGCATTTTGTTATATTGTATTTACTTGGATACTATTTTTCTTTTGTTTTATTTTTAAAGTTAACCATTTCTCTATTCATTTGCAAAAGACAGATTACTTTTTATATACAATTCACCAGTTTCAGCTAAATTAAAGATTTAAATTTAAACATGGAACCATAAAAATATCTAGAAGAAACCATGAATTAAAGCATCTAACCCAGAGTAGTGGTGAGTAGACATCTTTATGTGCATGCAAACAAGGATAGAATCCATAAAGGAAAAGACTAATGGCTTTGAGTTCATAAAAAATTTAAAACCTTCTAAATCTAAAATAGCATTAGCAAAAGTGAACAGGAAAATATGACAAACAGGGAAAAGTCTTTGCAATATAAAAGTCAGAGAATGGGATAATACTTTAATATATAATAAGCCTGATATAGCAATAGAAAAGGATAAACACGTCAATAGAAAAATGAGCAAAAGACATGAACAGGAAATACATGACAGAAGAAAAATTTAAAAAGCCAAACCAAATTAAAAAGTTCAGCTTCACTAGGAATTAAATAAATGTAAGCAATGGATAGTATTTTCTCTCTATTAATTATGGGGAGATACAAAACTAGGAATATCCAATGCTGATGAAGATGTGAGAAAACAAACATACTCATTCCTTTCTTTGTATTTGTTTTTTGGGTTTTTTTGTATCTTATTGGTATTAGTTATCTACTGCTGTGTAACAAATTACTTCCAAACATAGTAACTTAAAACAACAAACATTTATTATCTCACAGTTTCTGTGGTGAATCTGGGAGTGGTTTAGTTGGGTAGTTCTAACTCAGAGTCTCTCATGAGGCTGCAGTCAAGGTGTCAGTGGAGGCTACAGTTATCTGAGGTTTGACTAGGCTGGAAAATCTGCTTCTCAGCACACTTATGTTGTCCAGAGGCTTCAGTTCCTTGGCACATGGCTTCTCTATAGTGCTGTTTACAACATCAGCTAGTGATCCAAGAGAGCAAGAGAGGAAGAGAACGAAATGGAAGCTGTACTTTTTCTCATAACCTAATGTCAGAATTAACCTAATACCACTTCTGCCATCTTCTTTGGTCACATAGGCCTATCCTCGTATAATGTGGGAAGGGGGCAAGGAGGCAAGGAAGAGTGAGGGCAATCTAGGAGACTGGTACAATATTTCTAAAGGTCAGTTTGGCAACATTTATCAAAATTCGTAAAAAAAATACTTATTTCTTTTGACTCAGAAATTCCACTTACAGCAGCTTAACCCAAGGAATCAATCAGTGGTGTATACTGTAGTGTATCTTTCAGGATGTTCATTAGAGCATTGTTTATAATAGTGAAAATTGAAAACAGGTTAAGTAACCAACAATGAGACTGTATAAATATATTATGGTATGTCTTTATTATGGATAATATATTGGCATTACAAATAATGGAGAATAATTTATGATAGAGGAAAATGGTAATGTTGTGATTTGAGAAAAATCAGGTAAGAAAACAATATTATTTATTTATGAGTGTGTGTGTGTGGAAAACAAAACTGGAAGTTTATACATAGGACAGGTGGTAGGAGAATGGATAATTATTTTCTTTGAGTTTTTCTATATTTTCTGTTTTCCATAAAAAGCATTTATAATGAGGAAAAAAAAAAGGAAACACTTTAAAAAGCTATGCCTGATCATGTGCTGACCAAGAGGAGACAGCGTTTAAAACATTCCAGGTGTAAAGAAGATATGGTACATATATACAATGGAATATTACTCAGCCATATAAAAGAATGAAAATAATGCAGCAACATGGATGGACCTAGAGAGTACCATACTAAGTGAAGTAAGTCAGACAGAGAAAGGCAAATATCATATGATGCTGCTTATATGTGGAATCTAAAAAAGGTACAAATGAACTTATTTACAAAACAGAAATAGAGGCACAGATGTAGAAAACAAACTTATGATTACCAGGGGAGGGAGGGGATGGATAAATTGGGAGATTGGGATTGACATATACACACTACTCTATATAAAATAGATAACTAATAAGGGCCTACTGTATAGCACAGGGAACTCTACTCAATACTCTGTAATGACCTATAAGGAAAAAGAATCTAAATAAGAGTGGATATATGTATACATATAACTGATTCACTTTGCTGTACAGCAGAAACTTTGCTGTACAGCAGAAACTAACACAACATTATAAATCAACTATACTCCAATAAAAATTAAAAAATAAATAAATAAAGCATTCCAGGTGACAGTCTGCTGACCTACTGCTATATTTCCAATGAGGACATAAATATTCCTGTGGAGCCCCAAGTTAGGTCAAATTTGTGGCCTTTCTTATGTACATGGAGGGAATATCTTGGGAGTGATAAAGATGATTCCCCAACCCTATTAGCTTGAAAAAAATCTCATAAATGAATGGGATCCTTCTTAGCAGCTAGAGACTTGCCATTGTATCCTGAGGCTGAATTTTGGTCAGTGTGAAATTCTGAGCCAGTTCTTATGCAGTCTTCAATAGGACACTTCTCCCTCAAGGAAGTGGAACTTACATTCCTAAAGCCGATAAATAGCACAGCTAGAATTTGAAACAAGCGTAGGACTGTGGGATGTTAATCAGTATGTACTGGGGGTACTATTTAAAGTTTTTGAAGTGGGAATGATGTAATCAAAGGTGTATTTTATTACAATTTATCTTGAGGTGGTAAAAAGTGGATTAGAATGAGAAGAAAGCAATGAAGCCCAAAGGGCTGATGGACTTGGAAAATAATGAGGGTTAATACATTAAAGGTCAAGTTAGGGTGATGTGCAGATGCACTAGAAGGGAGGAAAAGTCAAAAGATTAGGCTGTTGACTGCCTAGAAGACAAGATTAGAATTCCAGATTTTGGAGGAGGGAGTTGTTTATACTGGTGGTCTGATGATTGAACTAGGAGGTGCCTAGTTAGAGAGCAAGATAACTTGGTCTTGGAGTAGAGAATAATAAAGAACCATGGTATCAAAATGTTTGAATAGCCATCACCTAGGGTTTAGAATGATTCCAAAGGGAAAATGCTAGAACAACTCATAAATGTCTCCAAATGCATCATGTTACTTGTGTATGTCTGCCACCTTTGCTAGACTGTCAACTCTAGGAAGCA
This sequence comes from Lagenorhynchus albirostris, assembly GCF_949774975.1. Classification (NCBI taxonomy): domain Eukaryota; kingdom Metazoa; phylum Chordata; class Mammalia; order Artiodactyla; family Delphinidae; genus Lagenorhynchus; species Lagenorhynchus albirostris. The sequence continues at coordinate 26,980,392 of NC_083103.1, forward strand.
AAGCCCATGAGTGTTGTTTTTTTTTTCTTTTTTGGCCTCTTCTTTTGCTATGTCTGTCAGAATGTTAGACACATCATGGCTCTACCTTTTGGGCCCTTCTTTATCCATCTCATTGGATATATATTAAATTTCCCCATGTTCTAGGTACACATTCTTTCCAGTAAGAGGGTAATACACCTCAAAAATAAACTTATGTAAAATGTCTTTACCTCTATTAGAGGATGTGAAACATGAAAATACCGTCACAATATAAGGGGTTGGAATATATTCAATATTATATCCTACTACTCATGTTTCCTCTCATATTGAAAATACTGTGATCTTTGTTGCTGAATTTTGGCTTTGATACTTTACTGTAGAACCAATGTAAAATAATCTATTTCCCTTTACCCATCATATTCACTTCTGCTGAATTATCTTGGATATTTCTAAGACAGTAAGAACTGACACAAGAGAAAATAATATAATGACATAGATGTGACACAGGCTTCAAGGTAAAATAAGAATCCTAATTTTTTTAGATAAAACTTCTTTTTGTAATTTTTTTGGGTTAGCTTAGTGATTCAAAAATCTTTTTCCAAGATTATCTGACTAGTATATACAGTGAAGACACTATTTTAAATTGGGCCTTTTTAAAAAGTATTTTTTAAATAAAAGAATAAATGCACATATAGAAATTAATATTTGAAAAAATATACTAATTAGAAGTAAGGTCTCTTTCTCTCAAACTTTAATCCTATTTCTCAGAGTTATTCACTAATAGCAGGTTTTTGAGTATATTCTCAGAAATTATGCATATATTTCTATGTATAGTAGGGTTTCTGCTTAAATAATAAAAGTAGTGTATGTTAGTTATGAAAAAACCCTCCAATAATTCAGAACTGAATAAGCAAAAGTACCTCTTTAACCTATTCCTCAAAGATTATCATTAATTGTTTCTGATTAATTATATATATTATATGTAATCATATATATTAAATCTAATTATATATGTATATGTATATGTGTATAATTATATATATGTAAAACTTTGTGACCTATCTTTTCCATTCAACAACATATTGTGGCCATCTCTCCATACTGACATCCACATCTACTTTATCTCTTAAAGTTTCCCTGATGATACACACTTAGACAAGTAAGAACCATGCTGCAATGAACAATGTATGTATGTGTATGTTTGTTAAGTCAAAGGGAATGCATATTAAAATTCTGTTAGTCATTTACTGATTAATTCAACAAAAATTTCTATTTCCTGTGCTTTTAATTTGTATTTTTTACCTTTCTTCCTGACTTTTTCTGAATCCCCTCCCTCTTTTTTTCCTCTACTTCTTCATAAGGTATACTGTGTATTTCTATTTTTTTATTGAATCTCTTACATTAAAAAATTGCTTTATTGAAATGTAATTAACATACCTTACAATTCACCTATTTGAAGTGTGCCATTCAATATTTTTCAGTGTATTCACAGGGTTTTGTATCCATTACCACAACCTAATTTTAGAACATTCATCTTTAGTTATACATTTTCTAACAAAGTTTAAAGTTACTTAATATCTGTTTTTCTAGAATAATATAAGGACCTTAGTACTCTTTAATTATCCACTGGACACCTCCCCATATATTTTGTTAAAACTTTTCCACACTTTAAAAAAGAAGTTTTAAAAGAAGTTTATATAATACTTGAGGCAGCATATCTAGGATTAACTAGTAAACAAGCTGGAGGGGCAAGTTGCTTTAACCTCCCTGTGTTTGTTTCCTCGTCTTTAAAATGGGAACAATAGCCATACCTGTTTCAAAGGGCTGTTGTAAGGATTAAAATGTAAATATGTTGTTATGTGGGAAATTACTTCGATGCAATGGTAAACTCCAAGTATGCTCCTAGGTAGGCTATCCTTGAGTTCATGGAACAGAAAGGTGCACAGACCAAATTAAAATATTCAGATCACAATTTATTAAATCAATTTAAAACACAAAATAAAATGTATGGGAAGAGAGATGGGTTAGATTAACATGCTTAAAGTACAATGGGTTGAATGGCCACATTACCTGAATCTCTGCAGTATCAACTTATCCTCTTTCTGTGTTGCATCACCCTTCCCTGCTACTGATGTGGTTACAAGGACCAGAGTTGAAATTTGAGCAAGAGGGTCTAACAGATGAAATGTGTGTGAAGCAATGATGCACACTTGCTCCAGGACAGAGCTGGTTGCAAGTACACTTGGCCAAAGCTGTGCTCCCCAGGTAGCCTATGGGCAGCTGTGGATTTTATCCAGCAGAGGATCCAAAATGAGTTTAGCAATGGGTGGCCAGTTAAAAGATCTCATGATTATTGTGTCTCATGTGCTTAATTTATATGTAGTGTATCATAAATATTTGTTGTTTTGCTTGTTATTTGGTAAGTCATGACTATTTTGTCTTTCTACCCCTTTCTATCTATGTTCATAGACATATGCTCTAATCACTTTCTGTCTGACACTTCTCAGGTTACTAACTTATCTATGCTTAATGCAGCTAATGAATCTCATTCATCCTATTTGTTTTCTTGTCTTCTGTGGCAGAATTGAATATTCCCAAAAAATAGAGCGACTGCACGTTACACGTACATAATGTGTTTACAATAATACCTTTTATGTGGCAATAACTCAATAAATGTTAGACATTGTTATCAGTATATAAGATGGCTTGAATATTTAGCAACCTAGTTAAACTTGAGCAGATCAAACAACAAATTAGAAATCTTCATATGAAAGCTATTTGGCTTGATTTTGATCTGAAATTGACAATAAAGTATAAAGCTCATTAGCCAGACCTTTTTCCTATTAATCTAATTTATCTTCCCATCATTCCAGTTGTATAGAATTTTTGCTGTTGCTTATAAGGCTGGTACTACTTACAATTTTTTTTTTCCTTTCCTACAGGCTTATCCTCAGTTTGTCCTGACCTACCTAGAGGAGCTAAATGCACATGACGTGACCCAGACAGAGTATCACCTTCACCATGGTGCCTGGACCACAGCTCATCAGGAACATGGCAGCAGCTTGGCAGAAGAGGTCAGTGTAGTGAGCCAGAGGCAAGACAGAAATAGATCTCTATGATATATTTTGAAAAGAGAAAAAATGTTTGGGTTGTTTTCAGGAGGCAAAAACGAATTCACAAATTAGGGTTATTGATATTTAATACATGTTATATAAACATCTATTTTCACATTTATATTTATATAAACATTTATATGTATATTTATATAAACATTATTTTATTAAATAGATGGTGACACACTAGCCTTTCTTAGGACTGCCTTCTTTTGTTCTGGCCACATACCAATGGTTTATGTGCTGGATGAAGAAGGCTGAAGGAACCGTGAAAAGTGCAATGTTAAATTTTTGGCATATATAGTTTAGATATTTCCACTCAGTGAAAATTAGCTACATTATTCCTATATTTCATTTATTAGGTTCTGCAAAAAAGTGCCAGTATCCCTGGTCTGAAGCAGCTGCCAGAGCCTTCAGAGACCCACTTAATGCCAGAAGGTTCTCTTGGGGAGACAGGGGAGCTGACAGTGGCTCTGGTGAAGAAACTGGAAGAGAAACATCCTAAGGCTTCTGCTCAGAGGTAGGGCACTGACAGAACGGAGCTTTATTGCTCAATGACATTCGATGTTTTCCTTCAGTTTCACATAAGATTGATTTCTTGAAGATTACTGAAATATCTCAAAAGCCTTTGGCTTTCAAGCACAGTAGTTTTCGGGTCACATTTGATGAAGAGAGGTGACATTTATGTGTATTTCACTGAAGATTGATGTACAGTATTGTTTATAATATACTTAGGAAGGGTTGCTATCTTGAGATCTCACTAAAATATTCTGGAATAACATAATTAGGGTAAGGTAGTACTGAGCATATATCTAATTGGAGAATACCAAAAGGTCTTAAAGAAGGGCACACTCATAGACAATCCTTTCTATGTTCCACGAGGAGAATATTATGTTTAGACCTGGGGATACATGCACAGTAGATGGTCTTAAGTAGTGATAATTTAACAAATTGACATAGTTACATTACTGGAATAAAACTAACATCAATGATTTTGCTAACCAACTGAAGATCATACTTGGTTGGAAAATGAAAATTATTTCTCTGATCCTCTTTATTTAACTGGAAAACTAAAGTTTATTCTTATTATTATTTTGTTGGGCTTGGTGTTGTAAATCACAAAGTGACTTTATAAACTGTAATTTTAATATGCAATTGTTTGAAATTAACTATTGATTGAAATACTCTTAAAGCAGTAATACAGTTCTTATCATACTCAGTAAAGTTCAAGATAATTCCTAAGTTTAAATATTCTAATGGTACATAAAAATGTCAATTGCATGAAAAAAGAGAAAAAAGGCTCTAAATTTTTTTTTTAAGTTTTTTTATCTTTATTGAGATATAGTTGACATATAACATTGTGTAAGTTTAAAGTGTGCAATATAACTTTTTATTTCAACTAAAAGCTATCTTATATTCTTAAGTTACATATTCCTCCTTCAGATTTTGATAGGAGGGGAATATTTTTTTCCTAATAACAAAAGTGACTCTTCAATTTATTTTCTCTCTAAATTATTTATCCCTTAAACCCTTCGATTTTGTTGTTTTGAGTAAGATAGGGCAGAAACAAAACAACCAATTTAGTATCTTACTGTATTGTAGTATGGGGGTGTCCTGGAACTGTATGAAAACCAGAGTTCCAGGTCTTCCACCCCTGATACTTGTTTTTCAGTCGTACATAAGGTTCTCAACTCTCTGATGCTCCACAACACAATCACAAGGCCGCAGCTATGCAGCCAGGCCAGGTCACTAGAATATAAGTCCCTTGGGAGCAGTCTTTGAAGTTTTCATGTAAAACACTGGGGTAGCTGAGGAACTCAAATACGGTTTCATGAGGTCGTTGTTGACCTCTCTCTCTAGGCTCACTCGGCAGCCACTTGTACTCTGTCCTTCTTGAGAGAATGCTGGGGGCTTGTCATTCTCCAGGGTTCTGTTCTAGGAGGCACAGTTTCCTCCTGCTCTCAAATTTCTGAAATCTCTATGGGGCTTTTGTGTTTGTTGCATGCTGGCGCTGGTGGGTCACTGTGCCGGAACCCCGGTGATAATCCATCTAGTTCCCTGTGACTTCCCCAGACTGGAATTTTTTTCATTTTTATTTTTATTTGTTTATCTATTTTTTTGAGGGTTGAGGGCTTTGGGTAGTTTAGAGATATTTCTAATGTATTCTGTTGTTATCTTCCCTGAAGCAATGTAGTCTGATGATGGAACTTTGGAGAAAAGAATGTAGTATTAGGAAATGTGAGGCAAAAAAAATCCCAGAACAAACAAAGCTGTTAATATCAGTTAACATACCACAATACTGTTTGAGTTGTTAGAATTAAATGTCTTTAAATTTCAGGAATGTAGTAAGCACTCAATAGGTAGAGTTGTGAAAATGTTCTGAAAACTAGTAGGGGTAGAAAAGAGTTTTTAATGGGGGTTGTGTTGATTTGTGATTTTTAGTCAATGGAAATTGACTGGTAAATATAGTTTGGATTTTATTTAATAAGAAATTTCCCAGGGCCCTTTTCTTAGTGCGGTTTCCTCAGGGTTTGTGTCTCAGGCTACAGCAACTTTTCCAGCCGCCTTTTTTTCTCTTAAAGCCACAGGGATTTATCTGCATTCTCTCCACCCACACAATTTACCACAACAGGTGTAATTTCAGTTTCTCTCCTTCTCTTTCTGTTCCTTAACAAAGTTATTTTGAGTAAAGAGTTAGTACTTAGAGCAATTACTTTCCTCCCATTTTGGAAGGAGTTGTTGGGCAAAATTAGAACATGGTACTGAACTTGACATATTGACTACTTTGAACCTTAGGTCGTCTTGTTAGGTTTGCATGCTTTCCAAATATAAGAGAATCAGTGCATAATATTATCACAGCTTTAAAAGAAGGCTTCACATTGTCTTGCTTTTATTAATGATAATTTTATGAAATGAAGAATAAAATCACTGCAAGAAATAAAGAAATAATGTGAAATGATATGAGTTGTGAAAATTGGAAAAAGAAATAGAATTTTAGATTACCAGGGAAAACATTAATGAGCATATAGTCTGAAAAAATATATATAATTGAATAAAAAGATACGAAGATATAAATGTAGGTACTTCTTTAGAAGTAGCCAAGGAAGGAGAGAATCAGAAGTAGATAAATTTGCGGAAAGACACAGATAGGTAGCTACTGGCAGGTAACAAGTGAAAAGGAAAGATAACATTTGATTATTAATAACATATACTGACTTTGCTTAAGTGCTTTATGTGCATTATTTTCCAGTAACCTGTGAGAAACTGGGTCCACTTGCCTGCATGCAGTAAAGCCAATATACTGACACTGGGTTGTGAAGGAAAATGCAGTATTTATTGCAGGGCACCAAGCAAGGAGTCCGGGCAGCTAGTGCTCAAAACACCCAATAGGTTTCAGGAAAACATTTTTAAAGGCCAGGTGAGGGAGGGGAGTTGCAGGGTATGTGATCAGCTTGTGCACAATTCTCTGATTGGTTGATGGTGAGGTAACAGGGCTGTGTCATATTATCAATCCTCAGGCTTCAGTAGGTCTGTGAGCTACATGCTCATGGTCATCAGGAAGTTAATTTCTTCCATTTGGTGGGGGTTTTAGCATCTGCAAAACAAAAGACAACTCAGGAAATGTGCATCAGATACTATTATCTAGGTACTTCAGAGAAGAACTGAAGCAAGAGGATGTGGGGGGAGGGGTCTGTCACAGGAAGGCCCCGTAGTGTCCTGCTCCCGTTACAGTATGTAAAACAGAGGTATTAATCTCTGTATTACTGATAAGGAAATTTAGGCACAGAGAGATTAAGTTACTTGGCTAAGGCCTTCCAGCTAGTTATTTAAGGCAGGCCTATCTGCACCTTAAGTGTTATTCTTCGCCTCTATATTGTTCTGCCTTGACCATTCATGTTCTTTTCTTAATGATTATTCCGGATCTTTAGCCTTTCAAATTGGGCCTGTTATTTTGACTGGATATCTTAGAAAGGAACCTTTAAATAAGGTGGAACAGTTTAGAAAGGGAATGATAAAATATAAATCAATACATGCAGCTTCCAGTGATGACTAAATAAGAGGTTGCAAATATTAAGGGAGACTGAACCCCTGATTTCTTAGTGAATTCAGTAGTCTAGATTTACTGATTTAGAGGCTTGCACTTGACTGGATTTGAGGTTTTTAAAATCCTCTTTCTAATAATATGAATATAAGTTGTCATGATTAACCAAGGTATTTCACACCTTGAATGGTGGTTCAGTTCAGCTTTGTATATACTAAATTTGGTGACAGGTAATAGCTGTCATTTGTTGAATACTTACCATATGCCAACTGCTATTCTAAGTACTTACTTATTCTTGTAATGATGTGATAGATCGATTTACTTATTGTCATGATAACCTGATGGTGGAGATGGTCTTATATATAATCCATAAAGGTGTAGCCACTGAGGCTCAGAGTGGTTTCAAGATGTGTCCAGTCATACAGCTGGTTAGTAGGGGAGATGGGATTTGAACCCATATCCACTTGCATCTATAGACAATGCTTTTAACCACTGTTTTAGTCCTCGTTCCTAGTAGTTTTTATTGTATTAATTTCATAACAGAATGTCATCATACTGAGTAGCCATATTAAGTCATTACTAAAATTTTATGTGTATTACATCATAAAAGATTTGACTAAACTATTGCCAATTTGATTGGTGTATTACTTTGAATTATATCCTTAAAAAAAACCTACAGCAATCATCACAAACGAGGTCATCTACAGAATCATTTCATTTAATATATTTAAAACACTTGTAGAAAGCATCTAATTGTTTTTCTTTTTTTTTCTTTTTTTTTTAATGTGGAGAAATTCTTTTTTCCATTGAAGAGAAAGGAAAATCTTTTACTGTGTTAGGTCTTTCATGTAGGATCCTTAGTACCTGATAGGTTATATTTTTTGTTTGCGTAAAATGTTTTTGCTTCCTCTATCAGTGAGATGAAGAAATGTGGTTCTCTTCTTACTTGGATAAAGTGAGTTGTGTGTACATTTAAATCTAAGTTTGGTCCGAAATAAAATAAATGCCATATTCTGGCATCTTTAAGTGTCTGGAATGTGTTTGTTTACATTAGTTTATCCGATGGAGCGCTTTACCCTTATTTAAATTGAATAGGGGGTGGGGAAGGACTGGGACAGCCAACAAAGCACAATGACCCAGCTTGTCACCCAGTGACCTGTGAGAAGGAAATAATGAACTGTGAGTAGCTGTCATCTTAACTGTTTCTGACAGTTTGCCTTTGGGCACATCTGTGTTAGTTGCATTGGAAAGGCCTTTGTTCTTTTCCCACTAGTGGCTTTGTCCAGCGCTGAGGGGTTTGCTAGCTACTGTACTCCTAACCAGCCCCTTCCTTCCCAGGGAAGTAAGCGGCTGCCACGGATCATATTGACATTTCTCTTCATGACTCAACTTGGCATGTACTTCACTCTTTCCAAAGAGAACATATATTTAAAAGTTCTTTGATTTTTTTCGTTAAAAATGTACTTTAATGTCTCATGAGTTTTGATACTAATAAAAAAGCAAGTAATAAAATATGTTTAGTGTTTTTGTAGCTTTATATAGAAAAAGATAAAGAAAGATAGATAACTAACCAGATGGGCAGGTCACCTGAAGGAAACATATCAAAACATTAACAGTTGTTATTGAGTTTAAAATTTTTATTTATTGTTTATTTAAAAAATTTTAATCATTGAATATTATGTTTGCAATAGGACAAAAATCAACATATGTTATGAAAAGCATTTTTAATATAGATCCTTTATAGGAATACTTAGACTAAAATAGGTAAGAATATGCCATATTTGGTGCACATATTCCACTGCTACTTTTAAGATGTTTCTAATAATTTAAACTTTAAAATATTGTAATATTTACATTTTAAAGTTAATCTAGTGCATAAAATTATTATAATCATTAGGAAAAGTAATTTGGTAAGAAACAGGTGTTTCTGTCCCAGGGTTTCCTAAAGTATCACTACTCTCTCAATCATAACGAAAGCAGAACATTCTGAATAATGTTTATTATACCCTAAGAGAATTGTTTAAATTAAAATCAAAGTTTCATCTATAAAATGTAATTTCTGAATCAGTTTTAAAGCCTATTTACGTTTTTACAACTGCTATAAAATCCATCCTTCTACTATAATTAAGTCTGGCTGCAATCGGCATGGAATAAACCCTGAGCATTTGGTACTCACTTTATTATATTTACCCTTCCCATAGAATATAAATCCAAACTATACTGCATTGGTCAATTTTTTTAAGGCTTTTTTTCCCCTTGATAGAATAGAAGAAATAAAGCTTGAAAGAAGTGACATGATTTTTACCACATTCAGGGTTTTTCCCTCTTAGTGACAGGTTTGAGATGCGCTAGCTAACAGAACTAGTCTTCTGCTTTTCAGAGAAAGGTAAATTAATAGTAATGAGAAATTCTTTAAGCTGGCAAATAATGATCATGTCTATATAATTATAATTTGTAAAAAATATTAAAAATTGAAAGTCATATTCTGATGTTCTTGAGTAGTCAATAGCATACGATTTATTACTCTATTAAATCATTTGTGTAGTTTTGCATACAGTTGATGGTAATCTGTAACCATCTTATTTGATTAGAACATTCTTCTAATGTTGTTTATCACATATCAACACAATTTTTGTAGAGACAGTGAATGCACGAATTGGTTTTGATAATAGCAAACTCTGTCTTTTTAGGCAAAGGGGACTGTTTAAATTGCCACACTCAAATTCTTATTTCTAGAACTCTTACCGATAAAGGCAAATGTAAATATAGTAATTGCCTTTGATAGTCACTAAATCCAATTAAGCTTCCCAGGAATAAAATCTCATATTAGGTTATATTACTGTTCCTGTTGAAATGCTCAGCTTTAAGCATTAGCCTTTAGCTCTTTTGTACTATATACAAGAGTATGGTGTTGCATTTAAGAACATGAAATTATTGTGTGTTCCAGAGATGCAGAGGTATGCTTATAATACTTTTTTTTTAATTAGAAAAGTTAATAGCCTGATTTTGGCTGATATTGTTACCTGTTTGCATTTTGGTATATTTAAAAATTAATTCCCACATGTTCTCTGTGAATTAAAGTGAACAAATAATCTAATTGCACCTGCTTTTTTTGAAGCAAAGTCAAAATCAAGCATTCCAAAGGATTAGATTTATATCCATACATGTGTATTAATTCAGAAATTATCAAAGGCTTTCAAATAAACATTTTATGATGAATTTTTGTTCTCACTGCCATGAGGTACCCAAACCTTCAATTATGCTGCTTAATTTCCATTTAAAAAAATGTTCTACTTATCTTCCTGTTTTATTCAATATTGTCTATAAAGCTATTCAAGGTATGAATAGGAAACTCTGCTCCTACATTCTTCAAACTCATAGCCCTCAAGCTAGAATGTCTGTCTAGTATTATCATAGTGAAACTAGTAGGTAACAAAGTTCTAAATTTGAGTAATGTGGATGGTCAAGGAGGAGACGGGTGGTGGAGGTATTATTAGCTTATAGTATACGGAATTGGATGAGAACAGAGTTCAAGCAGTCAAAGTAACCCATAGTTTAGCTTCCTAACTTGTCTGTTTCCTTCTACCCTTGTCCCCCTACAATCCATTCTCCACGTAATGGCAGAGGGACACCTTCATATTAATAAGTCATATCATGGGAGTCCTCAGCTCCAAATACGCCAATGGCTTTTTATTTCCTTTAGAGTGAGAGCAAAGTCTTTACTATATGCTACATTGTCCTACTTTACAAGGCCCATGGCATCTCCCTGCACACCATTCTCCCCTCCCTTCCTCTGCTCCAGCCAGCCTGGCTTCTTTCAGACTTGCCAAGCATGGTTACACTCTGTCACTCTCTTTGCCTGCTTTATTTTTCTTCAAGGCATTTTTACTGCCTGCCCTGTACATATTTATTTACTGTCTGTGTTGTCCCATTAGAATGTAAACTCCATTTCAGCAGGAACTGTTTTTTATTCACATCTGTACCTCCAGACCCAGAACATATCTTGTACATAGTAGATAATCAATAAAAGGTTGTTGAATGGATGACTGCATGGATGCATGAATGAAGTAGTGTGATTAATGGAAATAAGAAAATAGAGAGGGAGCTAGTCTGAGCATTCATATTTACATTTTAAGACCCTCACTGTCTGCTGGATGACCATAGCCCTAGGACCTACACATGTGTCAGTCCAAAACTGAGCCAATTACAATGGTTTTTCTAACTGATTTCTACATCATTCTTTACTTTCATCCTTTATTAATGTACAGATACTTATTGAGCATTTTCTATATTCTAAGCACTATCCTAGGCACAGGGCATACACTACTGAAAATACAGGCACACTTTCTCATCTCACAGAACTTCCCCTACAGAGTCTAACAGAGAAGAGAGATATTAAACAAATCACTACAATAAAGGGAGGGTGATGAGTATATTATAGGGAGAAAGTAGTTCAGCCTGAACACTCCTCCCTGGTGATATGCTTTTGAAGTATGACTGAACATCTCAGTCACAGACTCACAATTCTTCAGCCTTTACCAGTTCCCTACTAAGTTAATTCTCCTACAGAGCATCAACTGTCAGATGCACCGCACTGTTTTCTTGTCTCAGAACCTCCCTTGTACTTATCCAGGCCCAGGGTGACTGTACTTGGCTCATGCTGGTTTGCTTGACCAAAATGCCCTTATCTCTTTTTTCTTACTTAAAATCCTACCCTCTGCAAGGCCTGTTTTCACTGATGGTTTTCAGCCTTTCTTCTTTTCTGATATATACTTTTAAGGATATAAATTTACCTCTAAGCATGGCTTTAGCTTCATTCCACCAATCTTAATGTTATATTTTTGATATCTTTTCCATTTTGTTATAATTTTTGATCCATGAATTTTGGAAGTATATTTCTTAATGTCCAAATATATGAAACATTTCTGGTTGGTATGTGTATTATTGACGTCTAGATTAATTTCACTGTGGTTGAAGAACATTTTTGGTATGATTTCAGCTCTGACATTTGTTGAGATTTGCTTTATGGCCTACCCAATATTTGGACAGTTTTTATAAGTGATCCATATGTATTTACAAAGAATATGTATTCTTCAATTTGGGGGCACAATGTTCTATCTATTAGGTCAAGTTTGATAAATGCGTTTTCAATTCTTGGATGTACTTACTGATATTTTAGAGAAATATGGTTAAAGTCTCCTCCTATAATTGTGGATTTGTCTATTTCTCTTTCTATTAGTTTTATGAATTTTCATTTTCTATAATTTGAGGTTATTTATTAGGTGCATGCAATTTTAGAATTGTTACATCTTTTTGATGAATTAAACCTTATGTTATTATGGAATGTTCCTCTTTATCCCTAGTAATTCCTCCTTTTTCTTAACTTAAAGTTTATTTTGGTTTTGTCTCAAATTAAATATAATGACCACAGTTTTTTGGTCAGTGTTTGCTTGATATATTATTGTATCCTTTAATTTTCAAATTTTATCTTTATATTGAAAGCATATAGGTTTTTTATTGCAGTATAACAATCTATGTCTTTTAATTGAAGTATTTAGTCCATTTACCTATAACATAACTACTGATATTTTGGGATTTAAATCTAACATATTACTATTTGATTTCTATGTGTTCCATCTATTCTGTATTCTGCTTTCTCTTTTATTTTTGCGTTTTCTTGGATTTATTGAGTACTTTCCTTATTTCATTCCCTTCCTCCCAATTATCTTGGTAGTTATACTTTCTTTACTATTCTTTTACTGGTTGTTCTAGAGATTATACATGTTTTCTTGACTTATCAACATCTAATATAAATTAGTGTTTTTACCACTTCTCAGACAATACAAACACCTTAGAACTCTTTCTAAACTCCATTTATATACTTTCTGACTGGATACTGGTGTATGTTTTAATTCTATATGTGTTTCAAACTCTATAAAAAATCATAATTATTATTTTCTTAATCAATATTTATTTAGACTTAGCCACATTTTACCCTTCCTTTTCATCTTTATTTCTTTCTGTATCTCTGGAATTCCATCAAGAATCATTTTCCTTTTCTTTAAAGAACATCCTTTAATATCTCCTGAGGTGTGGGTCTGCTGGTCATAAATTCTTTCCATTTTTATTTGTCTTAGAATATCTATCTGTCACTTCCATATTTTCATATTCATATTTTTACTGGGTGTGAAATTCTAGGTTGTCAGCTTTTTTTTCACAACACATTGAAGATATTGTTCTATTGTCTTTGGCTTCTATTTTTTTTCCAATTGAGAAGTCATATATTAATCTCATTGCTCCTTTGAAGGCAATACGTTGTTTTCCTCTGGCTGGCTTTAAGGTTTTCTCTTTGTATATTTGGTTTTTGCTATGATTTTCCTTAGTAGTTTTTTGGTGGTATTATTTTGTGTTTATAATACTTGGGAATTTTAGGACTCGAATCAGTGGCTTACTGTGTTATTTCTTCAAATATTGTTTCAGCTGCATTTTTTCTCTTCTCTGAAGGAATACTACTGACATGTATATTAGAACTTTTTAAAAAACTGTAAATCCTATGTCTCTTATGCTTCATTTTGTATTTTTTACTTTTTGTCTCCTTGTGCTTTAGTGTAGATATTTTCTTTTGACCTGTCTCTCGGTTTATTAATCCTCTCATCATCTTTTTCTAATCTGTTGCTAAATCCATACATTGAGTTCTTAATGTCTGTTATTGTACTTTTTTCAGTTATAAATTTTCCATTTGGTTTTTATGGCTGAAATATTACCATAATTTATTCAATCATTCCACTGTTATTGAACAATTAGGCAGTTTCCAATATTTCAAGTTTATCAAGTTTATCAAGTTATTTTGCACTGTAACAAACACCTTTGATTCTTGTCCAGAATGTATTTATTCAACCTTTGAACATTCATTTAAGCACCTTTTTTTCTGCCCCCAAATTTGTTGGACACTAAGAATATAAAAATATATACAAACAGTCCATGATTTTCATGACATATCATGAAGCATTTCCCTGCCAAGTCACTAGTGAAAATCTGACTATGGTTGTGGAAATTTTATTGATCATGAGGTTTGTTGTTACTATTTTTATTTTCTATTTTATAAAGTTTACAACTTAGCTGATCAAATAAGGGGCCTGAATTTCTACTTTCTAACAGCATTTTATTTTCTTTCTGCAAACACAAGCCATCCTTAGTTTTCATGTTTCAAAATTGGACTACAGAGTTAGCTAAACTATGACATATGCTATCTTACAACTCTTTGTTTTTTAAAACATAAATACCAAGTATCATCCTTTGATAATGAATAATCTCTGCAAATATTTATGAAAAATAAGTAATTTTATATTAAATTGTTATTTAAGAATCATTACGTTGTAGTACATATAATCATTTGAATTGCCCATAGTTTTATCCATCTGAATGCAACTAACTGACAGGTCTTTTGATTGATTTGTTATCATCTGTTTGCCATGGTCCATTCTTTTTTGACAATGTCTCTAATTGGGCCATTCTGTGAATTAGAGGCGAGAGGATCAACTGAGCAGACAAAGTAATACTGTAATATTCATATGCTCAGAACACAGATTTTTGATTTTGTGATTTTACTATCAAGATTTAAATCTGCAACTTCCGTTGCTAAACTTTGTTCATTGTATTCTCTCCTGTTATATTACTTGAGAATACTTGAGAGTCAATTATATAGATAAATAATAAGTTACTTTCTCATTTTTATATTCATTGATTCATTTGATAAATGCTTTTGAGTGCTTATTAAGAGAGATGAGATAGCTTCCTAATTGACATCTCAGAATCTGGACTCAGATGGCCTGGCTTCCAGTCCTAGCTCTTCAAAGTACTCACTGTGTGGTTTGGGGTAAGCTATTTAGTATCACTGATACTCAGTTTCCTCATATATGAAAGGGGGATAATAATTATTGTGAAATTTAAACCATATCATAAATGTTAAAGTGTAGCCCAGGGAATTCCCTGGCGATCCAGTGGTTAGGACTTGGCGCTTTCACTGCCATGGCCTAGGTTCAATCCCTGGTCTGGAAACTAAAATCCCACTAGCCGTGTAGAGCGGCCAAAAAAAAAAAGTTTAACCCAATTCCTGGCTCACAGTAAATACTCAGTAAATGGTAGCTTTTATGTTGATAATAATGTGCTATTATTAGTATTGATATTAGTATTGAGTGTAAAATATCACAAGGATGCAAAGCAATTCCTGCCTTTAAAAATTCTGAAATCTTACTGGGGAGAAGCTGTGCACTGCTATATTTTTAATGTTGTTCAAAAAGTAGTTTTTGAATTCTCATTGGTTGTAGAGAATTATACTATATAGTATTTGAATAAGTCTTTTAAAAAATATCCCTCAGACCTGAAGGAATATGCATATTTTAAATATGTATATTCACAATGGAATAAATTAGTGGTGATATACTATAGTCATGCTATAAAAATGTGTTTTTAGCCTTTGTGGACAAAAGGAATTGGGTATATCAAATTTCCTATATCACCAAGTAAGAGGAAATAAGTAAGTATGATAGCCTGCTCTCAAGAAAACTGAACTGTGGTTGGAGAGACAAGGTGAAAAGATTAAAACTTTATGACTGTTACTGTATTTTATTACTCATGTTTATCATTAAACTTTTGGAAAAAAACAAATAGAAAATAAAAGGAAACTGAAAAACACATAATTAGGAAACTGAAAAATACATTTTTAATGTCTCTTTTGTTTATATTTTGTTGTTATTGTCATAGTTACATTTACAAAAATGAGGATATGCTAATTTTTTGTGTTTGACAATGACAATACAATAACAGACTTTAATAGGGTCTGTAAACATCTTTCCACAATTAAATATATGCCTATATTATCATTCTTTAGTGAGATCTAAATTTGTGTAACCAGTGCCACATTATAGGACTTTAAGATGTTTCTAGGTTTTTTGCCCTTATAAACAAAACGGCAGTAAACAACAGATAGAAACTTGGAACGTAATGTAGTTGTTCATAATAAGAATCTCAAATAGCACCTCACACCGGTCAGAATGGCCATCATCAAAAAATCTATAAACAATAAATGCTGTAGAGGGTGTGGTGAAAAGGGAACCCTCTTATACTGTTGGTGGGAATGTAAATTGATACAGCCACTATGGAGAACAGTATGGAGGTTCCTTAAAAAACTAAAAATAGAACTACCATACGAGCCAGCAATCCCACTACTGGGCATATACCCTGAGAAAACCATAATTCAAAAAGAGTCATGTACCACATTGTTCATTGCAGCTCTATTTACAATAGCCAGGACATGGAAGCAACCTAAGTGTCCATCGACAGATGAATGGATAAAGAAGATGTGGCACATATATACAATGGAATATTACTCAGCCATAAAAAGAAACAAAATTGAGTTATTTGTGGTGAGGTGGATGGACCTAGAATCTGTCATACAGAGTGAAGTAAGTCAGAAAGAGGAAAACAAATACTGCATGCTAACACATATATATGGAATCTAAAAAAAAAAGAAAATGGTTCTGAAGAACCTAGGGGCAGGATAGGAATAAAGACGCAGACGTAGAGAATGGACCTGAGGACACCGTGAGAGGGAAGGGTAAGCTGGGACGAAGTGAGAGAGTAGCATGGACATATATACACTACCAAATGTAAAATAGATAACTAGTGGGAAGCAGCCGCATAGCACAGGGAGATCAGCTCAGTGCTTTGTGACCACCTAGAGGGGCGGGATAGGGAGAGTGGGAGGGAAATGCAAGAGGGAGGGGATGAGTGTACATATAGCTGATTCACCTTGTTATACAGCAGACACTAACACAACAATGTAAAGCAATTATGCTCCAATAAAGATGTTAAAAAATAATAATAAAATAAATAAAATAAAAAAAGAATCTCAAATAGAATTTTCCCACAGCAGTACATGAGAAGTGTCACCTCGCAGATGTCATGAGCTGAAGAAAGCGTAGGGCCTAGTGTTTGGAAAAATTATGGAAAGGAGTCCTTCCTAGGAGGATAGTTGGTGTTTGTCTCGTTTGAAAGTAAAGGCAAGGGACTTCATGAGGGGAAACAGTACGATTCCTTTTTATTTATGAAATGATGGCTCCCCTAACAACGATGTGTGACCATGCAAGGCTTTTTCTTGAGAAAATTTCCATCCAGCTCTGTTGACTTGAGAGTGGGTCTTTTTATATGTGGCCCATTTTATTAGGAACCTAGGATGGTTCTAATTCCTATTTAAGTGAGCTCAAATGTCTATCAGAAAGCTTTCATCATGAAGTAGTTCATAATTTTCCAGCGGGTATAAGTTCTCCTGGAGTAACCAGAAATTATTTTTTTCTTCTTGTACCCTTATTTTCACAGATATCAACATTTTTCTTTCTTAGTGAGGCCGGTGAATTCTTTAAGGTTAATAGGAATCTTAATTTGGAAAGTTTTTAGTTTTTTCCTTTTAAATGAATCTGGCTCTGCATAATTGAACTCATGCCCTTGCCACTGTGAAAACTTGACAGTTGAAAAATTTTCCAGTGCTCAGAGATAAGTTGGGAAAAGTGTTTATTTGATGCACATCATATGTGGCTTCCAAGATGCACTTATTCCCTGAATATGACTGAGACCATCAGGTAGTGGGTGCTTCATACTGAAACATAAAAAAGATCTTTTCTTGTGAATGGTTAAACATGGAATGTTTTATTTGGAATAAATTCATGGAATTTAATAAATTCCATGGAATAATTCATGGAAATGAATTATTGATGCAAACAGCAATTTGGATGAACCTCAAGAAAATTATGTAGAGTGAAAAGAGCCAATCTCAAAAGGATACACAATTTGTGATTCCATTTATGTAACATTCATGAAATAACATAATTATAGAGATACGGAACACATTTGCAGTTGCCAGCAGTTAAGGATGAGGGAGGGCATAGGTGTGGATATAAAGGGAGTCTTGTAGTAATTGTACAGTTGACCATCTTGATTGTGATGTTGGTTACACAAGGCTACAAATGTGATAAAATTACCTATAGCTACACACATACACACACGTGCACACACATATGCATAACTGGTGACATCTGAATAGTAGCTGTGGATTGTAGCAATGTCAGTTGCTTGGTTTGTTGCTGTAACATAGTTGTAAAAGATATTATTATTGAGAGAAACTAGAGGAAGAGTTTACAGTACTTCTCTGTACATTTCTTTGCAACTTCCTGTGAATCTATAATTACTTCAAAATGTTTAAAAAAGAAAACAAACCTTTCCCAAGTGGAAATATCCAGGGCTAGGAAGAACAGAGACTACATGTAGCTAGAGAGCTCTTCGGAAAGAAAATTACTTCACTGTGCTCCTGATCTAGGCTAGCTCAATACTTGTAAGAAGAAAGATTTTTTTGTTTATTTGCTTCTTAAATAAGAGTAGTTATCTGAAGCCTCTGAAAGAAATGTACCATTAGAACTAGCCACCAAGTGTTTCTCTAACTTTATGGTGGTTCATATTAACATTTTTAAAAAGCAAGCTATGGAAAAAAAAAAAAAAAAGCAAGCTACAAAGTCGCTACAAAATGAGTTCTTGGTTCTAACAGCAGATGGAGGTGTTTAGCATATTTCTAATAGAGAATTCTGAGCTAAGCTATTTAGAGACTTACATTGGAAGTCCATTTCTCCGTAAGAGTAATAAAATAGGGTCATTCAATAAAGTTGTGGGAGATGGGAAGACCTTGCCTTATATCATTCGTAAGAATTGGGTCAGACAAGCAGAGACTTCTCTGACTAGGAAGAGTGAAAACTAAATTCCTAAATTTGAGATTCTTTTACCTGTTTTACTCATAGGAAATACATGTTGAAAAATGTGTGTGTGTGTTAGTGAGACATAAGTCTCATATTATTATAATTACGTCTTGTAAAATACTTATGTAATTTCCTGGGATGCCATATTTCACTAATCCAAGGTTAAAAAATATATATTCTCTGCTTAGGGCTTCATAAGGCCAGTGACTCTTATCTGAAGGCACTGGGGAAGAATCTGCTCTCAAACCATCCCAGGTTGTTGGTCAAATTCAATTATTTGTGGTTCCGCTCTCCTTGCTGGCTATCATCCAAGGGGCCACTCTCAGCTCCTAGATAGTGCCAAATTCTTTGTGCACCCATTCCACATGCAAAGTTAGCAATGGTGTGTGAAATTCTCTTGGTGCTTTGAACCTGACTTTTCCTTCTGTCACCAGCTGGAGAAAAGTCTGCTTTTAAAGAGGCTCCTGTGAGTAGATGATGCTCACCCAGCTACTCTCCCTACCTCACAGTCAGCTGTGCTGCATTATGTAGCATAATCAAGGGAGCGATAGCTCATATTCACAGGTTCCAGGGATTAAGGCAGGACATCTTTGGGGACTATTTTTAGAATTCTGCCAACTACACTGCTGCTTCCAGGTGAAGAACTAGTTTAGATAATTCTTTCATTTATCTTCTAACTGTAGGATTCCTGTCATGGTCAACACTAGCATAGAAAGGAAAAAACAGAAGACAGCATTTATGGAGTGTTCAAAATTTTTTTAATATTACATACCTAACAGTCTTAACAGTTTAGTCCAAACAGCCACAATTCTTAATATCGCACGCAGTACTTAGAGTAGGGTTTGGGTTATGATGGAAGGGAGGAAAAAACACAAAATTTGCATGTCATGTAATGATAATAACTGTAATGGGGCTTTCCATTTTACTGACCATCAAGAGTTTGAGAACTCAACAATATAACAAATGCCTGTTTACATTGATTTGGACTCTCAGTTACAGATGATAAAATTCCCAGTGAAAACTGATTTAAGCATGAAATCTGAAAAAAGCCCAAGGGAAATGTTAGCTTAGGTGCTCAACTGACACAATTAGACTCCATTTTTCTCAGTTCTGCCTTCCAGATTTATGAGGAAGAAACTTCTGTCAGCAGCTTCTGCCCTTCAGTGATCTCAGGGTTCAGGGCCACAGAACCTCCCAGAAGTACCAGCAAAAGTCTTCAAATTATAAATAAAACCTCTGTAATGTCAGGTTCTGTTCCAAACTGGATCACTGAGATGTGCTGATTGGCTTAGACCCAGGTCACATGTTCCAACCCTGGCACTGGTGGTGGAGTCAGCTTCACTGGAACCACATCCACCTGAGACTAAGGGAGAGCTGGTTCCAAGAAGGAAAGCAGAGGTGGGTTGCCAGAGGGCGGTGAAGGATGCTGCATGGCACAAGCAGGAATGTCCACAGCAGTGTCTTTCCCATTCAAAAAATAGTTTTATAGATCTATGTGTTACTGAACTCAGGTTCAGCTGCTCGCTGCTTGAAAGCCAATACTGGAGAGACAAGTGTTAGTTGGAAAAGGAAAGGTTGCTTTATTCAGGAGGCTGGCAACCTGGGAAGAAGACAGACTCATGTCCCAGAACCAACTCTGAAGATTCTGCTGGGCCATGAAAGTTTTTAAAGGGAAAAGGGGGAAGTAATCTCAATTGATCCTTGAGGTAGGGGGTCAGATTCTTTGCCATCTCCTATTGCACCCAAGCTTGTTGACTCCTTGTGATCTTTCTTTAGATGCTGTCTTGTTCACACAGTCTGCTCTCGAGATTACTGAAGGGGAAGCTGGGGAAAAGTTGTAGTTATCTGTTAATTACATATTCTTTTTTATGTTCTTTTTTTTAAAATCAAAGTGTAGTTAATTTACAACGTCAAGTTAGTTTTAAGTGTACAGCAAAGTGATTTAGTTATACATATATATGTATATATTCTCTTTCAGATTCTTTTCCGTTATAGGTTATTACAAGATATTGAATATTGTTCCCTGTGCTATAAAGTAGGTCCTTGTTGTTTACCTGTTTTATATATAGTAATGTGTATATGTTAATCCCAAACTCCTAATTTATCCTTCCCCTCCCCCCCCATCCCCTTTGGTAACTATAAGTTTGTTTTCTATGTCTGTGAGTCTATTTCTGTTTTGTAAATAAGTTAATTTGTATCTTTTTTTTTTAGATTCCACATCATGGTATCATATGATATTTGTCTTTTTCTGACTTACTTCACTTAATATGATAATCTCTAGGTCTATGTATGTTGCCGCAAATGGCATTATTCCATTTTTTGTGGCTGCGTAATATTCCATTTATGTCTTCTTTATCCATTCATTTGTCAGTGGACATTTAGGTTGCTTTCATGTCATGGCTATTGTAAATAGTGCTGCATTGGGGTACATGTATCTTTTCGAATTATAGTTTTGTCCGGATATATGCCCGAGAGTGGGGTTGCTGTATCATATGGTAACTCTATTTTTAATTTTTTAAGAAACCTCCATACTGTTCTCCATAGTGGCTCTACCAATTTACATTCCCACCAACAGTACAGGAGGGTTCCTTTTTCTCCACACCCTCTCCAGCATTTATTATTTGTAGACTTTTTAATAATGACCATTCTGAATGGTGTGAGGTGATACTTCATTGTAGTTTTGTTTGTATTTCTCTAGTAATTAACAATGTTGAGCATGTCTTTTCATGTGCCTTTTGGCCATTAATTACTTAGTCTTAATTTCTACTTCTTTAATCTAAGAATCAACATGTTAGGTGAGGCATTGTGTGGTCAAAAGATTTGAAAGGTGTGCCTGGGCCAGAGGTTAGTTAAAATATAGCTTTGCTAAAGTGACAAAATAAAAGGCCTCCTACAGAGAACTGCTTCCTGCAAACAGCTGCTTACAAATCCCCACTGTCAGACATCATTCCATTTTTATGGGATCATGGGTGAAGGTCTGTCTTCTATAACTTCTTTATGCTGACATAAGGCACTGTATTCTTAGAGTGGAAGATGTCAACATGGGTCTGTAGCATCTCTTTGTTGACGATTTTAGTTGCCCACTTATATATACGGACAGAACAAGGCACAATTATTTTCATGCCCAAAAAGACATCGATTATTATAAGCAATAGCGTTAATGCTGTTCTCTTGAGGCCAGTTCTTGGAATTGTGCTAGCCATAGATTTACTACTACTCAAGGTGGAGCAGCTTATGTCATGGCTACTGTCTGGTCATCATGCAGTTAGCTTTTTCCCTCTGGTGGCAGTTACAGTATCTGTAAAACAACTCAGGAATGTGCATCAAATACTGAAAAACTCTGTGGCTCTAGTGACCTAATCATTAACTGCTTGAACCTGTTCTTTTGTGACTCAGGTGAGGGCTGAGAGACTTCAGCTTTTCTACAAACAAGAGGAAGGAGACATGGAGGGACCATTGTACTGTACTTGGGAGGGCCCCCAGGGTTCTGCTTGGTTTCATACTCAGTACTTAAACATATAAGCTGCTTGAGGACAAGGACTGTCCCATCTTTTCACCCCTGTATACTTAGAGCCTGGAACATTGCTCTACACAGAAAGGACAAACTCAAGAAATACTGTTGAATGAATTAATGACTAAAACTAACAATATAAGCATACGTTTCCCAAGCACTTTAAATGCAATATTGCTATATGATAATGCTTCTGAATGAGAAGTCTTAGTTATTTCTCAGCCCTTAACTGTATTTTGAAATGAAATACTTACACATTTTCTTGATTAGCTATGCTTATTTGGCATTTATGACATGCATCAGAATGCATAGCTTCTTTTAGGATCTTTAACATACTATAAATACCTCGAGCAAAGCATAATTGAGGTCTTTTCTGCTATTCACATGAATACATACAGTGCCTTGGTGTTTCACCCTATTAACCCCAGAGGAGCTGCAATTTCTTGATGCTATTGAGCTATCTTTTTTAGCTCACAGCTGTTTCCTGGTATAGTGTCTGACCTCTGGGATAAAACAGGGATTAGTATGCTTTCTCATTTGTCTCATGTTTTGTTTATTCATTTTTCTCCTGGAGTATGACTAACTGATAAAGCCAACTATGAGATGATTTTGTATTTTAGGACCGAGACCTTTCAGTTCTAGGCCTTAAAGGGCTAACCCCTTAATGACTGATGATTTCACAGAAAATTGCAATTTGTTGGTACAAACTCCTTTTTGTGTTTCAGGAGAAAATATATGGACCTTTTTATTGTTATCAGTTAAAATCAGGTTTGAAATTAGCAGCACATGTAAACTCAGCAAATGTATGTGCTCCTTCTGTGTGCCAGTTCAGTGCTAGGCACTTGCCGTATGTTTTCCTAATTAATCTCATAAAAATTCTTTGAGGTCACAGTTATTTCTGCCATTTTTTTTCCTATGAGAAAAATGATGCCCAGAGAATTTTCTTGATGTTCTAGGATCACACAGTAACTGGCAGAGCTGGGATCTGAACCTTAAGCTTCAGAAGCTAAATCTATTCTTTCCACTATAGTAGTGATTCCCAGACCAGCAGCATCATCGTCTCTTGGGAACCTGCTAGAAATGAGTTCTCAGGTCCCACCCCAGATCTGGGGTGGGAGTGGGGCAGCAATCTGTGTGTATCCTCCAGATAATACAAGCCGAAGTCTGAGAACCATTGCACAAACACAAAAATGTACACAATTTGGCCTAGCCAGGTGGATGACCGGGTGAGGTAAATGACTTTCATTTTAGGGAAATATGTAATATTTATCAAATTTTCAGTTGCAGTTTTTTCTCAAAACATAAGGCTCTATTGTGTCTATTTTTACAGTCCTTTATTTTAATTTTAAAATCAAATTTAGTTTTGACTACTTTTTTGCATAACCGTATCTCGTTCTTAAAGTAGCCAACATTATTTTCAGTGTATTTCTGAAATTTATTATTGGTATGGCTTGGTTTATCTTTATTTGATACCTGATAATGTTACATTTTTCTCTTTTTGGTTTGTTATTAGTCTTCATGCTTTGGGGTTGGGTTTTCATGATCATAACCTTGTTTGAAATGCAACTAATTGTATTCCTTTTTGCCACCTCAGTAAACACAAGTAAGTACCTCACTTTGTTCTTTTTCCCCCAGGAATCATGGGACTAAATCATCTTGTTTCATTAATTTAACAAATATTTATAAAAAAATACCATGAACCAGTCACTGTTTTAAGTGCTTATTATTAATACTAATTTGTTGGTTATTTCTTTTAAAAGAGCAAATAGTCAGTGTCTATAAATAATCTATGGCATAATACCCATTATCTTTGTGACTGTTGTATCATTTCTTATAATTTCCGTATTTTGTGTGGTTTTATAGGGACCTTATTTAATTTTCAAAGGCTATTCTTCTAGAATTCCTGACTCATTTCCCCCTGTCTCTTTAAAAGCAATACTAAGATTTATTAAGTGCTTACCATGTCTCAGGCCAGGACTCTATTTCACATTTAGTACCATATGAATTTAGGTATCAAGATTATCCCCACTTTAAAGATCAGGTGACTGAGAGACAGAGGTTGGAACAAGATCAAAGAACTAGTAAGAGGGAGAGTCAGGATCTGAAACAGACTAACTTAGCATATCACCTTTTAAAACATCATACCTCCTGTTATATTTTAAAGCCCTGTTTAAATCAAAGATCCCATTAAAACAAAATTTTGATACATTTTCCTTTGACTGTTTTTCATTTCAAATCAAAAATTTAAAAAAAAATCCTCTAATGTATAATCCTCAGATCCCATTAAAACAAAATTTTGATACATTTTCCTTTGACTGTTTTTCATTTCAAATCAAAAATTAAAAAAAAAATCCTCTAATGTATAAAAATTAAAAAAAAAATCCTTAGTTCTATAGACTAAGCACTGTAGCCTATAACCTTATAGTGCACATTGCTTGTCATAGAGTAGGGGTTTAATGAGTGATGAATAAATTAAAATAATAATTCTGGACACAACTTCTTATTTAGCATTTTATATTTGTATTAATGACCACATAACTAAATATCCACAGTAAGCACTTACTGTAACGTTGAGGATGTCAACATTTGACAGTAATGTTTTCAAATTATGAAATTTGAAGTTAAGAAAAAATTGACATTATGGCATATGAAAAATATTTCTTTTGTAAGTCTTACTTTCTTTCACTTTTAGCTTCTAACCTTGCTTTTCCTTCCTACCTTCTTTCTTTCCTTCTTTTCCTTCTTTCATTTTCTCTGTCAAAAGAGAGACCTTTTTTTAGATATTTCCAAAGGAAAGCACTTCCAACAATAGAATTATTCCCCAGGAGAGCTGCCCTGAGGTTAGGGCATAGGATTTGAGTCAAATTTACTATTTGGGTCTTCAACCGTGCTCCACGCCTAGAGCACTATTAACCACAGAGACACATTGACACAAAAGGTGATGAGCCTGCCCGAGAGGCCAGGAAGTGAAACAGGTCAAACAAAAAAATTTGGGGATACTTTCCTCTTCCAAAAATCTGTTATGAAATTCAGAATTGACCTCCAGTGTATTTTACTTGTCACTTGACCCAGAGAATCAGGGCTTCATCTTCAGAACATTCACATCCCAAACAAATTATAATCCCAAACTCTCCTTGAGCCTTGCTCTATTTTTGAAGGATCTGGCAGGCACTACTAAACATGGAAGCATGCACAAAAAGTTGAAATTACAGTAAGGAATCATATATATATATATATATATATACATATACACACATATTTTTCAGTTGATTTTAAACATATAGTAATTAATCAAGAAAATAAGTATGGTGCTAAAAAAAATGGAAAAAAATAACAAATACACACCAGATATCCAAATGCTTAATTCTGTGTGCATTTACATTCATTAACTAGATCAAATTTCTACTTCTGCTCTCTGTTGTTCTAAAAAACACTAAATAAAAGACTAATGCTTGCTTGAATCATCTTTGAAACCATGATGAATGGTGGGAAAGGATTAGCATCTAGGAAGTTAAAATTAGAATTAAAGACAAGGGGAAGAAATATTCAGATGCAAGCCAATTCCATTCATTATGAAGATGTGGTAGTTCACTGAGGGAAAACAAACAAATAAATGTTAAGTTGATAATGAGCACATCTGGCAAGGTAAGTTCTGCGTCAACATAGGGATAAGAGACTTGAGGCTCTTGGAAACGCCAAATTTTAGAAACCAAACTGGCTTCTATTCCCTTTCAGCATATTCACACATGTGGGCAGTTATACACCTATCAGGTAGTCTACCCATTTGCCTTAACACTGGTTCCACTCTGAGTAGAATCCAGCTCTGAACTCAGAGTGTTAAAACCTGAGGACTAATAGGAACTGGCTGAGAACTTAGGTTATCAAACTTTGTTCCTTTGGAGCCTCTGGATTCAGGGACACTGGATGTGAGCCTGGAGGGGAAGCTAAGCAATCATTCCTACCCCTCTACTTTATCAAGAGTAGCTCCGTTTTATATATTAGCTCCTATAAAGGGAGTGTGCAGTGTAATGCTTGAGAAGGTAGATGCTATGGGCAGGTGCTTCAGTCTAAATACTTGCTCAACAATTACTCCTTTCATGACCTTGGACAAGTAACTTACCTCTGTCTCTCAGTTTTTCAAATCTGTATAATGATCATAATAGTAGTACCTCACACTTATGGTTAGATTACTTTCCTGAACATAATAGATGCTCAGTAAATTGCTATCTGAACAGTGAGCTCTGCTAAAATGAAACAAACAAAAGAAAAAGTAAACCCTTGGAGCCATTATTTTAAGGTAGTTATAAAAACTAAGGGTTAAGGAGTACAAGGGCCCCAGTCCTATTACCGTTATTTCTTTACTAAACTATTCTACACCATGCTCTTTAAAATCATATATATTGTTTTATTTTATAGTCCTTGTTTTACTAACGATTCATAAAGCATGTACATTGTATTTGTGTATTAATATTTTTGAATGGTTTAGGTCAGGGGACAGGTAGGGAAGACACTCCCATAATTTGCTTTTTATAGAATCTCTTACTGAGACATAGGTGGATCAAGGTTTGGCGATGGCTTTTTCAGGATGATAATGATGATACTATTGATAATAATCTCTGTAAGTAATGGTCAGAGGAACTAGGATTATATGGAATGAGAAAAGAGAGCAGTGATTTAATAGTGAACGTATATTTAAGGACATACACAGAATATGGTAAATAGCTTTTACCTTTCTTAAGTTCAGAATAAATACAGGAGTAAACAAGCATTCAGTTGAAGCACATTCAACAAATGTCTGTCACTTGCCAGCTACTCTGCTAGGCGCAAGCAGATAAAAGATCAGTCTCAAAGGAGTATGCAGTCTGCCACATGAAATATTCAGTTTTTGTAGAGTAGAGCAACTTCAAAATGATTACTTAAAATAGAGTCAGAAAGTAAGGAATTACCTTAAAAATAAAATGGAGCCGTGCTGAAAGGGCACAGGAGCCGATCTGAAAAAGCTCTCAGTGGTCAAAGCTGGAAAAGTTTGAGCAAAAGATAAATAAATATAAGCCAAAGAATAAAATAAATATTCATGAGTTTATACTTCCACAAATACATACCCCAATAAATAATTGAATGGGGGAGGGGAACAACTCTTCCTTACAAGAGAATTCCAGTAATAAATGTGAAAGGCATGAAGGAAGTGGAAAATTGACTTTAGAACTGCATAGCAATAACTGCGGCAGGCAAGGTCCATCAACAGAGGCTAAAGTTAGTGGGTGAAAGTTTAAGGTAAAATAATATATTTCCAAATAAGTTTTAGGAGCATAAATATTTAAACAGTTATTACTTACAAGGGATAATATGGTAATTTACAGTGGAGAGACTTGGCAGACAGCATCTTAACCAAATGATCAAAATTAACATCACCAGTAATAAGACATATGAATGTCATGTACCTTCTGAAATGATCGGAGGAGATAGACAAACCTCCACGGTATTCTCCCCCTAAATCCTTTACCTCAGTCAAATCATGAAAACAAACATCAGGCAAACCCAAATTGAGGGATATTTTACTGATTAGTATTTTTCAAATGTTTCAAGGTCTTAAAAGGAAGACTAATCAACTATCGTAGATTAGAGGAGACTAGGAGATATGATAACTAAATGCAATGTGGTGCTCTGGATTGGTTCCTAGAACAGAAAAGGGACACTAGTGGAAAACCTGATGAAATCTAAATGGAGCCTGTAGTTTAGCTAACAGTATTGCACCAATGTTAATTTCTTAGTTTTGATCATCATACCATGGTTATGTAAGATGTTAACATAAAGGGTAACTGGGTGAAGGATAAGGATACGCAGGAACTCTCTGTACTATTTTCACAACTCCTCTATAAATCTAAAATTAGCTTAAAATAAAGAGTTCAAAAATGAAGCTGATTGGTTAAAAATTCCGAGATTTCTTAGAGTTCTGAAACAAAGCAAAGGGAGAAACTAGAGAGCTACAAAAAAGTTCTAACCTTGCGATTTTGTAGTTTTTTGGATACTTTTTCAGACTTTTAAAACATCTTTCAGAAATGTACTTTTTTATATCACTCCCTTCACTTAACAATTCATGTTGTTTTGAGTCAGTTAATGTGTACAGTTGACTCTTTAACAATGCGGGGGTCTGGAGTGCCAACCCCAGCACAGTTGAAAATCCTCAGGTAGCTTTTGAGTTGGCCATCCCTATCCGGGGTTCCACATCCTCAAATTCAACCAGCTGTGGATTGTGTAGCACTTGGTGTCTATTTATCGAAAAAAATCCATGTGTAAGTGGACTGCACAGTTCAAACCCATTGTTGTTCAAGGGTCAACTGTATATAAAATGTGTATATGAAAGCTGAACAAGGAGACTTTTTGTAGTACAGAATTAAGTAGTCATTAACAAAAACTCCTTTCATAATATATTTCACAATGACAAGGTAACTTTCTACCTTCATTTAACTTATCAATTAGGCTACAGATCTTTGAAAGCTTCAAATGATAAAAGGCCATTCCCAACTGGGAGATAGAATTCCTCAGAACTTGAATATGGAATGAACATGGAAACAAATTTTTTTTCTAAGAAATTATCTAGAATTTCTTTTTCACAAAGGTTTAAGTTCTACCTCTCTACATTTGAAAGGGACCTCTTTGGGCCAGCTTTGTAGCTGGGCAATTTTTGTGCCTGCAATTATCAGACAACATACAATCTTGTACATAAATCACTGCCGCTGCAATTAGCTCATTTACCACTTCTGCCCTGGAGACAGAGGAAGCAGCCCCTCCCTAAACAGCTGGGATGGAATTGCTGGAAGGGCTGTCTGTCCCTTTGGATAAACAGTCATGGCCTCCCACCTCTGCCAGGTGTGTCTTCTTTCACGAGGATTAGGGGAGGGGCAGGGACTGCTACCTTTTAAAATAGAAGACCCACTAAATTGTGAGAATTGATTACATTGGATCTAAAAAGAGGAAGATAATTGTCCTAAGTTACTTGCAAGCAGTTTGGGGTTAATTTTATCCTCCCATAAGCTCTTTAAACTCAGCTTTGCTAAACTAACTAAAATAAGAAAAAGAATACTGTCCCGGCAACTTCAAACCAACTCTTCCTTCCATGCAAACAAAAAAAATCACCTCTAATTACAGTAAAGGAATTATAAACAAATCTGTCCAATTCATTTGTTGTTTGTGTTCCTGTTGTTTGTATGGTTTGCCCCAAATACACCTTCAGTTTTTATTTTTGTGTATACTGTCTCATTATATATTTCCCTACAGAATTTTTTACTCCTCTTTCAGGCATAATTGTATTATAGCAGTCTGAAGTGCTAACTTGTTTCTTTTCTTTATTATAAAATATATTTCTTCCATAGCACTCTGACTTTTAAAAGGGAATTCATTAGAAAAACATTAGGGAATATGGTGTACGAGACATGAGCTGGTAAATTAAAATCAAAATATACCATATCACATGTATAAATGTTAATAGAAACCAATTGTTCACTTGTTATGACCTATATCCTTTTGAAATGTGTAGTTTCTGAGACGTTAATCTGAAGCAATATTTCTTGGGAGTTCATTCTGGTTCCTGCTCTATATGAACTTTGTGGGCCTCTTGTTTATTTGATGGACATATAAAATATAGGTGATGGACTCAGCAAGTCAAATTTCATATGGATTCAATCCCACATGCCAGATTTCTGGGACAAAGGAAGTTGAGTAAGGGAAGTCTACTCCATTATAAGTAGATTCTCTGCAGAACTGAGCTTATGTGCAGTGGTATCATTGCGTCAGTTGATTTAACTAAATGTGCCTTACTTAGCAAAATATCATTTACAGAATTTCAAAAGCATTGAAAGTCTCAGTACAGTTGTAGCCTAAGATCCCATAGTTTACTTTGTCCATGATGACATAAAAGAAAAATATAACAGCTGTTTTAGAGTTATAGGCTCTACAGTGTGAATTTCATTGTCTTTCTAGATTCAGTTTATTATTCCAGCAGAGATCTGTGTTCAATATTTATGTAAGAGAAACTTTCTTTTAAATTATATATAATAATGCAATGATTAGTGAAATTAATTTCATAACATTTCTTGCTTTCTTTATAGTAATCAAATATGATATCTGGATTTAATTATGACATCTGGGGATAGTAATATTACATTAGACATGGAGGGGTTTGCTCTAAAATTTTTCTTTTCGACAAAAAGTCGCTTCTGCACGACAAATCCCAGCATTTTGCTTTTTAAATTCTTTTCTTGTAAGATTATGTTAGCATTATAAAAGCTTTTTAAAAATTGGAGTCATTACAATAAACATTTTAATAAAAGTATATTAATATCTAGAATTAGTCTGTACTAAAGCTTGGTAAATTATATACACAGCTCTTTGATTTTAGGTATTTTAACATTATCAAGTTAGGAGATTTTTTTTAAAGCATAATAATGTGGATTTGAGAAATCATTAATGAGAGTAAAGTTTTAATTATTTATCCTATTAAAAGAAAATATTTCCAGTATTTGTCAATTCTTCTGAGGTTCAAAAATGACAACCTGTTAGTTCCTACCATTCTGCTATACTTCTAAACCTTTCACATAATCCTTATGTGTTCATGATTCAAAATTCAAAAGAACTACCCATGTGTCTCCTGTATTTTTAAGATTGCATTAAACATAAATGATTCTGAAAATAATTCATCAAAAGTTGTAATTTGTAATCCTAACACCTTTTTAAAAGGTACATAACCTTCACTCACACCCCAAGGGTCAATATGTTATAATTTTGTTTTACTTAAGCTTATAAGAACTCAGATAAAAATAACTGGCTTTATTTGTGGTTTCCTCTGTTTTCTAGTCTGGGGGAGGGGGGCGGGAATTTCTAGATTTTTTTTTTTCCCTTCCCCTGGGAAATATACAACTCTCTATGTTATGGCCATTAATATTCAGTAATGAGTTAGTCCTCAAATACCAATAAGATGATGTGGGCTTGATGGAAGTTAAATGTCCCTAAATCCTATGAATTGGTCTGCAGGAGCTGTTTTCCGCATGAGTGGTAGCTTCACCCAGGCAGACATCCACAGAGCCGTGGAGGTCAGCGTGATGGAGGAGGAGTGGGCTTGGCAGCACATATGCACTCTATTCCTGACAGAGTCTTGCTTCGGCAAGGGGAAGTGAAGCGCGTATACCATGCTCAGTGGCATTTCCAAATGCAGCTCAGCTGGGGGCCCAGGCTTATTGCATCAATGGCACATACCAGGCAAAAAAGGAAATACATAATTTTGTCAAAGTAGTAGATCATAATCTACCAATCCTTCCCTCCCCCTTCAAAATCATCACCCCAACACACTAATAGCTCTAATAGATACAGACTTTATGCATATTTCAGTCACAGCAGTATTTCTAATACATATGTGAAAGGGCCCTTAATTTATGTCTACCAACTGTGTGGTGCCCTTCTTTTGGGTAATGTCATCATCCTAATGGTGTTTCTGTTATACTCAAAGGTAGCAAATGAGGCTTATTGAAAGAAGGTAATTGATTTTCACTGAGTGAAAATGTAAATAGCCATAAGAAATCCTATGAAAGATAAGCAGTTCAAAATTGCCAGAAAAAAAAGTGATTTGTATACATGACTTATTGGTCCAAGTATATAAAATGTTTCTTTTTTCAAGTTGATACCACAATAACTGTATTTCACATTATTTTATTTCAAATTGAAGTAAAAATTGAAGAATTTTGATCTTGCTTTTATCAGTTTGACTGTGTGTATTATGAAAATTATCATCTTATATGGAAGGAAGCTTCCTTTTGTCACTGTGTATTTGTAATAGAAACCATGTGAATAAAATTCCTCTTATGGGTGTGTAAATATGAACAATTTTTCTTTGGACTTTCTAGAGTAAAAAATGTATAGCATCAGTATCAATTATGTATTCTTTAAGAGATATATATGCCAAAATCTCATTGAAAGTTAGCATAAATGTCAGCCCCAAGTTCAAGAAAAAAGCAGAGCTCAAAATATGTTTTATTATTGTAAAGAAGAATTGAAACAAAAGAGAATATCTGAGGCAATGAATCTGTGTGCTAAAACAAAGCCATATTTTTAATGTACAGTAAAAGGCTCATAAAATTATTTTTGTTTCCTCCACAAGTGAAATACAGACATCTGCACATTGCTATTGTAACCAGTATTACTTGCATCACCACTACTGTCTTCTGACTCTGAAAGATACATTTTCTGATAAGTGAAAAATCATTTTAATCACAAAAGTCTCCTTTTTCAACTTAAATTTTTTGTAATGGTAATTAGGAAATAGACTATACATTTTTTCCACTCCCCTACCCTATCTTGCTTATGATTTGAGAAGGACTTATATTTCAGGATTGTAAAATGTGTAATGAGAATGTTTTTGAATTCTTGCCTTAGAAGGTCACTTGGATTAAAAAGAAAGATATCATTTGTGTTGACCTTTGAGTTGGCAGATAGAGAGATTTGATAAATTTTATTTCTGCTGGAGAATAGGAAATGGAACAAGAAAAGAATTCAAATTCCTTCCCACTGAGGGAAGTTTAGAGAAGCAATTCTTTCCTTTCACTTTCAGCATCATTAGATGCAAAAGCTTTAACATCCGTTATATTCTTCATAACGTGTATGACTAGAGGCAGGCCTGACTTAGCAATCAGTTCAAACAGGGGGTAAACTGAAAGCATGTTGACTTATTACACAGTGCCATGAACAAGATATACTCTTTAATATTAATTAGTCCCCATCCAAGCCCTTTAGTTTGTTACAGTTTTAGATTCAGACGGTCAGGACTCCCCAGTGATACAGGGATTTCATTAATCACTTCCAGAACCATGTGCAAAAATTCCATTTAGTAGAAAACCCAAGCTCAAAATAAGAAATTCAACTTTATGGGGAAAACAAAACCTTGTATGTTCATTTCATTAAGAAGAACACATCAAATAGTTTTATCGCAGTGTGACTTTGCAGTTTCTGCACTCCAAATTTGCTATTTCATTTACAAACCCAGGTCTTTACTATGTTCTTCCTGAATTTAGCTATCTCTGATTTATCATGCTGTGAGTAAATAATGAAAACAGGAATTGTTTAAAGGCTACTCAATGATTAGTACACTCAGAGATAGAACCACAGTAAAGATGGTGGGCAGGGCATCAGCCACTCTATTTAGTATATTTGATAGGGAGTGTGTAGTGAGAAGAAGACACTTATTCTGTTTCTAATGACCTTGAAACTTTTTAGAGCTATAGGACAAATGTAAAATTGGACCAATAAGAAAAGCATTTGGATAATATGAAAGTATCTCTATTATTAAAACAATCTAATAGTTTTATGCATTTATATTTTTAAAAAGCTTGTTTTAGTTTCATTTTGAGAAACTTTTAGGAACTAAAAGTTATTTTAACAATTTTTGTCTGTGTTGGAAAAGAGAGCTTTATTATATGTCATTTTACAGTGTCCAAAATCTGAGGTAATGAATATTCTGTTTTAAAGAATGTATATCATTTTTTATTGGCTTTTATACTAATTCCCTGCTTTGGATTGTAAGGGAGTAAACAATGGTATTTCCCAGATATGCCATTCCAAATCTTGGGTGTAATCATGGGTGCAATTTTCTTTAAGATTGAGATGAGAATACTGTTGGCAGTGTGTAACTATGGTTCAGTCCTGAATCCTGGAAACTTTAAATCAGGTGCATTGTGGGCACATAAAATTTGAGTTCAAATGCTTTTAAGAAGTCATGCCATTCTGTCATTTGACACTAATTTTCAACCCAGCATGCTTTAGCGATGACTGAAATTAGTTCCGAGTGAATTACAGCTAAGCTATTTTCTACCATCTATAAGAAATTTTTTATGCCAACTGAGTCAAGAGAGGTTTTGAAATTTCCTTTAGTATGTATTATGGTATAGGGCTCATCAATCTACACAATCAAGTGTTCTGACTGTGATGTCACTGCTGTTTTTGCTAGCATTGTTCAACCCCAATTATATTCTTATTGGTCAGAAGAAACACTACGCAATTCTCTTTCTTTCCAAGTCATAAACAAGTGTTATTTCTGTGGGAGCCCATGAAATAGATGTTGACCCACTGGAAGCTGGACTAAAACCAGCAACTCATTTTCTTCACGATAACAATGAGTTACCATTAAATATGTGTTCTATCTGCCAAATTAGAAAAAAGTGTTTTATTGGAAGGAGTGTGTACCATAATTCAACCTTTGTGCCCTTAACACGTGGTGGAGACTAGAATTTTTATGAGTTGGAGGCAGATTATTTAGGCAACGTGACTATGAAGAGATATCATTTGACCATAAGGAAAAGAAGTTTCCAGGCCTTAAATAAAATTAATCTTAAATGAGGTGTAGTTTTCATGGACTAATTTGAATATTTGAATTTTCAGTTCATTTCTTTTAGTCTTTAAAATAAAAGGATTCATGGTGGATAAAGATTTGATTTGCCCTCCACATTTCATAAAGGGTACAAATGATGTTGGTTTAGTTATTATTCACATAAAAGTAACTACACAGTGATGGAAAATACACAAAGTATGCCATCAAATTAAGGTACTGAATTCAAAATATAAGAATCAAAACAATAGTGAAATATATAGTACTACAATGCAGTAGAAAAAATTCAAGGGCAGCTTCATAGATAGCATTGCTGTGCTTCCAAGATGAAGTATAATAATAAATGAATATCAAGTGAATTAAGAAAGTTCCTCAAAATGACTTTTTCTTAAGTGATATTTTTCCCATCAAAAAGCCTCATAATTTGGTGAAAAATTCAACATTTATATATGAAGATAGTCTTCCTTTAACATTTAAAATCTTCCATCACGTTAATTTACATGCTTTAAAACTATACTGATAAAGTGGTTGAAGTAAATAACTAAGTAATAAAAAGCACATCAGAGTAGTTATGACGAGACAGCCAGATGGCAGAGAATTGTAGTACTTGCTGTAATTTTATCAAAATTACTATTGTCATGGCATGTTAGTTCTCATAAGAATTTGTACAGTCACTGATCTCATACAGACAAATTAATTTCAGGTTCTCTCATGTGTAGTCACATAACAGCTATACTAGAGCACACACAAAAGAAAATTAAATAATCATAGATAAACTTGAAAAGCAGCAAATATCTTAAGTTTACTATTCCATAACGTCTTGGGATCAGTGATCATTTCTGTTACGTTAGACTCAAACTGATCTACGGTGGTACAGCCATTATGTAGTTTCTGCTATGTTTAGTCTTCATTAAATAAAGGTACTGTGTCATGTATTCTATTAGTGAAGAATTGTTACTAAGGCAGTAATGTTGTAATTCCTACATTTATGGCCTTTCTTCAAGTTTCATTCTTTTATCTCTTTTATGTCTAAAGGGATAACAGAGCTTTTCATGCTTCTCTTTAAAGATAAATACAGATATGAATTTTCAACGATTAATGAGCTTAAATGATATTTGAATTAAGAATGTTTATTGCAGGTTTCAAACGTTCTCCTTCCTTTCTTTGCCCTAAAATTATGAAAAGAACACCTGACACTTTGTGCATTATACATCTCTCTGCTGTTCATATTCAACAAGCAATTTCAATTCTAAAGGCCTCTTCCTAAAGTCATTTAAAAAAATTTATTTTATTTATTTTATTTTTTCCTGTTTTTTTTCCTTCTAAAGTTATTTATTTTTACTGTCTCATTTTAGAGCCCAAGTTCTTTCTAACATGCCATGTTGCACTGTGTGTCAGATTTGGTGCATAATTAATACACACTAGGCCTCGGTATTCTCATGTATGACTTGGATGTTTACCTGCTGTATTTACTTCATAGATATTGGAGGTTGGGATGAGAAGTTCCTTAAAGTAAGTTTTAGTTTTTATGACCTTAAAATTGAAAGGATAACACTTTCACTAGTTGTTTCAATGGTCTCAAACAACTCAATCAAGCGATATAAAATATATTACCTGGCAAAATGACAGCAGTCATAAATGTCTTAGAAAAAGTCTCATTAAATATTTTAATGCTTTATTCTTTTTCCACTAAAAAAGTACTATATTCAACTTTATACTTTTGCCTCTAAAGAGAAGGAGTTGCTTAACTCATTGAATTTTAGTTATCCACACTCAAGTGCTTTGTGGTCTTCAGTGTGTGTGTGTGTGTGTGTGTGTGTGTGTGTGTGTGTGTGTGTATAGCTTTTATTTCATAATAGTATTTTTATATTAATAGTAATATATGTTTTAGGAATTTCAAATGTGTAAAATTTTATTCTTGAAATACATAAACTATAGGTTTGTTTTTCTTATGGAAAGATGTTACTTATTTTACAATGATCATGGCTTTTTAAATTTTGAGTTAGCACTTAATCTACTGGCTTTCTCTTAATAGATGAGATGGGAGCTTTAACATGTCTCTCTTTGAGGAGAGATTATAACAGGAGTGCCCATGGAAGCAATGCCCTATATGTGTTCTAGATAGTCTTAAATGTTACTTTTCTCTTTAAGATGCTGATCATGTTAATTCTCAAGTGCTTTAGTTGAAATTACTATAGATAACATAGTTTCTACTCAGAATTATGAAGACTTTACATATGGTAAAATGCCTCTGAGTTACATACTAAGTTATAGCTTTAAAAATTAAGTGTTATACTAGGAGTTTATGACAAATGGAAGTTAATGGAAATGGAGATTATTCATTATGTAGCATTATTAATGCTAATAAAGTTTTGGAAACAAGGTATCTGACTATGGGGGCATTGCTAAGTAGATTACATTTCATTTATGAATTATTTGACAACATTTTTTTCCGAAGTGTTTTTAATAGCATGGGGACTTGCTTATGTTATAATTTTAATTGATAATAATAAAATACAAAATGCGTATATACATCATCTAAATATGTAAAAATAATCTAGAAGTTATCATTTAAAAAAGACAGAATGAGAACTTGCTGTTAAGAGTGGTTGTCTGGGGATGTGTCTAGGGCTGTGCAGATTCTTGGTGATTTTTTACATGTTTTCCTACTATTTTATAATGAACATGTCATTTTTCTAATAATGCAGGGAAAAAAGAATAAATGGAAAAAAGGACACATAACACAAAAATTTAAAATATGGCATATAATTTCAATTCCCACCATATAATTATTTTTATTTTTGAATATTGTTATAGTACTTTTTACAATATTTAGTTTTACATAGCTTTATTCTCTAAGACTGTGAGTGTGAGTTCAAATGTAATTGCAAAGGTAATCAAGTTTAGATGAGGTCATACTTAATTAGGGTAGGCCCTTAGGGCCCAGTGTGACTGGTGTCCTTATAAGAGACAAGGCAGAGACACAGACACACAGGGATGGAGGCAGAGACTCAAGTGCTGTAGCTGTATGTCAAGGAACGCCAGATACTGTCAGCAAACCACCAGAAGCTAGGAATTGACAAGAAAGGATTCTTCCCTATAGGTTTCAGAAGGAACATCAGCCAGCTGACACTTTGATTTCAGACTTCTAGCCTCTCGAACTGTGAAACAATACATTTCTGTTGTTTTAAGCCCCTCAGAAGGTGGATATGAGATTGTGCTCTAAATGAAAGGTGGAATTTGGATTGACAACTAAAGGGGGTTCCGTGGTGGGGGAAACCTCATTAGCGAGGGTAAGAATAAGTATATAGGGACTGTAAGAAGATGCAAGTGATTGTCTCTGAGACTAGTGCGAGGTAAATTGAGCAGATACAGTAGATCCAACTGGTGCAAGGCCTTTAATAATATCGTGAAGAATTGATCCATTTTATTCCCTTACTCATACATTCAATATTTACTAATTACTTACTGCACATCAAATTAGTAGCAGGAAGCTATTTTGGCTCCCAAACAGTTATTTAATAGGAAAGGAGACTATTGGAGAACACTTTTTATGCTTTTATGTGTATATCCTCACCACTGAATTTTTAAAAATTAGTTATTTTCGATAGATAATACATTCACATGGTTCAAAAATAAGTTTCGAACAGGTGTATAGTAACAAGTTTTCTGTCTACCAGTGCCCCCTACCTTACCTATCAGGCCACTTCCATACCCACCAAGAAATTACTCTTATTCATTACTTGTGGATCTTTCCAGAGGTGTTCTTTTTTTTTTTTATGCATAAACACAAAGAAATATAAATATATTCCTCATTCACTTTGCACAAGTGATAATATTCCAACTACTGTTTGTACCTTGCTTTATTTTTTCCACTTAATAATGTTTGAGATTTTTCTGCATCAGTACAAAAAATGTGCTCCTTCAGTTTTTCATGTGTACTTTTTCGTTATGTGAGTGTATCACAGTTTAAGTTGCTTCATCTAGATTGTTTCTAACATTTTGCTTTTAAAATCACAAAAAGTGAAGCATATACTATTTATTGCTTATACAAAATAATATTTTAATAACAATTTCGTAAGAGAAGAAAGGTTTTTTTAACCATCAATAAATAAAATAACTACTTAAAATACTCTCCTATTTTTTGCTAATCATTTTTTATACTTTTTGTGTATATATGGTACATACCATGTTATTACAGTAGTACATGTATATGTTAATGAATAAATGCATATACACATTTTGGGGTGTATATAAAAATGTTAAATTATAGGACTATACAATCAAACAATTTCTGGACTAGGGTATAAAGTCCAAATTCTATGGTATGGCAATTCGTGTTCATCTCCCGCTATTTCTCCTACACTCAGGTAGATAGAACAACTCACAGAAAACTAACTTGCTAGTAGCTCCTAAATTGTATGTTTATTAGAATCATTTGGGAGTCCTTTAAACTTCTCAAAACACAGGCTCCCTCAGACGGTGAAATCTGAATATCTGGGGGTGGGACACAGGCATCGCTTTATTTGAAATTCCCCAATGATTTCAATTGCTGGCAAGTCTGGACACCACTGACATAAGCCTTGGTGTTTTGAGCCTAGGGGCCTTTACACATGCTGTCCCTCCCACTGTCCCTGTCCACTGAATGAATTCCTCTACTCTTCGTTAATGACCTAATTCAAATGCCCTTCTTTGAACCTTCTTTGATACCACCCACCCCAACCCAACCAAGTCACATAGTCAATTAATCCATTTTCAGTTTTCACGTAACATTTTATATATGATTCACCTTCTGTACTATAGTTATTTATTTATATGCAGTCTCCTCTGCATATATGATTTTATAGCTGTTACTGCATTAAACACTATATAATGAAAAAGATGGTAAACACAGTGACTCAGCCCAAACACTTAATGGCAACCTTAAAATCTGAGAATTATTGGAAGAAAAATACATTCCTCTCATGTCATCTGAAGGAAATTTAACACTTTTTTCTGACTCCTGCTACTCTCCTTTTCACCACTGATCTGAGGAATTTAAAGGAGCCACCATTTATTGAGCACTTTGCATGTGCCACACATGCATTGTCTCCTTTAATCATTATTAGCACTCTTTAAGGGAGGCATTATTATTCCCATTTTACGACCAAAGAAACTGAGGCCCGTAGAAACTAGGTGATCAACACAAGGTCTTTCAGCTAAAAAAAGTGAAAAGATGGGATTAAAATCCAACACCTCTTTCCACTGTACTTCAGTTTGTTTTTCCTTCAAAAAATCAATATCTAGATGTAATTTGCCATGGTAAAAGATGCTTAATAACAGAGGGGGCTTTTTAAATGAGTATATCATTTTGACTTTTGCTTGCGTAGTAGACATTTAATAACTTAGACGGTCTTGATCAGTTAATGTTCTCAGAACTGTTTGGGCTTGCTTCTTAATTTCTACCACTAAAGTCTCCAAGCGCCCTTTACAGACTGGCTGACATCCAGTTGGCTTCACTCACCTGGAAACCCATTTGTACTCTAACTTTGACTGCAGCATTGATTAAAACTTATTACAGATAACCATTTCTCCAGAATGCTGACATCACAAAGCATATGACTAAGGATGTCTGCATCCTTCTATCCAAACTGCTTCATTCATATCCTTGGAATAACAATCCTTTCCCCAAAGGTTCTGCAATTATCTCATAATTAGGGTTCAAGTGTACATAAGTCATTTGAGTGGCAAAACCCATACATATGGCAAGAAAAATATGGCTCTTACATGCAATCAGATGGGTTTTTGCTATCAGGAAAACACCAGAGGGAGAGAAGATCAACAAGAGAAAAGGAAAATTAAGCAAGTAACAACATAAGCAGGTGGAGGAAAGAGAAGAGCAGCTGATGAGTAGGAGAAGAGGAAAAATGAAGCGTTTCAGTAATAACCCATTATTACTAAGAAACAATTTTTAATATGGCTGAAGTCTGTTTAACAGTAAGAAGGGAATTTAACTACATTATGGGAAAAAAGAGGAAATTTTGGAATCTTAAATATAGCTAATACAGAATCAAGAAAGGGAAGATGTAAGATGCTTTTTAAACTTTGGGATAATGAATGAAATTTAAATCTCAGTTAAGGGTCACCTAGAGCATAGTTTGAATGTAGAATATTGGAATATTGGTGAGTAGAAGATAAATATTAATATGTCAAGCATTCTTAAAAGCAGTGCTTGTATAAAACCAAATACCACCGATTCAATTCCTTATTGTTGTGCCTGCATCTGATGACTTGGTCATGAAGGATTATAGCAAAGGCAGTGATTTTTAAACGTTATGGAATAAGAATGACTAGCATCATATCAAATCAATAAATTTAGCAGCAGGCTTTTAAGCTGGTTTTGAATAAAGTGGTACATTACTGCTGAGGAAAAAATTACCCTAAACTTACTGACTGTCTTAGTCCGTTCTCGTGGTGCTGCAACAAAATACCGCAGACTGGGTGGCTTATAAACAACAGAAATTT
Organism: Lagenorhynchus albirostris; assembly: GCF_949774975.1. NCBI lineage: Eukaryota > Metazoa > Chordata > Mammalia > Artiodactyla > Delphinidae > Lagenorhynchus > Lagenorhynchus albirostris. The sequence goes on from NC_083103.1 coordinate 27,021,712, forward strand.
ATTTCTCACAATTCTGGAGGCTGGAAGCTAAGATCAGGTGCCAGTAGGATGGAGTGAGGGCCCTCTTCTGGGTCGCATACTTCTCATTGTATTCTCACATGGTGGAAGAGGCTGGGGAGCTCTGTGGGGTCTCTTTTATAAGAGCACTAATCCCATTCATGAGGGTTCTGCCTTCATGACCTAATCACTTCCCAAAGGCCCCACCTGCTAATACCTGATGTGATCATTGGGAATCGGAATTTCAACATAGCAGCTTTGGGGAGGACTCAAACCCTCAAACCGTATCAGTGGCTTGAAACAACATTTATGATCTAACATAGTTTCTGCGGATCAGGAATCCAGGAGCAGCTTAGCTGTTTGGTTCTGTCTCAGGGTCTTTCGTGAGGTTGTAGCCAAGCTGTCAGCCAGGGGTTCAGTCATCTAAAGTCTGAGTGGAACTGGAGGATCTGCTTCCAAGTTTACTCGTGTGGCTGTTGGCAGTAGACCTCATTTTCTGGCCACCTGGGCCTCTCCATGGGGCTCCTTATTATATTATATTTCAGCTGACTTCCCCCAGGGTGAGTGACGAGAGAGAGAGAGAGAGAGAGAGAGAGAGAGAGAGAGAGAGAGAGAGAGAGAGAGAGAGAGAGGGAGAGAGAGAGAGATTGTTTTACCACCCTTCAGGCTGTTGAGACTGAGGTTATTTTGCTTTCAGGTGAATATTAGGAATCCTTACTCAGCAATCTTTAATGGTCCCATTTCAAGACAATATTGTTTTCAAGCCTGCTTTGCTTTAGAACCAAGTTCCTTGTAAATGGGTTATAAATGTCACTATCAGAGGTCCTGCTTAATCCCTCAGTGTCACTGAGTTGAAACATTACCTTTTCTCCAGTTTCTTAGAAACTCTTTTTCTTGTCTCACATCTGAGCTCTTTAATAATGTAGACTTCTGTTTTATTCTTCCTGTCTACATGGTACGTATATTTTAAAACAGAGTGACAACAGTCTTCATAATTTCAAGGATTATTGAATTTTAGAACTCGTTTAAAGAAAATAGAATCCAGCCTCCTTGAGTTACTCATGAGGAAGCTAAGGCCTAGAAAAGTTAAGAGACTTACCTAACACGTTGGTTATAAAGCAAGGTGTCTATCCCAGCACCATTCTACCCTCCTATGGAGTCTGTCTGTGTTGTGATCTTCAAGATGGATGGGGAGGTGAAGGTCTTGGTGGGATGGTAGGAGTAACAATGAGCACTACAGAGCAGAGAGGAGAATCACTTATAAGAAAATAGATTGTGGTTTCTAGATGTAAATATGGGAGAATAATGTTGATCAAAGTTAAAGCTAAGTTTTTGTTTTGTTTTGTTTTTGCGTTATGTGGGCCTCTCACTGTTGTGGCCTCTCCCGTGGCGGAGCACAGGCTCCAGACGCGCAGGCTCAGCGGCCATGGCTCACGGGCCCAGCCACTCCGCGGCACGTGGGATCCTCCTGGACCGGGGCACGAACCCGTGTCCCCTGCATCAGCAGGCGGACTCTCAACCACTGCGCCACCAGGGAAGCCCAAAGCTAAGTTTTTGAATTTAAATTATTAGAAGAATTTTAGGAGACAACAATCTTAGAAGGGTTGTTGTTTGCTCTATCATGAAGGGTTTATTTTTTTTTATTTTATTATTTAGTTTTTATTTATAATCATGAAATTTTCAACTTGGAGTTTTATTACTTTATTATTGATAGTATTGTTAGAGCTAATACTTATGGAGCCCATACTATGACCCAGCCAAAGTACTGTGTTTTATGAATAATCTCATTAAATTCTTATTACCACCTTTTGAGGTAGCATTATAATTCCTTTCAGTTTAAAGATGAAGAAACTGAGGAATGGAGAGATTAAATATTTCCACTTACACACACTGCTAGAAAGTGACAGAGCAGGAAGCTGAATTGAGGTAGTTTGATCCCAGAGCCTCTGCTCCGTTCAGTAGATTGTTGTGGACACAAGGGCTGGTGCTTGTGAGAGAAAGGGCCTGGGCGTAGGAATTTGGGAGTTATCAGCCCAGAGATGAGCCACGAGAATATATGTGTCCTATATGGGAATCTATAGAAAGGGAAGACTGGGGGCTTAGAACTAACCCTTGGAGGCAATTCACAATTAGGAGGAAAGGGAAGTATCAAACAAGTAAGCAAGCAAACAAACCAGCAGGTACTGGTTGGAGAATTAAAAAGAGATCCCGCCCTTGTGTGGTATCATCAAGCAAGCTGCATAGAGAGTTTTGAGAAGAATTGAATGATACTCTGCTATAGGAACATCAAAGAGGATGAAAAGCTGTTGAGCTGATCGAGAACGAAGACATTGGTGATGCCTGAGAGAGTTTTGAGAGTGTGGGTGGAAAAAGGTTTGTAGATGTAGGGTTGAACTGGAACACGGAAAGGTTTGGCAGTGGCACGGGTCAAGTGAAAATAAAGACTGAGCAGTCTTTCTTTTAGGAGGAGGAGCTATGTGCATATTGGACGGCAGAGAAGAAAAGGTTAAAGATATTGGCCAAGGAGGACACAAATATGGGAGGAAGGTCCCTTATCAGTAACAGGAGATAGATCAAAGTAAAAAATGCAGAGAATGGAGGGAAGAGTTAATGAGTATGAGAAGCTGGAAATGCATGGAGATGGTGAAACATGTTTCTGTAGGGGTTTATATCAAGTAGCCATGATCTCAGTGAGCTATAAGTTGTGGTCATTGGCTGAGGGTAAAGAATGAGGGGATGATCTGAAGGAGAGAAGAAAAAATCTGAAATCCTATACCATTTTCCCCATCCTACCTTTGAGGCATTTGCCACATGCATTTTGCTCCCCTGATAGATTATAAATTCTCTGAGAATGGGGTTAGTCTTGTTCTTTTATCCTTTATTGCCTAACGAAGTGTTCTGCGTATAGTATATCTTTATACCATAGTACAGTATAGTGTAGTATAGTATAGTATATTTTTGTTAAATTGGGCTGAACTGAAATGAACTGAGTGACTAAAAAGATTGCTTAGAGCAGCAAGAGCTCCCTTGAAGTGGGACTGTGTGAATATGTGGTGTGACAGGCTGGTAGAGCTCTGTGTTTCATTGCAGCTGTGCCCCAGGATCCAGGAAAAGAACTGGGAAAGTGGAGTGGGCTAGCAAGCAACACAGAAGGTCTGGGCTCTAACGGGGTTCTGTTGTGGCTGACCATGCAATCCAGGTGGTGAGTCACCATTGCTGGGGGCGGACTAACAACAAGAAACAAGGATGGGTGCAGGTTTGATGGACCACTTGATGGAGATAAGAAAGGAGATTATCTCTAACAAAGAATTTGTCATTGTAGAGGATCAACACCGTGTTTTTAGTTTGTTGTTTGATTGACTAAATAAAGATTTTTATACAGTAAGTCCCCTACATATGAATGAGTTCCATTTCAAGAGCGTGTTTCTAAGTCCAGTTTTGTTCATAAGTCCGACAAAGTTAGCCTAGGTACCCAACTAACACAATCAGCTATAGAGTACTGTACTGTAATAGGTTTATAGTACTTTTCACACAAGTAATATATAAACAAAAAGCACAAAAAATAAAGAAAACATTTTTAATCTTACAGTACAGTACCTTGAAAAGTACAGTAGTACAGTACAGCAGCTGGCATATGGGGCTGGCATCAAGTGAACAGGCAAGAAGAGTTACTGACTGGAGGAGGGAAAGGAGGTGGGTGTTGGTAAAGCTGAAGGATTGTCAGCAATAGGAGACGGAGGGCAAGCTGCAATTTCACTCACGCCTGGCGTTGATGACACAGGTTCTGGTTCCTTGCTGGATTCAATTCTATCTACCCTCTTGAAAAAAACGATCCAGTGATGTCTGGGTAGTACCGTACCAGCTACATCACTGCTGCTTTTACACTTGCTTCTAGACATCCTGGGCTTGAAATAAAGATACTGTACTACTGTACTCTATCAGTACTGTACAGTTAAGTACACAAAAGCACAACCACTTGTAGAGACTGCACGCACGTGACAATGTACACCAGACACTTGAACTAACTCATGTGACTGGACATGCGAACGCACGTTCGCATCTTTGAAAGTTCGCAACATGAAGGTTCGTATGTAGGGGACTTACTGTATATATATACACATATAAGTGTATATGTAATAGATATAGCAAGTCAACAAGTCAACATTTTGAATTTTTAATTATTTTGAAGAGAATATAAAATATGCTATTTGGCACCAGGAGATATGTCAGTTCACTATATATGTTTTAATATTCTTAATTTCTGCATGATGGGTTCAGGGGGAACCGAATATCCATCCATCCATCCATCCAGATATGCTAACAGTTGTTATAAAATAGTGGCAAACATATGTTCAGTTCCTACTACAGTGTTCTTCTAATGCTCAGACATGTTATCTGTTTTAAATCTCAATGAGGTAGGTATTGTCTTCCATTTTATAGATAGGAAACTGCACTGAGGCACAGAGAAAAATTTGTCCATGATTACTTTGCTATTTAGACATAACATGAGATTTGAACCTGGGAAGACCGACCTTAACTGTATTCTTAACTATTATAGCATATCATCCCCTGGCCAGGCCTTAAATACTGCATTCCAGTGAAATGTGAAGGACAACAAGTTAGTCCTTTGGTTTAAGCATTCTAGATTAGCTTCTCATATTGGAAAGAAATTTAACATTCTGTATATTGAACATAAATGGTCCGACAATTGAGAGGGATTTGTATACTATTTGACAATATAATCATTGCAGCAAACTTTGGTTCCATTTGGGCACATACACACACACACACAAACTGCGTTGTTTCCCTCAACATCTACAAGAGTGGTCTCATATATCTCTTCATAAATAATTTAGGACAAAAATTTCTTCTATGATAGGTAGTTGGATACCTATTTTTGAATTTTACCAGGAACTCCCTCTCAGCAATTCCAAAACTTATCATCATTCCCCCAGAAACTCCTTCTCTCAATGAATAGCATCACCAGCCACCAGTTGTCCAAGCAGAAACCTACCCATCATCCCTACTATCTGCTCATTCCCAACAGAGTTAATTTCTAAGACACTGTAAACCTCTCAACTTCTTGAAAGTTTCTCTTGCCTTCACATTGGTTACCTTCCTTTCAGTTTTAACACATTTTACACACTGCTGTTCTTTCTAAACCTGTCCTTCCTCTGTTTAACATCCTTGACTGGTATCACACTGCTTAGCCTAGGCTGTAAAAATCCCATGATCCGTCCTCCTTGTCTTTCCAGATATACTTTTTTTCACTCTACACTTCACTTCTCTCATTGTCTGACACATTATGCTTGTTCATCCAGGCTTTGCCTATGACATTTCCTTACACTAGAATTTTTTCTCTTTGCCCCACTAACTCTTACTTATCCTTAAGGTCTTGGCTTAGATGTCAGCCATGGTATCATTTCCTCCTGCAAGGCTGTCCTGACAACCCCATTTCATATTAGAGGTCTCCTCTACATGCGTCTCTCTCTCTCTCTCTCTCTCTCTCTCACACACACACACACACACACAAAGTGGACACAGTGCATAAGAAAATTAAAGGAATAATTGAAAGATTATTTAAAGCAATAGAAATTGTGACATAATTTGAGAGCCAGTTTCTTCTACTTCCCCTAAAGTGAACTGTTGATCTTCTCTGCATAAAGCTTATTCTGGTTCTTTCTGGTACCCTGAATATCTGTTTGGTGCCCCTCCCTCTTCTCCTTTGGGAATAATCATTGTTGTTGGTCTTCCATCCAACAGTTGGGCTCACAGCAGGTTGTATTTGGGTTCTTTTTTGACTTCTGAAAACAGCAGTTGGTTAAAACTCACATATTTGTTTGATTTATTGTCTCTGTGACATAACATTTAAATACCCTCAATGAACCAAATGAAAAACAAAAATGTTAAAAACAAGTATATTAAAATAATTTAGTTATGCTTTGACAAGAATCATTCAAATTCACATTCATTAACAACTAATGAGTAAAGCATTGGCATAACTATTGAATATTTCTGTATTGAATAAAATATCATTCCCTTCCAAATGATACTATTTGGGGAGAAATTTTTATTTGTATACCATTTCTGTATCCATTAATGACTAAGAATAAGTCATTAGGTGGCCTCTAAAAGTAACTTCTGCCTATATTCTAGCATGAACTTACATTTGGGAAAGTATTTTTCCTGCTAATCTTTGTTTAATAAATTTTGGGGAAGTCTAATTTATCCTATTTCTCCTTGTGAAATAAAGGCTGCTCATGACTTTAATTTTCTATTTTGACACAACATTCAGTGAACATAGAGTACTTAAGCTGTAGTATTTAGGAACCTGGAAATTCATTAGAATCAAGAGGAATACCTACAGTATACAAATCGATGAACTGTTGCTGATTCTTTAATATCTCCAAAGGGAAACCAAGCTTATAAAATCTTGCTAACCACCTTGCATTGAGCTGTCACCTCCAATGTACTTTTGACATACTTGCTTTTTGTTAAAGGGGAGGATGGGAAACAGAAAGTGTATCATTTCATTCACACGGACTTTGTCTAGAAGTGCGGCTGTGATATGATTTCTGTCAGAAACAATCTGCTTGATATTTCTCTGTCTTTGCTTGGGAACACAGAGTGGCCTGTCTGTTTTCTATCCCTGGGTGCTGGGATATGCTGCCTTGTCAAACAGCATTTGTCTTCACTCACTACCTGCTTGTTGAGTGGAGCTCAGCCTCGCCGCGGTGGCAGAGAAAGCCTTAGGCTGCTCAGCATCTGTCTCTTCATGTAATTAACTGCAGCCCTGGATAGGGAGCAAAACAGAGATTTTGTGCTGTGAAAGAGTAATGTGTCTAGACAGGAGTTCCTAAGCAAGGAAAAGATTTGTTAGTGTTTCTGTTCAAACAAGAGGACACAATTTTTTGGCCTCAAAATGTTTTGAAGGCAAAGTGACCATTTGCTTCTAAAGCAAACTTTGGAAAACTTACCTAATGTGCCTTAAATGCTCTTTCAAGGGCCTTTACTTGACAATTTTACCATCAAAGTAAATAATGACAATGAATTACAAACCACTGAATGAAATAACTCATGAGTCACCACTGACATAAATAAATGAATAAATAAATAAAAGATGAAGATAGGCTCTTCCTCAGAGTAGAATGCCAACTAATAAATGTTGAAGGAGTGAGTTAGTTAGAAAAATTACCATTTTACAACAGTCATATAATAGTTGATTTGAGCAAGAATCATCAATGGATTCTAATACTAACGGATGAAAGTTTGACGAAGATCAGGATATATGTAGTCTCAAATTATCTCCTCACAAATTACATATATTATATATCTCTACGTAAAGGATATATGGCAGCTTTTTGTTTTCTTTTTGTAACTTTTCTGTAAGTTTGAAACTGTATCAAAATAAATAAGTACCAAAAAAATAGTATTTGCTTGTACTCTTTTGGTTTCTTTCCCAAGTAATTGGAACATGGCTCAGGCTTGGCTCTTTTTAACACAGTATTAGGGAAAATGCATTATGCTACCCAGAAGCTTCACTCACCAGCTGCCAACAAAGCTTCATTAATGTAACATGTTCCACAATCAAAAGCTGCTCTCTCTTGGGAAAAGAGTAACATTCTGAATACTTGCCTCTCACAGAGACCCACTTAGAAACTTGCAATCCAAAAGGATTTCTACGTGAAATGTGAATATCTGCATGTGTGGCTCCCTGACACATTTTATAGTACCCTTTGACCTTTACAGAAAAGGGCCCTGAAATTTAGAAAATGAGTGCTTGCTATTCTTCCTATGTCATTCTTAATAAGCTTGCTTTCAGGAACCAGAAGGCAAAGAATCTTCCTCTTCTAAGACCTTATTGTGGAGCCATGGCAGCCCTGGTAATTGCTTAAATGAGAAAAAGAGACTAAATATTATAATAAAGGCTGCAAACAGTATTGAAGACAATTATACTAAACTCTTTCCTGGATATTTTTGGTATTCATTTAATATAGAGCGCTGTGATGCTTGAATGAATGGATTTATGATTTAACTTAAAAGTTAGAATTAAGCAATTCACTGTGTGTCTGAAGGAGTAGTCATTACTCTCAACCAGCTGATTAGGTGCCCTAACATGCTTCTTCATGCAACAATGTCCGTGGTGTTGCACTTGCAGTTGATGATGGGCGTGACCACTCCTTCACAGCCAGGACTGACAGTACCTCTTATTTGGAGCTACTGGCTTTGATGTATCTTTTCTTTTTGGTTGGTGACCAATAGAGGTAGGTTCATTTCCCTCCCATATCAGTGCTCTTTGCAATTTCATCTAGCTCACCAACACTGTCAGATGGTCTTTGCTATGCTCCTAACATCTCCAATAATTATTTAATTTATTGACATTTGTATTTTTGGTATATATTTTACATTGAAAAAATATACTTTAACTTTTATATTTTCTTAGAACTATAAGTTCTCTCCCCTCCACCTTTTCTTTTTTTTTTTTTTTTATGATAGAAGAGGTCTGTAAGGAGTCATATTGTCTAAAAATCCTTACTTTAAGGATTAGGAAACTCTTTATCTTAAGGATTAAGGATTGGGTGCTGGAGGTCCCCAGTTGCCTGGGGATCATGCTTGTTGGTGGGGCTGGAATTTGGACCAAAGGCTTCAGGTTCTCAGGCTAGTGTTACACTCACATGTTGCCACTCTCATAACAGCCAAGAACCTGTTCAACTTCTTGGAAATTCTCAGAAAACAAAAGCATGCTGACTTTTAAGCAGCACGTCTGATGAAATTAAATTAATATGTAATGCTTTTAAAACTTTTTTTTGAAATAATTTTAGATTTACAAAAGAATTATAAAGATAGTACAGAGTTTGTATATCCCTTTCACTCAGCTTCCCCTGGTGCTCACCATGGTACATTTATCAAAACTAAGAAGTCAGCACTGGTACAATAGTATTAACTAAACTAGACTTTATTCAGGTTTCCCTAGTTTTTCCATTAATATTATTTTTCCTATTATTGAATCCAATACAGGATACCATATTGCCTGTAGCAGTCGTATCTCCTTAGTCTCTTAAATTTCTCAATGTTTTCTTGTCTTTCATAACCTTGACCTTTCTGAATAGTGGTCAAGTATCTTGTAGCATGTTTCTCAATTAGGGCTTGTCTGAGATTTTCTTTTGATTAGACTGAAGTTACACATTTTGGGGAAAAATATCACAGAAATGATTTGCCCTTTTCATTGCTTTATATCAGGGTGTGCATGATATCACTATTACGTATTACTGGTGATATTAACCTTGATAACTTAGTTAAGATGGTGTCTGCCATATTTCTCCACTGCAAAGTTACTCTTTTTCCCTTCTCCTACTCTATTTGTCAGAAGCAAATGGTTCAGCCCCCACTCAAGGGAAAGAGAATTAAGCTCTACCTCTGGGAGGGAAGAGTATTAAAAAATTGGTAGACACAGTTAAGACACCACAATAATTAACAACTAGTTGAGGGGCAGTATCTAGAGGCTATGCAAATATCAAGTTTCTCCTAAGTTTTGCTCACTAATTTAGTATTTATCAGTGGATCTTGCCTGTTGCAATTATTACTATCGTTGTCCTAATGGGGATTTTTTATTACCCTCATTTTTTCTACAATTATTAATTGGAATTCTTTTAGAAGAAGGTTAACCCATCCTCCCCCATTTACTTATTTATTCAGCCTCTTAATTATATTCACATGGGCCCATGGATATTTATTATATTCTTTGTATAATACAGTCCAACACTTTTATTTATTTATTTTTGCTCAAATTGTTCATTTTAGGCATTGTAAGCTCTTTCGGTTTGCCTCCTGTATCCTTTTGACATATACTATACTTTTTTCCCCTTCTTTTATACTTTTTCTTACTTTCTGACAGTACGAGAAGCTCCAGAATCATCTTGTGTGTCCCCTGCCTCAACCATAGTATCAGCCATTTTCACTGGAGAAAGCTATTTAGAAACCAAGGTCTGGGCGCTAAGTATGCGTATCACTATTGGGTTGTTTTTCTCCTAAGCCCTCTTAGCAGACAGATCCAGGACATATAGGTATATATACTATCTTTGTAAACATGTGAATTTATATTCTTCCTACATCTTGTATCTATCTATCTATATATGGTAAAATAAACATGAGTTCACGTGGGTCTTCTTGACTCTGATCCAGCACTACAGGGTTCATTCTAACATTCCCGTCTTGGTTATTTGTAAGGTTATTTGAAACTTCTTTCTTTGACAGTGAGAAACCTGGTTCCTATCATGTATAATATAATTTTCTCATTCTTTCAACTTTAACATATATGTAAGAATGTCAGAATTGCTAAACTTTACTACTATGTGAAACAGATTTAATAAATGGAGTGCAATGTTTGTGTGCATTTCTTTTTGTCCTTAGCCTTCCAAGATATAGACAAACACTTGTTTTTCACCGTCTTTTAGGTCAGTTTCTTTCTTCTCCACCCCTTCAGTGAGTTTGTGTTATACATCTGTAATACAGTTAGGTTGATTTACTACAGTCTGTATTCCACCCTGATTCCCCCCAAACCCCGGTTGGTTTTGTTTTGTAGATTTTGTTTTTTAATTTGCAAACAGTAAAAGTCACTCTTTCTGGTGTACAGTTTTATGGGTTTTTACAAATGCATAGAATCCTGTTCTCACCACCCCAGTACCATTAAGAAATATGATTTTCCTTATTTAGTTAATATGGCAAATTACGTTGACATTTTCAAATAATGAACAGGTCTTGAATTCCTATAATGAATCTCACTTGCTTACGTGCTGTTTCATCCTTTTTTTTTTTTTTTAATTTGCTGGATCTGATTTGATCATAATTTGTTGAGGATTCTCTGCATCTCTGTCCATGGGAAATAAGGGTCTGTAGTTTCTATTTTGGATAGATCTTTGTCTGAGTTTGGTATTGGGATAATGCTGGCCTCATAAAATGAGCTGGGAAATACTCTTTTCTATTTCCTGGAAAAGATTTTATTGCATTCATGGTTTTATTTCTTCTTTAAATATTTGGTAGAATTCAGTATATTTGGGGAAGGTAATTTTATATAATTTCTTTACATGGAATTCCATTTCAATTTTTAAATAAATAAAGCTTGGTTAGTATTCAGAAAAGTTAAACCTACTCTGTGACTGAAAATCAAAATTAACTTAGCTGATTTAGAGTTTGTTACCAAATACGCAAACTGGTTTGAGTTCACCATGATTTTTGCATTATACTGTGGGTGAAATTCAGCACTTATTTTCTTAGAATATAATACATAAAAACAAATTTTATTTTAGATTCTTTATATCAAGACTAATATTTAATATTGACAATCAGGAACTAGTAACTTTCCCTGATATATTACACACTGTCTTACAAAATACCTCGAACCAGATGTCTAACTTTTGGGCTTTTTGGTTTTGCAGGCTTCTTTGTGGTTAAAGTTTTCAGTCTTTTCTTCAGCTTTATGTCTCTCAGTACTATCATGGCCTCCCCATGCATCTAACAGTGTACCCTATAAGGCCTGCTGAAGGTGTGACTCAGCAAGTCACCGTGGTGATGGAAGCAAGAGCCAGGCTGTAGGGGCATCAGTTATTACTGGGTAATATTTAGGAGCAGTTTCTTTCTCAGAGCATGCTGCAGCCTGCTTTGGAGTCCTCTTGAATAGCTTGAGTCTGAAAAGTCAGGTTGGTATCCATCTTTGGTAGGGCTGCCTCAATGAATCTGGGTTTAAAGGATTCTTTGGAGGTCAGATCTTCCACTCAGCTGCAGAGAGATTACACTGTGAGGAGCCTGTCCAGTCATTATTTGTTCATCATAAGGGTTTAACCTTTAGCCAGACTGGTACCATTTCAGGGCCTTGTTCTCCTGAAAGTAACATTTAGGATTATAAGTTTAACATATGGATAAATTTTGAGTAAAAAAAAAAATAGAGCATTTCTTTTTAAATGACTTGATGTTCCTTATTTTATAGTTAACATATATTCAAATGATATCCTATAGAAATAAGCATAATTTGATTTGTCTTTCACATGGCAACCTTAAGAGAGAGCATTTAAATCTTTATTTGCGTAATATTTCTTTCTTAGAAAACTTGAGGCAGGGAGCAGATCCCTTTCATCTTTGTTTTCCCAACAAAGAAACAGTAGTAGGTGCCAGGTAATGCTGGTTGAATGAATAACAAGTATGTAGATGAAGTATATGGTTTTCCATCTTGTTTTATCCTTAATTTCCATTTTCAGTAAGTTTAGTTTTTCCCAAAAAGGTTTTAAGAACCTGTTCTTCTCTTTATCTAACGCCATGTAGTACAATTTACCACCCACTTTATTTAGAAAAAAATTTACTTGTATATTTATTGGTAAAATCTTTCCTAAAGAAACCTCTTTTGGTGTCATGCATACTAGATACCTCCAGAGTATATATATATTTCAAGCCAGAGAAGACAAGGGAAATGAGGAGAAAGAAAGAAGAGATCGGGTGTGCAGGTTGGTACAACTAGTTTAGTTGGGTTTGAGTGACAGCAGATCCTAGTGACGTGGCAGGCCCTGAATGAGTATCTCATCTAAATCTTCCTAATCCAGGCATCTGACCCAGCAGCCACTGAATTTTCCTTCACATTACTTAAGAGCCTTGCTGGTTTTCACCAGTGATACTTTTCAGTCTTTAGAATTAGACGTCTAGAATTTGACATTTTGCTTATTGAGAGTGTCCACCAAGCCCAGTGGCCTTGCATGGGCTCACTTTGTCTCTGGGTTGGTTCCTTTCTGCAGCCACACTTACTCCCAGGTGTCATGCCACCCTCCTCCTTAAAGCTGCTCCCTCCTGTCTGCCCTGGAGGTCCTGGGCGCCCATTATAGCCGAGCACCTGCTGCTTCAGGCTGGCCTCCTCATGGTTTCCAGGGATGTCCCTTTGCCCTGTCTCCGCAAGCCCATCTGTCAACTGCCACACGCCCTGGCAGCACCTATTTTTATGCCAGCAATATTACAGCTTTCTCACATCAGCTTCTCTTCATAACTCTCACTTAAATGGGGCTGTATTATCCTAGGAAGCTTCTCACCCCAGAATTATTTTGAAATGGCATAATTTCAAGTCTACTGGCCTGGAAAGTATCACAAGAATGGGAAGTTCTCACCCATGTTACTTTCTTGAACATAGTTTGCTTCACCGCACTTGCGTGATTAGCATTAGTGAAACTATTTGTGGCATGTCTTTACTAAATAACTCTTTAAGTACAATTACACTGTGTAAATAGCTTAATACAGTTAATAAGAAGAAAGTAAACATAGAATTGTATTCTAAAAACACATGTGCTTTATTATTGATGGAGTCCAAATGTCCTCAGACCTCATTAGCCTGAGGTACAAATAAGGTCACACTGTAAATTGCTATGTTTCCTGGCTAACAGCCCCACCTGCTAACTGGAGCATCTTAGCCCTTCTGGCTCTTCTTCCTTACCTCTCTCTGGTTATTCCTGAGCATCTCCACAGTGTTTCACGTATATTTATGGATAGTCCTCTTGTCTCTCATATTCTTTGGTTATAGCTTCCTTGTTAAGGACATACACCTTGCAAAGAAGGATGTTACCTGTACTACAGGTGTGTCCGTGACCACATGGCTTCCAGTGCATCTCAACACTACAAATACCTCAAGATGCCAAAAAGTGCTGTGCCCCCTTTAGTCTGCACAGTGATAACACTAGGTTATGCTCCTTGGAGAGCATACATTTAAATGAGATCTCACAGGAATAAGAATGATTTTATTTTTTTCTCTATTAAAGTACCTAAGGCATCTTACACTGCGTATACATATTCGACTGCATACATAGGTTCTGCTGTAGTTGACACCCCAGCTCTAGCATGCCCTTTGTCACTAAGATTCTGAAGCAACCTTTATGGTGCCTTGTAATTTTACAACATCTCTTGAGAAAACATCTCCTCCACGTCAGCAGTTTTTTTCTTAGCAGACTTTGGGGCTGTCTGGAGTAGAGAGGTACATCATTCTTCAGTTTTGCATTTCAAATTTCTTGGGCTCAGGCGTGCATGCACACATGCACAAACACAACTGTTCACTCCCCAGCTCGCCAAACAAAGACCCAAGTCTTCCTCTGACCTCCTCTTCCCCCCATTCAAATCAACTTTTAGTAGCCTGAGAGGTTTCCAGCCCATCATTGCATAAGAGCAATCATGAATTGGTTTTATTTTTGGCGTCTCACAACACTTGCTTAAAAAATGGCTTCCTAGATAAGAACAAGAGAAATATCTTGCATGTGTAATATTATATATTGTTTAAATAGGATGTTTTATCCAATACTTTATGAATACATTCTGGAATAGATTTGAGCAGAAATAATATATTTTACCTGGTAGTGCTGTCTTAGACCCCAAAAGCACAAACATGCTTGGTTCTGATGTGTAAAGCACAGAAGAGAGCACAAACCCACTTAAATGAGCTTTAAGTGCACTTATTTTGACAATTTTGATGTGAGGTTGGTGCATTTCTGTGTATTAGAGAGTGAGGATAAAGAGGACATAAGATTCTCAGGTTCATTTCCACCCCCCCTCAGGTTCATTTTTAATTTTCAAAATTCCCAAGGTCAGTGATAGGGTTCTCAGACTGAACTTGGGAGTAGAGAGAGAGCGGTCTGTGTTAATATGGGTTGTCTTGGGGTTTTTTGGAATATGAGTGCTCTTGATGGAACAGTGTTTCACTCACATTAAAGTAAATATTGAAAAATAACTGCTTTCTCTGCAACACGTGACATAGGTCTTGCCATGGTCATTTCTTTGTTCTTATAGGATCTTTCAAAGCATTTGACACGGTTAACCTCATCCTTCCTACTTGTGAAACACTTTCTTGTCTTGGTCTCTCTTCTACCACACTGGACACTCCTTTTCAGTCTCTTTTGCTGCCTGCTTTTTTGTTTTTTTGTCCTAACTCTCGATATCGAGTACCCCAGGGCTTTGTCCTCTGACCTCTTCTCTTTTACCTCTATACTCCATGGATGATTTCATCTGCTCCCGAGGCTTGAAATGCCATCCGGACTCCAGTGATTCCCAAATCCATAGCTCTAGTCCCAACAACCTCTGCAGGCTCATAGATCCAATTTCATACCAGACATTTCCATTTGGCAGTGGAACCTCAAACTGAACATATCCCAATTAGAAAGGTTATTTTCCTTTCTCAAACTTGCTCCTGTTTTAGTCCTCTCCATTTATCCGTGTCCTCAGGCTGAACACCTGGGCATTGCCTCACTTCTTTTTCCATCACCAGCCCCATCCCAGTACCTAATCCATCCTCAAGTTCAACTGATGAATCTGTTCCTTGATTTCCATGCCTAGATCTAGAATCTGTCCATTTATTTTGATTTCCACTAAACTCTAGCCCCGGTCACCATCATCTGTTCTATAGCAATTGACTCCTGCCTGCTGTTTCTGTTTCCATTTTTGCTCCCCTACCATCCATTCTCCATCAGCATCCAGTCTTTTATTTTTAACTGAATATTAGATAATGTTACTCTCATCCTTAACAGTCTCTATCATGTTTAGAATAAAATCTCAGCTTTTTACCTTGGTTCCCCAAACCCTACAAGTTCTGGCTCCTGCCCACCTCTATGACTGCTGTCTCCACCCCATTCTGCTCCAGCCTTCTAGCTCTCCTTCTGTTTATGGAACATACTAGGCTTTGTTCCATCTAGTGCAATCGCACCAGTTGTTCCTCTGGCCCCAATTACTCTTCCCAGGAGTTTCATATGGCTCTTTCTTTCTTGTCATTCAAATCTTAGCTTTAATGTAGCCTCCTACCTTCCCTGATAACCCCACATAAATTAGTTACAGAGTCACTCCATCATGTTAACATATTTTAATTCTTTGCATAACACTTACCATTTTCACACCTTCTTTATTCATTTGTTGGTTATAAGCTCCATGATAGCAGTAACCTTGTCTGTCCAGTTCAAGTGCCCAGAAGAGTTCCTGGCACTGTAGACACTCAAGAAATATTTATTTGAGTGACCCATTTTCATTTATAATTTTCTCTTCACAATTATATATATTGTTTAGAGAAATATGTATGTATATATTATATGCATTTTTTTTTAATACAGTAGGAGTTATTTTCAGTAGTCACCTCATAAAGAATACCATTCTTTTTGGTAGTATTTTTCAGTACAATGAGTTCTGGTTATGAGCAGAGCTGTTTATATTCTTACAGATATTTGGAGTTTCTTAGATTTGCGTTACTCTAAATGTTTAAATGGGTCAATTTTTTTTTCTTCCTGGAAAAGAAACTACTGATTGTCTGCCAAAGTTTCTTCTTCCCTCCTCTTTAATTATCAAGGGTGGGAATGGGTCTAGACCAAATACTAAAATCAGTAATCTCCACTGCAGATATAGGTGGCCCCTGATGTGAAAAGTGGAAGTCATTAGGTAAAATCCTTGGAAAAATTATTTAAAAGGTTTTGGCTAAAGTATTAGACAGGTACCCTTTTACTCCTACCTTTCCCTTCTTGCTGCTTGGGAAATGGCCGTGATGGCTGGAGCTGCAGCAACCATTTTGTGATCATGAGGCAACTACAAGGAAAAGTCGTAAGAACAGTGGAGAGAAAAGAAGACAAAGTCTGGGTTTCTAATGACTGAATAACTGTCATACCAGTTGGACTTCTAATTTCTGGATTTATGCATAAGAGAAAAATAAATTTCTATCTAAAAGAAAACTTTATATATATGTGTGTGTGTGTGTGTGTGTGTATATATATATATATATTAGTCCACTATTATTTGAGTTTTCTGCCATATGTGGCTGACCCTAATAATAATTTATCTCCCTAAAGAAAAATATGGCATCTCTTTGAATGTTGAGTATATTGGAATATCAATTTTAGTAAATTATTTCATTAAATGATCTATTTATTAATTTTACATAAATTATTTAATTTGGGAATTTATTTCTATACATGTTGTTTTCCACATTCTCATTTGATAGAGGCACTATGGCTTAATGAGGAGGATGTGTCTTCGGAGTCAGATGACCATGGGTTTGAAACTTAGCCTTGTCACTTACCTGATCTCTGGCAAGTTTCTTAATATTTGAGCTTCACCTTCCCCACCTCAGCTTATTAATACCTAATATAATTTTAATGAGAGTAAAGTGAAGTGAGGGAAATATTCTATCTCTTGTCTGGGGTTGTGCTTCTGCACAGGTATCTACATGTGTAAAAAGTCATTGGGCTATACATTTAAGATTTACCCATTATGTAAATTATATTTTAATTAAAAAACTGGCAGAAACAGGCATGCCATAAGTGGAAAAAAAAGAAACCCAAATACTCTAACATTTTAATATGATTATTTTATTTCTATAATAAAGAAGATAATCATTCTGGGGAGAATTTACAGGTATTTTAATTTTAAAATTCAGAAACTGAGGTGAATGCATTCTGCTGGAAGTGTTCACATATAATACAGCATGCTGAAATTTTCACTACTAATTTCTGACTCTCCTTTTAGAGTTCTTTACCCTAATATCTATAAGATCCACAATTATTGCCAAGATGTATTGTGATTTTGTTTCCTGTGCTGAAGTTTTGAGGTTTGGGAAGCAGAATCCAGAAAAAATTGTGTTTTCATTTAAATTAGGGGGTCAGTATCCCCTTCCTTGGAATGATTACCAAGGAATGATTGTTCAGTTGGAAGGAGGGGTCATCTGATTTCTATAAAAAAGACTGTAGCCAAGGTTAAATGTGTGGGCTGTGAGACCCTTCGACCTTCACCAGGAGCTCTGGATTCCCGCTCCGCTCCTTTTAGGACCAACTTTATTTCTCCCCTAAGTTTGTGAGTTGTCATCCCTAAAGATTTTCTCCTTCTCCAGTCCCTTGTCCCATTGTCCCCAAATGTACTCAATCGACCCATGTGGAAGCGGCTCCCCCTGTCATTTGGGAGGTGCCAATTTACTTCTGTGAGAGACAGGCTGGTTTTCGCATTACACTGGCAGCCATCCTGGACTTTAAAAAAACAGCTGTGTGGTTGCCAGCTGACCTGCTTTCAACCAAGCAGCTGCTGCTTAAAGTCAGGGGTAGAGTTTGTAAATCCTTGGGGATTGAGAGCTGCTCTTCACCCACCTTTGTTTGAGAATACGAAATGTCCAGGTTACGAACTATGTGAATTTCTTCCACTTCTGATGGAACCACAGCAGAGGATGTTCTGTGCTGGTTAGTTTAAACCAAAGGTCAGACCAGACGAATGTGTGTGTGTGTATGAGGAGTTGTACGAATCTGGTTATTCTCCTATTTCTCATCAATTGCTCACCAGGCTAAAATTAGTGATTTTTTGTGAGAGAAACACCTGTCTTTTCCAGGTTATTTTTGAACTAGGACACTGAGAGATAAACAGGAATCCTTTTTTTTGTGTGGAATTTGGTGTTGAGTGGCATATTTTTGTTGGTAAGGGAGAGAAGAGGCCAATGACACAGTTCCATACACACGTGACCACACACATACACAGAGTGACTGTAACTATGGATTTAGATCTCTTTATTTCTGTCTTCGTGAAATAAACCCTAAAAACCATGGAATAAACTCCATTTATTTTTGCTCCTTTTACCTCCTCACCTGTACGCTGCACAGTAATTTAGCTCCCCAGGACAGCTTTTAAGATTCTAATCTTGTTCCTTTGTGGCACTTTTCTCACAGCAGTAAGGAAAGGACTGGCATTCCTCCACTATTGTATATAAAGGAGAATTCGTTCTTGGAAATAAGAGCATTGTTTATGTTGAAATTCCCTTAGCTTAGCTGAACCTTCGATTATATCGCCCATTCAGATAACCAGATTTTGACCCCCTGTGGTCTGTTTCCATTCTCGGAGAATTGTCCACAATTTATTTCTGCTCTGGAGATTATTTCTGTGAGTGAGAGAAAAAGAGACATCTGGGAAGATTTTCATTACTGAGTCATATATAAAAAACTCTAAGCACACTTTTAAAAGATACCATGTGAGAAAGTATAGCTTTTGCTACAAAATAGCAAATTGAACTTAGTTACTGCTGAGGTGGCATTTGTAAGCTGTGACTGTATTTATGAATCACACTGTTAACTTGATTCCAGGTAGCATGGAAAACATCTTTATTTGTAGTTCATAAATCTGGAGAATGTTATTATTTGAAAAAATCCAATACGATTTTTATAATTTTTAATGGGACCCAAATGCAAACTAAATAATTCTGTTATTTTAGTGGAAATTTGGTGAATTTAGAAATAGATCGTATAGACCTGAAAGTGCTATGTCAATTTTAGGCAACATAATACTGCTGATATGAACCCCCATCACAAACTAAGATTTGTCTTTTAATTCTGTGACATTTTGTTTCCCCTTCATATTTAATCTATTTATTAGACACTTTCATCCAGAAGCAATAGAAAGTTGGCAAAGACATGTAATGGTCAGTATATTTTGCTTAATGGGAAATACTTCTGATTATGCATTCAGAAATTGGGAAAATATTGTTTCATATGCTGTCATTCCCATTGCTGAATATTACAAAGACCAGAGAATATTCAAAGCAAAGGCAATTTTTTATTTTGTTAAAGTTCATGTTTATGGCATTGTGTACAAAATGCACATAAAAGACATTTTCTTATCTATTCCTATTATATTAGAGAAGTTCATGCCCTGCTCTTAGCATCTTTCAACACAGCTGTAGAGTAGTTTAAAGCCTATTTTTTAAATAAGTGATGCTCAATTTGTCTTTGATGATCCGGATGATTCAGGTGAGATGGGAGCACGGTCGGGCCCTTATTTGCATAAAAATTAATCACAGAAAAATGTAAATTGATAAAATTTTGCCTGGCTTTTCCCCCCTATTTGAGAACCCGCGGATGGCTCCCAGAAGCAATCATCTCAGTATGGGGCCGCGTTGGATGCTGTACAAATGATCACATTTGTGTTGAATACTCACTCATTTAAATGTCAGCACTGATGGGGCAGTAGAAAAAATCAGTAGAAAAAATGAAAAATAAATACACAGCAGCTGAAGACTATCAAATCCGTGGGCACTCTTTAGAGATATATCATCTAATGTGAAAAAATTGCAGATTAATTATCCTTTTTGCAAAATGGTAATTGTTTTAGTATCACACCCAGAAAAAAATCTGCAATTTATTTGGAATCAAACAAAAAACAGTAATATTAAATACGTCATTACATCATTGTGTTTATTAGAAGCCTGCAATTAATTCCTAAGTCTCCTTAGGTCTTTAAAGCTACATAAAATGAAACAAAAGAATGTTGCTATTAGTTTTCAAACAAATGCTTATCTATCAAATCAGTCTGATTTGTGTGAAAAAGGAGGTAATATTATGAGGTTTGGTGGGTATTGTGTGTTAATTTCATGGTGCTGCTGACACTTCTGATAATATCTTCCCAGATCCTGTTAAAGTTGTAATGTTAAAATTTGAAGGTTTTCGTTCAGTGGCAACATTGAAGAAGTCATGAAGTGTATTCTTAAAAAAAGATGCTTTAAGAAAAACAACAGCAATACTAATAATGGGGGAAATAGAAACTATTTGTGAGATTCCCCCAAACAGAAATTCTTTGGACTGCCTCTAGTGCACCATTAACATGCATGACTTTTCACGCATGTAATTTATGTGCATATTTGAATTTATATTTAGCTATTCTAAGGAAAATAATAAAACCTTAAAATTTTCTTAAATAAAAAGAGGTGTGAGTGGTGTCATTTTCACTCCAAAAGATGGGTAGAAGACACCATCATTATTATTATTAATAGTTTTACAGTTTATACAATCCATTTATCTTTGTTTCTGGGTAGCTCTCCTTGGTGCTGCTTTGGTGTTCTCAGTGTACAGTTTACCTACAGCTTTCTAGCACAGGTGGATATTAGGTTCTTTCTTATTATTCTGTAACTTTAGCGTAGATTTAAGTGATTGAAACGTTGAACACATCTTCATTAGCCAGGGAAGACAAAGTTAAAACATAGCCTTTCCACCTGCTGATTTAAAAACTCCCATTGAATTAATGTTACATTAACCAAAGTCGATTGTGGCAACACAAAAAAATATTTTGAGATGGTTGAAATCTACTGTTATTACCAGAGTTGCTTTGTAGTTAGCTTAGAGAATAGCCTTTAAAATTTAAATTGACCAACACTTAGAGACCATGCCTGTTTTAGAGATTAAATATAATTGGTCATATAGTGAGAATAGCTAACACTGTGGGTCACATACCATTTATGTCATTTAACAGTAACATAGCATTTAACTCTGGAAGCCAGCCTTTCCAGAGTGCTGACCATGGGCCGGACACTGTTCTGTTCCTTTATAGATAATGATGTGTTTAATCTTTCTAACAGCTCTCTGAAGTAGGTATCTTGTTATCCCAAGAGTGACAGGTCCGAGGTCTGACCCAGCTAGTCAGAGGTGAAGCCAAGATTTAATCCCAGGGGTCTGGCATCAGACTGCTTGCTCTCAATGACATTGCTCTGCTGACAAATGCCTGGTGAGCACATCTAGGTGCCAGATCTGCTGCCAGGTGGAGTCTTGGCAAGAGAAAGTGCTTTATTTTTGTGACTTTAGAACTTTCTTTTTATAATTGAAGCTTGAATCTATTTTGATATCAAAATATGTCAAGTAACACATTTAAAAATTTTATCTGGTTGAAAACTTTATCTTAAAAAGTTACAATTTATGTCATCATTCGACTAAAATTGGAGAACCTTTTTGGTCACTTCAAGATCATGAGACATGAACAGTCACTGTTTTTCTGAACAATATTGTTACTGTTGAGATGAATCCTTAAAGGCACTAAAAGAGATCCTTGTCCAATTTGACAGACTTGAGTCTCTGGGAAAGTTCACGTGCCCCCATTCATTTCTCTGTCCCTGGTATAGTTCATTTGTTCATGTTGAGGCATTATTTTCATGCAGTTATTGATGCATCTACCCATCCATCCACCCATCCATCCATCCATCCATCCATCCATTTATTCAATCAAGCCTCCTTTTAAATTTTCAGGTTTGGGATAAAAGCAATCCTTTTATCCCATGATAAAATAGAGACTCCCTGCCCACAGCCTACTCATCGTCTGTTCACAGCCCCAGCTATATCTAACACTAAATGGCATCCAAAATGTATAGGTAGCCACACCAGCTCCCATGTCCAATATCTGTTCCACCCCAAGCAGTGCAGTCCCTTGGCCACCTTTCAATACTAGGAACTGCATGCCACCAGGAGGTTTACAATCAGGATAGAGCTTGGGTGGAGGCTGCTCCAGTCCCTGAAAGCAAGTTTGGGGCTGTTTGTTCAGGGAGTCCTGAGGTCTCAGAAAACTGTCTGGAAGTGGAGAAGAGGCACGTGAACTCCAGCTGGACACCTCCCCTTGGTGCTATGCACTCCTCGCCACTGAGTGAAGCAGGGGAGGGAGAAAACTGTGGTCCAGGGTAGGACCACTTGTTGCCCAGGCCTACGGTTGGTACTACATTCTACAACTGTTTATTCAGTTCAAACTCTGTGCTAGATGCTGATCTAGGCGCTGGGGATGCACCATTAACAAAACAGACAAAATCCCCATGAAATTTACAGTCTAGTAGAAATAGACACCATTTCTCATACACTGAATTTTATGCTGCTCGCAGTATCATACTGTGACAAATGTAGAATTGTTCACATGTGTCTTTATTAAAAGTTTCTTCTATATAATGCACTGCATTAGAAGAAAAATATAGAAAACCATTTTCGAAAGGTTCAGAGACTATGGGAAGTCACTGTTGCTTCTTGTCTCTCAGAGAAAACTCACTTTTTCTGTGAAAGAACAGAAGGAGGGCCATCTTACATCCTGATTTTAACAGTTCACTCAACAAACACTTACTGTGTACCTCCTTTATGACAGTAATACTTGAACTGAATTGTAGAATTACCGCATAGACTAGGTTACTTTCTGAACAGTCAAGGCTCTTTATGTCTAAAGGTATGCTTTCCCATAGGGACTGTGTGATTCACTGAGACGTAGGGATCTAAGTTTACTACAAGCCCTTCCTATAACCAGCCGAGTAAGTCTTACTGGACCTCATTTCCCTCACTGAGAAATGATAGGTTAAACAAAGTAGCCCACAAATTCTTTTCAGATCCAAGAAAAGAATCATCTGGTGGCTGCTGTCATTACTTGGTTTGTAGCCTCATCACTCCAGTCTCTGCTTCCCTGGTCACGTCGTCTTCTCTTCTGTAGGGTCAGATTTCCCCCTGCCTCTCTTTTATAATGACACATGCTTACACCTACTCAGTTAATTCAGGATAATCTCCTTGTGTCAAGATCCTTCACTTAATCACATCTGCAAAGACTGTTTTTGCCTTATAGAGTAACATTCATATGTTCCAGGGATGAAGACATGGATATCTTTTTGTGTGTGTGTGTGGTACGCGGGCCTCGCACTGTTGTGGCCTCTCCCGTTGCAGAGCACAGGCTCTGGACGCGCAGGCTCAGCGGCCATGGCTCACGGGCCCAGCCGCTCCGTGGCATGTGGTATCCTCCCGGACCGGGGCACGAACCCGCATCCGCTGCATCGGCAGGCGGACTCTCAACCACTGCGCCACCAGGGAAGCCCAACATGGGTATCTTTTGAAGGGTCATTTTACAGCCTACCACAGATCGTAATGTACTGACACTTTGTTTTGCAAATCTTGCAATGGTCTTGGCCAAACAACGAAATATTTATTTGGTCATAAAGAAATTAATTGGTAATGATGGAATTTCAGGACCTTGTTTTGAGACATAATTTTGAGTAGAGGGCCATTCTATTATCTACCAAATCATATTATGCAAACGATCTCTTACTTTACTTACGTGTAAGAGGAGTCTTGCGTGTTACTTATCTTCTCTCACTTCAGAGTTAAGAATTCAAGAATTTTGGTATCAATTGATGGGGAATTGAGAACCCAGATTCACTAAGTAGATTTTAAATATAGTCCAGATTAGCTCATTCATTCATTCCTTTATTAAGTGGACAGAGCATGTCCTAAGGACCAGACTCTTGCCTGAGTTTTGGGAAATCAACTTCCCATCTCTTCCATGTTGACCCCCCTTGCCCCCACAAGAAGAATCAGTGACTCTCTGTTCAGTTCTCTGCAGTACCTTGTATAATCCCCATGAGCCCCCGTCACCTATGTCACTGGTATTTGTTTCACTGGTCCATTTTCTCACCAAACTGGGACTCCTCATGGGTAGAAACTGTCTCAGTTCCTTGGATCCCTGGCACCCAACAGCATAAATGTTGAAAATGTGTTGGATGGACCTTCCAAGGACCAACTTTAGGCAAAAGATCCTCACTGTTACTTGATGAACTTTGTGGACTTCCTATTAATATTTATTATTTTTCCAGTGCTCTTATACCTCATCACTTCTTTTCTTTAGATGACTGCTCTTGTCCTTTTCTTTTGGAGCCTCTACTTTGTTCTTTCCCTCTCAGTTGCTTGTTCGTCTTTTTTATCATCTGTTTTCTGGGATCTTTGTTTGATGCAGAATTAAAATATGACTCACAGTTGGCACTCCAAAGACCTTAAAATCTGTTTGGGAAAATACTCCTGAAGAGGAAATACTTATAAAAAGTTACCACTCACTTTCTCATGACTGCCAGTATCTTTGGACCATTCCTGAATAGTGATACAGTGATAACTAAAGTCCATCCCATGATTCCCTGGGAACCCACACAGCACCACCTTAGATCAGGCAAGTGCGGTCTATCTTTTTAATGCCAATATTTCTGAAGAGCTATCAGTCACTGTCTCTAAGAGCATTTCTTAAAGGAGTCAGAGAAAGTGACCACTGGACAGACCAGTGGGTGAACATCAAAGAAAGGAAAAGACAGGACAGGAATTGATGAAAGCAGCAATGAGAATTAGGAAAGAGATGAGCCATCAATGGTGGCAGCAACCCATGAAAAGTTCCTCAGAGGTAAATAGCAGAGAAAGCAGTAAAAGGTTCAGAGGAAGCACAGGAAAAAGTAAAAGACCGGAGCCATGGAAATGACCAAGATTATACTAGAAAGCATGTAGGCTAAGCTGCTCTGACAGATACTCCAAAACTTTTAGGCTTATACAGAAGCTCATTTCTCTCTGCATGATGGTTTATAGATAAGAGGTGCTAGGAGCTGGTAGGCGGCTCTTATTCTTGTCATGGGGTTTCTACCTAAGGGTCTAAAGTGGCTGTTTCAGCTCTTGCCATCTCAGCCAGTGGGATGGAGAAAAGCGACCAGGGGCACACATGTCCAGTTGTTTGAAAGGTGAAGTCTGTGAGTGAAGCACACCATAACCACTCACAGCTCTTTTGGCTGGAACTTTGATGCACGGCTAAACCTAAATGCAAGGAAATCATGTCTTTAGCTGGGTAGCATGTGCCCATATAAAAAAAATCTATTATTACTGAAAGAAGGGAGAATTGATCTGGGGGACAACTGCTCCCTCCTGATATGAATAGAGGCAATCAAGAGCCTTAAATGGTGAAGCACTTTGCTTTAAGCAAAGGAGTTGGCTAGATATAACAGACTGGGAAGTGAAAAGCTATAGACATAAATCAACTCTCTTCTAGCTAGAACTCTGTGTCTTTAAAAATCATATACATTGGAGCTATTATGTAACACCAAAAGATTGTATCCTTTTTCCATATCTTGAAATGGCATCTTTCTTCTTCCCTCTCATTATCCCAAACTCTTTATTCTCCATGTATACAGAATTCATGCATCCTTTTCAAGGATTCTTCTCCCACCCCAACAGTTTCTTTCTGTAATGTGGAGCTCATATTATTTTCTTTCCATTAGGTCTACCTACTATAAGTCTTATTGAAAGTGCCATTTTTTTTCCCATTACATACTGTCTTGTATTGTTGTCAAAAACTTTCCAGGTATGTAATTTTTGCTTCTTCCTAAAACGCTATAATTTTCTTGAAGGCAAAAGCCCTCTCTAACTTCTTTTGCATTGTCTGTAGTGCCTAGCATAGTGCAGGGGAGAGAGAGCAGGCACTCAATAGACAGCTATTAATTTGTTTTATTTGCATAAAAATTGATACAGAAACTTCAGGTAGTGGATACCCCAAAGACCTCAGATACCAAAGCTAAGCTATCAGGCCCAGATAGGTGATTAATTAAACAGATTCAAGAACTCAAAGACCACATCGGATCCCACCATAAGCAAGTATTTGAAGGGAAAATGGTTTTTTTGTTTACAAACCGAGATTTTACTGTACTTGCAAAGAGAGCTTTGCTTTTACACAAGTATAAAACTCCCTGACTATGGGAGATAATGATAGGTTTTTAGTGCTGAATATAGATTACGTCTATGTATCCAGAATCTAAATAACCAGAAAGCTCAACCAACTAGAAAAACCAAACAAAACAGAGCAGGTCAAAGACTTTTTCAGGCTCCGGACGCGCAGACTCAGCGGCCATGGCTCACGGGCCCAGCCGCTCCATGGCATGCGGGACCTTCCTGGACCGGGGCACGAACCCGCATCCCCTGCATCGGCAGGCGGACCCTCAACCACTGCGCCACCAGGGAAGCCCTCAAAGACTTTTTTTGAAAAAAAAAAAAACGGCAAGAGATGTCAGGTGTGACTTTAGATCCATCTGTATATCCCTTTATTTTTCTAGACTAAATACATACATACTCCTGGCAATTACCATTAATGTACTATAGGTTTCCGTTGTATTTCATAATTGATGTTTTAAAAAATTGAATTGTGTTAAGTCTTAATTGATGATTTTCAATTGATAGAATATAATATACAATTATGGAAATTGTTATGAAATAAGTATTCTTTTCAGCATAATTGTTGGAACTATTTCTCATTCTTAAAAATTCCCAGTTATGCAAGATGGAAACATGATCACTGAGTTCCCCTCTTAGCCTTTAGCTGCCATTAAAATTCATTCTCTGTTTTAAGTGCTTTCCTAGTCATCAAAATAATGTGAAGAGATGGAGCAAATGGGAATATATAAAACAGAAGAACAAATTCCCTGTGTATTTATTAGTTTCTACAAGATATTCTAGGAAAAAAGTAGAATAATGTTTAATATGCAGAAATTACTTGATCTTTGTAAATTTTGGCTTGTAAATTAAAAACACTGCAGTCTTCAGTGCCTTGTTTCTATTAAAGTTATTTAAAATTTAAATCTTAAAATAATTATTTTCTTAAACTATTAAATTTAGCTTTAATATTCAGTCTAAATTGAAAGATTAATGTAGCCTAAAATATTGATACAATGATACTAGTAAAAGCCTAGAGAGTGATAACGGATGGATTCAGATTTCTAGTTATGTATCTAATCTTTTAACCCTTATACAATGTTTAAGATGAGCTTGTATATGTAGTTCCTGATTTCAAATAATTTCTTCTCTCTCTAGAGGACTAGACTCTTAGAAACTTGAAAATAGTTCAAATCTATGGAAATGTGTTGGGCTATTATTAAATCCCATCAAAATAGGTAGTTATTCTACTATTCTTACCATTTTTGCAATCTGCCCATTTCTTTCTCCTATCCTTTTCTTTTTTCAGAGATGGGGCACCCAATGTTAGTCTTATAAACTGATTTCTACCAAGATCCATGTATGCAACATATAACTGTTTTGTATGAATAATGTGTTTTCACTATTTCTGAGGAGCCATGCAATTTTAAATTAATTATAGATGAATTCTAAGTGGTCTAATCTTGCAGCTTAGATAAACTTAAAAACTGAAAAATGACCAGTTAAATAAATAAACAGGTCCTGGTGTAAAGCAAAGAGTTAGAGTTTCTTTGACAGTTGTAGGATCATTTTTACATGCATGTTTATTAGAGACTGCTGATTTAAGTTGGAATTTGCCATAGTATTTATAATTTACTGTATCAGATCCAAATTATATATTGTATCATATTTTATTGCTATGTTCATTACATTGTTGGAAACAATGTAATTGTGTCCTGATGGAATATGAAAAAAGACTATTTCTCTTCAACTGGGACACATTTAGGTTTCTTTTTATATTACTATTGATTTCCAAGAGTGCAAAATAATATTTTTCTGTCACAGTGCATACAGTCCTGCATGATGTCTCAGAGCCTGTCACAATGCTGAAGTTCTGTCAAAGGCACTAGACTCTGAAAACATTATCTAAAGTGTTTTTGTTTCCCATTCCTTTATAAGATTAATTGAATAGAGCATTCTGATTAATGACTCCATTAATCAGACTAAATTGATATGATCAATTCTGGACTTAGTTTTTGACAGAAGAGATATCTGTCAACTGAAATGCTGAGGAATGATCCTCTAAGATTTTTATCTTTTAGGTTTATGTAAATCCAGGAGATATGTTAACTTTGGTCATACTTCTGTCCATGAAGGTAGATACTCATGAAATATCATAAATAGAATTTTAGCTTTAATGGAAAGGCAGGGTTAATAAAGATACTGTTTTAAATAAACAAACTTGCCTTTGAAACTTATTTCGCTACCTTGTAGCATGTGTGTATATATGTGTGTGTTCAAGTAAGTCTTTTCAAAACATGAGATGTTTTGTTTTATATAGTGTTTCTATTATAAATGACAATTATTTAAGAACACCTTCTTTCATACTGAAGAAACGAATGGAAAATATTAAATAAAAGTAAGTTCTCAGAGGGGCAAGAAAAAGGCTGCCTGAAAGCATTGCACGAATCATTGTCTCCACCTAGTGCTGACTTTCAGGAATTAAGATTCCAAAGTCCTTAATGATGCTGTAAAGTTCTAATTTATGTTATGCACGTGTACAGTCATTATAGCTGGGCCTGCTAGTGCCATTATAGTTAAGAGTCTGTCAGTTTTTCATTTATAAAACATCATATTAAGAGGTCTATTGCTTTTACATAAAAGCTCACACTGTGCTGGAACTCTGCAGTCCAATGGCCTTTGCTGTATGTGAATGTTTATTAACTGTGTTATGTTGAACTTGACCAGCTCCTTTTAAAGACACCCTGATGGGATGAAGTTACATAGGCATCTCATTCAGAAGGATGACTCTTTTCATCAATAACCTGTCCTTTACCTTATGGTAATCGCCCTACACGCATCAGACCAGTGGACATCTAAAAACTCTATTGATGTGGCAGGCCCTGGATTTTTCATAGGCTATAGTTCCCACCCTATGGCACACAAGAGGAGACTAACAATTTTGGCTACTAATGGGAGGAAAGCAGGAGAAGGTAGTTTCATGGAAGTCAAATGAAGTCAGGTCAAATCAAGAAAGTGTTTTTAAAAGGAGGGAATGATCATGTTAGACCCTGATGTTAGTTCAGTTATGTCTTGAGAAATGACCTTTGGCTTTAGTGATGTTAAAACCCTGATGGGGGGCTTCCCTGGTGGCGCAGTGGTTGAGAGTCCGCCTGCCGATGCAGGGGACGCGGGTTCGTGCCCCGGTCCGGGAAGATCCCACATGCCGCGGAGCGGCTGGGCCCGTGAGCCATGGCCGCTGAGCCTGCGCGTCTGGAGCCTGTGCTCCGCGGCAGGAGAGGCCACAGCAGTGAGAGGCCCGCGTACCGCAAAAAAAAAAAAAAAAAAACCCTGATGGGGCATTTTCACTGGAGTTTCTGAGATCTCTAAAAAATCTAGTTGGAATTGGTTTAAGAGAAAAAAGGGAGGAGAAGAAGAGGAGATGAGTCTTTTACGGAATTTGCTGTAAGGGAACACAAAGAAATAAAGCAACAGCTGGAGGTGGACAGTGGGGTATAGAGAAAGTTTTTTTTTTTTTTTTTTTAAGATATCAAGCTTTCAGACGTTATGCAGATGGAATGACCAGAAAGACAGGAAAATTAATAGATCAGGGTGGGAACAAAGTCCTAGATGAGAGAGGATAAGGATCTAGCCAACAAGCAGAAGTGTTGGCCTTAGATCGGAGCACGAACAGCTCTACGGTAGCAGGAGGTCAGGTTCTAGGTTGGTAAAGAGCAAGTCTCTCCTGCCACCACCCCACAATATCCAGGCCCCAAGAACTTCCAGCAAGCTTTTGGGACACGTGGGCCCTTGTACAGAGGGTTGGATATTGCAAATGGTTCTGATGAGGCTGGGCAAGCTCAGAAAACTTTTAGGCTCAGATGACCCATCACGTGTGCTAGAAAATTATGGGTGATGGGCTGCTTCTCTATTCTTATTCATTAATCAGTGATTTATTATATTAATAAATGTCCATCATTTCATTTCTAGGATGACTATTACTTAGCTATAGTGATTATTCTCTTTCCATAATGTTAAATTTTATTGGCTAATATTGATTTAGGAATTTCACATCTTTGATTTTAAGTAAGATTGTTGATTTACTTCTTAAATTACCAGTGACTGACTTTATTATGAAGCTTATCTCCCATTCATGGAATGAATTAGCTAGTTTCTATATCTTTATGGTTTAGAATGTTTTATATAGTACGAAAATGATCTGTTCCATGTCCTGTGAACTTATATGAGCAAGAGCATACTTTCTATTTCAAATCTTTAAGGGTTTTCAAAAATTATTTCTTCAAAAGTTGTGCATTTATTAACATATACATGCATAATATACTCTTTTAATCTTCTCTATGCAAAATATTTTGTTTGATTTTTCTATTTGGCTTGTATATTTTTTAGTCTAAATTTATTTGCATGAGATTTGCTATTTTACTTTTCATTTCAAAAACATTTCTTTAAACGTTCTACTAATAGTCTAAATATTTTCTAATTCTTTATTTATATTTGAGTCTTTACTACTTTCATCTGTTTTCCATGAGATATATTTAAAATAAATTATTGAGTTGAATCCTTTATTAATTTCCCTTCTCTGTTTAGCTCTTAATAAATAAGCATTTAACATTATAAATTTATCTTTCAATATAATTCTAAATGTATTCTTTAAGTTTTCATGATTATTATTTTCATTGCTTGCTAAATAGGTACTGATCATGTCATTTTTTCCCCCTTGTCTGGTATAATAGTATTTTGGGAGAGAGAATGTATTTTTAAAATTGTCTTGTGGTTGAAATTGTGAAATTTAAACTTTCATTTATATCTAATTTTGTGTCATTTGTCTCAAAGTGTAACTTGTTCAATTTTTATTTTAAAACTGTATTGAAGTTTAATTTGTTAGTGTGTGGAAATATTACAATGTTTCAAGAATTATTGAGAAAGACACATTTTCTGTTAACAGACTAAAATGTCTATAAGTAAGTGGTCATACTTCCATTTACTAGTTTTAGCAGTCAAGTATTTTATGTCCTTACTTGTTACTTAAAAAAAGTTACCTACATCTGTGACTCTATTTCTGTTTTGTAAATAAGTTCATTTGTACCAGCTTTTTAGATTCCTCATATAAGCGGTACAAGGGGGTAAGCGGGGAAGGGAGGATTAATTGGGAGACTGGGACATTGACATATACACACTACTATATGTAAAAAAAATAACTAATAAGGACCTACAGTATAGCACAGGGAACTCTACTCAATACTCTGAAATGGTCTATATGGGAAAAGAATCTAAAAAAGAGTGGGTATATGTATATGTATAACCGATTCACTTTGCTGTACACTTGAAACTAACACAACATTGTAAATCAACTATACTCCAATAAAAATTTTTAAAAATTTACCAAGTAGTTCATAATCTGTTGGTGATGTAATGACGTCTCCCACAGGGATTATATATATGTTGGTTTCTCTTTAAATGTCTAAAAAGTTTTGCTTGATTTTTTTTCTGTTAGTATTGTTATTTATGTCATTGTTATTATAAATTGACTGTTATTCTACTTTGCCTTCTGCCTCAAATTCCACTGTCTATTATCCCAATTTTTAAAAATGTATTCTTTCATTAAAAATTACTTTTATTTATGTCTCTTGTACACAGTAAATTATCAGATTTGGGTTTTTAACTCAAACTGAGTTTTTGCCTACCTAATAAGAAGTACTCAATGAATATTTTAAAGTGATATTTAACCTTGCTAAATCCCTTTTTGTCTTTTATTTTGTTTTAGGTGGGCCATAAAGCATGAAGGGACTGGTAAGCCAGGCCAGTGGAAACATTCCAGAGTTGAAAATCCTCTCTGGAATAAGCTTACCTACATGTGGCCAGTCCTTCCCAGTGGCCAACTTAATGAGGTTGTACTGCTTAGTATAAGACATCGTTGTTGAGCCTTATTTTAAGTCCCAGTATGTGGTCAATGTGTGTGAAAATTTCCATGAAGTTTTTGATTTGCAGTTGTTAGGTGCAAGTGATCAATTGATGCTGTTGTTCTATCAATTAATTAGAAAGATGCATTTAAGTCATCCAATGTGGAATGGGTATGGAATTTATTTCTTCTTCTAGTCTGTCATATTTTGCTTTATATATTTTGAAATTTAGTTCTAGACACACACATGTTCAGAAATATTATATCACCCTGATGAATTGAAACTTTTATCATTATGTAGACTCTCTCTAGCTCTAGTAAAATTTTCAGTTATCCAATACGAATAGAAATATATCAGCTTTTTTTGTTGTTGTTATTT
The DNA here is from genome assembly GCF_949774975.1 of Lagenorhynchus albirostris. Classification (NCBI taxonomy): domain Eukaryota; kingdom Metazoa; phylum Chordata; class Mammalia; order Artiodactyla; family Delphinidae; genus Lagenorhynchus; species Lagenorhynchus albirostris. The sequence goes on from NC_083103.1 coordinate 27,054,233, forward strand.
GCCTTATATATCTTCTTTCTATCCTTTTACGTTTTATATTTGTATACTCTTCTGTTTTAGGGGGACTCTCCAGTAATCAGCATATAGTTAATTTTTAAAAATGGCCAGACAATCTTCATTTCTAAACCAAGGAATTTAGTCTTTTCTATCTATTGTAATGACATATATATTTGGATTATTATCTGCTTTTTTCTCTGTTTCACTTTTCACCATTCTTATATTCTTTTAGGTTAATTTTTTTCTTGTATTTTTACCATTTGCTAGATTGGAAATTATATCCTCTATTTCCATTTTTTTTTGTTATTACTTTGAACATTTTAGCTTGCATATGTAAATGATCAAAATCTAAAGTTAACAAATATACTTACTCTTATCTTAAATAATTGAGAACATTAGAATGCTTTAACATCAGTTGTCTGATTTGTAACGTATACACTATTAGTGTCATCTATTTTATTCTTATCTTAAAAAAATTTCCACAAGATATTAACATTGTTGTATGTGGTTAATATTAATTTAGATTTACTCCTAATTTTTTCTCTTTCTTCTCTTAAGTCCTTGTTATATCTCAGTCCTTCCAGCTGGGGTTACTTTCCTTTTGCCTAGTATACCCTTCTTTTAGTTTTGGTAGCAAACAGTTTTTACTTATCTTAGATTACTTAAAAATTTATTTTTACTTTTACTAAGTGAACTTAGTCTTTTATTTTGCCCTCATTCACATAGGGTATTTTCACTTAGCAAACTGAAGATAACATCACTGACTTTGCTGTTTTTGAGGAGTCAGCTATAATTCTGAATATTCTTCTTTTGAAGGTAATCTGTCTTTTCTCCCTGACTGCTTTTAAAATCTTCTCTTTTCTTTGGGTCTCTTCAGTTTTTTTATTTTTCCTGCTCAAGGTTCTTGAATCTGTGGATTGATATCTTGCATCATTTCTGAAAAATTATCACCCATTATCTCTTCAAGTATTATCTCTCTTATCCCCTCTGTTCTTTATAGAAAACTCTGATTAGGTGTATGCTAGAACTTCTCATTTTGACCTTCTTGTCTCTTAACCTCTCTTTTATATTTTCCATTTCCTTGCCTCTTTATGATGTATTTTTGGATCATATTTTGAGACATTTCTTTCAGATTATTAATTTTCTCTTCATCTTTATCTAATATGCTTTAAACTGCAAGTGAGGTCAGCCCATGGTATGAATTCTCAATGAAGATTATTTTTTCTTCCACACAGAGAAAATGTTTGAGTTGGTCTATTTTACTTGCAACCACTGAGAGTTATTGTCTCTGGCTTGCCTTTTCAATGAAATTTATCCTTTTGTGGTTCTTGTTTTATGAGAGGAGAGGGTCTCCTGTTAGAATTCCCACCTTGGCTGGGCCTTGAAATTTGTCTTCTGCACCCTTCCCCTAAAGACCATGGAAACAGAAGTTTGCTGGGTTTGGAAAATTTCCTCAAGATAAGATCCAGCTTCAGCACTCTGTTTACCTCTCTGGGTCTCTAGTATGTCTTGCTTTATTGCTAGGTCAGTGATATGTTCCAAAAGATTTTTTTAAAATATTTTATCCTGGGCTTCCCTGGTGGTGCAGTGGTTGAGAGTCTGCATGCTGATGCAGGGGACACAGGTTCATGCCCCAGTCTGGGAAGATCTCACATGCCGTGGAGTGGCTGGGCCCGTGAGCCATGGCCGCTGAGTCTGCACGTCTGGAAAAAAAAAAAAAAAAAAGAAAAAATAATATATATATATATATTTTTTTTATCCTGATTTTTTTAGTTGTTTTGTCAAATTTTCTGGTCTCAATCAAGTTTTTTCTTTCCCCTTAAATCACAATTCTCTATGTGTCCTCAGTGATTGAATCAATGAGTCTCATCACTTTAGGGGAAGGACAGATGGAGTCATTCCAGCTGAAACGAAGAATTCATTGTTTAGAGCCTCAAATATGCCCTAATATTTAGACTGTAGTGAAGCAACAATCTAGAAATCTGAGGCTTTTTTATTTAGAGAGAGAAATGAGATCTTCAAAATACCAGAGGCTGTGGTTTGGGTAGCCTGAGCCAGTGGCTAGATGAATTATATGCCTAAAACTGAGGGTTTGCAGCATGGTGAGAGCCAACATAGAGCCAGGGGTGGAGAGGTGGCACGGAGACAAATAGGCCCAGCGTAGGCCAAGAAAAAAAACTGTGAGTTGTGCTAATTGTAGGCTTTTCTTCAGAGGTTTAGGAAGGCTAAAACCTAGAGAGCAGAAAGGATAACTTACTTCTCAGCTGGAGGTGAACAGGTATCAGCAGGTTGCCCAGTATCCAAAGAGGAGAAGAGCACATCCTTAGAGATCTTTGAGGGTCAAGGACAAGTACCACATATAGACCATGAACCCTTTTTCCCAGTGGTATATGGTTTATTGAACTTTCACCTATGCCCAGAAACCACATTGAGGCAGGGGAAAGGAAGGGTATATCCTTGAAAAGAAATAACAGTTCTGGTAAGAAGTTTGAACATTTAATTTGATTCAATATGTATCCAAAAGTACAGAGCTAAAAACTAGACAAAAAGGCTTTTCCAAATTGGCAGAAATGGGGACACTTCCAATTGGAATATTAAGTTTCGCACCCGCCTGGAGGTGGACAGGGATGCCTCATAAGGAAGTGTACTTTCTTATACACGGAAAGAGAACAATTTATAATTATTGTAGACTTCACAGATATTGTGCTTACATTTTTTTCAACCTCAGTATACAGGTAAAGTAATTCAGTTAACTAATTAATTGACTTAAATGATGAATGGTAATTATATTAGGAAATCTAACTTAACCATATTCCTTTTAACATTTACCTTTTAAAACAATAACATTTTTGCTAATAGTTTAGAATTTGCCAACTAAATGATCTTAGGAATGAAAATGGATTGCCCCACAGTTCTCTAGCCATTCAAACAGAACAGTAGCTTTTAGTGAAATGGTTAAGAAGTCACTGTACTCCAACAAAACCCTGGCTTTGACCTGTAAACTAAACAGAAAGGACTAAGGCACTAAATAAACTAAAGTGAGGAAAATGGACCATGTATTTCAAAATGACTCAGCCTAAGGATCGTCTTATTTCTTGAAATGTTTGAGGAAGAGAAGAAAACACTTACCAAGCAGAGAACAGAGATAGTTCTCATTCCAATTCAATGCACTCTACTTGACTTCAAGTCTGGATTCATCTTATGTGAAGGAACCGTATTTTCTTCCAGCCCCACTTCCACATAATTGACTTTTTAAGCAAAAAGATGATTTTACCTATGTGTAATTAAGCACAATTAACTTTTTCTTGGAAAGACTTTACATATAAATAGTCTGTAATTAGGAAATGTGATCTTCATATTGTGGGATTCAGAACCCTTTGATCACTATAAGCATCTATGTTAATTTTATTCCAGATTTAATCTACCAACTTTATTACTTATCTAACCACTATTTATTATATATTTAGGCAATGCAGACAGAGCAAAAATGGAGACAGACATGGTCCCTACCTTCATGGAGCTTACAGTTTAAGAAGTATAGGCTGTGTGTCAAAAAGGAAGGAACCAGAAAAGGACAAAGGCAGACTCTGTGAATAAAGGACAAAGAAGGGAGAGAAAGAAGAACTCACAGAAAAAGTTTGGTGTCCCCTTTCAAGGCTGTTTGCTGAGCCAGTTTATTCAGCCAGAGAGTTAGTATGAGGAAAGTTAGCTAGAAAGTTGTCTGAATGGGCTTGAAAATTAAGTCAAACTATTGAATCTAAGAAAACTATCTAAGAAACACTATCCTGAGTGAGATTCAAAATCTTCTGCAAATTCCTTGACTAGAACTTTTCAAAAAAGAATGATGACCAAGGGAAGATTTCAGGAAATATGTATAATGAGAATTTTTTTTGTGGTGACTCAGAGTACATTAATACCAAACTATTTACCTCTCTCAGTGGTGGCAACTGATTTCACCTTTTTCTCCTTGTTAAATATTATTCTTTCTAAAAGGCAATTGATGTTATGTTTTATGAGCAAATAAGATTTCATGTATCTTGGTACATCAGTATTTTTAAAATATGTTAAAACCTCCTAAAACCACAAGATGAATGAATTATTTTGGTTAATTCTGTGACTAACTTCACTGGAATAATTTCTAGAGACTCAGGTTCTCACCCTTATGGGAAAAGTCATAAATTGAGAAGTTGTACTTCTTAACATTTAATGGTAAAATGCAATGGATTTTCATATTTGAGGATGAAATCATTGCAAAAAGTAAATCTAAAGAGACTTAAAATTTTAGAATGAGCCACTGGATAGTGATTTTAATCTCTCTAAATTACTGAAGTAAAATATATCTATTTGGAGGGGCCCATGTTAAACAAAGCATGTTAAAAGTACATATTTTATTAATCTGTTAAGAGATGATGATAGCTAGCTGTCAGTATAAAGGAAGGAAAAGGAGATGTAGAAAGGCCCAAAAGAAAAAATTGAAGAATCTATTAATTTATTAGTAATAAATAGATAAGGGAGGGCCAATTTGACTAAGAAATTTAGGTCACTGGTTAAGAGCTGGACTCCCAAAAGAAGCACAAGCTGCCTCTGGTTGTGAGAGAGAGATGAAAAAGAAAAAGCAGAATTATCAATGTAAGGGAGCACCACAGCTCATCAAAGGTCTGCTGACCACGCAGCTGTGCCATGGCGTAGTGTGAACACGTAGAAAACCAAAATGAAATGAATGGGAACATTAGAATTCCAATGGAGAAAATGGAAGGAAAGGAAACAGCACTCCAGTCAGTTTAATCCATGTTTTTGTTGTCCTTCATTATCCTGACACCATATTTCTCTATTTCTATGAAAGACAATGTAAAAGTGCCTTAAACATTAGAACAAGGTTTGAGGTAGCTTGAAAGAACTGCCAGTGATAGCTCATACATTTGGAAAGTTTTGAAACCCATGATAATTGTTCATCTCTTTGGATTGAGTTTCTGTGATGTCATGGAGAAGACTCTCGGCCTTCATTCATCTAACTGGAACGCAAAGGAAGCCATCTGAAATCAGCAGTGCTGCGGTGGTGTTAAAGCCACTGTCTGCGGTGGTTACCACCTGTTATGAGACATGTTTAGTGAGTGGAAGGATCTAAAAATAACTAGGGGCTAAGATAGCACATTTCAGATAAATTCATCAGCGTTATGGCATGTTTAGGATATTGAAAAACAACCTTAGTACTGCATCTTAACTCTATGAACTCAGACTGACTTCTCACAGACTAAGCTCAAGGGAGAATTGCCTTTCCCTTCCGTGGTTCCGAAAGAAAGAAAAGGGGGAAATATTAGCTATTTTACACAAGATGTCAATGTGACAGTCATTTTTTTTTAAATAAATTTATTTATTTATTTTTGGCTGAGTTGGGTCTTTGTTGCTGCGCTTGGGCTTTCTCTAGTTGCAGCGAGCAGGGACTACTCTTCATTGTGGTGCGAGGGCTTCTCATTGCTGTGGCTTTGTTGAGGCGCATGGGCTCTAGGTGTGTGGGCTTCAGTAGCTGTGGCTTGCAGGCTCTAGAGCACAGGCTCAGTAGTTGTGGTACACAGGCCTAGTTACTCCGCGGCATATGGGATCTTCCCAGACCAGGTCTCGAACCCATGTCCCCGGCATTGGCAGGCGGATTCTTAACCACTGCACCATCAGGGAAGCCCTTGACAGTCATTTTTTAATGAGAAGACTGTTCTTCTCTTTCTCCTCCACCAATTCAACCCTTGCTACATGATAGTTTGTCTAAAACTAGTACAAATTTTGATTTGCTCTGAATTGCTTAATATTTTTGTTGTGGAAGAATTACAGGTCCGTCTTGAACTTACTTCTTGAAGAATTATACAACTCCACTCCTCCACCACCTCTCATATTAAGTAAAACCCTTATACCCTTATAGGAAAGTTTCAAATGAAAATATACAATGTTTGTCATAACCTTTGGTATTTCTTCTCAGTAACAATAGTAAGGGAAAGTGACCCCATGTTTCTCCATTCATAATAATAGACACATATCTAAATAAATACTACCCTCTGCAATTTAAATTCTCAGGTTCTCAGTGAAGGTCAAGAATACAGTAAAACTTCATTAATTCAAATTTCGCTTATTTAGAAGTACAATAAGTTAGACTCATGGTATGCCACTATTATGAACACATTTACTAAGCAAAATATTATACAAAAATTATAAAGGAAAAAACATGAGACTGAAAAACACTCATGAGAGTTTTAAACATTTATTTATATTGCTTTTCTCCTAATTAAATGAAATTAATGTTATTTACTGACTCATCTTGCAAACAAATTAGAGCATTAGATGCCATTTCAGAAGATTTAATCTTCACAACTTTCAGATATTTTTTATATTTATTTAAAACGCATTTCCTTGAACTATATGATTGTTGAGTATAATTGCAAGATTCTAATAGCTCTTCAAGGGAGTATAAATTAGTAAATTATTACTTGCTGTACTAGCTTTAAAAAAATGTTCTCCCCTTCCATAAACTAAAGGCCATGTGTCTTGGTCTGTACTGGTCTCACGTGCCAGCACATCTCCCCAGCCCCTGTGTATCTGTATCTTGGTCGTGTCAGACGGACACTGACAGGACACCAGGACCACCTCTGCAGTGATTGCCTGAACTTTTTGCCTGCTCAATATGGCTCCCCCTTTTGGGGGGTATTGGTACCTATATCCCCTTTAGGAAATTTCCTCTATTTTTAGTTCATGTGGACTATGGCATCTTTGCTTAGGGTCCTCAGAAAGAGGAGCCTGAGGCAAATGGCTTATGTGCTACTACTTAGTTAGGGAGTACAGTCCCAGGGAGAAAGAGTAAGAGACAAGCAGAGAAGGAAGAAAAGCCAATATAAGAACGTGCTATCAAGCTGTCCTCCAAGGAGCCTTTTAAACAGTATTCTTAGGAGAGTTTCTCCTGGAGAAGAAAGAGGGAAGAATTTATCCATCAGCTTCTATCTCCCTTTGGTCAAAGGTTTGCCCAAGGTTACACAACTGGAGTGGTGGGTTAAAGATTCAAATACAGGAAGTCTGGCTCTAGAGCCCTTGGCCATTCATCACATGTTCTCATAAATGTTAGTCATTGATAAGAACTAAGGAGAAAGTAGAAGCAAGGATAGTGGGCAGGGCAGGATTTGGAAATTTTCAGTTGACAAGAGATGTGGCTTCACTGAGGTGATATTTGAGTACAGACCTGAAGATCAATAAGATCTCTAGGGAAAGAGCATTCCAGGAAATGCGTAGAACTGAGATGCTGTGTTTGATGGATAATGAAGTAAATGTGGCAGCAGCAGTGTGAGTGAGAGGAGAGCAGCAGGACGTAAGGCCAGAGAGAAGAGAGGGCTACAGATCATGCAGGGCCTTGGGCCATTGTAAGACCTTTGGCTCTTACTCCAAGATGGGAAGCCATTGACAGGTTAGGAGCAGAGAAGTGATATGCTCTGACTGAGTATTAATAGAATCATTAGGATAATAGAGAAAAAAGGGGCCAAGGTAGAAGCAGGAATAAGCAGTTATAAGGCTTTTGCAATTTCTAGGTGAGAGAAACTAGTGTCTTTGTCCGGGGTGGTGGGAGTGGAGGTGATGAAGTGTAATTGGGCCCTTGATATATTTTGAAAGTGGAAGCAGGTTCTGCTGATGGATTAAGTTAGAAATAAGTAACAAAATAAATAATTAGAAAAGGCCTTATATTGAGAAATTTGAAAAGATATTTTGACTAACTCACGGGATAATGAAGAAATCCTAATGAAAATTTTAAAAGGAAATGTTTAGAACCAAAGAAAAATATGTGAGATGCAGCTAAAGCATACTTGAAGGAAATTTACAACTTTAAATGCTTATATTAAAAGAGAAGAGAGACTAAAATTTAATAATTAAGTATCCAACTCGAGAAGTTAGGAAAATAACAGCAGAATGCGTTCAAAGAATTAGAAGGAATTATCAATAGTAAATTAGAGAAATCAATATAACATATGGTAAGTATAAAACAGAACCAACAGTCAAAAAACTGGTTCTTTTAAAATATTAATAAAATGTATATACTTGGCCAAACTGATTAATTTTAAAAAAGCAGGTAAATAATATTAGGAACAAAAGAAAGATATAAGTATAGATGCTGAGAAATTAAGAAAATAATTAAAGGATATTATAAGTAAATTTATGTTAATAAATATTATAACTTAAATAAAATGGCCAAATTCCTGGACAAAAGTAATTTAACAGAATAGAATCAAGAAGAAATGGAAAGCTTGTATAGTCCAATAATCATAGAAAAAAATAGAATCAGTAGTTAAAAATCTCCCCACAAAGAGAACACCATTACCAAATAGTTTTATTGGCAAATTCTACCAAACATATAAGAAACAAAATTTCAGAATATTACAAAAGAAGTAACACTTCCCACCTCATTTCATGAGGCTAGGATAAACTTGATACCAAACCTTGATGAGGATAGTTTAAGAAAATTACATGTTAATATCATTTATGAACATACAAGCAAAAATCCTAAAGAAAATATTAGCAAATTAAATACAGCAATCTGTAAAAAAGGTAATACACGGTGACCAATTTGGATTGATCCAGGAATAAAAGATTAGCTTAAAATTTTTAAAAATTAATATAACTAATATATAACCAATGAAAGGATAAATAATAATATGAGCACATCTCAATAAATGTAGGAGAAAGAACTTTACATAACTCAACATACATTTAAGAAAAAAAATCTTAACAAAATGGGATTGATAGGAAATTACTTAACCTGCTACAGAGTATTACAGTCCTAAACAGACTTTAAAAAAACTAATTGAGCTGTTTCTTAAATGTATATGACATGGTAAAGGGAGAACAAGAGCCAATTTCCAAAGAAGAATAATAAGGTGAGGGTACTTGCCCTGCCAAATATCAAGATTTACCAGATATAATCAACACAGTATAGTACTGGACAGGGAGAGAGAAATTGGCAAATTGAAGAAAACAGAACACACAGAAACAGACCCACACTTAAATGGAGGTGTCATATTTTATAAAATGGTTACTGCAGGTTAATGGGAAAGTAATTGTTGCCAGGACAAAAGAAAGAGAGAGAGAGAGACAGACAGACAGAGACAGAGAGAGAGAGAGAGAGAGAGAGATGAAAGAAAGAGAAAGAAAGAAAGAAAGAAAGAAAGAAAGAAAGAAAGAAAGAAAGAGAAAGGAAGGAAGGAAGAAAGAAAGGAAAGAAAGAAAAAGAAAGAGAAAAAAAGAAGGGAAGGAAGGAAGGAAGAGAGGGAGGGAGGGAGGGAGGAAGGAAAGAAAGACCTTGGACCTTGCCTATCATCATCTCTGATCATCCCTTCCTTCATTTAATCTCCTTCCACAAATGTCTGTTTCTGTGAATGGCAATACCATTTACCCAGTTGTCCAAGCTACAGACCTGGGAGCCATCCTTGCCTCTTTTTACTCCCTGAACATCATGTTCTATTAATTCTCAAATCTGATACATACACTGTCCCATCCTTTTACCCCTCCTTTACCGCACTAACTCCTACTAAGACTTCCGATCTCTTACATGGCATTTCTGAGTTAGGTTCTACTCAGTGGTCCCATCACACCTTGTACCCTGTTGTTATTACACTCACGTTATTGCAATTGCCAGTTTATTTCTAGGTAAGTTTCTGAGCATCCCCTAGAAATTCCTCGACGATGAGTATCCAGTCTTGTTCATAGTTTTATTTCCAGTGTCTAGCACTGTGCCTGGAATATAGGAAACAATTATTAAATATTTGGATAATGCATGAATTAATAAATAAATAAATATGTGAATGATGGCTACAAAGTAACCAAATTCTACAGCTGAAATATTTGAAATTTGTTTAAGCTTTATCATTCACTCATCTCACTCTGTTATTTGAAGTGTTCCCCAAATAGATTTAGTTTAAGACAATATTATTTCGGGTTGTAAAACCACTTTTCATACAGTCTTCCTTTCTTCACATAGATTAGAGATATTTTATACAGGAGCAAAAAACATTCCAAACTAATTCAGTTCTGTATTTCCAGAATGATGTTTCTCTGAAAGGGAATAAATCTTCCATGTTGTAACACAGCACAGGTTGTACATACATTTTAAAAATTTCTATCTTTCCTCTTCATTAAAATAAAACGTTAATTAGAATTGTCTGGAACATCTTTAGGTGCCCAATACATGTTTGATGAACGAATAAAATATTAAAGGTATAAGCAAGTGTGCTTATTTTTTTATATATAGGAATGACTCTTCCTATTCACTTATTATCAATTTTCTTGTCATTTCTTTCTGAAGGAGTTTGATTGGCCAATAGAAGGGCTGCTTCTTCCAAACGGTCCTCCCATGAAGAAACCCATCTCTAAGACACCGGAGCAATATGTCCCTGTGAGACTCAGAGTTTTGCGGAATGGAGACAAGAACAAAACCAGAGCCCTTATTATAATCAGTCCAGACATCTCACCTAGGCAGAAAATGCAGTAAGAACAACTTGTTCATATTTCGCATCAAGCATACTTTCTAATTTCTACAGATTTTTGTCTTCTTGATTACAGATGTTTTTCTGGGGAAATTTTGTGTTTAATCTTTAAAAAGGGCTCCCATATTGATATTTGGAGGTAAAAATAGATACTAAAATTCATTTAGTTTCTATGTTAAGAACTTAATTTGAACACTGGTGATTTAGGCTGGCCATGAGAGAACGTGAGTTAGAAATAAGTAGTTCTGATAAAAAAAAGTTTTATGATCAATATCTATTTTGAATTAGCATTATTGTTTGGGTTTATTAATGTATTTTGAAATAAATGAGCTCATAAATTCCTTCTTAAATCTAATTTTGTAATTTCTTATTTAAGTTAGTATTTACTTTGTTATTATTTACATTATTTAAGTTATTACACACAATTATTTACATTTAGATATTTGGAATATTTAACGAACAAATACAGTTCTCAAAATATAACTTTACATAATCTATATCCTTGCCTTGGAATAACATTTTAAAAGTTTACCATCCTAGAAAAGCATCGATCTGCCCTTTAGCTTACGTTATGAGGTTGGAATAAAATCTTCCCAAACATCCAGTATTTCTGCAACATTGGAGAAAGTCACCTGCTGTATTTTCATTACATTTTATGACAAAAGGAATCATAGATCAGGGCAAAACTCTGATGTAAAGAATGAATTAAACACATTGTTTCTCATATTATTAGCTGTGATATTACCTCTTGACCTTTCTTTTGAGATGTTTAGAATATTTGAGGCTGCTGATAATAGTTTAATATTACTTTCTTCACATTGATTAAATATACTTCATACATCACTGAACAATGAGTAACATTCAGATCGGCTGTCCACTGAACTGCCTATAAAGATGATAAAGTAAAATTTTAATCTTCAAAGTAAAGTCAACCCTGAAATTGAAATCTTTGACGCATACATTTCATAATTAGCTCATTCTACTAGACATAAAATGTGAGGGTAATGCCCTTAAAGTAGTATATGACTTTTTTTTTAACATGCAAAATTAACAGGTAATTTCTATCCCTTCCTATCTTTATGTGTCTCAAAATTATATAGAGATTTAATCTGATCAATTTATGTTTTAAAATGCATGATTCAATCAGGTAATCCAAACGTAATTTGAGAGATTTGTTAATTTGGACAGCTATTCTAGTAGAGAGTATGTGAAACTCTCTGCTAAGTTCATGGAACAGTGTGTCCTGGTTAATCAAATATTCATTTTGTTCTCTACATGAATTAATTATTCCCAAATAATTAAAACACAGTGGCATACATTTGACATCAAAACTCTACTGAATATAGTTTAATTTTTCTTGGCTGATTCAGAAAATTTTCTACAGGATCATCAATAGCATTCCCCACACCTTCCCCCGAATCTTTCTGTAAGTACTGGTAACAGAAGATTTAAATAGGGAGTGTTTTGGTTAACATTACATTTGAACACTGTATCTTTCATTTAATAAAATATAAAGATTCTAAAAACACACAATTCTTTCTTACTTGAAAATTTGAATGATGTATATTGCAATTCTTTTACTGTGATCGTCATTAATTTTTTATTAAAAACATTTTTAGTTTTGGATTGATAACTGAAACAGTATCTGAGTAATATATGAATAAACATATAAATATGAACAGTATATGAATAAAACATCAAAGGCAAAATGAATGTAATCTCTGCATTTTCTTCAAAGTTGATAAATTCACATCTCAGAGTGTTCAACATTATTGGAAAAGGATTCAGATATTGAAAATTTATTTTCTTATATAAATTTTTCATAGTATAAATGTTTGTGAAGTTTAATATTTAATTGTGGTAGTATTTGAAATCCTATATTTTTAAGAAAGGCATTTTTTAGAGTAAATAATGATAAATTAAAACCTCACTATTTATTCACATACTTAAACAAGCTGAATGATAATTGACAATGTATACTGCCATATCAATCAAATCTTGGATCATTTTTTTCAGAAATGTTGACACTGAAAGGAAAGGGAATGTGAAAAATTTTGTCACTAAATATTCTGAAACAGAAACAAACCAGACTGGATTTCACCAACTTTTGGAGAGGTAAATACTACCCTAAATGCAAAGATATATTCCATTCAAGTGCCTGAATGATTATAACACAAAATACCTATGTACCTATATAAGAAAACAATTGTTAATATAGTGATTCTGGAGTTTTTAATCTGTGAAATATGTAAGCTATAAGTACATGATACCAATGCTAATTAATATGTTTTTCCCCAAAATTTCTAGGTCTGGTGGTTTCCCCTAGCTTCTGAACTACAAACTCTGTAAATTATCCCCATTAAAAAATATATATTTCACAATTTTACAGCACTTTGGTTTGAATTTGTTTGAACTGAGGGCAGGATATTTACCTACTTTAAATCAATTTTTAAATGTCACTAATCTATACCATATTTTTATTATACATTATTATAATAAAAATTTTATTATACATTATTATAATAAAAATTATTTATAATTTATAATTACATTATAATTTTTCTTTTCATCAATATTTTCCTACCCAAACAAGATTTATTCCCATAGAATTTGATAGCTGTTCAAAAGTAGAGCACTTGGTATAAACTTTTTCACAAAATATGTCTTGCTGAATATGAGAGTGTAGTTTTATAGAATTTAAGGAAAATTATGCTATCCTTTAGTAATTTAATAATTCACTTTAGACGGTTTCGAGGATCTTTTGTTGTTGTTGATTCTTCCATCTGCAAAGCTGAAGGGAGACCTAACAGCATAACAAGACCCATTTAAAAATAATAGATATAGACCGTTTTTGTTGATATTTAAATTTGCAGGAAACATGGAGCATTGGAAAAACCAGTCCTGAGAGAACAAAGTCAGAGATAAGACTGCTTTTCTGGATACTCTGTAAATCCAAGCCACATGGTTATCAGTCCTAACTCTTGGTGTGAGGGTCAAAGGACTTCATGTCTAGGACCCTTGCCCCCATGTATTGGGTTGGCCAAAACGTTTGTCTGGATTTTTCTGTAACATCTTAAGGAAAGACCCGAATGAACTTTTTTGGCCAACTCAGTAACAGAGAAATCCTGAACTGCTCACTCAGTATCTCAGCCTCAGTTTCTTCCCTGTTATTCTATGATGATGCCCTCTCAGGAGGCCATATGATGTAGTAAAAGACCCAGAGAGTTTTAGGTTTGAATTTCAGCTTTTGTACTCACTAGCTTTGTGACCTTGGGCAAGGAACTTAATCTCCAGGCTCAGTTTCCTTATCTGTAAAATGGGCTTCTCAGAAAGGGTGTGAGAATTAAACGCGAGAGTAGACATGAAGTGCTTGCAGTGCGTGATCCATTTTAATAATGTGTTGCTGACTTATATGTGTCAGGTGCTTTACAGGTATTCACACATTTAATCTGTAAGATATCCCTATGAGATAAGTACTGTTACATCTCCCTTTTACTGATGGGGAAAATGAGGCTCAGAGAAGTTAAGTAACTTCTCCAAGGTTACACAGCCAATACATGAGAGGGCTAGAGTTTGAACCCAGGCAGTTTGACCACAGAGTACACATTCCTTATTAGGCACTTAAGAGCCAGTTCTTTTCTTCTCTCTCCATTGATGTTGGCTGGCACATGAACTAGTTAGAGGAATTCAATACAGAGGAAACAGCTTATCCCGTTCTCTCCAACCCACCTACATGGGCCAGTTGAATTCAGCACTATTAAAATAGGGTTTCCACAGAACTTGTTGGAAAGTTCCTGATACGAGTCTACTATTTGTACCCTGAAAATACTGTGCAATATTAAGGGTCTGGGCTAGTAAAAGGTAACAACTTAGTAAACTACTTCCTATATATAAAATTTGAAGTTTTAAGAGTTACTGAAGACAGGGTGATTCTGTAGATGAAGTTAAGGAATATATGCCCGGTGGTAGCTACATCAAACTAAAGATGTGTTCTTCAGTGGTTGCTTATGTTTTGCCAGTGTAGCCAGTGCAAAGATAACTCTTCTAAAGCACAGTAGTGAATTTAGATCTGAATTTTAGCATCTACTGTTGGATTTGCATTTCAGAAAAGAAAAGAAGTATAAAAAAATAAAAAAAATAAAACAGGTTTCCAAAAAAAGAAGAAAGAAAAATCCACCAGCTTCCCCTTCACTTTACTCTCCCACTTGTCCTAAAACTGGTTACTCCCATAGTCCAAAATTCTCCGAGGAAAATGTGAGTGGGATCAGATTATCATGATTGTAACTCTCCTTAGGTCATGCTTGGATTTGGGGTGAGTAGCAGGAATTGGGTTGGGTCTTTGGGCAGCATCCAGAGAGAATGAAGCCAATCTTCTGGTTGGGGCTCAATTCTCTTACAGTTCTCCCTCCCACCCGCCCCGCAATACCTCCACCCGACAATTCCTATGCATGAGAAACCCAGTCCAGTTCTCACCAGCCCATCAGCTTCCAGAGTTGTGACAGGAGAGGGAGAGACTTAATTCCCACTGGCTTATTTCCTTCTAAGACCTCTCAGAAAAATGGAGGGCCTAATTACCTGCTCGATTGCTTTTGGCCATCTAAGGTAATAAAATTGAGAAATATTTTTCATACAGCTGAGTCTTCTTGATGAGCATAAAGTCACTTCTAACTCATTTACTCTAGACAGTACATTCTAATATAAAACAGCATTCTTTAGAACACGACCCATCACTCTGTTTAGCTCTACTTCCTCTTCCCCAGAATTCCACCTCTTTACCTCTACCCTAAACTGACTATATAGATTCCAGCCTCTCCACCTCCAGCCCATCTTGCACTTTTCTGACAGTTAACTTTCTAAAAAGCAGACCTGCCAACACCATACCTCTACTATAATTCCTTCAATGACTTCCTGATACTTAACGGGATAAAGGCCACATTCATTAGTCTGGCATCCTAAGTGCTTTCAGTTGGTTTCCATCTTTTTTACCAGCTTCATCTGGCTCTACCTCTTGCCCACAAACTCAGCTCCAGCCATATAAAACTTCTCTAAGTCCTGACCCTACTTGGTTAACTCTGGTTTATTCATCAAGGCCCACCCCGAATGTTACTTCCTTACCTGAGGCTTCCCTGGAAGAATTCATTGTTTTTCCCCTGTGTCCTCACCTCCCTGGCCAGGTGCCTGTGACAGCGCCCACTAGTTCATATCACACTTCAGTTGCTGACTGGTCTCTCCCCGCTACTAGAGAAGGAGCCCTTCAGGAAACAAGGAAACTGTATCGTTCATCTCAATATCCACAGGGCTGGCCCAGAGCTTGTTTGAGGGGGAAAAAAATCACTGTTTAATGTTTAACCTGGCAAAAATTTCCTATTTGAAAGGGAGTTAAAGAGCCATATATAGGGATCACTTCTGGTGGAGAGAGATGAGGAACTGCTGGGTGATGGATGTAACTTTGGAGAGAGTAGAACTTCAACAGCAAAAGCTGAAGAAGGTTTTTAATGTAGAAGGGAGAACAAGAGAAGAGGCACACAAATAGGAAAGTAGGGGCATACTGAGGAGTGAAAAATAAATAATGATGTGGGTTTTTTTGTTTTTTTGATTTGTTGATCATGCTTGGTACTGTGCTAAGCATGTTTCATAATCAACCCTTAATCTTCACAGCAACCTTGAAAGGTAAGAAATTTAGGCTTAGAGAGCTTAAATAATTTGCCCAGTCTTACAAGTTGGAGAGGGAGAATGAGACTCAAAAGGGGGCTGCTGGTTTCCAGAGCCAAGCTCTTGACTATCCCACAGTTCTGCTGAGCTAGTTGTAGTTAATGATCCAGGCCCGTGATTTCTTTTATTTCCTCTCTTCTCTGCTGGAAACTTTGCATGTACAAGGTCAATTTTTGTGTCTCTTATTACAGGTGCACTGAAATTTTAAATTTACCTTCTGCAGCTCGGAGATTGTTCAGTGAAAAGGGGAAGGAAATCTTTGCCCTAAAAGACCTTCAAAGAGATGAACTGGTAAAGACATGAGCGTGAAACTGGAAATATTAATATATTGATACTATTAAAAGGAAAGCGTTTTTAAATATAAGACTTCAAGCACCATTTTTTTCCTGTTATTTTTTCTCAGAATTATCCTAATTCAGCAACCATCAGAAAGTAATAAGAATAGCTGATTGTTGAGCGCTTACTATGTGTCAGGCATGATTTTCAGGGCTGTATGTAATAGAACTCATTTAATGCTCATCACAACCTCTGTTATAAATGAGGGCAGAAACTGGAGAAGACCACATTATTAACCACTTGTGGTTTCTGCCCTATTCTTTTTTTTTTTTTTTTTTTTTGAGGTACACGGGCCTCTCACCGTTGTGGCCTCTCCCGTTTTAGAGCACAGGCTCCAGACGCGCAGGCTCAGCGGCCATGGCTCACGGGCCCAGCCGCTCCGCGGCATGTGGGATCCTCCCGGGCCGGGGCACGAACCCGTGTCCCCTGCATTGGCAGGTGGACTCTCAACCACTGCGCCACCAGGGAAGCCCCTTAACTTTTTTTTTTTTTTGGCCCTACTTTTTTAAGGGGGTAGATTCTGTATTCTTTTCGAGGCCTTCAAAATGTAGTTATTTAATGATTTCTTACTAAATGATTGTTTTACCTTTTCAGAAAAAAATAATCATATCTAGTTTTTCACACACTCTATTTGGGAGGCTGGAGAAGGCTGAGAAGTGGAAGGACTTTAGCTGCCCAGCCTTTCCCCCGATTTACGGAATTTACGGTATCAGCTTGAGAAGAAAACCTGCCTTGATTGATGCCTGAAATTCTTTGAACAGAGAACCAAGCTTGTACCAAATTATCAGAACTTGACTCAGACTCTGAATGTAAAGACCCCTTGAAAGAGTCTTAAACCCAAGTACCAGTGACTAATAGCAGAGGCAGCATGGCAGAGTGGAGACCCTCTGTTCTTGGAGTCTGGTAGACAGTGTTGTTGTTTTTCTAAAATTTATTTATTTATTTTTATTTTTGGCTGCATTGGGTCTTTGTTGCTGCACTTGGGCTTTCTCTAATTGTGGCGAGTGGGGGCTACTCTTCATTAGGGTGCGCGGGCTTCTTATTGCAGTGGCTTCTCTTGTTGCGAAGCATGGGCTCCAGGCGCGCGGGCTTCAGTAGTTGTGGTTCACGGGCTCAGTAGTTGTGGCTTGTGGGCTCTAGAGCACAGGCTCAGTAGTTGTGACCCACGGGCTTAGTTGCTCCGTGGCTTGTGGACTCTTCCCGGACCAGGGCTTGAACCTGTGTCCCCTGCATTGGCAGGTGGATTCTTAACCACTGCACCACCAGGGAAGCTCTAGACGGTGTTTTGAATTCTAATTCTATCACTGCCAAGTTTTCTGTTTGTTTGATTTTAATATTTTGGTTTTTCCTGCTGTGCTTATTCACTGTGTTATTTTAGAAAGAATTTAAGGTAGATGCATTAAAACATATGACACAAAAAGGTAAATTTAACTTAAAGATAAGTCAATGAGGTCACCAGGGCTAAGCGAGTATGTGTGAAAGGAGGATGAGATGGACCCAGGAGTGATTGTTATATGGACCAACATATTTGCTAGAAATGAATCTGTCAACTGTTCTGAGCCACCAACATGAGGATTGAAACATGAACAGTTACATGATTAAGTATGTCCATGAGAGAAAAATAACCCTCTTGATCAGAAAGAAGATATTTTTGAGAACGTTTTCCCTGGGTCCACATACAAAGTATGTATGTAATGATCAGTCAGTGGCCTTAAAAAAAAGGCAACATTGAGTTTCTTTTTCTTTTTACCGAGTCTTTCTCAATATATTACTCTACTTTTTCCTCACTTCAAAGAAATATGTATTTATTTAAGGACATTTATGAAGTACCTATAAACAAAATCAAGAAGAAAAAGTATCATCCATAATTTCAGCATCTAGAAATATCCACATTAACATTTTGGTGCATATACTGCAAGTTCATTTATACCAGTGGTTGTCAGAGTTTTCTGTAAAGTGTCAGATAGTTAATATTTACAGACCATATGTTATCTATTGAAACATCAGCTCTGCCATTGTAGCACGAAAACATTCACAGATAACATGCAAATGAGTGGGCATAGCTGTATTCCAATAAAACTTTATTTTACAAGAACTGGCAATCGGCGAGATTTGATCCTCAGCCATAGTTTACGAACCCCCAATTTTTTTTAGTGTTTAACTTTTAATTTTTAAATTTTTTAACATCTTTATTGGAGTATAATTGCTTTACAATGGCGTGTTAGTTTCTGCTGTATAAAAAAGTGAATCAGCTATATGTATACATATATCCCCGTATCCCCTCCCTCTTGCATCTCCCTCCCACCCTCCCTATCCCACCCCTCTAGCTGGTCACAAAGCACCAAGCTGATCTCGCCGTGTGATGCAGCTGCTTCCCACTAACTATTTCACATTTAAACCCCTGATTTATACCCACTTACCTTCCCCCCATCCCTCCCTTCCTTCTTTCCTTCCTTCTTTCCTTTCTTTAAAAAATTATTTTTTCTACAACTTTTTATTTTGAAATAATTAAAGATTCATAGGAAGTTGCAAAGATAGTATGGAGAAGTGTTTTTTCAGTACAAAACCCTGTAGATCCATCAAACTTGTTGCTTTTATCAATAGTTTGTGCCTTTTGTCACTGAGTATGGTGCCAGTTTGTTTAACCATTCACCTGTTGTGTTCACCTGTTGTAGGGTGTTTTGATTGTTTCCACTTTGGGCTATAACAATGCTGCTGTGAGCAGTTGTATCTGGGATTAGAGACTCATTTCTTTGGTAGGTGTATGTTTCATGTGGAGAACACTGGATCAATCCTGATCTGTCCATTGCTCAGCAGAAGAAGCAGATCTTCCTGAGGAACTTAGCATCAGATATTTCTAAAATTCAAACTTTCTGCAGTACACGTAAGATAGAGGGTAAGCATTGGAATTATTTACTTTATATATGTACAGCCAAAAAAAAAAAAACTTGATGATATTGCTTTTTTTAAAAAAAATCCAACTTTGTTTAAACAGGTCATACTTCACCCCTGCATCTTGCTGTTTTGCTTTAGACTAATTTTTATGTTTAACAGAGTTGCATATTTTAATTCACACTGTACTTTGGATGTGCAGGGAAAACATACTTTCTTTATTTTGTCTTTAATAAATTGGGCCTTCTTTGTGAGCCCCAGCTACCCCCATCAAGGAAAACTTTAAATGTACAGTCAGGTTTAAACTTGTCCCATCCATTAATTTAAATAGTCCCTTTCGGGAAGGTTTTCAGGTTTCTCAGTTTCCAGACTCTCACTTTAGCTCTTCTCTAGGATGGAAGGAAAGAACTCGGGGTGCAGTTCCTCTTGCTTTCTGAGCCCTGCTGGCTGAAGTCCATGGCTGGGTGACAGTGTTCCATTCTTTTGGCCCAGATAATGCTTTGGGTGGGTGGTACTTCCTGCCTGCCTCAGCCTCCCCTCTGCTCCCTCTGGCCCTCTGCAGCCTGGCTGTGGTTGGGTAGCCATCTCTACAAATCTTTGCTACAGAACCTCTTGACCCCTGCTTGGCAGCCACTTCTGGAAAGCTCCCCTGCGTGGCTCTTAGTAAATCCTGGGTCATGGCTGCTCTTCCCGGAAACCAGACCCAGGTTCATGTGGCTATGCCGCAGATTGGCGTGGTGAGGACAGCTCAAGAGGTAACTCATCACCGCGTCCTGAACCATAGGCAATGTCCTCAGTGTCTCCTTGTCTAGCTAAGATTCCTGCAGCAAAGCCTGTAGGCAGAATCATGACACCCAGAGCTGGTTTTCTGCCTTCCTTTGTGTTCTGCCACAGATCCCCTCAGTCCCAGAAATGGTAGGTTTCCTCCAGGTCAACACTGAGATAAGCTAAATGGGAGCTAAAGGCTTTTGGAAAAGACCCTAAATCATGACAGTGTCATCTGACTTACATGGCCATTGTCTTGTGCCTGAATGTCAAAACTGTATTTGTACTTTTGCTTTCCTTTTGTAACAATTCTCATTCCTCATGGTCTACCACCTTCCCTTAAGGCTACCCCAGGACCAGGACAAAGGTCCTATATATAGAAGAAAAAAATCATTAATATAATTTAAAACATTATCTTATTGCATATCTTGAACACTGTACATTAAGCTTTGCATGTGTCTTTTAAGGCATTGGGAACTTTCATTGAGGAGTTTGGATGCCAGAGAATGACCTAGAGGCATACATCTAAATAATGGAACCCATTTGAATAGTTAGAATTTATAACTAACTTATTTTTGGAAAGACCTATTTTTTAGCACTTTTGACTGAGAATGTCTTGAGAGGAATTTACAAAAATTAAATTAAGTGAAACCCAATTTATTAGTTTAAAGAGCAACTATCAATTATACTTAGAATGTATTCTCTTAGACCAAATAGCTGGAAATTTTCTGCATTTTTATTTTAACACGTGTTTTCAAAATCCTAGTGCTCTGAGGTCATAACTAATATGTCCATGCAATTTGTGCATTTCTCCTCAGCTCTTGTTTTAGAAGTCCAAAGTGACATTGTGTTGGGAGCCAAGCTTGTTGTGCGGAAACCAATTTTTGGAGAAGAGAAGCAAATTATAGAACCAGAGGAAAAGCAAGTGCAAAAAAATGCTTTAACATCGGGAAATGCTTCCAGTGAAATTCTGTAAGTAATCAGTGTGGCCAGAAAAGTTACCTGGTTCCTATTTGAACTCAGCTCATTAGCTCAGTAACACCACAGAGCCCATGCAGGGAACCCACGCCAAGTTTGTGAAACTAATAGAAGTTGAAGAGCTAGTATTTAATTAGTTTCCTGGCAAAAGGATAGAGCTGGAGCTTCAGTGTTCAACAAGCACAATGATCTACTTTCAGTAATTTTGATATGATGTTGCTGTTTTTAAAAGACTGGAATCTTAGAACTGGAGACATTTATTTGAGGAATTCATCATGTTTTTGTTTCCATAAACATGGACTTCAGGAACAATTATGCTTCTTCCTTAATGTAGGTTCAAGTTGAATGCATGTTAATATAAGTTATCATCCTGGATTGCTGAAATAGCTTTCTGATTGGTTTCTATCTCCATAATCTCCTCCTGCCAGTTCACCTTGAAGTTTCATCTATAGACAATCTTTCTAAAACACAATCCTTTTTATACAGTTCTTCAATGGCTACCTATTGCAGACAGAAGACAATGTTTAGTCTGGAATCCCAAGCCCTCCTGACCCTGGTCCAGGCCTGTCATTAACCCTTATTTGTACCCCCATGCCCACCTCCACTCCACACTTTTTCTTTGTGCCACATGAACTCCAAGCTCCAGCTTGGCAGCTACAAGCTGTCTCTGGGCTGCGGCCTACTCCACTGAGGCACTGCTGCAGGCCTCTCACCACATATTCATTTCTCTCCAGCTGACTTGCCCCGTCCTTGGTCTGCGGAAGGATTCTTTATCATTGAAATCAATCATGACAATGACTGTACTAGCAATGTACTTATCAGTTCCCTCCCCTCTACTCCACCAACCACCAGCAATTTGGGAATTCCTTGAGGGCAAAAACTCTATCACACGTGTTGTGTGAAGACCAGGATAACTGACTTTTGTCATCATTTACAGAATAAATGAAGGAATCATTGAATTAGTTTCCAAATTATAAAACCAAAAATAGCAAGTCAGTTACCATTGCAATAACTGAAAATTAATTTGTATACAAATTAATTTTCATTAATCATTGGTATACAAGCTGTTTTAAACAACTGTTTCTATCCTTAATTACAAGAATATTAACTTTTATGTTAAGAATCAAACTTCCTCATTTTGATGGGTAGTTCATCTGGTCCTACATCCTGACACTAACAAAGGCACCAGAAAGCCTTTTTCAGAAAGAGTGATTTGACCTATATTGTATCTTCCTCAATTGTTAGAGAATTGGCCACAAACTTTTCTAACATTCCCTTTTGTTCTTCTTCTAAAGAATGTATCTAGCCTCTGAGTTATTATACTGCACTTGGAAAAAAATAAATAGAAAGTAAAAAAAAAAAGAAAGAGCATCTTTGAGAGCAAAGATTCTTGTTCTGATTCATAGATTTCATCAAGGCCTGAAGTCTTTGAGCTAAAAGTCTTTGAGTCCACTCAAAACATAATGCAGGAGCATGGTGACTTAATAATACTGCACCTCATATTTGAAAGTTGCTAAGAGAGCAGATCTTAAAAGTCTTCATTACAAGAAAACAATTTTTGGAACTATCTGCAGGGATAGATGTTAACCAGACATATTGTGGGGATCATTTTGCAATATATACAAATATCAAATCATTATGCTATATACCCAAAGCTAATATAGTGTTATATGTCAATTATACCTCAATTAAAAAAAAAAACATAATGCAGGAATCTCCTGCACATTCTAGGCAAGCTCGTTTGATCCAGCCTCTTCTTGAATACTCCTAGGAACAGGGAGATCACTATTTCACAAAGCGGCCCATTTTAATGTTGAAATAATAATTCAGAATACCTCTATCCTTCTATAACTCCATTGGTAAAGTAGACCCTACCCCACCTCACCCAGTTTCCATCACAATTTCCTGTTTTATTCCACTTGTGATATCCATTGTTTGTTTATTCATTTACTTATCTACTGTCTCTCTTCTTCCCACTAGAATGTAAGCTCTGTGAATCCTGAGAACTTAACTGTTTTGTTCACCACTATTATCCCCAATACTTAGAACTCTGTGCCTACAATATAGTAGATGCTTAAGAAATATTAGTTAAAGGAATGAATGATTAAATAATGACTAGTTATATGAATGAATGAATGGACATGAATCAGTAAAGCAAGATGTATTTTTAAATGGCTGTTCTAAAACTAACTTGACTGTCCTTCATTTTCTTGGGAGCCGAGGAGTATATGGATATCCCAAGTTAGAAAATCCCATCTGGATTTGGAGGAAGAATCTTGTTATGTCTAAGAATGACTTTTTTTTTGGTCTGTTTCCCTCAAAGAAATTGAGTTGGTAGGAAAGCTGTGCTTTTTATTTTCAACACAAGATGGCACTGTTGTTTCTTTAACTGTTAATGAGCTTTTTGTCTTCAGAAGCTGCTTGTGCTGCAGCTCTGAATAAGGCTGTTGTTACCCACCAATTTCATATCCGCATGTAATACTTTTGTTACATTTGAAAAGTGTATGGTCTGCTCTGCTAACGCAGGAATTGTCCCTGGAGATTTGGGTAATTCGATATTGCTTGCAGTTACATCAAATTACCGCAAGCACCTTGGTGACCACAGCCTCCCCCAGAGAACTTTATTTACACATATGCACATTTAGAGTGCTGAAGTATGCTTGCCTGTATATTTATCCTGCCTTCAGCAGAGCAGTCCTCAGTTGTGTCATGATCCCACGGAAGCAAGTGTACCCTAAACAGTGCCTGGGGATTTGATATATTCAGATCTGCATGGTGGTTATGTTTCCATTCACGATTTCATCTTAGTAAGAGGCCACAAGGCTGACTCAGTTATTCAGACTATGACTGTTTACTCTAAGTGTTTTTGTGTATTATTCTCTATCAAAACCTGGCACGTTTGTGCTGGTGCTATTTGAGTCTCTCTAGATTTTTCTATTGAGAGGAAAAGTTATTAAGATTCCTTAACATTGTCTAATGAGTAAATTTTATGAAACCTAGTAATCTAGGCTTTCTGTTCCAGACAGGATTATGACACATTTATGGAGTAGGCAAGAGTCTCATTACACGTTTGTTATGAATTTCCAAAACTACTGAGTAGTCTTAATCTTAGTTTTGAAATATAATACATGACCCCATTTTCTTCCGGAGTAAATATAACAAAGATGAATGCTGCTTATTATGTGATTGAGGGTTCATTTGCAGCTTTATATTAAAAAAATCTAAATTGTGTATTAGTAGGATGTGAATTTGCAGTGTTAGGCACCATTATGGAAATATGACTTCCAGATCCACCAGCATCATTCAGGATATTATCAGACTACACCTCAGAGAAAATTCTGTGAGTATAAATCAGATTTCTTAGACTTCTGTTTCCTTCTGAACCTTGATAGAGATTCACATGCAAGAGCCCATCTCCGAATGAAGGCTTGTCACACACTTCTCAGGTATGCCTGGCAGGAAACTTCTCATAACTTTGATGAAGATGACAGTCTTCCAAAGAAAATGGAAGAAGAGCTCTTTGAAAATGTGGAACCAGAGAAGAAATACAGGTAAAAAGTTGCAAGGGATTCCTGTTAGAGATTTCTACCTGGTCTTAGATTCACTCACTTTAGGGCAAAAATATTACTGACGATTTACATTACTGTTAGTTGCTCTTTACATCAACACACACATTTTTGTGTTTCTTGTGTTTTTGACTGAAGTATTTACAAGTACTGGTGGCAAGTACCTTCTCACTTTAGCTGTGTAATGTAATTTCTCGTTCCTGGTGTCTTTTCTATTAAAAGGGAAGCTCATCCGTCTTTGCCTCCTGAGAACTTAGGACAGAACCTGTATATTAGCTGAATGAATGTGTAAATGAACTTATGAATAAGCATGTAAAATGCCTTGATGTCTTTAAGAAATTAGTAAAATGCAATTTCTTCCTTTTTAACTTTATTTTTTCTCTGGTCAATGTCCAATGAAATGACAGGAATCTATAGTACTTGGTATTATTCCATAATCTTTATACAATTATGTAATGTTATAGCAGTTTACATGAATTAAACAGTTTTAGCACTTCAACACTTAGCATTAGTCCATGCACATAGTAGAGACTTAATAGACATTTACAAATTAATTGCCAATGCATTGTGATTTTTTTTTTGCATTGTGATTTTTAATAAGGTTTAATAAGTCTGCTTAATGCCTTAAGAGATATTTAAGTATGAGATTCCTTTGAATTAACTTATTAGTGTATCATTATTTTGGTTTATGATATTTTATGAGTCGTTAGGGAAGATTCAAAAACTTGGAGAATGGGATTCTGTTTGCCAGGGATTCTGTAGATAGAGGATAGAAATGATCATGATTTGAACAGAACTCCTTTATTTCTCTCTGTTCTGATTCATTGCCCTGTTCCTACTCCTACCTCTTTTTCCCTTCAAATTATCTCAAGTGGATTTTTTCTTTGCTGATGAATTTCTCATGTTCCCTTGGATAAATATTTATTTCTAATATAAAATAAACTCAGAATTCTACTTTTTACATCAGCTTGACAGTGCAAAGCAAGTAACATTGCTGCTGTCCTGATGATAGTGCTTCCGCATTATAAGTGAATTTGGTTCATGGCGGGTCTCTTGCCCACAGAACTTGCTATCTCCAGCACATCAGTGCACAGGACATTTTTCTGCCACTAATGGGATTTTCTTTATCTCAGCCATTCTCCAAAACAGAGTAAACTGCAGAAGGTGTGCCACCAGCAGTTTGAATACAGAGATGGGCAAATTATAAGCTATGCTTCTCCTCAGCTAGTCTTGGGGGTGCAAGGCCCCAGCCTGCGTTCAGGCATGGAGGTTGTTTTGGTGGAGAAAAAAGCAGATGATAGTCATCAACACTGGAGGTACAAGGAAGACAGCAGGTAAACCCATTATATTTGGGCCTCAATATATCAAAGGGTGAATAGGAGCCTAAGAGATCCAGCATGGTCCCCACAGACCAGGCAGGGGTATATTTGAGGACTTTGGATTTTCTATTTAATGTGGCCAATAATATTTTTAACCTACTCAAGGAAGAGAAAGATTGTGAAGTCAAACGTAAGTGCTCAGTAGTCTACACAACTCATCTGCTACAGCTTCAGGTAAGAAACGTGAACTCTAGCCTACTAGGTTCATAGTTGGGTTTTTTTGGTTTTTTTTTAAAGAAGATGTTGCGGGTAGGAGTTTATTAATTAATTAATTTATTTTTTCTGTGTTGGATGTTCGTTTCTGTGCGAGGGCTTTCTCTAGTTGTGGCAAGCGGGGGCCACTCTTCATCGCGGTGCACGGGCCTCTCACTATCGCGGCCTCTCTTGTTGCGGAGCACAGGCTCCAGACGCGCAGGCTCAGTAGTGGCTCACGGGCCTAGTTGTTCCGCAGCATGTGGGATCCTCCCAGACCAGGGCTCGAACCCGTGTCTCCTGCATTAGCAGGCAGATCCTCAACCACTGCGCCACCAGGGAAGCCCCAGGTTCATAGTTTTAATGGGCCGTTGAAGTCAAGAGAGAGCTAGACTCTCATCTAACTTATTTGTGTGATTTGAAAACATCATAAAATCAAGTAAGAATTCTAAAAAGTCCCATTTTAAAAAATTTGCAGTACTTTTCATTAACACAGTCTTCTGCGCCGCCCCACATGCATGCCTTACCTCTCTCCCCTACTTCCATCATATAACCAACTGATGTGGCTTCCACTCACACAGTGAAATCGAATTGAATTCTCACCCTAATCAGATAAATCAACCCAGTGCAATGGCTGGCCCTTGTTTGGATCTAGCTTGAAGCCCACCACTGTCAAAAAAGTTAATTCTGAGACAATCAGAAGAAATTTAAAATAGTCTGGGTACCAGATGATATGAAGGAAGTCTTGTTAATTTTGTTGGGTGTCATAATGGTTTAATGGCTATGTTTAAAAAAAGTCCTGATCACTTGGATGTATATTGTAGTATTTACAGATAAAATTAAGAGAGATCTCAGCTTTGTTTTAAAATATTCTAGCAAAGCAAAAAATTTTTTTAATGGGGACAGGGGGAGGGGATGAAACAGGCATGGCAGAATGTTGATAACTGTTGTGTCTGTGGCGGTTTCTTATACATTTCTCTCTGGTTTTGTGCATGCTTGAAATTTCTTTAACAAGAGAGATGACAACTCCTTGGTTTTTAGATGGTTTGCTTCAAAGTCTACTATTAGTGTTGTATGGTGGGGCTCCAGGGCCCTCTTCAGTCTCTTGAAATACTACAGAAAATGTGTTTGTGTATCTGTGTAATACTTTTTTTTTTCTTTTTCTGGGAAAGAGCTGTGAAGATGTGTGATGCAAAAGGCTTAGGGGATCGCTGCTTTGAGAGAGACTGTATAATCTTCAGCAGGCGGCAGCAGAGGGCCCAGCATGGACAGGAAAGGAGCTAGCCTTCCTCTGCTCACTGTCTGAGATTCAGAGCTGCCAGCAAGGAACACATGCAGCCTTGTTTCAGAGACAGCTGAAAAGCCAACCTGTAGACAGACCTGGTGAATGTGTTCTTTTGCCCCATTTATCCTAGCTAAGCTGACTTTGCAACAGGGTAGCTAAGAAGCCGGCTTTTGGCCCCGCGAACGGTTTGCTTTGTGGAACCAGAATTCATTCATTTAGCTGCAGAAGATTATCAAGGGCAGTGGTTTAGGTGCCGGTGCTTTAGCAAAGAACAAAACATAAAAATTCCTGCCCACGAAGCTAGTGCTACCCCATCTCTACATTTCTGGAATTTAGAGCTACATCTTACTGCCTTGGCGGTAGAGGTCCCGCTTGAGCCTAAGTTGGAATTCGAGTATGGCTGAAGGGCTATAGGGTGGACACGCATGGGGAATGAGAGGAGTGACCCCAGGCACTAGACAGCCACACTTGGTAAGTTTAACTCAGGAACACTTGGTCATCAGAAGAGAGAGCAAGTTCTGAGTCCCGCTCAGTGTCTGTACTGCTTTTGGTTTTCACCCTAAGTGCTGTGGGGAAATCAGGAGGACAGGAAGGCTGTTTAAGTAAAAACAAAGGGAAGCTCGCCGAAAACTCTAGGCACTCCCTTACTGCTTTGGAAAATCTAACCACATGTAACACCAAAGAGGATGGTCTCTTCCGATTTCCTTCCACTTTCCAGAACGCTCTGCAATGTTGTCGTATTGAGGCCTTCCCATGTCAAGCCATAGAAGAGAGGGACAGTTGGAGGGAGATGGTGGTATTGACTGATCGCTGGCTGGAAACTGTAGGGTCCAGAGAGAAGAGGTGGAGCCGTGAGGGGGAGGGGCAGTGGGACAGGGTTCGCTCCTGAACACATGGGTCACCGTTTAGGGACTCCCACAGACACTTGGGCAGGAGAGGTTTTGCAGAAGTCTTGATGATTAGATGTGGGCATTATTCAGAGGAACTTACGTCCCATGGCAGAAATGTCTGTATAGTGACAGTAATTCTGAGCTTTCTTCTACATTTTCCCTTGACATTTTTCTTTTTCGTGTAATTGGGTGTTGAAACCCATTTGTTCTGATAAGCTGGTGAGGCCTGGAGAACCTTGGGTTACACTACGTAGCAGAAACCTGTAGAAAATTCCATTTATGTGAACCATAGTCTTTTGATCTTCCATATTTTTCCCAGGCAGTAAATTAGCATTTATTGAGGCAACTTACCAATCAGAATTTGTGTCAATAGAGCAGAAGCCCAGTAGCTCACTGCCAGCATGACGGGAGGTGCCAAGTGCTATCACTGCGCCTAGAATTTTCTACCATTAGTCCTTTCATTCAGTCCTTTGGGTCTTGAATTACTTTTTCATTTTGGCCTTCTATTTAAAATAGAGAATAACTAGAAAATCTGATATCTTAAGCAATTATAAGCAAAACCTCGAAAGGGAAAGTTTGACTATGAGAACAAGGCCTAGCTGGGAGAGCACATGGTCTAGGAGAGTAGTATAAGAAAGTAACATAAGAGCAAGGGGGCACTGGCGGGCAGTAGGAGCTTACCAAAGACACACTTACTTGGTTTCTAGCCACACAGAAAAATGGTCCCGGTCAACTTTTGAGATAAACTGGTATCTTTCTCCTATTTTCAACCCTGGCACAATCTGAATTAATCATTTGGTCTCAAAAGGGAAATATGAAAAAAATGCTCAGGGAAAAAATCCCCTTCAACAAGTTTCAAAATTATAAAAGGGAAAATACAGCGTCGTGGAATTCAGAGCTGAAAGAGATTTTGAAATTTTTCTAGTCTTAGTCACCTGATTCTAAAGCTAGGTAAACTGAGGCTCAAGAAGATGAAGTGACTTGTATGCACTCGCACTGTGGGTTAGTAGAAGAGGCTGTGCTGTCGTGCTGGGATATTTCTGGGACACAGAGTCAGTTCTCACACTGCCGTTTGGCACGTAGTGGGCTTTATGTAGAAGTCTAAAAGCTCAGGCTTCCTGCAGAATGTAAGCACTCCTGCGATGGGCAAGTGACAATTGACAGTCCAAAAAGGAAAAGAAAAGTCAACACTATCATGGCTGAGCATGGCACTGAAGCATGGGAGAAGTTGCTACATCTATTCTAGGCAGCAAAAACAGAGAAAGCTAGGCAACTAATCTAGGCACCTCAGTAAGTTGTTGCAGGAAATATACAATCATTCATTCATCTGACTACTACTGAGTGCCAGTAAAAATGCAAGATGCAAACTATGCCACATGCTGAGGCTACGGAGATGAACAATATTGAATACCAGCTCTCATGCTGTGCACAGACTTGATAAATGCTAAAAAGGTATTTGATAAAATTGAATACCCACTTTGGATTTAAACTGACACTTCGTTAACTAACACTAGAAGGAAGAAACACATTGTAAGATTAATAGTGATTGTCTTAGGAATATAAACGATGTTTCAAATTCTGTTTTAATTTTTACTATATTTTCTAGTATTTTGTAAGTGCTTTACAATGAGGATATTTTGTTTTATGTTCAGAGATTTAAATTAGATACCTAGAATTTTTTGTCTTGAAAGGAAAAATACGTTACTCTTATCACAGATCTCCCCCACCCCCGCTTTCTCCCCTTTCCTCCACTCCCACATCATTAAATTTTATATTCAGGACTAGTTATATTTTCCACAGCAGGAATGCCACTGCTGGTCTGTAATGTAACTATGTTGACAGACATAAAGAACTGGCTTTTTCTATGCAGACAATATCCTTGAATGTTCGGTCTATTCTTGCTTTTAAGTGATGTACGGGAAAGAACTTGAGGGTTTTAGCTCTGTACTTTGCTTTCTTTTTTTTTCAGTCAAAAATTATTATTTTAGTTCCAATATTATTATATTATTTTAGTTCCAATATAAGATAATTTAGTTCTAATATTAATATATTATTTTAGTTCCAATATAAGATAACTTAGTTATCTTATAGATAGATATATCTATATATAGATATATCTATATCTATATAGATAGTTATCTATATAGATATATCTATATCTATATAGATAGTTATCTATATAGATATAGATAATTTAGTTCCAATATTAATATATTATTTTTATAGATATAGATATATCTATATAGATATATCTATATCTATATAGATATATCTATATAGATATAGTTATCTATATAGATAATTTAGTTCCAATATTAATATATTATTTTTATAGATATATCTATATCTATATAGATCTATATATAGATATAGATATATTTATATCTATATAGATAGTTACCTATATAGATATAGATAATTTAGTTCCAATATTAATATATTATTTTTATAGATATATCTATATCTATATATATATAGATATAGATATATCTATATAGATATATCTATATAGATATAGTTATCTATATAGATATATCTATATAGATATATCTATATAGATATAGTTATCTATATAGATAATTTAGTTCCAATATTAATATATTATTTTTATAGATATATCTATATAGATCTATATATAGATATAGATATATCTATATCTATATAGATAGTTATCTATATAGATATAGATAATTTAGTTCCAATATTAATATATTATTTTAGTTCCAATATAAGATAACTTAAAACATTCAATATATATCTTGGACTTTTAGGGAATACTCATTTAGAAAAGAAGAATTTGAGGGAAAGCTATAAAAAAAATCACAACAATCGATAATAGTAGCTCATACTAAGTGCCATGAGCCAGACAGTATTCCACACGTTTTATGCATTAGCTCATTATATGCTCAGGCTGAAAGTCCTGTGCGGTATGCACCATTATCCTCTTTTACAGAGGAGGAAGCTGAGGCTGAGAGTTGTTAAGCAGGTCTTGAGATGTGCTCAAGCCTTAAACTCAGGCATTATGGCTCCAGCATCCGTGCCCCTAACCACTCTGCCACACCGCCTCTCACAGCAGCAAAACAGGCGAGGAGAGTGTCTGGGTACAATGTGGAGACAGAAAACAGGCAGCCATTTAAACAAGGGATGTTTAACATAAAGAATTATTAAGCTATGCTAAACGAGTAACTATCAGATTTTTTTAATAAAAACCTCTATACGGTACTCTAGGGCTGAGGGGGTTGAGGACAAACTTGGGATTGGGTCCCTTCCCTAAGGCTGGAGTTCAGAGCTCATTGGAAGAAGTATGGGTGCTGTCCACTGGATGGCAGGGAAACGTGTTGGTTTGCATGGCCAGATCTGTTCTGTGGTTGCTGGGCAAGCAGGAAGTAACCCTCTGGAACGTACGTGGGTGTGCAGCTATTGCTGGGCACGTGGAGATGCAAAGGTATGGGGCTGCTGGTACAGCAGAAGGTCTGGAGCACGTGGTGTCCATGTTGGGAGGGCCATAAGCAGTTGATCACCAGGCCAGGCCTGGGCTGTGAGGGTATTAAAGGACCACGTGCATTCTGGGCACGTGGCTGGGACAGAGCATCTCTAGACACCCTCACTCCCAAACACTGACCCCAGGCAGCAGCCAGAAAGAACAGGAGCGCCCCTTTCTCCTTTAGTGTTCTTCCAGCACTCTGCACTGAGGAACCTCAACATTGTGCTTATGGGTGGGAGAAATGCCCAAAGGATTTCACATCCATTAGCACAGAGTATGTATGGAGACAAGAGGCAACACACAGATAAGGGGCACAGAGAGAGCTCTAAGTTGGTCATGCTGCTTTGTAATGGGCCTAATCCTGTTTTCCCAAGGACCTTTCACCTGGTGAGTAACCCAGACCTGGTGCTGGCAGTGTCTATGACCAAGGCTGGAGATGAAGTCTGTGGCTATCCAGTTATTGCTCAGGTAAGATATGTAGAGGCTAAAGAGTAATTATAGCCCTTTATTTAGTTAAATTTAAGGAAAGCTCCATGCTTCCGTGTTGTGGAGAAAGAAAATGGCTGTCATAGAAACCTATCTTGAATGCCATTGTTAAAATATTTACAATAGTCTGCCTAGATTTCAAATTGAACATGTTCCTGTAGCTCTGAATTTAGTTTAATCCAACAGATGGTGATTGTGGGCTTGCTGCATGTCAGGGGCTATGCTAGTTACTTAAATCAAATCCAATGGCAAGCGTGAGAAATTATCCCAATAGCATTCATAGCGTCTCAGTGGTGGGTGCAGTCAGGTGAATGGCTGTTAGATGCGTGCATTTTAACTTCAGTGATTTGGAGACATAAGCAAGTCCCCTCTCACCTGGCAACGGGTGGGAAAGACCGTGGTCAGAGGAGTCTTTCTGGAGGGTGTGAGCTCTTCAATGCTAATTCTACTGAGACTCATTTGAAATATAGTTTCAACATACTTTTGCAAATGCTTATAGCAGCCAAACAATTTTTGGAGACTCCAGAGAAGGCTGGCTTCATTTGAATTTTGGGTAAAGACCTATGGGGTTGGTTTTTTCTTCCCCACTTTTGTCTGTTATCCTTACTTAACCAAAGACACTCCTAGACGGGTATATATTTTTCCTTGTTAGGAGGAGAAAAAGTTTAGGAGTGTCCCTGCTCTGCATTTACTTTCTGTATCCTCCACAGTATTTGCCATCTTTGTGTTGAACAGAATATACTGTCTCCAAATAACATTTGTTTTATTCCATATTTTAATAACAATGAGGCAACTTGTTTTGCAGGTCCTGAATCCAAAATTGGGATATAGCAATGTGGACAAATACCAAAGCTTAATTAAGCCTTCTATCCTGATGATAAATATGGACTAAAAGTTTATTCTAGGAGACACAGTATATATAACATCAAATTTTTCCCTGTCAGGTGCCTCTTTGGCATGGACCACAGTGAGATAAAACCTTATGCAGATGCAAATTTTGTACCTTAATCTGTTACATAAAATTATAGATATGGATGTTTTCCCCTAAGGTCCCCATTTTATAAGAAATGAGTTTGATCCCAAAGTTATTTGTATTACCTTTCAAGAATTTTTTCTTTGCTTGTTGTTTCGTTTTTATTTCTTGAAGCAATCAGTTTGTGAGAATATATTAAAGTTCATGTAAAATAATAAAAATGAGACATGTTAAGTTAGTGTTACTAAACCCCCTCCCTGTTCCTTGAAATATATTCTTTGTTTTCCATACCTCTGAGGGATGCTCTGTTGTTTGACTTATTAAATCAATTCCTGAGATCATTTATTTTCCTCTTCACTATCAATCTCTCCCTGGTAAAGTAGGTGTTATTCATTATAAAGTTCCTTGAGGTGTCATGATATATTTAGTTGGAACTAATCTAGTGGTTTAAATTCCTTGAAATTGAAACTACTCATTTTTTTAACTTATGCTCAAACCAAGTTTTATAATTACAATAAAGATGCTGTTTCTAATATATAAAATGGAGTGTACTCACATTTTTGAAAAAAACCTTCTTGATAACCAGTGAAATGTAAATTAAAATATCAACAAGGTACAATTTTTCATTCATTAAATTGATGATGCTTTGGCAAGAATGTGAGGAAAAGAGGCAATTTCGTATAATATTGGTAGAATGGTAAACTAGAATAGCCTTTCTAGAAAGCATTTGATATGATAAAGCTTTATATTATACATCACAATTTTTTTAATGATCCTGTTCCGGTTTTTTTTGAATTTTACTTTATTTTTTTATACAGCAGGTCCTTATTAGTCATCAATTTTATCCACATCAGTGTACACATGTCAACCCAAATTGCCCAATTCATCACACCACCACCACCACCCCCACACTGCTTTCCCCCCTTGGTGTCCATACATTTGTTCTCTACATCTGTGTCTCTATTTCTGCCCTGCAAACCGGTTCATCTGTACCATTTTTCTAGGTTCCACATATATGCATTAATATACGATATTTGTTTTTCTCTTTCTGACTTACTTCACTCTGTATGATAGTCGCTAGATCCATCCACGTCTCAACAAATGACCCAACTCTGTTCCTTTTTATGGCTGAGTAATATTCCATTGTATATATGTACCACATCAGCTTTATCCATTCGTCTGTCGATGGGCATTTAGGTTGCTTCCATGACCTGGCTATTGTAAATAGTGCTGCAATGAACATTGGGGTGCATGTGTCTTTTTGAATTATGGTTTTCTCTGGGTATATGCCCAGTAGTGGGATTGCTGGATCATATGGTAATTCTATTGTTAGTTTTTTAAGGAACCTCCATTCTGTTCTCCATAGTGGCTGTATCAATTTACATTCCCACCAACAGTGCAAGAGGGTTCCCTTTTCTCCACACCCTCTCCAGCATTTTTTGTTTGTAGATTTTCTGATGATGCCCATTCTAACTGGTGTGAGGTGATGCCTCATTGTAGTTTTGATTTGCATTTCTCTAATAATTAGGGATGTTGAGCAGCTTTTCATGTGCTTCTTGGCCATCTGTGTGTCTTCTTTGGAGAAATGTCTATTTAGGTCTTCTGCCCATTTTTGGACTGGGTTGTTTTTTTCTCCCAATCTGAGGGTTGTCTTTTCGTCCTGTTTTTGGTTTCCTTTGCTGTGCAAAAGCTTTTAAGTTTCATTAGGTCCATTTGTTTATTTTTGTTTTTATTTCCATTACTCTAGGAGGTGGATCAAAAAAGATCTTGCTGTGATTTGTCTCAAAAAGTGTTCTTCCTAGATTTTCCTCTAAGAGTTTTATAGTGTCCAGTCTTACATTTAGGTCTTTAATCCATTTTGAGTTTATTTTTATGTTTGGTGTTAGGAAGTGTTCTAATTTCATTCTTTTACATGTAGCTGTCCAGTTTTCCCAGCAACACTTATTGAAGAGACTGCCTTTTCTCCATTGTATATCCTTGCCTCCTTTGTCATGCATTAGTTGACCATAGGTGCGTGGGATTATCTCTGTGCTTTCTATCTTGTTCCATTGATCTATATTTCTGTTTTTGTGCCAGTACCTTATTGTCTTGATTACTGTAGCTTTGTAGTATAGTCTGAACTCAGGGAGTCTGATTCCTCCAGCTCCGTTTTTTTCCCTCAAAACTGCTTTGGCTATTCTGTGTCTTTTGTGTCTCCATACAAATTTTAAGATTTTTGTTCTAGTTCTGTAAAAAATGCCATTGGTAATTTGGTAGGGATTGCCTTGAATCTGTAGATTGCTTTGGGTAGTATAGTCATTTTCACAATATTGATTCTTCCAATCCAAGAGCATGGTATATCTCTCCATCTGTTGGTATCATCTTTAATTTCTTTCATCAGTGTCTTATAGTTTTCTGCATACAGGTCTTTTGTCTCCCTAGGTAGGTTTATTCCTAGGTATTTTATTCTTTTTGTTGCAGTGGTAAATGGGAGTGTTTGCTTAATCTCTCTTTCAGATTTTTCATCATTAGTGTATAGGAATGAAAGGGATTCCTGTGCATTAATTTTGTATCCTGCAACTTTACCAAGATCATTGATTAGCTCTAGTAGTTTTCTGGTGGCATCTTTAGGATTCTCTATGTATAGTATCGTGTCATCTGCAAAGAGTGACAGCTTTACTTCTTCTTTTCCAATTAATATTCCTTTTATAAATTTATTTATTTAGTTAGTTTTCGCTGTGTTGGGTCTTCGTTGCTGCACACGGGTTTTCTCTAGTTGCGGCAAGTGTGGGGTACTCTTGATTGTGGTGCGCGGGCTTCTCATTGCAGTGGCTTCTCTTGTTGCAGAGCACAGGCTCTAGGCATGCGGACTTCAGTAGTTATGGCGCACGGGCTTCAGTAGTTGTGGCACACAGGCCTAGTTGCTCCGTGGCATGTGGGATCTTCCCGGACCAGGGCTCGAACCCGGGTCCTCTGCATTGGCAGGCAGGTTCTTAACCACTGTGCCACCAGGGAAGTCCTGTATTCCTTTTATTTCTTTTTCTTATCTGATTGCCGTGGCTAGGACTTCCAAAGCCGTGTTGAATAATGGTGTGAGTGGACATCCTTGTCTCGTTCCTGATCTTAGAGGAAATGCTTTCAGTTTTTCATCATTGAGAATGATGTTTGCTGTGGGTTTGTCATATGTGGCCTTTATTATGTTGATGTAGTTTCCCTCTATGCCCACTTTCTGGAGAGTTTTTTTCATAAATGGGTGTTGAATTTTGTCAAAAGCTTTTTCTGCATCTATTGAGATGATCATATGGTATTTATTCTTCAATTCATTAATATGGTTTATCACATTGATTGATTTGCATATATTGAAGAATACTTGCATCCCTGGGATAAATCCCACTTGATCATGGTGTATGATCCTTTTAATGTGTTGTTGGATTCTGTTTGCTAGTATTTTGTTGAGGATTTTTGCATCTATATTCATCAGTGATACTGGTCTCTGGTTTTCTTTTTTTGTGACATCTTTGTCTGGTTTTGGTATCAGGGTGATGGTGGCCTCATAGAATGTGTTTGGGAGTGTTCCTTCCTCTGCAATTTTTTGGAAGAGTTTGAGAAGGATAGGTGTTAGCTCTTCTCTAAATGTTTGATAGAATTCATCTGTGAAGCCATCTGGTCCTAGGCTTTTGTTTGTTGGAAGATTTTTAATCACAGTTTCAATTTCATTACTTGTGATTGGTCTGTTCATATTTTCTATTTCTTCCTCATTCAGTCTTAGAAGCTTATATCTGTCTAAGAATTTGTCCATTTCTTCCAGGTTGTCCATTTATTGGCAAAGAGTTGCTTGTAGTAGTCTCTTAGGATGCTTTGTATTTCTGCGGTGACTGTTGTAACTTCTTTTTCATTTCTAATTTTATTGATTTGAGTCCTCTCCCTCTTTTCCTTGATGAGTCTGGCTAATGGTTCCTCAATTTTGTTTATCTTCTCAAAGAACCAGCTTTTAGTGTTATTGATCATTGCTATTGTTTTCTTTGTTTCTATTTCATTTATTTCTGCTCTGTCTTTATGATTTCTTTCCTTGTGCTAACTTTGGGTTTTGTTTGTTCTTCTTTCTCTAGCTCCTTTAGGTGTAAGGTTAGATTGTTTATTTGAGATTTTTCTTGTTTCTTGAGGTAGGCTTGTATAGCTATAAACTTCCCTCTTAGAACTGCTTTTGCTGCATCCCATAGGTTTTGGATCATCATGTTTTCATTGTCATTTTTCTCTAGGTATTTTTTGATTTCCTCTTTGATTTCTTCAGTGATCTCTTGGTTATTTAGTAATGTAGTGTTTAGCCTCCATGTGTTTGTGTTTTTTACATTTTTTTCCCCTGTAATTCATTTCTAATCTCATAGCGTTGTGGTCAGAAAAGATGCTTGATAGGATTTCAATTTTCTTAAATTTACCGTGGCTTGATTTGTGACCCAAGATGTGATCTTTCCTGGAGAATGTTATGTGCACACTTGAGAAGAAAGTGTAATCTGTTTTTGGATGGAATGTCCTATAAATATCAATTAAATCTATCTGGTCTATCGTGTCATTTAAAGTTTCTGTTTCCTTATTTATTTTCATTTTGGATGATCTGTCCAGTGGTGTAAGTGAGGTGTTAAAGTCCCCCAATATTATTGTGTTACTGTCGATTTCCTCTTTTACAGCTGTTAGCAGTTGCCTTATGTATTGAGGTGCTCCTATGTTGGGTGCATATATTTTTAAAATTGTTATATCTTCTTGGATTGATACCTTGATCATTATGTAGTGTCCTTCCTTGTCTCTTGTAACACTCTTTATTTTAAAGTCTATTTTATCTGATTTAAGTATTGCTACTCCAGCTTTCATTTGATTTCCATTTGCATGGAATATCTTTTTCCATCCCCTCACTTTCAGTCTGTATGTGTCCCTAGGTCTGAAGTGGGTCTCTTGTAGACACCATATAGATGGGTCTTGTTTTTGTATCCATACAGCAAGCCTGTGTCTTTTGGTTGGAGCATTTAATACATTCACATATAAGGTAACTATTGATATGTATGTTCCTATGACCATTTTCTTAATTGTTTTGGGTTTATTTTTGTAGGTCCTTTTCTTCTCTTGTGTTTCCCACTTAGAGAAGTTCCTTTAGCATTTGTTGTAGGGCTGGTTTGGTGGTGCTGAATTCTCTAGCTTTTGCTTGTCTGTAAAGCTTTTGATTTCTCCATCGAATCTGAATGAGATAATTACCAGGTAGAGTAATCTTGGTTGTACGTTCTTCCCTTTCATCACTTTAAGTATATCATGCCACTCCCTACTGGCTTGTAAAGTTTCTGCTGAGAAATCAGCTGTTAACCTTATGGGAGTTCCCTTGTATGTTATTTGTCATTTTTCCCTTGCTGCTTTCAATAATTTTTCTTTGTCT
Source organism: Lagenorhynchus albirostris (assembly GCF_949774975.1). Classification (NCBI taxonomy): domain Eukaryota; kingdom Metazoa; phylum Chordata; class Mammalia; order Artiodactyla; family Delphinidae; genus Lagenorhynchus; species Lagenorhynchus albirostris. The sequence goes on from NC_083103.1 coordinate 27,093,071, forward strand.
TTAATTTTTGCCAGTGTGATTACTATGTATCTCAGCATGTTTCTCTTTGGGTTTATCCTGTATGGGACTCTCTGTGCTTCCTGGACTTGGGTGGCTATTTCCTTTCCCATGTTAGGGAAGTTTTCAACTATAATCTCTTCAGGTATTTTCTCAGGTCCTTTTTCTCTCTCTTCTCCTTCTGGGACCCCTATAATGCGAATGTTGTTGTGTTTAATGTTGTCCCAGAGGTCTCTTAGGCTGTCTTCATTTCTTTTCATTCTTTTTTCTTTATTCTGTTCCACAGCAGTGAATTCCACCATTCTGTCTTCCAGATCACTTATCCGTTCTTCTGCCTCAGTTATTCTGCTTTTGATCCCTTCTAGTATAGTTTTCATTTCAGTTATTGTATTGTTCATCTCTGTTTGTTTGTTCTTTAATTCTTCTAGGTCTTTGTTAAACATTTCTTGCATTTTCTTGATCTTTGCCTCCATTGTTTTTCCGAGGTCCTGAATCATCTTCACTATCATTATTCTGAGTTCTTTCTTTGGAAGGTTGCCTATCTCCACTTCATTTAGTTGTTTTTCTGGGGTTTTATCTTGTTCCTTCATCTGGTACATAGCCCTCTGCCTTTTCATCTTATCTATCTTTCTGTGAATGTGGTTTTCATTCCACAGGCTGCAGGATTGTAGTTCTTCTTGCTCCTGCTGTCTGCCCTCTGGTGGATAAGGCTATCTAAGAGGCTTGTGCAAGTTTCCTGATGGGAGGGTGATCCTGTTCCTTTATTAGCAATTCTACCTGAGTTTGTTCTCAAGAAGTTATGGATTTACACAAACATTTATTTTATGATTGTTGATTGCCCTTTTGCTTATACTAAGGAAAACCTGAGAAACGATCTACATGTTTAACTGTTGGGTATTGGTAAATTAAAATAACCTAAGATCAGATAGTATATATCCTTTAAAAAAAAAAACAAGCAAAACTAACGCCATTACCAAATTGTGTACATTTTGTGATTACATTTTTGTAAATCCAGGAATTCATATATATATGTATAATCATCAAATATCAATAGTAGTTATCACTACATAGTAGAGTTTTGAGTAATTATCTGTACTTTCTGACTTTATGCAATGAAAACTAGGACTGCTGTAAACAAATCATAACCTCTCCTATTTGACTCCATATTTTGTCACATTTTTTTCAGAAATACAAACCACATAACAATGGTACTTCTAATCAAAAGTGGAATTACATGACAAATATGAAAGCTTTTATGGCCTTTCATAGCACTACACTGGATAAGGAAGTCACAGCAGCAAATTATGCTGGTATTTGTACATCCTCTGTGATTAAAGAGAAACACATTGATCAACCAGTAAGTGATTCCTTCCTTCTGAGGACAAAAAAGAGGGGTGGGGGAATGGATAAGTCTAATAAAGCAAGAAACTTTTTTCCAGAAAACCTTAAGTTCACACAAATTAAACACTGACTTGTGAGTGTAATCACTTAGACTCTGTGATTCTGGTTAGGAAAGAATGAAGGAATATTGATACTACCCTCTTCTTATATTGTTTGATGGCTCCCTATCACCATCCCCATCTCTGGCTCATCATCAGCTCAACAGAACAGGGATGAAGCAGGATAATCACACATACGTCACTCCCACAGGTGTGCTGGCCACACTCGATGTCACTCCACTCCAGAAAGCATATTAAAATGCCAATGATTGTAAGTTGCTTTATATTACATTATACCAAGCATAGGGCTAAGTATGATATACTCTAATTTTAAAAGAAATAATTTCTCAAGTTTGGTCCTTTAATTTTTATTAGTAAGGAATTATTTGCACCATACTTTACAGATACCCGAGATATTTGTGGGTCAGTGGATCAAGGCACCTTGCTATTGTTGATAACCGTTGGCCTACAGAAAACTGAAATCTCATAATGTATGCACATTACAAGACTGCCCAAGACCCTCTTTACTGTTCCCCTCAGTTGTCTCTAAACCACTGCTGCTTCTTCACTCGTCATTCCCTGGCTCTACTGAATAAGAGATGTCAAATGTACCGTACCATTCTGCCTGTCTCTGGTTTCAACTATGCTCTCCCCACTGACTTTTTCTCCTTTGTCTGTGATCTCATACCTGTTAGACAATATGCTGCCAAAGACTGCTGAAGTCATCTTAAAAAGAATCGAGTCAACTTGAAAAGGCTCCAAAGATGAGACAATTTAAGCATCAATATGACTATTGAATGCAGTGGATTGACATACATTAGATATGTTTAAATCCATATGTTCATAGAGATATTAAACAACAGCAACAACAACAGCTCAATTTGTCACAATTAGATGATGCTAAGGAACAAATTTGATACTTTGAAAACCAGTAAATAAAGAATCAAGCATTAATTTTTCCCTTCCTTTATGAACCATACCTCAAGATAACAAGACAGTTGACAAGAAGAAACTTCACTTCGTAGAAATACCCCAGCTAATACATGAGTAAAGTATGAGGAAATCAGAATATCATTATACTGTGAACTTTCATAAATTAATGGATCTATGCAATGATCATCAGTAGCTACTAACATAACAAAAAGAGACAAAAGAGTTGCTCCTTGATAGAAATACACTGTACCATTTATGATAGGGTCTTGCCCCCCCAAATCTAACTGGAGAAAATGTACAATGAATAATTACAACAAAAGAAAAAAGAAAAAGAAATAAGGAATGTGAATATTCAGAGAGACTTAGAGGTATTTAAACTAATTATAAGGTATTGGCCTTATTGTGATTCTCTTTCAAATAAATTGTAAGGGAGTGAGAGAATTGTAGAAATTTGAATACTGACTGAATATTTGATTATATTAGGGTATTATTAATTTTAGGTATGATGTTATAGTTGTGATAAAAGAGTTCTTATTTGAAATTTGGGAAGGATGGAACTTCCCAATTTTCAACAATATTTCTTCTAAAAGATTATAACTTTCCTTTCCTACTAGTTAAATGATAACCTATCTGATAGAAATTAATATGGTTAATCGGAAAAGTACAATAATATATCAATTCTAGGATTCACAAATTTAAAAAAATGCTTATCTCTCTTGGACCTGGGAAAACCAACTCTCTACACAAAGGCTCTAAATCAGTAATTAATTCTTAACCTTTTCAGAGATGCAGACCTCGTTGAGAGTCTCGTGAAAATTATGGATATTCTTTCCCCCCAAAATGCACATGTGTACACAGCACTTTTTGTATAAAATTTTAGGGAGTTTGTAGACTCCCCTTGAAATCCAATTTGGACATAGGGTAAGAACTTCTTCTCTAGGCCACATTTGCTTGGCAAGCTTAGAAAAGAAAACTAATACGAAGTAACCATTATATGCTAGAAAGCTACTGTATGTTAGATACTGATGCAGTATTAGTTATTTTTACATAGATTATCTTATAATAAATAATATAACATAAATAATAAATATAAACAATATCAATAATTCATTAAATTAAGATTGATGAAGCAACTGAATAATTTATTCACAGTCACACTAGCTATTATATATACAGTAAGCGTCATTGTTGATCAAACAAACTCCATGTTATAGACCATATTTCTATAAGGTCAAATGAACAGAGCAAGTTAGTCATTTCAATAAATCAAGGACATTTTATAGAGGAAAATAAGCAGTCAAACCAGTCGCTTGGTATTCTGTGTATAGAGCCAGCAGCCGACTTGCTGCACTTTTAAACTCTGTTTGCATTCTGTAGACATAGCCTAACCTAGGGAGCTACCCCAGTGTATTGCATTTTCCTTACCAGAAGCAGTTTAAATGTTGTGTTAAGGGTGAATGAATTAACCAAAAATTCAGTTTGCATTGTATACGTGTACCATTGCCAAAATAAAACAATTTGGGAACCATCAAAATAGTAGCACCACAGTCATAGGGATTGATGTCTTAATGAATGAAAATACATTTTCTATATACTGTCATAGGCTTCTTTTTTTTTTTTTTGGTGGTACACAGGCCTCCCACTGTTGTGGCCTCTCCCTTTGCGGAGCACAGGCTCCGGACGCACAGGCTCAGCGGCCATGGGCCTAGCACAGGCCTAGCCGCTCCGCGGCATGTGGGATCTTCCCAGACCGGGACACGAACCCGTGTCCCCTGCATCGGCAGGCGGACTCTCAACCACTGCGCCACCAGGCAAGCCCTCAATAGGCTTCTTTAGTGTAATAAGAAATACCATTGGCACACGATTCATCATGAAGTCCGTGTTTTTCTGTACAAATTATTCTGTATGTAGTATTCATTCAATTCCATCTGAGAGGAGATGTTTTAATTTTCTGTCTTCCAGTAATTTTTAGGAAAATGGAAATCAGATGTGCATATAGAGAAATCCATAGTGGAACTTAAGAATTACATCTTCAAAAGTATCATCTAAATGTTGGCTATGAATTGAGGTAGCTTTAAGTATTTAAATGGAATAGTTGAAGAAATATGACAAAGGCAAAAAAACAAGAACTTGGAATCAGAAGTCACAGCTTTGGACTTCAGCTCTGCCACATACTACTTGGATATCCTTGGATTAAAAACTTCCCTCTCTTAGTTTTTGTTTTCTCATCTGTAAATTGAGAATGATGATATTAACTCTGGCTGTACTTAACTTTTAGCCTTGTGAGGAACAAAGCAAATCAGAGTCTATATAAAAGTGCTTTAAAATGTTCATGCATATTCAAGAGTAGAGAGACTAGTTCAGTGAATTCTCATATACCTATGATCCAAATTCAACTATTATCAAGGTTTTGCAATATTTACAAATCCTAGACATGATACCATTTCACCTCAAACTTAAGCATGCACCTGTAAAAATTTGACCATTTTCTTACATTACCATTATGCCATTATCACCTAATAAAATTAACAGTAATTTTTGGCCATCTACTACCCTGTTCATAATAAAATTTCCCAGGTTTCCTAAAAAATTCTTCTTATGGTTGGTTGGTTTGAGTCAGGATTCAAACAAGGTCCCTATGTGACGCTGGTCGCAGAATCCATCCTATAGAACGCCTCTTGTTTGGATTTTTCTGTTTGCTTCCTATGGCATCCTTTAACCTGTTTCTCTGGCTCCCATAATGCCTATAAAAGAAATTTAGCACTGGAGTTTAATTATATTTATGTTCAGCATTTTTTGGACAAGAATCTTCATAGGTTTTACTGTGTATTTCATATTTATCACTTATGCAGGGATACAGTGTGGATTTTCCATGGGCTCAGGTGATTACAACCTAATCTCACATCAAAAAACAATTCCCAATGACTTCTCATTTAGTGTTGCCTTTTTTGTGATCTTTGCCTAAATCAATAATTTCATTAGAAGTTTCAAAAGGGTCAATTTTTAAAAGTTCTGTTATGTTCCCTGACATATATTAGCTGAACTTTTAGTGTAAGGAAGAACTTTACCTCTTCATCTAGGTATTTGACTGCCCAGAAATATGGTTTGTAAAGGATGGTAGGATAAATGCTTACATTGTTCTATCTAAATTATCTATTGTAGTAGAGCAAATCACCTGAAAATTTAGTGGCTTAAGCCAACAACCATTTTAATGCTCTGAGTCAACAATTTGGGCTAGGCTGAACCGGGCAGTTCTGCTGGTCTTGCCCAGGGTCACTAATGTGGCTGTAGTTATCTGGTGGCACACCAGTAGTTTGGTGGTGCTATGGTGTCTGAATGGTCAAATCACATGTCTGGTGGGGGCCTTAGTTCTCCTCAAGGCTTCTTAAGTAGGCTAGCTCAAGTGAGCTCACATCATGGTCTCTGGCTTCCAAATGCAGCCAAAAAAGAACAAGCTGAAATGTGCAAGCACTTCTTATGCATCTGCTTGCATCACATTTGCTAGTGCTACATTGGCCGCAGCAAGTCACATGGCCTTGCCCAGATTCAAGGAAAGGAGGAAAGGAGCAAGAAACTCTTATTTCTTGATTGGAGGAGCAGCAAAATGACATTTCAAAAGGGCATGCAAACAAGAATGGGATGGTTTTACTATGGCCATCTTTGCAAATAATCTGCCACAATTTCTAATGGCCGATTTCAGAGTTGTAAATTGGTACCAGTTTACTTCTAATGGACTCCAGTAAGTAGTAGTTTTGTTTTTGTTTGTTTGTTGGCTTTTTTGTTGCTTTTTTTTTTTTTTACTTATATTTTTAACATGATTATGAACTCATGGGACTTTACCTATTCAAACATATTTGAAGTGTTTTGGTTATAATTTTATTTTACTCCCAAATTGTCCCACTTTGGGCCAGTGGAATGTCCTTCATGTTGGTGCCTGTGTCTTTTTTGACATAATGCCTTTACTTTTGGATGGATTCTTTTTTTCTGGGCACGCAAGAGATCCTTGCTTCTCTTGTATATTTCTTGCCCCAAATCTGGAATTGGCCATTCCTCCAAGAAACTCTGATTCTGGATACAAGTTATACTCATTGATGTTGAATTGTCATTGCCTCTAGGCTTTTTCAGTCAACAACGTTTGGAAATATTTTGCTCTATAATATAATAGTTATAATTATAATATAATTATAATATAATATAATTATATTATATAATAATTAATAATTAGAGAGCAAAATAATGCATTCATGTTGAGATTTCAAATTTAGCATTTGGGGATCATAAGAGTGCTTTATTTGTATGGCAAAATATTCTACAAAAGTGCTATCATAATTTAGATGCAACCAAATAAAAGCATCTTTACCTCCATTTTCAGGGATACTATTATCTCTCACCCAGTGGAAAGAAAAAAACAATGCTCTGTTTGGCATGTGGGCGATCCATGAGAGCAGAGAAGAGACTGAAACAGTTGCTTCCAGGGCTGCCATTCCTCTGTGCCTCAGGCTCCGAGACCCAGAAGCCCTTCTCACAAGGACCTTTCAAGGTCATCGATGTGGCCAGAGTATGTAATGATCTGAGCTCTGCTAACACATGTGTGGCATCAGTTTGGAAACTTTGATACATTCATTACTTGCCTTGCACTCAAGTTCATCTCCACTCATCCAATTCATCTTTCGTTGAGGCACCTTTACCATTCCACCTGCATTGATTTCCTTTTCCCCACTGAAACTTAAAATACATTATCTGTTAATAGTTCGATATACTCTTTGAAGTTAATTGGGCTCTTCTGCAGCTTTAATCGTCTCCTGACACCTTGCACTACTCCCTGTGTTGCTTGTAGATGAGGAAGTAACTGCAAATCTTTAGTTAGTGGAGTAGCTTTTTGCCTATATCCACAGGGTAAACTCCTTTTTTCCTAGTATTTTCAGGGCTAATTTGATCTGTTGTTGTTAATGACTCTTCATGTTGGGTGCCTGAATTCATGCATTCATGTCTAATACTATTTTTTTTTAACAGCTCATGGAGAAAATAATCTCTGCTGCTTTCCTGTGATCTTAATTTAAAATGGCACCATTTAAAAAATCCTTTCCTTCAAGTTTAGAAGTGAGAAGAGCTAAGAGGAACCTACACAACTGTATAAAAAGGAGCAATTCCTTAGGGGTGGGAACCTTCCACCTGGTGTGCTCTTCAGGGCTTGCAGGTCTTATTCCCAGGTCACTGTCCTCTCTCCCCTAAACCTGATACACATTGCAGAAGAGCAGGGTCGTAACAGTTGCAGAAAACATCGACTGAAACAATCACTGAAGGAAAAGGGGAGTCAGTCCTCTGGGAAAGCCTGCAGGCATTTGGCTTTGCTTTGGTGACAGTAGGGTTGTGTTAAGGAGGTGGGGGTGAGCTGATCGGAAAGAATCCCCAGTGTTATAGCATCTTGGACACAACTTCTCCCTCAGGGCAGCTTCCTGAGTAGCCATGAAAAGGAAAAGGTAAAGTGTGGCGTTCACCACCCTCATTACCATGTGGTTAAGGCTTCACTCATTCCCCTCCTCATTCATCAGTGTCTGCCACCATAGGATGGCATCATCCTGAAGTCAAAGAATAAGAGAATATTTTACTACTAGCGTCCGTTACTTCAACCCCAGGCTCTCTCTGGCCCTGGCATCCTTCTTCCCCGTCTCCTGTCCAGGGGAAGGCAAAGTAGAAAGCAGGAGGAGGCCAGAAACACAAGCCAGAGGCCCAAAGTCACCTAGAGACTCAGTGACAGGGCTGGGAAGAGAACTGAGGAGTTCGGACCCAATGTCCTTCCCACTACAGCACCTAATACTTTTAGCCTATGAAGTGAACATTTCAAAATGTAGATGCCACACCCATGTACACACACAAATCAAGAGGCTGGAGTATAACAAAATAATAAAACTAAAAGAAAAAAGTTTGAGTTGATCTATGTTGTTGTTCTTTTAAAAAAAAAATCAGGCTGATTTATCTTCTTACGAGGCTGAAAACACTTTAAGTTATTATGAAGAACGTCTGTTATCTTTACGGATGAAGACCTGCACGCAAGTTGTATCTCATAGTGGCATGGCAGTTACTCACCAGAAGGCAGTGAAAATAATTGCATACAAAAATGGAGATGGATATCGAAATGGGAAGTTAATTGTGGCTGGAACATTCCCCATGGTGAGTGGCTATCACTTAAATGCTTCTCGAATCATCAGAGGTAATGATAATGGTGATTTCTCTGACAAGAAAAAGAGCAGTGAGATTGAGTGACAAATATCCCTGGCCAGTTTTACCAATTTAAGCTGCTGAGATCAAGATCTCTGTTTTCTTAAAGATGTTATTTTTGATGGTATTTCTTCGGATATAGACTTAGAAAAATGAGAAACAGAAAGCCTTTTTTGCCTTCCTTCCCCTTCCAGCTTCAAGTTGTATGTCAGCTCAGTATCCTAAGAGATGCCACCTCCTTTATCATCTGGAGAATCGGAGCACTAATTTGTTGATAGGGGGTTTCATTTCATTTTCAAATTGGAGAGGCAGGAGTTGTGCTAGGAGGGAACATGTGATTTCTGTCTTAGAGGCTGCTCCCCACAGCCATGGGAAGGGAGGAGAGTCCCCAGGACCCAAACCCAGCCCTGTCCTTCCATTGCATGATGGTTGTCTTGTGTCTGTACATTCTGGCCAATACCTTTAACAACATATTTTACAAGCAATGTTAAATATGATATGGAGTTACCCTGGAGACTTCCTTGCAAATACACACATACATAATCATTCACTCACCCCTCTGAGTACGAACAGATTTTTTATTAAGATATTGTTGTTCAATGGACTAAGCAAAGGACAAAAGTTAGCAACTCCAGAATTCACCCTGGGACCCTGGCTTTTGTGGTCTTGGGCAAAAATATTAACCTTTCAGCCTGATTTCCCATCTGCCAAATGGAATAATGTGTCAGTTCTTGGTTTGAAAGTCAAGTATTCATTTATTTTAAAGCAGTTCATCTGAAGTGTTAGAATAATTTTATTCATTCTTAAGCACACAATTGAAAGTGGATTTCTAGGTTTACACTTCTTAGGAAATAAATACTCTGATGATAAAATGTATTAACATACAATAGCTGCTGTGTTAAATTTTTGGAGCTAAGAATTTTCACAGATGGATTGGACTAATGTGTGAGATTATGTAGGACAATCCAATATCAAAAATCATCTCTAATCAAAGATCAAGTTGGTAGCTATTGCTTTCTGTTTTCTCAAATTAAAGGATTTTCTCAGAGTTCTAAATTAACACGCTCATCATGATTATTCTCAGTTCTACCACTATTTCTTCTCAGTTCCTTATAGTCTGTGTTTCTTAGCTGCTTGCAGAATGCACGGAACAACTTGGTCTTGCCAGAGCAGCCTCCAAAGTATATACCAAAGATGGAACCACAATCCTTTCCTTGTGGGATTTGGTTTTATGGGCTCTTGATAAATCTTTTATCCAGAGAGACTCTGAGGGACAAAAGGAAGAGGCAGCCCCTGTTGGAACAAAAGAGACACCTGTTAAAAGTATGGAAGGTTGGTTACATTCTACAGGATTTAGCTGATTCTACTTATGTTTGATCATATGAAAGTTAAATGTAATTCTTTCATTCAGTCACCCCTTCGAGAGTTAAAAAAAAATCACAGGAAGCTAGTCATGTGAAATTCTCATAATGTTTTTACCTTGCAGAATAATAAGAAAAAAAATTTTTAATGTAAATTTGATTTCAGCCCCAAAACAATAAATAAATTGCCTAGAATTTATAAAACATGTTTGACAGTTTAGCTACTTTATGCAACATGAGCAGGTTCTGTTCTTAAATTCAGAACCAAAACCAACTGGAGACCGCTTAAGAAAGTGGGACTAGATCAATGCAAATCTCTTCCTACTATTAGAAGAGAAGGTGTCCTCTCTACACCTCCTGTCCTCCAACTCCCCTCCCCCGTCTCCACTGCTCCTATGAACTCCCAGAAGCTACAGCAAATGCACCCCTATCACAGCTCCTAGCACATTGTGTTATAATTATCTGTCTACATCTTTGTGCGTTTCATTAGACTAGGTACAACTTGAGGGCAGGGCCTGTGCCCCCAACAACAATTTGGTAAATGAAAAAGAGTCTTGCTGGCAGTGATTCGGCGGTTGTCTCAGGTTTCCATTGTTGTGTTGAGAGGCATGGTTTAGAGGTTAAGAATGTGGATTTTGGAGCTGAAAATACCAGGGTTCAGCTCCTACCTGTCACTTGTTAGATGAATGATCGTGGGTACTCTCTGTACCTCAGTTCCCTCATTTGTAAAATGAGGACACTGACAGTCACATGAATATATACTAGTTCAGTCTTCATAAATATGAATGTGTATTCGTAAGAATATATATGCATATGAATATATATCACTTAGATTAATGCCTGATTGATACTTAGCAATTTAATAATATTAGTTATCATTATTGTGTGTAGGATTAAGGAGGAAAAACCCACTCCTTCCTGTGTGTCTCTCCTTCATTCTCATACTAGTATCCCATTCCCAATGCTTCTGACACCAGACCTGTGGGGTTTTTTACCACACCAGCTCCCACACCATCTAGCTGGATGTCCTACAATTTAACTCAATTCTGACACTACCTACCTGGAGATAAGGTCAGATATCATAGGTTAAGGGCCCAGTCTCACAACACTGCTTCCCACTCACCCCATTTCAGAGGTCCAGACCTGTGCTTCTGACTGAGTGGCTATAAATTGGCTCCCTCCTCAGTTTCAATTAATTTGCTAGAGCAGCTCACAGAACTCAAGAAAACTGTTTACTTACTGTTTACCCATTTATTATAAAAGAATATGGTAAAGGATACAGATGAAAATCCAGATGAAAGAGAAGCATAGGGTAAGGTACGTGGGAAAGGGCATGAAGATTCCGTGTTTTCTCTGACGCTCCACTCTCCCAGCATCTCCATGTGTTCACCAAACCAGCTTTCTGAACCATGTACTTTTGGGATTTTTATGGAGACTTCATCATGTAGGCATGATTGATCATCAACTCCATTTCTAGTCCCTCTCTGGAGAATGGGGAGTAGGGTTGAAAATTCCAAGTTTCTGATCATGGCTTGGACTTTCTGGTGACCAGCCCCCATCCAGGAGCCCACCAAGATTCATCTCATTAGAACAAAAGACACTGCTAGCACCCAGGAAATTCCAAAGAATTTAGGAGCTCTGTGTCAGGAACTGGGGGCAGAGACCAATATTTTTTTCTATTATTTTATAATGATATTATTTTTTTGGTTTTCTAATGAGTTTTAAAAAATAATTATGTGAATATTTAATGCCTAGCTGATCACTAAAGCATATAGTTCTGCCTTTTTTTGGCATGTGGAATATCTGATCTCCACGTTCTGGAAGATTTAAAATTTCAAACATTCTTTCAAATTCTTATTTAAAACCTGCTTGGAGGTAATGTTATTCATGCAGGTCTACCAAGAAGGTATGGCCATCCCTTCCCCTCATATTCTAAAGGTTATCCTTGAATCAGGCAGGGGCATTAGCTGGCTGTCCCCTTTACTGAATCATGACTTGGAGTTATGACATCGGTTTGCATTGAGGAAATTAAAAGAAACAGGCATCAATCTAAAACTCAGTGTCATGCTTACTATAAAGGCGGTGGTTAAAGGCACTGGCTCTGGAAGCAGATGGCCTTGATTCTAATTCTGGCTCTGCCCCCGCCTGGCTATGTGACTAAATCACAGTTACTGTACAAAAGAGGAGTGGACCTACCTCAGAGTATCATTTTGAGAATTATATGCGATAATGTATATAGAGGTCTTAGTAAAATGCCCAGCACACAGTAAGTTCTCAATATGTATTAATTATATATTAGGATACTGTTTGCTGTATCACAAATAACCCCTTTATGAAGACCCTGAAATAAATTTCTCTAAGATCTCAGGACCAGGAAAGTTGTATCTTGAGGAATTTCTCTCTCTCTGTCAGCCATGTGTATCTTGAAATGGTGTTTTCCTCTTTGCTTTAGCCACAAGGATTCTCAGTGCCCAAATAGTGCTTTATCTCCAGCAAATAAAAACAGTGTGGTATTCATGTCTAGTATCATAATGATGATAAATATATTATCTAGCATTTTTTGGATGCTTGCACAATTAACTAGACCAAATATTATTCTAAACACTTTCCTTTTTATAATCATCCCAACAGCAGAATGAGATAGATACTATTAATCATTTAATTGATGAGTTCTCTGAAGCACCTTATCTCTGGCTTTGGTCTATTCCTATACTCCTTTCTCCCCTTCCTTGCTTTTTTTTCTCTTTATTTTATCCCTTTTCAGAGTAGATATTTTGGTAAGCTACCTCATATTTTTTTCATAACTAGATAAAGTGTAAGAAAGGAATTAAAATATGTATTTACGATAAGATTTGTTTAAATTATTTAGTTGCATATGAAGTTTCTGATCAAATTTATGTATTTGCGTCTGGTTTGGGCATTAACCTGTTTAAATCAAGTCATTAATGAAGAATAAAATATTTTGAATAAACAAGTGAATTCAGCAAGCAAATTTATTCATTATTCATTGAACAATAGTATATGTGTCATTTGTTTCCCAGGAACAACAAGAATGAAAGTGAAAACCAAATTATTTCCAAAGTCTGTGACATCTGATAGTTTGGATGATATAGATAAGTCTTTGCTCACCCTCATCCTCAGAAATCCTATTGCCATCTGGGTATCTTGCGGTGAACCATTTCTAAGTCCGAATGGTAAGTGTTTTGTTTTTGCTTTCTTTCAAGCAAGTGCATAAAGAGAGAGAGAAATAGATTTTTTGTCACCATAAGAAAATCAGTTAAATGTGTATAATGTCAACATAATAACATCACATTTATGCAAAGAACGGGAGGTTCATCAATTAACATGTGCACAAGGATAGCTATACTCCTATATTTGCACAATTGCCTGTTTTTTTCTTACTGGAATGGAGTATTCTGCATGGAAAGTGTCTAATTTCATTGATAAAGAGATCCTTGGTCTATAAGACTGAGAATAATGATATACATTAGAAAATAACAAATGAGTTTAATTCACACTGAAGACGACCTGTCTGCACATTTTCATTTTTAAGAATTGCACCCTTTAGGCAGTAGGTGGATGTTTAAAAAAATGAATGGTTCCAAGGAAGACTTTCATCACCTCCAAATAGTTTGTGCAAATAGAAAATGAAATATGGCTATTACCTATGGTAAATCTATATAATAAAACAGCACTGTTCTTCTTTTTTCCCCCTCCATTCCATAAAGAAATGCCTTAAGCCCTGTCATCTTTCAAATGAAGTTTCTTTTAATGACCCTTACCTTTTAATTACTTGTTTCTAATTGAATTTGTTTCTTGGAGCAGAAAGTTCTTTATAAATTATTGGCTTGCATGATAAATTACTGTTGATAAGAAGAATGCAAGATAAAATATCATGTAGTTTTTTAATTCTAGCTTTGAAGAAAGCAGAAAAAATAAAAAAACAGAACTGGCTAAAAAAGGACAAAATTTTGGCTGATCTAGACACTATGAAACACAAACTGAGACAGTTAAAAGGTCAGTATGAACTAAATCAAGTATCACCATGTTTAATTCTAAACCTTTAATTCTTAACCTTAATTTGCTGGTAGTTTTTTTTTGACCTTTAGATACCAGATGTTTAACTGAATATTATATATTGTGTTACAAAAGTCACTTGAGCAAGTCTAAAACCTATTAATATATCTTTTCAGTACTGATTTTGTATTTGTAAATTTTATATTAAAATGAATATCACATGATTTATATATACATTTTTAAAATTTGGAGGATGAGTGGATCATATAACCACCCTATTGGTTTTGAAACAATCCCTGAACTGACATTTTATGGACTTTGGAATTAGTCATTAAACAAAACTTTCTGTTATTTCTTAGGTATTGCTTGGGAAGAAGTTTTGTTAAATAATCTGAGTGAGGAAGTACTAAATTCTTCAAAGCTTAGTGTCTTTATCACAGAAGGGAGGTTATCTTGTTATGCGGCATAAGATATGTTATTCATAGACAAAGTGATTGACTGACAATATTTGTCCTCTTCTTCCATTCTCTTTGTCACAGAATCTTAAGTTCCTGATCTTATATTATTCCCAGCACTTCAGACACCAAATGATTCTTTGGGGAATAAGTATGTTATGGACTTTAGTCTGGGAAGGAATACATTTCAGGCTCTGTAACTGCCATAGCAGGATTTCAGCTCCTGAGTATCTGTACCGTCTGGTGTCAGAAACATGTGAATCTTACTTCAATAAATAAGACAATTAGTCCTAAGTGCACTAGACAGCACCCTGGGTTGAAATGGCTATTTTTCAGTTTTTACCAAAAGAATTATTGGGTCTAACTGAAAAGCATCTATTACTATTGCTAACCTCTACTAATCCAACTACTTGACACTTGCACTTGAATGTCCCATAGGCACGTCCAAAACTGAAGTTAACACGTCACCATATAGTGACCATACCACCATTTCATTTCATATCTTACCACACCAATGCCTCCTTCATTTCTTCTGTGGGCATTACCACAACCAGGTGTTCCATCTCAAGGAGCTGGGAGTCATCCTTGGCATCTCCCACTCTCGCTATCTCTAAGCAAATATCAGTAGGTCTTGTTGCTTTGAATCTGTTTTTCAAATGAATTCTAAGGATCTTGATTCCTACTGTCATTATCCAAGTTCAAGCTATCGTCATCTATTCTTTGGGTTACTGGGTCAGCTTTCTGTTCAGTTCCCTCTGCCTCAAACTGTTCTCTCTCCTGTTCTCTTGGATTGCTTCTCATTATTTACTTTTCAGCTTACTCGTTATTTCTCCTAAAAGTCTTCACTAACATTCTAAGTCAGGAATAGAGTGGTTTGTCATACCCTTAACTTCCCCCAATAGCCCTTATCACTTTATTATACATACCTGATCATATGACTGTCTCTCCTATGTTACATTATAAATTCTATACCCTTCTAATTTGTTCTCTGAATAGTTGTAGAATTATTTAATTAAAGAATAAATGGAATTTCAACTATCCACTCCAATGAGCTTTCTAAGCTCTATTTCTTTATCAAATTAAATCAATAGAAAGTAAC
Organism: Lagenorhynchus albirostris; assembly: GCF_949774975.1. Classification (NCBI taxonomy): domain Eukaryota; kingdom Metazoa; phylum Chordata; class Mammalia; order Artiodactyla; family Delphinidae; genus Lagenorhynchus; species Lagenorhynchus albirostris. Next base: position 27,108,591 of record NC_083103.1, read on the forward strand.
ATATTAAAAACAGCACCCGGCAGAGCTGCTTTTACTGAATTCTGATTTTATATCATGTCTTTAGCTTTTATTATAATTAAGTATTAAAAAGGTATTTAAAGTTCAGTTGGCATCATCCACAATATCACTGTAGAAAACAGTCTTTTTAGTCAGATGGTGTCCATTATGGAGAAATCCATTAATGCAGTTTCTCTTAAAATTTAGTACTAAGATAAATCTTGTCTCTACTGCTAAACTGTTATGTTTTCTGCTATTAAATGTAAATTCATTGCTAACTTATAAAATACCTACTTGTGAGGATGGTCTTTTCTAGTTGCTGGGATTAGGAGGAGAAATAATAGCAAGTTTAAATTCAGTAAACTGCAGTCCCTGTTGGATTGTGAGCTTCTGTTTTTTTCCTTTTTTAAAAATTCAATCATTTTATCATTTTTTTAACATCTTTATTGGAGTATAATTGCTTTACAATGGTGTGTTAGTTCCTGCTGTATAACAAAGTGAATCAGCTACACGTATATATGTATCCCCATATCCCCTCCCTCTTGTGTCTCCCTCGCAACCTCCCTATCCCACCCCTCTAGGTGGTCACAAAGCACCGAGCTGATCTCCCTGTGCTATGCAGCTGCTTTCCACTAGCTATCTAGTTTACGTTTGGTAATGTGTATATGTCCATGCCACTTTCTCACTTCGTCCCAGCTTACCCTTCCCCCTCCCCGTGTCCTCAAGTCCATTCTCTACGTCTGCGTCTTTATTCCTGTCCTGCCCCTAAGTTCTTCAGAACCTTTTTTTTTAAGATTCCATATATATGTGTTAGCATACAATATTTGTTTTTCTCTTTCTGACTTAACTTCACTCTGTATGACAGACTCTAGGTCCATCCACTCACTACAAATAACTCATTTTCGTTTCTTTTTATGGCTGGGTAATATTCCATTGTATATATGTGCCACATCTTCTTTATCCATTCATCTGTCCATGGACACTTAGGTTGCTTCCATGTCCTGGCTATTGTAAATAGAGCTGCAATGAACATTTTGGTACATGACTCTTTTTGAATTATGGTTTTCTCAGGGTATATGCCCAGTAGTGGGATTGCTGGCTCGTATGGTAGTTCTATTTTTAGTTTTTTAAGGAACCTCCATGCTGTTCTCCATAGTGGCTCTATCAATTTACATTCCCACCAACAGTGCAAGAGGGTTCCCTTTTCTCCACACCCTCTCCAGCATTTATTATTTGTAGATTTCTGATGATGGCCATTCTGACTGGTGTTAGGTGATACCTCATGGTAGCTTTGATTTGCATTTCTTTAATGATTAGTGATGTTGAGCATTCTTTCATGTGTTTGTTGGCAATCTGTATATCTTCTTTGGAGAAATGTCTATTTAGGTCTTCTGCCCATTTTTGGATTGGGTTGTTTATTTTTTTGATATTGAGCTGCATCAGCTGCTTGTAAATTTTGCAGATTAATCCTTTGTCAGTTGCTTCGTTTGAAAATATTTTCTCCCATTCTGAGGGTGGTCTTTTCATCTTGTTTATGGTTTCCTTTGCTGTGCAAAAGCTTTGAAGTTTCATTAGGTCCCATTTGTTTATTTTTGTTTTTATTTCCATTTCTTTAGGACGTGGGTCAAAAAGGATCTTGCTGTGATTTATGTCATAGAGTGATCTTCCTATGTTTTCCTCTAAGAGACCTATAGTGTCTGGTCTTACATTTAGGTCTTTAATCCATTTTGAGTTTATTTTTGTGTATGGTGTTAGGAGTGTTCTAATTTCATTCTTTTACATTTAGCTGTCCAGTTTTCCCAGCACCACTTATTGAAGAGGCTGTCTTTTCTCCATTGTATATTCTTGCCTCCTTTATCAAAGATAAGGTGACCATATGTGTGTGGGTTTATCTCTGGGCTTTCTATCCTGTTCCATTGATATATATATTTCTGGTTTTGTGCCAGTAGCATACTGTCTTGATTACTGTAGCTTTGTAGTATAGTCTGAACTCAGGGAGACTGATTCCTCCCGCTCCATTTTTCTTCCTCAAGATTGCTTTGGCTATTCAGAGTCTTTTGTGTCTCCCAACAAATTTTAAGATTTTTTGTTCTAGTTTGTGAAAAATGCCATTGGTAGTTTGATAAGGATTGTATTGAATCTGTAGACTACTTTGAGTAGTATAGTCATTTTCACAATGTTGATTCTTCCAATCCAAGAACATGGTATATCTCTCCGTCTGTTGGTATCATCTTTAATTTCTTTCATCAGTGACTTATAGTTTTCTGCATACAGGCCTTTTGTCTCCTTAGGTAGGTTTATTCCTAGGTATTTTATTCTTTTTGTTGCAGTGCTAAATGGGAGTGTTTCCTTAATTTCTCTTTCAGAGTTTTCATCATTAGTGTATAGGAATGCAAGAGATTTCTGTGCATTAATTTTGTATCCTGCTACTTTATCAAATTCATTGATTAGCTCTAGTAGTTTTCTGGTAGCATCTTTAGGATTCTCTATGTATAGTCACGTCATCTGCAAACACTGACACTTTTACTTCTTTTCCAATTTGGATTCCTTTTATTTCTTTTTCTTCTCTGATTGGTATCGCTAAAACTCACAAAACTATGTTAAATAATAGTGGTGAGAGTGGGCAACCTTGTCTTGTTCCTGATCTTGTTCCAGTGGAAATGGTTTCAGTTTTTCACCATTGAGAATGATGTTTGCTGTGGGTTTGTCATATATAGCCTTTATTATGTTGAGGTTAAGTTCCCTCTATGTCTGCTTTCTGGAGGGTTTTTATCGTGGGTGTTGAATTTTGTCAAAAGCTTTTTCTGCATCTATTGACATTATCATATGGTTTTTATCGTTCAGTTTGTTAATATGCTGTATCACATTGATTGATTTGAATACTCTGAAGAAGCCTTGCATTCCTGGGGTAAACTCCACTTGACCGTGGTGTATGATCCTTTTCATGTGCTGTTGGATTCTGTTTGCTAGTGTTATGTTGAGGATTTTTGCATCTATGTTCATCAGTGATATTGGCCTGTAGTTTTCTTTTTTTTGTGACATCTTTGTCTGGTTTTGGTATCGGGTGATGGCGGCCTCGTAGAATGAGTTTGGGAGTGTTCCTCCCCCTGCTATATTTTGGAAGAGTTTGAGAAGGATAGGTGTTAGTTCTTTTGTAAATGGTTGATAGAATTTGCCTGTGAATCCATCTGGTCCTGGGCTTTTGTTTGTTGGAAGACTTTTATTCACACTTTCAATTTCAGTGCTTGTGATTGGTCTGTTTATATTTTCTATTTCTTCCTGGTTCAGGCTCGGAAGGTTGTGCTCTTCTAAGAATTTTTCCATTTCTTCTAGCTTGTCCATTTTATTGGCATATAGTTGCTTGTAGTAATATCTCATGATCCTTTGTATTTCTGCAGTGTCAGTTGTTACTTCTCCTTCTTCATTTCTAATTCTGTTGATTTGAGTCTTTTTCCTTGTATTCTTGATGAGTCTGGCTAATGGTTTATCAATTTTGTTTATCTTCTCAAAGAACCAGCTTTTAGTTTTATTGATCTTTGCTATTGTTTCCTTTATTTCTTTTTCATTTATTTCTGATCTGATATTTATGATTTTTCCTTCTGCTAACTTTTGGGTTTTTTGGTTCTTCTTCTCTGACTGCTTTAGGTGTAAGGTTAGGTTGTCTATTTGAGTTTTTCTTGTTTCTTGAGGTAGGATTGTATTGCTATAAACTTCCCTCTTAGAACTGCTTTTGCTGCATCCCATAGGTTTTGGGTCATTGTGGTTTCATTGTCATTTGTTTCTAAATATTTTTTGAATTCCTCTTTGATTTCATCAGTGATCTCATGGTTATTTAGTAATGTATTGTTTGGCCTCCATGTGTTTGTAATTTTTACAGTTTTTTTTTCCTGTGATTGATATCTAGTCTCATAGTGTTGTGTTGTGAAAGGATACTTGATACGATTTCAATTTTCTTAACTTTACCAAGACTTGATTTGTTAACCAAGATATGATCTATCCTGGAGAATGTTCCATGAGCAGTTGAGAAGAAAGTGTATTCTGTTGTTTTGGATGGAATGTCCAATAAATATCAATTAAGTCCATCTTGTTTAATGTGTCATTTAAAGCCTGTGTTTCCTTATTCATTTTCATTTTGGATGATCTGTCCATTGGTGAAAGTGGGGTGTTAAAGTCCCCTATTATTATTGTGTTACTGTTGATTTCCCCTTTTATGGCTGCTAGCATTTGCTTTATGTATTGAGGTGCTCCTATGTTGGGTGCATAAATATTTATGATTGTTATATCTTCTTCTTGGTTTGATCCCTTGATCATTATGTAGTGTCCTTCTTTGTGTCTTGTAATAGTCTTTATCTTAAAGTCTATTTTGTCTGATATGAGAATTGCTACTCCAGCTTTCTTCTGATTTCCATTTGCATGGAATACCTTTTTTCATCCCCACTTTCAGTCTGTATGTGTCCCTAGGTCTGAAATGAGTCTCTTATAGACAGCATATATATAGGTCTTGTTTTTGTATCCATTCAGCCAATCTATGTCTTTTGGTTGGAACATTTAATCCATTTACATTTAAGGTAATTATCAATATGTATGTTCCTATTACCATTTTCTTAATTGTTTTGGGTTTGTTATTGTAGGTCTTTTCCTCCTCTTGTGTTTCCTGCCTAGAGAAGTTCCTTTAGCATTTGTTGTAAAGCTGGTTTGGTGGTGCTGAGCTCTCTTAGCTTTTGCTTGTCTGTAAAGGTTTTAATTTCTCCACTGAATCTGAATGAGATCTTTGATGGGTAGAGTAATCTTGGTTGTAGGTTTTTCCCTTTCATCACTTTAAATATATCCTGCCACTCCATTCCGGCTTGCAGAGTTTCTGCTAAAAGATCAGCTGTTAACTTTATGGGGATTCCCTTGTGTGTTATTTGTTGCTTTTCCCTTGCTGTTGTTAATATTTTTTCTTTGTATTTAATTTTTGATAGTTTGATTAGTATGTGTCTTGGGTGCTTTTCCTTGGCTTTATCCTGTATGGGACTCTCTGCACTTCCTGGACCTGACTGACACTTTCCTTTCCCATAGTAGGGAAGTTTTCAACTATAATCTCTTCAAGTATTTTCTCAGTCCTTTTCTTTTTCTCTTCTTCTTCTGGGACCCCTACAATTCAAATGTTGGTGCATTTAATGTTGTCCCAGAAGTCTCTGAGACTGTCCTTTCTTTTCACTCTTTTTTCTTTACTCTGCTCAATGGTAGTTATTTCCACTATTTTATCTTCCAGGTTACTTATCCATTCTTCTGCCTCAGTTATTCTGCTATTGATTCCTTCTAGAGAATTTTTAATTTCATTTATTGTGTTGTTCATCATTGTTTGTTTGCTCTTTAGTTCTTCTAGGTCCTTGTTAAACATTTCTTATATCTTCTCCATTCTATTTCTAAGATTTGGGATCATCTTTACTATCATTACTCTGAATTCTTTTTCAGGTAGACTGCCTATTTCCTCTTCATTTGTTTGGTCTGGTGGGTTTTTACTTTGCTTCTTCATCTGCTGCATATTTCTCTGTCTTCTCATTTTACTTAACCTACGGTGTTTGGGGTCTCCTTTTTGCAGGCTGCAGGTTCATAGTTCCCATTGTTTTTGGTGTCTGCCCCCATGGCTAAGTTTGGTTCAGTGGGTGTGTAAGCTTCCTGGTAGAGGGGACTGTTGCCTGTGTTCTGGTGGATGAGGATGGATCTTGTCTTTCTGGTGGGCAGGACCACATCCGGTGGTGTGTTTTGGGGTGTCTGTGGACTTATTATGATTTTAGGCAGCCTCTCTGCCAGTGGGTGGTATTGTGTTCCTGTCTTGCTAGTTGTTTGCCATGGGGTGTCCAGCACGTAGCTTGCTGGTCATTGAGTGGAGCTGGGTCTTAGGGTTGAGACAGAGATCTCTGGGAGAGCTCTCGGCGACTGGTATTACGTGGGGCCGGGAGGTCTCTGGTGGTCCAATGTCCTGAACTTGGCTCTCCCACCTCAGAGGCTCAGGCCTGACACCTGGCCAGTGCACCAAGACCCTGTCATCCACATGGCTGAATGATGGGCAAGTCAGAAAGGAATCAGGTTTCCGGCCCTTGGATTGTGGCCGACTCAGGATTGGGGCTCCACAGGTCTGCCTCTGGATTGTGAGCTTCTTGAGCATTGGATGAAAGAGGAGGTTTGGGAGGTATGAACAGTGACCAAATCAATTATATTGTATTATTATAAGGATTGGTAAATACAGCAAATTTTTATTGAGCATGTACTGTGTACAAAGTACTATGGTAAGCTGATTTTACATTTCATTTGTAAGCATGATCATTGCTAATATTAATGAAATTGTAGTAATAACTTTGTGGGGTTTTTTTGATTAAGTTACAAATGCCAGATATTTACTACATGCTTAGTACAGAATGAATATTCACTAAACATTAGAACAGGGATTCCTGAGAAGGCAGTCCATTTTCCCAGTTGGGATCTTAAAAACAGGTAAACAGAACTGAAGGATGGCAGATCAGGCCAAAGTATCACCTTTGTTACATATAAAGGCAATGCTGGAACATTTTATTTAGTGTGAGAGCTAAATGGATCTGCTGACTGAAACCCCAAATGAGGTGGACTAATCCTTTCGGGCACATATGGTGCTGAACCAGGATGGGCCCTCCCAATAAAGGAGAGGTATGAGGAGAGCTGTCCAGGTGAGATTTATAGTCTGAAAGAACAGCAAAGTACCCACGTTCTCTAGCTTTCCGCATTAATAGTTAGATATTATCTTCCCCCCTCCCCCACCAATCACATGTGAAATAAAACAGAATATATGGAAAATGTAATAAGAAAATAAAAAGTAATTTATTCAATACATTTTTGTTTTGTTTCTATTTGTTATTCTTACCTACATAAAGGCTAGTTCATTATGAAAATCTTTTGTGATGATATTATGTCCCTTTATAAAAGTTAGAGTGCAAATGCTTTCATTTTCTTAAGACCGTTAGAAACAAGTTGACAAAAAACAATAATGCATGTGTTTTTTGCTCTTTCTTATATTCAAATCCTGGCTCTTAACAGTGTAAATGATAAACTATTGGAGAACTGTCTTTAGTTGAGCAAAATTTTAGTGTTCAAAATGCATTATAAATAAAATATTTATGGAGATGTTATCCACAAGAATTTATGCAGATAAATTAATGTTGTCTGTACATTATGAATAGAGTCAGCTGAAAACTATATTTGGCATAAATTTCTGTTATGTATTTTTCTGGTGCCACTGTGCTCTTCTCCAAAACATGTTGCCTAATGGCATTGTCACTGTAACTCATTGGCTGTTAATTCAATTATGTTTTCTCCATAACCATAAATTGCATATGAATGCTTATTAGGTACATAGAGTTCTGATTTCCCTGAAAAGTCATTTCTGCCACCTGTTTTTATTGCTGGATCTATTTACACAAACTTGAGCTATAAGAGCACAAATGTGTTATCCTCTACAAATACTGAGTTATTTTCAAAATGTTTTGTTCATAGTCACGGTATGAAAACCTGCACATTATAAGTCTCCTGGCAACAAAATTAGGACTTAACGTCATTTCAGTATTTCTATTATTTTATCCACCTAAGTGTTACTTTCTCAAAAAAGCCTTTTCTGACACTGCAGACTAGGTCAGCAGCCTGTTTTACATGCTTTTACACACCCTGTACTTCCATGGTGCAACACAGTTACCACAGTTATTGGTGTAATCATTTTCTTGACATTTGGCTTCCTTACCAAAGTGTAAGCCTTTGAGGCAAGGACTTAGTCTCGAACATGTTTTGTATGTGCACCATCCAGCACAATGCCTGACTCATACCTGATGTTCAACATAGGTTTCTAGAAGGAACATCCAAGAGAAAGCATTATTTGTACTTAAGAAGTTTCGAGATCAGTCTGAGACTCAGTGCTCAGTATATCTTCAACCCAGAAGAAGAAAACAATTTAATAAGTGTGACCTTTAAACCTCTTTTATAATGATTTAAAGTGGTCTAGCTGAAAGAATGCATAAATTCAAATCACCACACTTATTAATGTATGCCTGTGATTCTTTAGAATACACCATTCCGATAAATATTTTCTCTTACCACAGCTTCTTAAGAGCCCAGAGGACACAGCAGAGGTGTCAGAAACTAATCGTGTTCGCAGGGTATTATTAGATAGAAAAAAAAAAAGGCCTCCTGTCTCTTGGGTTAATATTATTTTAGAAATACTTAATCCCCAGGCTGCTAAACTAATTGTGGGGGAAAGGCTTATTATTAGTGAAGAGAACAAAACATATGTTCCATGACTGGAAGAGATGATGGGCTATATAGGTCATGGATTCTATTTGACTAAATTACCGCTGAACCATATCGTGGATGAGAGGTTGGGGCCAGTGTGGAAGTCAGCGTGTTATCTTTCTTTTCCATCTGTACACTGAGTATGCATATCCTGGCTATTTAAAGCCTCAAGCTCCCGTATGAAGAGACATTGTTAGATCTTATTACCTTAGGCATCTTTGCTTTTATGATATATTTAGTATTTTACCCTCTGCTCCCAAGTGAAATGATTTATGCATAGAAAGCCAAACCAATTTATTTGAAATCTGAAAGCCTATCATCAGAAACATTTCCAGAGACTTCTTTCCCCAGGGCGGCGGGTAGCAGCATGTCAGCCAGCCACCATGGTTCCCAACAAAAGCCCTGTGCAGCCGGTGGTAGTGGAAGGAGGCTGGACTAAGCAGACTCAAGAGGAAATTAAACTCATGGACCTTATAAGACATACAGAGGTATGATCTTTAGGACTCCAGACATTAAAGACTCAGGCTCTTTTATAAGCTTTTAAAAGTACAGTATTGAATTTTTAAATTATGCTATTAATATATTCTCGGCATCTGGTCAGTAATGACCACATAAGCATATGCCAAGCATTGAGTTGGCATTTGGAGAGTAACTATCTAAGCCACAGCCAGCTCATATGAAAGTCTGTTTTGTTTGAATGGAGACCAGAAATTATGACCTTAGCAAAGAAGAGAAAAAGGCCCAGTGGATATGTACAAAGGTAATTATAATAAATGTAGTCAAGTTGAGCCTTATGGCTTCATTGCTCATCACTCCTAAGGGTATGTCTCAATATGTAAAAAGAGGAAGGAGCAAAATACTAATTTCAATGGAGACATTCAGAAGTGAGGAATTCAAAAAGCAGTTTCAATCCAATTGATTAATCAGACAGGATTGCCAGACATAAAAAAGACGAGAAGAGAAAGGTCAGCTGTTGAGAGAGGATTGGGGATAGAGAGACCTGGGAAAACTTTTTGCTTTGTGAAGTTTTTCATCAAAATGATGTGTTCTTATTTAATAGGGTTTCTCAAATCATGAAATGTGTTCAATCTAAATCTTAGGCGTGTGCCCAAGTCAAGGTTACTAGAAAAAAGAAATTGACATCGCTAGAAATACGACTTCTTGCCAAGCTAAGAAGGATAAATCACTGACCAGGGAATGAATGCAAAGCATTGAACTAGGACATGCTTGAAGTAGGATGAAAAGCTGCCTGGCAGGGATCTGGCAGAATATAAAGGTGGCTGCTGTATTTTAAAAGACAGAGAGTAAAGATTTAAACAATAGTCATGTACATTCCCTTAAGCATGTCTTGGTTAAAGGAAATGATGCTGTGATTCTAATCAAAAACTCATTTGTTAGATGCAGAGAAATCACTCAGTAGGAGAAACGCCATGCAAAAATCCAAAAACATATCTCTATTTATTTCTCCAAATTATAAATGAAAGTTAAGTGCTTTGCCAAAATAAGTGCCTTATTATTACTACTCTAATGATTATTATTGCTTACAGTGATGCATTGAAGCAAGGGGGATTTACAGAAGAGTCAGTGATAGGAGAGGGTAATGTAATTCCTAAATCTTTTTTCTGTATGATGTACAATTATAAGGTATTTCTTTCAGCATATTCTACACACACATGCACACACACACACACACAGACACAGACACACACGCATACACACTAAACAGACAATTCTCTAACCATGGCATTCTCTGGGCTTTTCTTAACAGGCACAGCTTTCTGAAGTCCAAGAGCTGCAATCCAAGAGAAATTCTCCCACTGCACCTAAATGTGTATCATTCAAGAGGAGCAGCTTGTATAAGCAACCCGATGCAAAACGAGCGTGGATTTACCTAAATGGAGGCAGACCTGAAGATGGTACTTATGCCCGGGGCAAAACTATTTCAGAGGTAAACCTAGTGTGAAAGGAGAGTGTTTTATAGGCCTGTTTTCAAATTCCAGCGCTGACGTTTATAGATTGTTAGGTCAGGCAAATTATTTTACCTCTCTAAATCTCATTTTCTCATCTCTAAAATGGGAGTAATACTTTCCTCACAGGGTGGAGTCCAATGCTGTCTGACATAATGTGTGCATCAGAATATGACACTTGGCCAGCAGAGAACAATGACAATTAAACTCATTGCACCCAAGTTTAGAGTAAATCTAAACTTTAAGATAATTTAAAATAGTTTTCCTGTTCCATTTTAAACCTAGTTCACAAAAGAGTGATTATTCACTGGATGTGTTCCCCGTGGGGAAAACAACAGTATTCACTAGAGGAAATCTATCATATTCTTGTCACACAGATTCTTGGAACTATGACAGACTTTCCACTTTCCAGAATTAAAACGTTGACGAAAGAAAAGATGAGTAGCAGTTCATTTATTGTTTGCAATATCAATGATACAATTCTAAAAGTTGACATTTTGTCTTAGTCTTTAAATGAAAACTTTAGGTACCTAATAAATGGATTTTGGTAGAATTTTTAAAAGTCTTATTTGTTGCAGTGATATCTTATAATAGTTGTTGGGCTTTATTATTTGTGAAATGTTTTTATAATTTTTTCTGGGACAAGAGGAAGTCATATAAAGGTGAGATGTTGGTGGGAGATGGAAGGAAAGGCAAGACAGTGCAACAGGCAGGCCTGGAGGAGTTCATGGAGGCTCATGGGGGCACCTAGAGTGGCAGGGGCACCTCAGAGGAGTTATGCCCCTGAAGGTTGGTGATTTCAAAGTGTGATGGAGACCACTTCTCTTTGACAAGGACTTTGGATAAGAGCTGTGAAAGCAATTGCATCTCAGAAGTTGACAGCCGATTTGCTGTATTTGAGAAAGAAGAGAGAAAAATGCAGACAATAAATTCAAAACTAGGAATACAAGTAAAGGAACTTCATACACATGAGGAAGAAAAAGGAAAGTGATTTTTTAAAATGAGTGAAACTTTTTCAGGAGAGAACACCCTAGAACAGTTTCTATAACAAACCTGAAATGTTTCTTCCTTGCTGGTTTCTTTGAAAATCACAGAGTTTGTATTGCAGATGTTAAGTCTTAAGATGCACGTAACCATTGCAACTAGAACTGATACATTAGTGAGGGAATATGAAATGATTAATAAATAAAAAGTAGAGCAGGGACGAGGATTAAAGATAGCCTGTCAGGCTCAGGATAGCAAAAACTTACCATAACTTTTACAAAAATTACATATACCTGGTGAAAGAATGACTCTTTGATTTATGTGACTCTCATGTAGTATATAAAAGCCATGCCATACATATTATTCCATGATCATATAATTTTTTATGAACTTTGTACATAAAGGGCACTGTGCTAGATGCTGTAAAGTATTATCCTAATTTATGTGTGTGAAAAGGGTTTGAAAACTGTATAGTGCAGTATAATTGACAGGTTAACCTATAGCAATAGGAGGAATAAAATGACACGTGATCTATGTTCTCATTAAATGCATACTTCCAACTGGCAAAACATATTTGAAAATATATCAAGCTTTACTTAGGTTTATAGAGAAATGGGCACTCTCATGTCGATGGAAGTAAAACTTTTTGGAGGACCATGTGGCTATACAAATCATAAGAAAATGCACTTCTAGAACCTTATCCCAAGGATATTTTCATGAATTTATGCAAAGTTTGTTTGGTAAGAATAATTATCATGGGGCTATTTATGACATATATAGATTAGAAATAAACACTTATCAATAGGGAGTTGGTTAAATGAATTATAGTGTATAGGATGGAATATTACCATAATTAAAATCAACTTTAGAAAGAATGGCAATAAAGATGTTCAAGATATACTAAATGAAAGAAGCATACTATAAAGCACGTAGAGTTAGATTCTATATACATACATGCACAAACCTAAAAGAAAAAGACTGGAAGGATTTTATTTTTGGAAGTGTTTATTGGATGGTCTTATTACTGGTGGCCTAATAAAAGTGGTATTTCTTTATTATGTGTTTTTCTTTGTGTTCCATATTTGGTTATGATGAACACAGACTGTAAGAAAAATTTGCTAAGGGAGCTGACCTTCCTCTTAGAGAAATACTAACAGCATGTGATGAAGGTCAGGTCAGTAGTACATACAGGAAGTTCAGTAGTTCAGAGGAGGGAACACTGGGCCCACCTGGGGTGAAGGAGAAAGGCTCCCCAGAGGACGCAACCAGGAGCTCTGATGGAACTTGAGAAATGGGTAAGATTCAACATTTAGGCAGAAAAAAGCATTAACAAGCATGAGGGGCATCACACACAGAGGTATGGGTGTTAGAATTCATAAACATACAAGTAGATGGTACCTGGACTGAGAATTAGGGAGAGATACAGACAACTGGAGAGACTGTTCAAAAGCATATAGGGTAGGCTTCCCTGGTGGCGCAGTGGTTGAGAGTCCGCCTGCTGATGCAGGGGACACGGGTTCGTGCCCCGGTCCGGGAAGATCCCACATGCCGTGGAGCGGCTGGGCCCGTGAGCCATGGCCACTGGGCCTGCACGTCCAGAGCCTGTGCTCCGCAACGGGAGAGGCCACAGCAGTGAGAGGGCCGTGTACCGCAAAACAAAAAACAAAAAAACATATAGGGTGGACACCACATACTCTCTGTATAGTCTACTTGGGCTGCTATAACAAAATACCACAGACTGGGTGGCTCAGACAACAGAAATTTATTGCTCACACTTCTGGAGGCTGGAAAGTCCAAGATCAAGATGCCAGCAGGGTTGGCTTCTGATGTGGACTCTTTTTCTGGGTGGCAGATGGCTGACTTCTCACCACTGTGTCCTCTCAGAGCCTTTCCTCTGAGCACATGTGGAGAGAGAGCTCTAGTGTCTTTTCAGCCTATGAGTCTGGGGAAGGACACAGTTCAGTCCGTTACACTACCCCAGACTCAAGTGCGTGAATCACTAGTTTGTCTCTGAATAAGGTCATGGCATAGTAAAACCAATGTTTTGGGGAGACTAATGTGGCCTGTGTGTAGAAAGCTACTTAGGCAATGTCTAGAAAGTTTTTTGCATATTATTTCTTCTTTTGCTTTATTTAAAAAATGTTCTTTCTAATCTCTTTCTTTCCCTTTTCTGTTTTGATTTTGATTTTAGGGATCTGAATGAGATTCTTTGTCATCAGTTAGAAATGTATGCTTTCAGGCTCTCAGGCTGTAAAGAAAAGTTCAGGAGAATGGACTGTGTGTGTGAAACAAATAAACAACAGGAAGAGTAGGGTTCAGATTTTACTAGGGGAATCTGGCTGACAACACCAATTCCAGAGAAGCTCAGAGTTTCAATGGTTGGTAATTTTACCAGAAGAATGAGGAACAGAACGCATTTCAAGGTGCTTCACTCTACTTTCTGTAATGAAACCCCCAGAAGGTATTTGAATCCCATCTAATGCAGGCTTTCCCTCAACTTCGTTCACTGCTGTGGCTATTCTGGGTGATTGAACCACATTCTTCCTACCCAGTCTTTGAACATGGCTGGAGCAAACTCTCATCTCCAACTGGTGTAGGCTCATCTGTCATCAGTGCACCAAGGTGACACCCTCTCTAGGGTTAGTGGCTCTTTCTTCAGGGCCATCATCTTTCTCTGATTTATGACTATCAGGGCCCCTCCTTCTATGGTCCTAAAGCATCTGTCTCCTCTCATCCCAGCAACCTCTCTCTGATTCTACAGAATCTCAAAAGCAATGTGTTCTCTCACAGCCAAGCACAGTTCTGAATGCGTGAGTGGAAGCTGAAAGAATGAGAAACAGATTTTTTTGATTTGGAGAGGCAAGTACCTCATGTCCTCAGGGAATATGAAATAGTTCTGTGATGCCCACGTGAGCCACTCTGAGAGGACCTGGCCCATGAAAGCTCACAAAAGAGATTGTGGGTGAAGAATTATGTATAGAACATTGTTCTTTTATTATGAGTTTTTGTTATTGCAAAAATTACAAACATTTAATTTATATTACCCACTTTAAAGAAGGTACTTGAGTAAATTTGGATATATTTGAAAAACTGAGAATTAAGAATGTCATTAAAGGTCATAAGCTAACTAGATATTTTAGAACCTAATTGTACTGAAAATGCCTTTTGTTTTCAAATTTACTTTTAAAAGATTTTTGTAAACTCATTAACTGAGTCTCATGTAAATAGATCTTTGTGAACACCGAGTGAAAGAGCTGCAGATTTAAGTCATATTTTGTATTTGGTATATGCCGTTATTAAATTATATTTATTTTTCTGATTATAAACAGAAACACAATCTCTATAGACGAGTGACATTTTAGTGGTAAAGTAGGGGAAAGTATAAGAATTATCCTCATGTAGGATCTTTTCAAGCTACAGGAATTTCTCCCAGAGACATATCCACACAATTCTAGGACAGCTCCCCACTGCTCCCAGTCCAGATAGAAACTCAGTTAATCATACTCTCTGGCTGCCTTGGAGCAGAAAAATATATAACTGCTATGGGCTGAATTGTGTGTCTCCACCTCCCACCCCCCGAATTCTTATGTTAAAGCCCTAACCCCCAATGTGATTGTATTTGGGGTTAGAGCTTTTAGGAGGCAATTAAGGTTAAATGACCTTAAGGGTGGGGCCCTAACCTGATAACATTTGTGGGTTTATAAGAAGAGAAAAAGAGCGATCTCTCTCTCTTCTCCCATCATATGAGGAAGGCAGCTAGCTGTCTGTAAGCCAGGAGGAGCTCTCACCAGAAACCAAATCAAACCACAGCTTGATCTTGACTTGCCAGCCTCCAGAGCGGTGAGAAATAAATTTCCTTTGTTTAAGCCACTCAGTCAATGGTATTTGTTTTGGCAGCCCAAGCAGTCTAAGATAGTGACTATTGTTATGGAAAATTTAGAAAAACTGCAAAACCATATGAAGCATACGAATCTATTGTAATCACTATGAATTTTTTGATTATTTGAATAACATTTGTTCTGTTTTCTAATTATAAAACAACATACAGCCAGTGCATTAATATTAGAAAAAGGAAAAGCACCAAGAAGGAAATGAAAATTCTATCACCCACAAATAACCACAGTTATTAAAATTTTAGTAGATATATTCCTATGGTTTCTACATGGTTATTTATATATTTGTTTGCCATTGTGATCATAGTAGATCACATGGTATATATATATATAATTTTGCAACCTGTGTTATTCGCCTAACAAACTGTTGTGACTTTTTGCCCACATAATTTAATATTCTGTAACAAAACATTATTTTCAATGGCATCATCATCTTCTATCAACTGGATGGATTATTACTTACTCATCCAGTTTTCTATTGTTTGCCATTTAGATTGTTTTTAATTTTTTGCTATCATAAAGCATGCTCCAGTGAACATATCTATATATAAATCTTTATTTAATTTTCTGATTATTTCCCCCAGATAAATTCCTAGAAGAATTGCTAGGTCAAATTATGTAAATGTGCTTGAGAATTTTGATAGCTATCGCCAGCTTGTTTTCTAGGACCATTTCAGGAGTCAATGCTCCCACAAGTGATGAATGAGAGTTCCCACTTACCTGCTGTTTACATGAGTTATCAACAATGCTAATTGCCATCACTTAGAAACATGTATTTGCAGGTTGACAGGAGAGAATGTTATACCCATGCTTTAATTTATATATCTTTAATTATTTGTAAAAGTGATTTTGACTTGCTTTGTTTTACCATTTATTAGTAATCTGTGAATTCCTGACAAATTCTTTGCTATTTTTCTGCTGGAAGTATTTTTCACACTGATATGAATCTTCTTTTTTTAAAGTAACAAGCCTACTATGTGTAACTTTGTCAGATTTATTGTAACAATGATCCAATTTGCCATTGTGTCTAGGAGATTTTTTAAGGTACAGAAATTAATATATTTTAAAAGTTTGTTCTTTGCTTTTCATGTTCCAATAGTATTTTACTATCCTTATGTCATATAAAGATTCATCTTAAGATTTTTATAATTGTGTCTTTCCCGTTTACTTTTTAAACTGTGTGAAACTTCCTTCTGGTGTAAAATTTGAGTGAAGCTATTTTGTCTGTTTTATTTATTGGCTTAAAATTATTATCTCAGCCCTACTTGCTGAATAATCTTTTTTGTTCTCCCCATTGAGCTGGAATACAAACTTTATAATATACTAAATTCTTATTAACTTCTGCTTTTAGGCTATCTAATACTTTTAGAATTACTATAGCTTTTTAATATATTTTAATATCTGATAGAAGTTGCCTAATGTTGTACTTTGTTTTCAGACTTTACTTGATTATCCTTGCCTGTTGATTTTTATAGATGAAGTTTGGAATTACATTTCAACACCCTAAAATCATCCTACAGGAGTTTTGACTGTAGTTATGTTAGGCTATTAATTACTTTCATAAGAATTGACACCTTTTACAATATTCAATCTTTGCAGCCGGATTGAATTCTCTGGCATTGTTTTATATACATATACATCTTTTTTTTTGTCCTTCAGTAAAATTTTATAATTTTTTATAAGGAAGGGCCTCACATTTTAAAATAATTGACATTCTGAGTTGGTTTGATGTTGGGATGAATTTACCCCCACTGTATTTTTTTAAATACTTTTTTTTGGTGAACAACATAAAACTACTGATGTTTTATAATTTATTTTGTGCTTGGCCACTTTACTAAGCATTCTTTTTGTTATTAATTTCTCATTCAATTTACATAAATTTTCTAAGAATGAAATCATATAAAGTTCACATGGTGATGATTTTGCCTACTCCTTTAGAAGAACTGTTTCTCTTATTCTGATTTTTTGTTTTATTGCATTGATTATAATCATAAAAGTAAATATTCCTAACGATGGAAAAAAAGAAGAAACAGCATCTTTTTCCCCCATGAATAGCTAGAAAGTTTGAATGCTTTGGTTTCTCTTTTCCTTGCCCATGTCCCTTTTTGGTGATGTCTTACATTTTTACTTTATTTTTTCTCTATGGAGACTTACTTTAAAATTTTAAATTCATTTATTTTCTGACCATTTTTATAACAGCTGTATCATGTTCTAGTGGTCTTACTGCTTAATATTAGTCACTTTATATTATGACTTTTCCATGGTGATGGAATTTCATTCATTTTTTAATAATCCGAAATGTATCTGAGTGATATGTTTTCTGAGTTTTTGTACACATAAGGATATCTTTTGTTTCCTGTAACCTAAGTAATAATTTAGCTGGATACTGAGTTCTTATACTGAAACCTTTTCCCCTAAAAACTTCAGAGATTTTCTTTCATTTTTTTTTTTTTTGGTATTCATTGTTGCAGAAAACAGGTCTAAACATAACTGAATTTTTCCCCCATGTCTGAAAGTCATACTTTTTGCCCAGTTATATTTAAATACTAGTCATTTTTTTATTAACTGTGCCTTATCCTAGGTTAGCCTATTTGATCTGAAGACATGGGTCTTTGAAACAGGAACATTTTCTTCTGTGTTTTGAATAATTGCTTAAGTTTAATTTATTCTGGATTCTTCTCCAGTAACACCAATAATGTATAGGTTTAATATCTGATGTCTTGACATTCCAAATGTTTTACATTTTTCTCATAAATTTTGTCTTATCCTTTCTCTGTATCCTATGAGATTTTCTCAACTTAGCCCTCCCTAATACTGATTTGATTTTCTACAAAATTAAGTCTGCTTTTTCCTGCTTTTAAGACGGAGTGTAATTCTGCTCTTGAGTCTTTTATTTCCTTACCTCTCATTCGGCTGTCTATTTATCCCAATTTAAACCTCTGTTTCTTCTCTTACCAGCTGTGTGACCTTGGTTATGATATTAATGTCTTTGTTCTCCATTTTTCTCATCAACAAAAGGGGGATAATAATTGTTTCCACAGAAAAAATATTAGATTGTCCTTAGAAACTTTTAGAAAAGTTTCTAGCCCACAGGAATGTGCTAGTAAATTTTAACTGCTATTGTTGTTACCATCGTCATTATCACCATCATTATCTCTGCCTGCATCTCAGCAATGCTCCTTTCCTTTGAGCTGTTGTCATCTCATTTCTGTGTGTGTGTGGGAGTGTGTGTGTGTGTGTTTATGGAAGTCATATTTTACCAAATTTGGGGGGAGCACAATATAGGTACTCTCTAAAATGTATTTGTGCTCTAAATCTTTTTGTTAAATCTTCACCTTGTGTACAGATACCATTTTTATGTCGTAGAATATTTTCATAAGCCTCATATAGTTGCTGATGTTCATTTTTCTATTTATATCTCCTCGTTCAAGGAGAGATCTCTTGACAGAAGACATTAGTTCTCCTTTGTTCTCCTAAATTTTGACTTGGGAGCTGTTAGGATCCACCCCTAGATCCTGAATCAGAATCAAATGGCTGCTGACTGGCTGTCATTTAGCAAGAGGTGTAGGACTGCATTTAAGTCCATTCTCCCACTGCTCTTCTCTAACTATCCCACTCTACAGATGGGAATGTATTCTGGGATAATTTCCATTACTGTTCAATTCAGTGCATTCATCTCTTGCTCACAATAGTGAGTGAAAACTTCACTCTCTGAATTGCATTATCTCACCACTTCTTTCATGTCTTCCTTCATATTACTGATTCATTTTCCAAATGCAAGATGCCATTACTTGCCCAGCTCTGCCCACTGCCACCCTGCATTGCTGTGAGTTGTAGCTCTTAATTCGATATATAAAAAGAAGTACTGCAGTCGCAGAAGTGACTGCAGTGGCCATGAGAGAGATTCTTGGGGTGATAGGAATGTTCTAAAATTGTACTGTGGGATGGTTGCACAACTTTATCAGTTTACTACAAATCATTGATTGTTTCGTACTTGAAATTAATGAATTTTATGGCATGTAAATTAAACCTCAATAAAGCTGTTAAAAATTTTTTTAAAAAGTATAGAAGGTGAGTTGGAACACATGTGGACCTGGCTCCTTCATTTTGGGAGAGCAGGTGTTTGACCTGCATGATAGGTAAAAGCCATATAGGCAGGTGTGTGGAAACCTCTTACTTTCCTCCTGCTTGCTTGCATTGTTTTGTCTTAAAGTCTTATTCAGACTAATGGAACCACCCTTAGGGGTCTGGTGACAGGTTAGCCAATCTTTTTAGTACTCTTGACACTTCGTATCTGTACATGTGTTTTTATGAATATTTCAAGGAAAATTGAGAGAAATTGAATTAGGCCCCTAAACATAGTTTTTAAATTTACCAATTGAAAAGAAAAAGACTTTTGATAATAGAATCATAGAGTCAAAGAGGTGTTAGACCAAAAATTTGATTTTACAGTGAAAGAGACTCTTTCATAGGGAAGTTGCCTGACTTGTCTGAGTCATACAGAGGCCAGAGCCAGGTCAGTGCTTTTGTCCTTCTAGCTTCTTGCTCACTGAAAAAAAAAAATGAGCTATTCTAACAAGTCTAGATTCTTCAAGCCAAGGTCTTTCATATTTAGTCATTTCTTAAACAGCAAGAGGCCTCTTCTACATGGAAAAATAGAGACCTACAAGGACAACTCCACTGACAAGCACTGAAGTTCCTTACCGTTTAACACATTAGGGAACATTTGTAAGCCCTTCTTCTCATCTCCTTCTATACCTCTTCCTTGTTTTTGTTTAACTTTTATTGGAGTTTAGTTGATTTACAAGTTGTGTTACTTTCTGCTATACAGCAAAGTGAATCAGTTATACATATGCATATATCCACTCTTTCTTCAGATTCTTTTCCATATAGGTCATTACAGAGTATTGAGTAGAGTTCCCTGTGCTATACAGCGTACCTCTTTCTAACAATTATAAGTAAAATGAATATTTATATCATGATAATAGTTCTCTTAAAGGAGTTGATTCTTTAATATGTAATTATGGTGTGACATTCCACATCCCAGTATGTGTGTCCCTTTGTGTTTCAGCTGCTGAGTGACTGCTCCTCTCGTCTCAAACTGGCCCACCCAGCCAGAACACTGTACACCCCTGGCGGAGAGCCAATTCACTCGTGGGACGACATAGAGCGAGACATGGTCATCTGTGTGTCCACAGGGCATGGCTTTAGAACCCAAAGAGGTATGGGTGACGTTTTCTTTTCCATCAAGTGTTTGAAGAATTAAAGCATTCACTTGTTTCTTCAAAGAGCTTGTTTACTGAATTTTACATCCCATCATGATGATTTTTAATAATTATCCTCCTCCACGCTTTTCTACTCCATGTTACTAAAGTTAAATTCAAGTATTTATTTGTTGGAACCTCACTTTTGACACTGTGTGCTCTAAAGAATTCAAGTTCTGTTAGTCTTGAATTTTATCCAAGGGGCTTTATTTGTAGAAATTCTAAAGGGCCTCCTTTGAAGGTATTCATTCTTTAGCATGAACCCTGAGGAAAGTGAGGCTTCCTTGACTTCCCACTCTGCAAGTTATTTAAAACTTAATGTTTCATTAATAGCAAATATACAGTTTACAGACTTTTTTCTTTAGTAATAAGTAAATATATGCTTGTTTTATTATCTTGTCTATCCTTTGATTATTTTCTTTGATAAATGTTAGAAATGGAAAAGAACATACGTTTGTTATTAAACTAACTCTTGTCCTTTATCCTGTTTATCCTGAGGAATTTAAAACCCTTTTCTGGAGTAGGTATACATTAGCAATGACATAATTTTCAGGATATTTTGAAGAACACTGATATCATTTTAAAGGAAGTTAAAAGATTCAGAAGTGAATTACCTGGGGTCCTTAAAATAACTAATGATAGATTATCTCTTTTAAAAGTGACCATAGGATTATTGTTACTATGTTGTATATAAGGTATAGAAACCAAAAACTTTTTAAAAAGTTGCAATCATATCTTCACACTTAGCCCAGAAAGGATAAAAGTATAGGAACGGAAACTAAAAAGTAGGAAGACAAGGATTTACTGGGATGCCTAGCACTGTTGTGAGGATGCCACACATATTCCCCCAGCACCATCTTACATCAAGGAAGAGGTGCCAATCTTTGTATTCTTTGTATTCTGTTGTCCCATCATTCACCAGTACCCCTCACTCCAGCTCTTGGTGATCCTCACTATGTGATTACTTAGAAGAACACACCAATGATGGGGTTCCTATCATGAATAAGTATTAGTTGACAGCTTTCTGTGTTCCTAAAGTACATAGCCTATAAAAGAAATATAAGCCAGGGTTCCTTCGCTGAAAGAGTTTTCGATCTAATTGAGTATATGAACACACTTGAAGTAATTGAATAGTAAGCAGATAAGTGGTGCAGTAGAAGATACTTGCCCAGTCCCTTCATTATTTATGCTTAATCTTTCGTACTCTTGGGATGACTTTCTGTTACCTGGACCCCACCCTCCTGGCCTCACTGTATTCATTAGGTCTTTCTGATAAATAAAGTTAAGTATGCTACAGGCAACCTAGCCAAAAGGGTATCCAAAACACAAAGAGATATGTAGGCTGCCTTCCTAGAATCACACTTGTTCCCAAGAAAAACTGCAAAGAGAAAAGAGAAAACTAGAAACGCAAATATTACTCTCCTTACCATTTTCCTCCTTGTTAGCTCTGTGGACCTTTGACAAGGCTATGTAGACAAACATTCATTTCTGCGTCTTCAGTTCTTTAACCACATGAATTACTATGACGTGAAAGAGTTGTTTCTTCTCCTCTGAAAATGGGTCCCTATATTACCTTAATGGTGAAAGTGGTGGTGGTTTCCCCAGTTGTCTCAGTTCTTTTCGGTGGGTGATACATGTTCTAGAAAATCTGATTGATAGCAGAGAGTCTAATTTAGTTGCTCTTTAGAAAGTTCTTTTATTGTATGAGCTGTCATTTTATTATTTTTCCTGAAATAATTGAGAAATAATCATTTAGTAGAAATCTAAATACTCAGAATGCTTTAAAACAAGAGAGAAATGCTACTAGCATTTATATATATTATATATACATATATATATATAACATATCTATACTTGTGAAGGGACATTTAATTAATCATTCTACTCATAATTTTTCTGTGACCTACTGGCTTAACTATGTAGTAGAAAATAAGGCAGCCTGGGAATTTCAAAACTAAACACCTTATAAAAACTTATTTTATGTGCTATAATGTAAAAACATTTAGCATGTGAAAGTTAGCCATCAAAGAATCACACTGGGTCTTTGAAAAATGGATTTGTTTTGGCAAAACAAATCAGATGCTGTTAGAATAGTTTCTTTCACACAAACCCCCAACAAAATCAAAAGAGTGCTTTATGCTGTTTGTCATCAAATCTGAACACTGTTCTCAATGCTGTGTTTACCATCTTTTCAGCGGGCTCAGTTTTTAGACCACTCCTAGGTTAGCTTCCAATTCAGGCTTTACAAAAAGCTTGGAAGGAAGCCCTCTCTAGCAACTGCCATTCTGTAGAAATCCAAAGGATGTTAACACATATCTGATGTGATAAGCAAGTCAAGTGTGTAATGAGAGAGGCCGACGTGGGAGTCGAGGATTTCTGAAGGATCTTCAAGATTTTCATCATCCTGAACTTTTAATTATTTTCTATAAATACATTGACTTGTCTCTCAAAATAATTTTTTTTTTAACAGAGTTAAAGCAACTGGTGGAGGTCAGAGCAAATTATGCCCGAATCCGAAGGCAGCAGGGCCCTCAGGCCACAGACGCTGTGTTGTCACCATCCACAAAGCTTCAATCTCTGGTACCTCTACACAGTGAATTCCTGTCAGACCCATCATAGTTTGTGCTGTGTTTCGCTGGGGTAGCCTGTGCGGACATACTCATATGCTTGCCAGGATGTTATATGATGATTAGTCATTGTTTTCATAATTCCATGCAGTCTCTTTTAAAAGTTATACCCTCTACCTTTTACACAGGGTGGCATTTGGTGCCTCAAATCTGTTCTTAGAAAGACAACAGAACCTGACAAAGCAATGTCAGTAAAATAACTATCTCAGGTGTATTTTCTTCCAGGAAAAGAAAAAGGAAAATACTAGCTATTATTGAAAAATAATTTAGTGGGGTCAAGTAGTATATATTATTATATATACTTTTAAAATTATATAATATATATATTTATATAATATATATAATTTGATAATAAATAGACTGACAATTTGAGTGTATATATATAGTTATACACTTAAATTTAGTGGGGTCAAGTAGTATATATGTTCTATATATAAATAACTTTGCATTATTTATTTTATATCTATATGAGTTATATATACATATATAATTTGATAATAAAAAAGACTCTTTGACTATCTAATACTAAATTTGACCCAAACTGACAGTTTTCTGGCTCAGCCACTATATTTTTCAAACTTGCATGTTAAAATCCTACATTTACTAAATGGAATGGCTGGTGGCCACCAAACACCACATGAATTGATCTTTCCTCCTCCCACTTTCCTTCAGTTTGGCTTGTGGTTACAGCACAGGACTCCTGATGGGGCACAGCTAGATGTTGTTCACAAGAGTGAAGCTGGATAATTCCTGACATAAGCTCAGTAACCAAAAGTTGTAGACTGTGTCCTCAATACAGAAACTTAGGGAAAGGATATATGCACTACTTGTAAGAAAAGTTATGTAAGGATTTTTCTTAAGGGGCCAAGGGAGATCCTTAGCAATCTTAAGTATCAATCTTACAGGGAAAGAAGAACTTACCTTTTAATTTCTTTCTGTGATGAAGAAAGAATTTTTTTTTTTTTAATGACAGTGACAAATCAGAGTTTGGCTTCTGGTTCTGGTGAAAATTTTCCAGAGAAATGCTCTTCTCTCTCTGTCTCTGAGAGCCATTCCCACCTCTGTCTGAATATAAATTGCAGCCTGGCTAGGTGTGTACAGAATGGCTCAGCTGGGCTCACTCTTCCATCCACCACTTTAATGTGATGTAGGAAGGCAGTAGATCATTTCTACTGAAGGGGGCTCTTGGTAATCGCTGCAAAAGGCCTAGTATTTACTCCCAGTCTGCAAATCAGTAAGGCCGCATGAATAAATTCCTGCTGCTTCCCACACCACTGAAAGCAGAGACCATTGAGGCAAAATTTCACATTACATACACAACAATTTGCCCTTTCGCAGACATCTTCTCTATGTGTTGTGCACTGTTAGAGATGTGAAGTCATTCCACAACACCTTTGTGATACGTATGAGAGAAAAATTGCACGTGTCCCCACCTTGCTTTTCCTTTTGTTTTACGAGAAGGAACATGCTCCGGTCAGAAAGTGGGCCAGTAAGATTCTTACCTGTTGGGCCTCTTCTTACAATAACTGGATTACAATCCCCAGAGACACGGAACTTGTTATTTCTTTTCAAAATTCCTTGAAATCAAAGGCATTTCTCTAGGTGCAAAAGTACCTATCATTCTGCTGCCAAGGAAAAGTTGATTTGCTATGAAAATGGCATAATTTCACCACAGATCAAATGTGCAGATTCTTGTGAAGTCTTCACTGTTGCGTGTGAACACGCCTGAAGTGAAAATTGGTAATATCACACAACATTGTATCAAGCACCAGGAGACGTAAGGCAAAACTCTTAACTGAACTTTCTTATTACTAGTAAATGGGATTTTAGATGTAATATAACAGTCATCAACACATCACATTTTACCAGCAAGGCAGCGGCACTTACTTTGTCGACGACGGCTTGCTGGGGATATCTTGGCGGTTCATAGCCACTTTTAACTTAAGACTAAGAACAGCCCTGCTCTTTCCTTATTATTGACCTTCCTCTGTGGTTGGCTGGAAGGTGGACTGGGGAGCAGTTACTCCACCTTCAGCAAGGACTATAGGATAAGACTGTTGGCAATTCTGTTCAGCCCTCCAAGGATTTTCATAAACCCAGTAATTTCCTTTGGGGATATGTTTATCAAATTTGAATCAGCCTCATACATATAAGTCACATTTCAATATTTTTCTATCAACTGGAAATCATTTATTATTAAATACTAAAGCAACCATACTCAAGTCCATGGCCTTCTCCAGAAATTTATTTCCTGCTGGTTCACAAACACCCTTAAGTTGATCCAGATGTTAATCAACAGTGTACCAGCATTTGTGATTGTCCTCAGGAGAAAGGAGTTTCTGGATGTTTCTGCCCCACCTCTAGCTTTTGTTGCCTGATTAAGTGTTGGGATGAAGTTGCATGTTTCTAAGCAAACTGACAAACCGTCAAACTGTCTAAGTTTGACAAGCATTTTGAGATTATGACAGCATTTATATATAAGAAGCACTTTATCTGGGTGCTTATGTCAGGTTTATAAAACAGGACACATTAGAAATGATTCAAAATCCAAATGCAGCTTTGTGGCGTGATAACCCTGCATTTCCATTTTGTTCTTGATTGTTCATAATGACTAAATATTTTTTTGTGGATCAAGAAAACAAAGCAACAAACAAGCAAGCAGATAATAACAGAAAGGTAAAGACAAATTTGTTCTCTTTTGCAAGAGAATCACTTAGAAGTTGTGGCCACTGGCTGTTGCAGCATTTGTGAGCCAACCTTTATTAATAGCCCAGGTGCGCTGCTGAGCGTTGTTGAGATCTGTGATTCACCAAGACAGCAGTTCTTTTTCTGACATCATTTGGAAGGGAGTGATCAGAATCCACAGGGCTGTGTTATTCTGGATTGTCCTAAAATGAGATGCAAACGTCCTCAGGTAAATGGAATTTGGACCCAGTGGTGATCCTCAGTTGCTTTTATTAAATCAGTTACCTCCTGCCTCTGAAAAGATCTCAACCCCTCCTAAGGCTAGGTTAAGCAGAAAGAAAGAGCAGCAGTTTTTTGTTCTTAACACAATAAGCTAGAATTCTAAGTAAAAGGCATGGTTTGGGGCTGCTTGGCCATAAGCAAATGCAGAGCAGGATCAACAAAGACCACTCAGGCGAGCGCTGATGAAAGTAAATGGACCAACCCGGGTAACGGCAGACATTCAGTGGGTGCCTGCCGCCAGCTGTAGCATTTCCTAATTCTGCAAGTCTGTAATACGAAACTGCTATCGGTAGGCTGCCACCCTGTGCCATACGTGCAAATAGAAATATATGAGGGGAGAGGAAGTGCTTATGCCCATGGTGCAACTGGGTTGGGGGAGGGAGGAAGAAGGAGACAGGAAATTATATTTATATGGCAAGTACAGTGGTGATTCTGAATTGGATGTGCTGTCATTCATTGTCTGCTGTATTCCTGTGCGGGTTTAGGGGTAGATAGAGCGTTCAGTCAACCGCTAGATCCATTAGATCCTGACTTATCATTTCTCGAAGTTTTGAACTTGGGGTTTTAACTCCAGGTGCGGTTGCCCAAGAATGTCAGTTCTGGCAGACCAGCTAAGACAGTTGTGGGGGTGAATGTCTAGATGCCACCACCAGCAGCTCTCCTTAAATGGCCCTGCAAACTGTGCTGGACAGGAACGGAGGAGAGGAGGGCACCTCCCACAACTGCTAGGGTTAGTGCCCCCAAAGCACAAGATTTGATTGTCTTCATTTCCACCACCCTTTTTCCTTTTCCTTCTGTTCTTCTCTCTCCTTGCCTTTTGGTCGTAGCTCCTCTGTCTTCCTTGCTTTTTGTCTTCGAAGGGCCTTTAAATTCTGTCTTTCATTTTAAAAGCTGTCCTCCCTGGAGCAGTCTGTGGATGGGCAAGGGATGATTTCCTAATATGATTCTCAAAGTTTCCTGTGCACAGGAGTCACCGGGGAGCTTGATAAAATACCGAGTCCCAGGCTTAATGGCAGAGATTCTTCTGTACACCTGAGGTGGGGCAGGTGGAGTACCAGCCACGGAGGCTGGTAGCTGACCACACGCTGGGGAACTCAGCTGAGGTTCTGTTCCTGTGAGCTGGGTGTGGCTGAAGTGCTACCTACCAGTTCTAAGAGCACTGTGGTCCCTTTTACCTTTGTGTTAAGGGCTACGAAAGCAGCGAAGCACTTGCTGCCTATCTGAGGGCTTGAGTCTAAATGTCCTCATGTTTTCTCCTCACTAGTTCCTTGAGAAAGAATGGAAATGTTCTTGAGTAGGGACTGACCACCCAGAGATTGTAACCAGGACACTGGAAGCAAAAGTAGGAAGTTTGAGGTGCTGAAGCTTCCCATGTTAATTAAGCTGCCTTCAGTGCTGATAAAATCTTGCTATTTTAAAGGTCACAGGAATAATGTCAGGGCTATGGTACATACATCAAGGAGCAGAGTCATTTTGAGGGGGAGGAAATAGCCAGCTTCCTGGAGTTTTCTTATGCATTTTTGTATGTACCGAGAGAGAGGGTTTTGGAACAGGGACAGGGGTCTTTTTTGTAAAGTAGCCCTTTCTCCAGTGAAGGAGCTGCTTGCTAGGGGGAAGGCTGAGCCTCTCCGTTCCACGTAGGCTCTAAGTCTAGTTGATACAGAAGCCTGAGCCACCCGCATCCCTGGCAGGCTCATCTAAGAGTGTGAAATTCCACAGGATATTATTTCGGTTCACTAACAAGTGCTCTCAGAAAAATTAATGTTCAAGGTAGTTCTCTCGTCCCATAAATGAAATCCATATAGGTTGGGAGACAGCCACGTTCCTTAGAAGACAGAAACTGTAAAGAAAATTAGCTTTTCAAAGAACTAATTCCTACGTATGCATCTCCAGGTACTTACTGTTCTGGGTACCGGGCATGCGAAGGGGAATGCAGTAGATGTGTGGCTACTTGGAGAGTACAGAGGCCGGAATGTTGGGGTAACAGGCATGAAGTAAGGTGGGAGAGGTGGCCACCAGCCAGACTGGAGGGCCTTGTAGGTCATGCTGAGGCGTCTGGGTTTTTCTTTTTAATTTTTTTTTTTTTTTTTTTTTTTGCGGTACGTGGGCCTCTCACTGTTGTGGCGTCTCCCGTTGCGGAGCACAGGCTCTGGACGCGCAGGCTCCGCGGCACGTGGGATCTTCCCGGACCGGGGCACGAACCCGTGTCCCCTGCATCGGCAGGCAGATTCTCAAGCACTGCGCCACCAGGGAAGCCCTGGGTTTTTCCTTTTTAAGTGTAGTGAGAAGTGGTTAAAGGGAACTAATATGAAAGCTGGACTAGACGTCGTATATTAAGCTTGTTCAGGCTTCAAGTTACAGAGATACACTCGACTTACCCGGAGGTGGAGGTTTGTTAGGAGGGTTAACAAAGAAGGGGGAAAGCAAAGGAGAGCCCAGCACACAGGCTTCACCGTGGTCTCTGTTCCAGACGCACAGCCTGACTGTCCAAATGATCACCCAGTAGTCTGCCCTTCCTGCTCTTGACTTCCCTGTTTCTCTGTGCTTCTTGCTTCTGTGAATTTCCTGCTTTCTCATGAGCTCTCCTGCTTTAGGCTAAAATGCTGACTTGCCTTCTCATGGCTTCTGCTGCTTCATGGCTTCTGTTTGCTGCCTTCCCTTTGTATTTCTTTTGGCTCTAGGGCCACTCTACCATCTGAATTACCTTCTTTGTGTCTTCTGATGGAAGACTGAATGGCTGCAGGCCAGCCAATAGCTGCCTTTTACTCATCCCTTTACATTAGGATGTCAGGGATCACATGATACAAAGTACAGCTTGCCTGTGTAGGCAACGTTGGTGTGGGTTGTTCCTTCCTTAGGAAGCTGTGGATCTGGCTGGCATTAGGGGCTCCATGGCATTTTCAGTATAAACCCATAATTCTGCTGTTGTTATGATTATTTTCTCCCTTCACCACTGAGGGATGACATTAGCCATGGAATCAGCTAGCCTATCTCTAGTCCTCTTCGGTCAGTAAGAGGCTTGTCCTTGGGTGTATCCTCCAAACTCACTTTAATGGAGTAACCTTGGTGGTCCTTGGTGGTCCTTGCAGCATGACCTTGAGGACGCAGTCTGTTACAATATCAGGACGGATGCCAGTTGGACTCTTAAGTTACACTTCCGAATACAAGTAAGTCTGTTTGAGGAAGTGGATCTTGCAGAGACATCCTGGCAAAACTGAAGACACTCGGGCATCCAGGGAATTTTTCCAAATCAATTCAGAATGTCAAACCCTTTTTATCAGACTTTCCCTTGCCTCTTGTTTAATGCAGTCATTTTGATAGGCTGAATTCCATTGTGGATTTTGATTTTTGTTACCATCTCTCTCTCTCCCGGCACTCTGCAAGGCCAGCCTGCCTACCAACTTTCCCAATGTTGAAACGTGTGTTCTACTCTTTGGACTTGACCATCATCAACTGTGTTTGAACTTTCAATCCTTGTTATGTTCCAGGACACCCAAGGAGTAGTATTCTCTGTTACATAATGTCCAGTTCCCATGAAAAAGTTGATGTGGGCCACAACGATGTATTGAACTAAAGCTGTTTAGTGTTTAAGAGGCTTCCTAGGGAGGAGTTCTCAACAGCAGTGGGGGCAAAGTGCAGCAACAGCACAAGACAGCATGAGGAGCACTCTGCACCCCTATCCTCCGGCTCATTCAGGAAATGACAACAAAAGCCACGTTGGGGCTTCCCTGGTGGTGCAGTGGTTGAGAGTCCGCCTGCCGATGCAGGAGACGCGGGTTCGTGCCCCGGTCCGGGAAGATCCCACATGCCGCGGAGCGGCTGAGCCCGTGAGCCATGGCCGCTGAGCCTGCGCGTCCAGAGCCTGTGCTCCGCAATGGGAGAGGCCACAGCAGTGAGAGGCCCGTGTACCGCAAAAAAAAAAAAAAAAAAAAAAAAGCCACTTTTCATTTCAGCAGCTTACAACAGTAATTATGGGGAAAAAAAGCGATTTATTTGTGGGATTTTTAAGTACTTCAAAGGTGTTTATTTACACTGTCTTACTTCAGGCCACTGTCATTGCTCCCGCGGATAATACTGACGGTTTTCTAACTAGTCATGGTGCACCCCCAGCCTCACTCCTCTCCAATTCTTTATCCAAGTAGTAGCCAGAATGATCTTTCTAGAATGCAAATCAAATCGTGTTACTCTCTTGCTTAAAAACCTTCAGTGGCCCCTGACTGTCATCTAAATGAAGGACACACTCCTCCCCGTGGTACCCCACACCCTTGGGAAGACTGTGCTCCCCTCGCCCTGCAGTCTCGGTTTTCTCACCCCTTTGCTCCCAGAGATCTGCACTCCACTTGTCCTAAAAGTTCCCTAAATTCCCCCAAATCGTGTGTTCTCTCGAACTTCCTTACCTTTGCACATTCTCCTCCTACAGCTTTCTGGGGGATTGTCCCTGACCCCTCCCCAAGCCAACTCTGTTGGGAACTGCCTTCCATATGCTTCCCCCGCTGCCCCCTTTGCTTATCTTAACTGTAGAACTTACCACTGTTGACATATTCTTACTCCCACTGATCTGTAAACTCCTTGAAAGTAAGGCCAGGCTTTTTCACACCTGTATTTCCAGTGCCTGAATATTCCTTACTGTGTAGTAGGCATTAATGGATATTTGTTGAATGAATGTAAGTTTTGGAGTAACTAGTTGGCTAAAAAAGGTACCTGCTTTTTAATATAAGCATTGAATCAGAGTTTGATTTTCTTGTAGAACTTTCTTCTCCTCACATGCACTGTTATGGACTGAATATGTGTCCCCAGCAAATTAGTATGTTGAAACCCTGTGCCCCAATGTGATGGTATTAGGAGGTGGGGTCTTTGGGGGGTGATTAGAAATAGATGAGATCCTAAGGATGGAGCCCTCAGGAATGGAATTAGTGCCCTTATAAGAGTCATGAGAGAGCTTCCTTCTTTCCTCTGCTCTCTGCCGTGGGAGGATACAATGAGAAGTCAGCAGTCTGCAGCACAGAAGACGGCTCTTACCAGAACTGGACCACAGTGGCACTCTGATCTCAGACTTCCAGGATGCAGACCTGTGAGAAATAAATTTCTGTTGTTTATAAGCCTATGGTACTTTGCTACAGCAATCTGAGTGAAGACACACATTGTCACATCAACCCTCAGAATATCACATAACCTTCTTATAAAACGAGTCTTGTACTTGACGAGACAGTATAAACTGATTATGTTTCCTTTATCAGAAGGCAAACCAAAGCAATGTTGGTTATGATCCCTTCTTTGCCCATTGTAACTTTCAAAACACTCCTAAGGCTTGATAGAGTGGAAAACACTGTTCTCCCATCAATGCCCAGATGGACCCTTAACTGGTTGCCTGACTGCTGCAGGCAGCCTGGCTTGGAAGAGAAGACGTGTCACCCCCTTGCACAAGTGTGATGATTTGTGGCTGAGAAGGGAGAGCCTGCTCTCTGAACCACATGCCCCCTGGTGCAGGCAGGCTAAGGAAAGATGAATGGCATTATAAGACAGACATCTGAATGTTTCGTATTAAATTAGTCCCACAGAGCGCCCAGAATTCTCATTCCATAAATCACAAAGTAAACTCACTCCCAGGTTAGACTGTTGTGACTTTGGCCTGTGGTGTCATAGATAATCTGAGAATAGTTAAACATTTGTCTGAAATAGTAATAATTTTCAACATATTTACTCAGTGGCAGAGAGGTGACCCAGACTGATCTCTGTTGCCAGAAACAGCATGTAAATGGGAGTCAGCCAATTCAGGAGATTTCCAAACAAGAGTCACTGCTCTTCGGCCCCTCTGCCTGCTCTGAAACTGCCATGAGCTCCTCCAGGAGCCGTGAGGTGCTGGGGGCTAAGATGAGCAAGCATCACCCCCGCCAGAGAGCAGGTGTGAAAGAGCACTCACTGATGCCCCCACCCCTTTTACTGACTATATGGCAGTCCCAGCCCCATTTTGAAGTCCACTTTCGCCTTAACTTGGTCTAAGCATCATAGAGCTAGGAAGGACCTTAATTTCATTAAAGCCGCATTGCTCTTCAGGCAAAGGTTTATTCTGAGAATATTTTACATATCTTTGGATCTATTTTGGTTCTTCCATTTCTGGGCTGACTTTGTGACTACTGGGGGCACAATAAAATTGGAGGAACATTAGCCTGTGGTTCATAAGACCATTTAACTAGATGTCAACTGGCTGAGGACCCATCTGAGCTGCCGCTTCCTCTTCTTAAAAATAAGGAATGTAGACTCTTCCATCTCTAAAGTCCCACCCAACTTTAAAGGTCTGATTCTGATTCAGTAGCGAGATGCAATTGGGCAACAAGAGTTGTGACAGCCAGAATTCCGGGAGCCTATCCTTCTGCTTGGTAGAGCCTTTTTATAGGTGTTTACTAGGACCTGCATGCAGATCATCTTCAGCCTCAGAATTCCAATCCAAATTTCACCAGAGTGACAGAGGGAGGCCAGGACACAGCTTAGGGATGGCCAAGGACTGGAAGTGTTTCCTCCTATGGAAAGATCTCTGGACTTGGTGTCAAAGGCCTAAGTGGTGTCTTGCCTTCTGCACTGTTGGGCAAGTCCATTGGTATAAGGATCAAATAAGATCAATTATAAACATGGACCGAGAAGGGCACTAACGCTGTCAGAGTGTGTACACACGCCAGGCACCCTGTTGGACTTTTACACTGTTGTTGTCTGTTTCATTCCATACTCTTGACCACCCTTGGAAATAGATGGGTTTTTCCTACTTCTCCTTTTACTTTTTAAAAATGGGGGGGGCGCTTCCCTGGTGGCACAGTGGTTGAAAATCTGCCTGCAGATGCAGGGGACAGGGGTTCAAGCCCTGGTCTGGGAAGATCCCACATGCCGCGGCGTTGCAACTAGGCCCGTGAGCCACAACTACTGAGCCTGCGCGTCTGGAGCCTGTGCTCTGCAACAAGAGAGGCCACGATAGTGAGAGGCCCGTGCACCACGATGAAGAGTGGCCCCCGCTTGCCGCAACTGGAGAAAGCCCTCGCACAGAAACGAAGACCCAACACAGCCAAAAATAAATAAATAATAAATTTTAAAAAAAGAAATGGGGAAGTTGAGTTTCTGAGAAGTGAAACATCTTGCCAACGCCATCAGCTGATAAGTGGCAGAGCTGATATTTGTACCCAGATCTGTCTAACCTCAAAGCCTGTAGAAATTTCAGGTATGGTTATCGGCAATTCTAAAACTGAATGGGATGCCTTCATTGGAGGATGCCTTCAAGGAATAATTTTATGGTTTACTCACTGCCTACTTGGAAAATTTCTCTGATGACAGCTGAGTTAGGCAAAGTGAGCTACATTTGGATGCCCAGCCCAAGGTGGTGGGTGGGAGAGCACCGCCACATGCGTCAGAGAGGAGCCTCACTGGCTCATCAGGACATAGCAAGCAAATAGGGGGTCTCACTTCTCTACCCGAATGGCTGTATTCATCCATGTATTAGTTGTTAGGCCTAGTACCATAGGCTGGGTGGCTTAAACAACCGAAATTTATTTTCTCACAGTTCTGGAGGCAGAATTCCAAGATCAAAA
The DNA here is from genome assembly GCF_949774975.1 of Lagenorhynchus albirostris. NCBI lineage: Eukaryota > Metazoa > Chordata > Mammalia > Artiodactyla > Delphinidae > Lagenorhynchus > Lagenorhynchus albirostris. The sequence goes on from NC_083103.1 coordinate 27,142,159, forward strand.
TGCCAGGAGGACAGGTTCCTTCTAAAGGGTGTGAGGGAAGAATTTGTCCCATGCCTCTGCCCTAGCTTCTGGTGGTTTGTAGACAATCTAGCATTCCTTGTTTTGTTGAATCATCACCCCAATCTCTGCCTCATCTTCATGGGGGACATTCTCCCCATGTACCTGTCTGTGTCCAAATTTTCTAGTCATTTTGGATTAGGGGACAACCCACTCTAGTATGACCTCATCTTAACTAATTACATCTGCAACGACCCTATTTCCAAATAAGAGCACATTCTAAGATGCTGGGGGTTAGGACTTTGACATGTGAATTTTTGTTGGGGGGAACACAGTTCAACCCATAACAATCAGTAATGAAAGTCTGAACCCTCACTCACACAAGCACTTCATCTGAGCACAAGTGCTCTACCATTAAAGATCGCAACATTCTCTCGTGATGGCATGTCTCTCTCCCTTTTATGTCTTTCTTGTTTCTTACCAACACTGAAGTCTGATATTAATGGAAAAACCATGAATAAGAAAACTATTATGCTATGAGGTAAAGTGACTGCACTCAACTGTCAAAGGAAGACTTATCGATCAATTTCATTTAAACCTTGCTTGTCTGACACTTTGCAGCTAAGGAATGTGTTTTTATTGCCTGGACAGATAGTTCAGATTTCCGGTCAGTCTTAGTAAAGACCCCTTTTATAACACTGATAAAATTTTATCACAGAGCTATGAAAACAAAATTAGATTTCATAACTCACATCAGGCCTTGAAGGAGATGCCTTTATAAATTTTACAAACCTTATCAAGTTTTAATGCACCTATTCTGATAAACATTTTTAAAATAGCAACTTCTACTGAACTTCATATGTATGTATGTATGTGTATAAGAAACTGTATATATGTGTGTGTATGATATATTTATTTCCCCTCTCTCTCCTTCTCTTTCTCTCTCTCTCTCCCATACAGGAAAGAAAACTTTCTTCACCTACTTGGAAACATGACTGCGACAGAAAGTCCAATTTAGATTGCTGAAGACTCTGAACTTAGGAAAATACGAAAGAAATCTGTGTAGATTATTTAAAAATTTAGTCCTAGAATTTGTCCTTCAAAATAACTGGAGTTTTCATGGGCAGATTTTGAGGAATTAGCAACACTGATAGATTATCTGTAAATTCATAATAAGACATATTACAATCAAGGGCAGCGTTAGCCACAGGGATTTTGTATTCTAGTGAAAACCTACATACATTCTCTATTTTTCCATTCTATAGCATGGCCTGTTGGGAAAAAAATTGCATAGGTATTGAGCACATGTTCTGTCTCCCCAGCTAGACAGTAATTGCTTAGAGGGCAGAGACCCTTATTTTTATTTACTTGGGACATTATCACTCAGTGATAATGCCCAGCAGTCCCACTGCCAGAGCAGCGTGACGGGAAGACAAGGTTCAGCCGTCTTCCACTGTTGTGCTGAACCACAAACCAAAATTACAGCAGTTCAATGGGAATAGAGGGTCTGCTTTCTAGAATTTTATTTCACTCAGCTGTTCAGGAACTACCGTCCTCAGAGTCAAATTACGTCGAGTTATAGCTGGATAGTCCTTTCTGCTTTTCAGAGGCAAGACACACTTCTCAAAATTGGGGAAATGGAGTCAATGTCATGGTGCAAACTAGGCATCACACATTCTTAAAATCTATCAATGATGATTATATATTTTGTTCTCAAATGCCGAGTCTGAAGAAACATCCAAAAATTATGTGAAATTACTTATGAATGTATTGACAACACTCAAAGCCTCAATAGACTATTGTAAAGGAATTCTCATACTGTTTTGTTTCATATACTCCTTTGAAAATCTTCTGAAAGCCATAAACTTACAAAATGACATACGAAAATAATTTTCTCATACCATTTCATGGGGTTCACAGGCCTACCTGAAAAACATTAGAGAACTTCCAGACAAAGAACTCTTGATATAAGAGGAGATACTTCTGATTTCCATAATCTTTAAGGTTTGGGAGGACATAGGAGCCATACCTCTCAAAGGAAGATTTCAAAATGTCAGCGGATGCAGATTCTAACTTTCACTGCGGTAACGTTATCTACAAAAACAATAAACCAGGGCTTCCCTGGTGGCACAGTGGTTGGGAGTCCGCCTGCCGATGCAGGGGACGCGGGTTCGTGCCCTGGTCCGGGAAGATCCCACATGCCGCCGAGCGGCTGGGCCCATGAGCCACGGCCGCTGAGCCTGCGCGTCCGGAGCTTGTGCTCCGCAACGGGAGAGGCCACAACAGTGAGAGGCCCGCATATCGCAAAAACAAAAACAAACAAAAAAAAAACAATAAACCATTATCATCTTTGAGTGTGATTTTTGCATCTATGGATCTTAAGTGGGAAGAGATAAGGAAATAAAAACTTCTTCATAGAGTGTTGTTAATTTTGGGCATTCCTTGGAGAAAACACTTATTACCTGGAAGAAAAAAGCTAATTAAGTCGACGTCTCTTACAATCACAAAGCCATTTTTACTTGCTACTCTTTCAGACAGAAGGGAATACTTGCTGTTTCCCTTTTGTCTGTCAGGAGAATAATAGGGAACACTGACAGCCCTGGTAGTTGGGAGCTGAAACTCAGCAGAAGAGAGGCCGCAGGTGTCCAGAACCTGCCCGGAATTCACTGCTACCTGGCCACAGAGAAACAGAATATGTTGAGAACACCCAGCTCTCTCCAATGCTGTTCTGGTCGTGCACTTACCTTTTTTGTAAGATGGTGACATTTCCAAACGTTTAGATACTTGAATTATTTTATTCCAAGTCATGTTTCAACTCTACTTCACTTAATTTAGTCAAAGTGTTCTGTGCAGTCAGTCAGAAACGATGTTAAAATGCTGTTTAACTCCCTTTAAGGTTTTGTTTAGAAACCTCCTTAAAACTGTTAAATCTTTATATGAAAATATATTGGATTATGATTTAACTTTACTGTCCTTGGCTGGAGTTCTCAGATTAGAAAAGGACACTGGACCTGGAGCCGAAGATGCCCTGCAGAGTTGCTCTGTCTGCTCTCTGCTTTGTTCCCAGAGCCCAGCACAGAGCCTGCAACACAGGAGGTGCTCATTAAATCTTTGTTAAATATCAAATGAGCACCTGAGTTTCAACTCTACCTGTGCTTCTTACTACCATGGAACATATCTATTTTCTCATCTGTGAAATGAGAATAATAACATTTCCTTCTACCCTCTAAAAGTTGTTTTTAGCGTCCAATGAGATAAAGCATGGAAAAGCATTTTTCCTTTTGACCTGAAGAAAGGAATAGTCTTCAAAATTAGGCATACATCTCATACAGATATAAAAGAAGTAAACACCATTGTATTATTGTAGGGGAAAGAAAGAGATCACAGACTAATAATCCAAAATAGTATAATTTTTATTTTATAGAATTTTAATGCTGAAACGAAAAAGAGGACTGCTCTGTTGCCAGAAGTGAAGGACCACCGCACCCCGGGATTTAAGGCATCAAAATTACGGGCTTTCTTTCATTTATGGGTACAACCTAAGACATCTCAGAACTGCCCTGTGGCCAGTAGGGGAAGGATTACGTGACACTCATGTAAGTTAGGAGAAGGGAACTTCTGATCCTCAATAGGGGAGGTGGGGGGCAAATGCTGTAGTTGAAAGTTAGCAAAATTTATTTTAAAGGGGTATCGATGACATATATTTATAGGATTCTGGTTTACTCAAGTATCTGAGCAGCAAGGAATACCCTAAACTCAGGAAATTGGCATTGTTTATTCACGTAACATATATTTATGGAATTCCTGTGATATGTTAGCACTGCTCTGGGGGCTGGGCTACAGTGCTGAACTGGGCAGAGTCTTCTTTCTCGTGGACCCTACTGGCCTAGTGAAAGCACACAGCCAATTAAAAAAAAAGGAAGCAGGGCTTCCCTGGTGGCGCAGTCGTTGAGAGTCCGCCTGCCGATGCAGGGGACACGGGTTCGTGCCCCAGTCCGGTAAGATCCCACATGCCGCGGAGCGGCTGAGCCCGTGAGCCATGGCCGCTGGGCCTGCGCGTCCGGAGCCTGTGCTCTGCAACGGGAGAGGCCACAACAGTGTGAGGCCCGCGTACCGCAAGAAAAAAAAAGAAAAAGGAAGCAAATTAAGAGGTAAGAAAACAACCAATGATAAACGCTATGAAGGAATGAACACTGGATAAAGGGATAGAAAGTTATAAAAATATCATTATAAAAATTTTATGACTTTTTTTTTTTTTTTTGCGCTACACGGGCCTCTCACTGTTGTGGCCTCTCCCGTTGCAGAACACAGGCTCTGGACGCGCAGGCTCAGCTGCCATGGCTCATGGGCCCAGCCGCTCTGGGGCATGTGGGATCTTCCTGGACCAGGGCACGAACCTGTGTCCCCTGCATCGGCAGGCGGACTCTCAACCACTGCGCCGCCAGGGAAGCCCGAGAAGTATTAATTTTTTGAGCACCTATTATGTGCTAAGTACTTCTTTGATCAAGTTCAGTTTGGCATCAAGTGATAACCCTCCTTTGTGTCGAGAAAAAAAAGTGCACAGAGGAGAAAGGAAAGGAAGAGGTGAATACAAAGTATACTCTACTTGTTCCTTTGATTGAACTCAGGAGAAACAACATTTTTTTTGCTACCACTCTCTGAGCTTCTGGAATCTCTCTGACTGCTCTCTGTTTGAACTTGGGCAAATATAAAACTTACATTTTCTCTGTTCCCGGAGCCTTCAGAATCCCAAAGCATTTGGTTTAGATTAAATCCGTTGACCGAGGCATTATAATTCAGCTTCAACACAGATGATCCCATCACCCGTCGCCTTATCTAACCTAACTGCTTATTACAGTAACAGAGTACACTAGTCTGGGGGGCAAGGGCAGGGCCGGGTGGGGGGGGAGAAGGTCACGCAGGTTTAGCTGCCACATGTACACAGCAGGGTGGTGTCCTTTTAGAATCGAGAGGAGTAGATTCATAAAATCCAATCAGGAGCATGTGTGTGCATTTATATAGGCTTTTTTTTTTTTTTGCCTGAATCTAAATTATAGAGGTTTTAATAGCTCCAGTAATTAGACAAGTATGCAGTCAACCCCATTATGTTCCTGTGTAATATCACACTCCTCAGGGCCCACCTTCCCTGCTTGCTGGGCTCCCTGCATGGGCCCCCTGCCCCTATTTTCTACCATAGGGAAGCAGTTTTCTTTTCAAAGAGCTCACTGTTCACATTGTTTTTGTTCCTTCAATCTGGAGGTTGGATTTGCTTTCTCAGCGGTTTCCCCATTGCATTGCCCAGTGGGTAAGAAAAGGACAGAGTGGGGCCTGGTCACGGTCGCTGGTTTGCATTCCTCACCGTGCCCAGCACACGTGTGAGGCTGCATGGTGGGTGCTATCACGGTCGACGAGGCACTTAGCACGATGACTGGCACAGCCTAGACCCTTCACAATTGCTTACAGCTAACTCTTTTTCAAAACCTCTTCCTGGCTCAGTTATTGACCTTAAAGCAGAACAAAAATGCCCAGACTCACTATCTTAAATCAGGATTTCTTTCATAGAAAACTGCTTTTCTAGCTTCCTGATTGCCTCTTATTATTTTTTTTCTCTTGTGTTCTGTAACTTTCTATCATCCACAGTAATATTTCTCTTCATCAGCATAGATAATCTCCCTGCAGGTACCAAGAGCTGTATCTTGATATATATTGGATATCTTGGATGTTTCTTATTGCTGTTTCCTCTAGAACTACAAAAAAAAAAAAAAAAACTTTCAGTTATTTAAAATTAAAGACAGGATGTGCTGTATTACTAAAATAATGCAGTTTATCTAATCAAGAGATTGACTTTTTCCATATGCATACACATATTTTCCTCGGGGCTGTCAGAAAGCAGTTTTCATCACCATTTGTTTTGGGGTTGTTTTTTTTTTTTCCGTGAAGATATTTCCAAAGAAAGACGTCTGGAGGTTTAGCATCCTGAGGTCGCCTTTTCCTATCCAGTCCCCACCAAGCAAGGAAGGAAGGAAGGGAGGGAGAGAGGGAGGGAGGAAGGACGAAGGGAAGGAAGAAAGAAAGAAAGGAGGGAGGGAGGGAGGAAGGAAGGAAGGAAGGAAGGAAGGAAGGAAGGGAGGAAGGAAGGAAGGAAGGAAGGAAAAAAGAAAAATTCTAATTAAATTCTTTTCTTCACAAGGATCTGAAAATTATCACCTGAAAGCAATCCTAGAAGTCTATGATGTTGGCCTCCAGGCTGCTTAGAAAAGGAAAAAAAAAAAAATAGCGTAAAATCAAAATCCTGTAATTGACTTCATTGTAATTGGCAAACTGGTACTCTCTTTTCTCTCCTGAGTATCAGACAGACAGAGACAGTGGTGTGGGCAGCGGTAGGAGGCTTGAAAGTCAGCGATGTTTGCTGAGACTATCTAAAATCTTTCCTACAGAGACAGATAAAAGGATAATGAGCTGGGGTATTTTTAAAGGATTCCCACAATTTGCAACTCAAATAAATCTAGTTTTAAAGTACGTGTGTTTTTAGGCTGTAATGACTGAAAATGTTAAACTAAATATTTTGCTTAAACAAGTAAAGACGAAGGGGGTAAATGAGCAAATTAAAATGCATGAGAGCTGCCACAGCAGCTTCCTCTAGAAGAGAATGGCTAATTCAGCCGCAACATATTCTTGTCACTCCTCTGGAGAAAGGCTGCCCCAGGAGGAGCCCAACCGTTCAACACTTTGCTTCTGGTCAGGATTGATTCCAGATGTGGGAGGTAAATGCTAGCAAGGGTTTGGATAATGGAGTGGAAATGAAAAATCCTGCAGGCCATTTGAGTGTTGATGACAGATGAGGTAGGTATTTTCAGGTAACTAATGAACTTGCTGGGAGCTTGAAGAGCGCTCAGTCCAGTGGGTATTTAACAGGCAGGAAAGACCCAGCTGAGATAGGTGGGCTGCCCCCACGCACCAAGAATGGGGGAGCGTGGACTCCTGACCGGAACATGTTGAAAGCAAAAGCTGAAATGTAAATGAGCTGAATGTAAGTCTTTTCCTAAAGCTAGTTCATAATTTGTAAATACATGGGTTTTTTTCCAACTTCCTATTATTTGATTTATTGTGACTATTTCACTATATGAGGAAATAATGAATGTGTTCACTATATGTGTCAGTAAGGGGAAATAAGAGGCAGAATATTAGAGTGATTATAAGCACAGGTCTTGAAGTGACCTGGACTTGGGTTTAAATATTGACTCTGCCACTTCTTAACTCGATATTGAGTAAATTATTCGAAGCCACAGTTTCCTTATCTTTAAAATGAGTATAATATTGGTATTTATTTTAAAAGAGTTGTGGTGAGAATTAAATGAGGCGATGTATATAACACCCTTAACCTAACACTCAATCAATGCTCAATCAATGTAAAGTTAACATGATAATTATTGTTATTCTAGGAATGGAGTTTGGACTAGTAGGTGATACATAATTCCAGCATGGAAAGAGTTTAATCTTTAGCAGTGGGGATTTTGACTCGCAAGACTTTCCTATTATTAGTAGTCGCCTGCTATTTTCAACTTTAATATCGGTATTTTAGTTAGTGTTCTTGGCTGCAAGCTACAGAAATTTACTATTGACAACATAAGCAACCAGGATAGCACTGGAAGGTTAACGGGAGGCTTACAGGATGGAAGGATGCCAGCCTTGGAAACAGACAGGAAGCCCAAGAGGCAGAAAGCAGGAAGCAGAGCAGGGGACACAGAAACCCTCCAGCATCCGGGACAGCCAGGCATGTGAATGACTTCCTGTCATTCCCAGGTCACTAAGTCTCAAGAGGGGAGATGGTACTTGTTTGGCTAAGCTCAGTTTACATGCCCAATCCCTGGCTAGGCAAGGGGGGCGGGAAAAAGAAAATCTGTCGAAGATCCGGCCCTGAAATTATACTCCTACCTCAATCACGGACACAGGGGAAATTAGGATTATAAGAAAGGAAAATGTACTCTGGCAGCTAAAACCCATAAACGACCATCATTACTGATCTAACTGTCTACAATACATTCCACAGAACTCTCACTGTAAGCCGTGTGCTCTTGGGTATAATGATCGTGTTGCTGGAGTCGCATTCCTAGGTTCTCAGGGCTGAAGAAGACTTGAAGGCAACTGCCAGTTTGCCTTGAGTGAAAGGACCAGAAGGTTAGAGCTCAGATGGCTGCGCACAGCGGTGCAGGTTGTCCACTGCACGGGAGTGCCCAGCTGAGAAGGCAAGTGGGGCTGAAATTCATCTTCATTCCTCTCATCACATGTCTGCCCAGAGGAAGAGGCTCCTTCTTGTAATTCTCATGAAGACACTGCCATCTCGCTGACCCCGGCAACTGTGGTGTTGCATCAGCCCAGAGCAGATACCATTTTCTATTTGGGACCAAGGTGTTTTAGGGGCTAGCGGCGGCTGTCGCTAAATCCCACACCACCCAAGAGTAAAGGAGAAAAGGAACCAGGGATGGCTGCCTTCCTCCATCTCTTGCCTCTATCACTTCTTTCTCATCTTTTTCTTCTTCTTCATTATCCTAGAATGAGAGAATCTCAGGATTGAATGAGATCTGGACAATTTCCTAAGCCAGCTATTATCCAGTGCTTGAAATGCAGCCCTCTCTCCCTCCCCCACCACATAGTATCTATGACAAGTAGTCATTCCGATTTAAGCACCTCCATGGACAGGAAATTTACCACCTTCCCAGACAGCCCATTCTAAGAATTCTTCCTTATCTACCTGAAATACATATGCTTCTGACTTCTAGTCACTCTGATTAATTCTATGTCTGGGGCTACAAGAAACAAACCTAACCCTTCTTCCATATGAGAGGCCTTTCAGTAGTTAAAGTCTAAAGTGATGCTTTTCCAGCATAACTTTCTCATGTAGACTTTGGGCAACAGAATTTCATGATATAGCTAGTCAAAAGCTCTTTGAATTCTCTCTCATTTTTCACTGTAGCCCTCTTACAATGCGTCATCTAGAATTGAATGCAGTAGCCAAGCATCATCCAAATAAAGCCCATGATAGCGCTAAGTATTAATGATCATAAGTCATAATAATAATAACTAGCTGAGCTAAATTTACATTCACCATATACCAGGCACCGTGATGGGCACTTTACTTACGATACTTAATTTAATCCATACAACTCTTTCAGAGATTCTATTATCCCCTTTTACAGATGAGGAAACTGAGGCTCTGAGAAGTTAAGTCGCTCACCCCAAATTCCCACCACTAGTAAGTGGTAGTAATGAGATTCAAATCTGGGTGTCCCTGAGACCAGAGCTCACACACTATCCACTTCACTGTACTTCTCTTAATATCACTGAAACTCCGTTAGCTTTTTTTCCATTCTTCCTGACCTGTTCTCACCAAGATTTCACCAACCTTTAACAACCTGTCTGCTGACCTGCAGAGCTAGGGCTCTCATTACTGGTACATTTTGCTTGCATGATACATCTTTAATAGAGATTGTACTGCTGGATCCTAGGACTAAAAGTATATCAAAAGTGGGGGAAGGTTGTCAGAGAGGAGGAAGTATCTTGCCTACACTTTCATTAACTCTTTTTTACTCTTTTAAGCCTCAGATTGCTCTTTAGATTTAGATTTCTTGGGAGTTTTGATGTTGTTTTCCATACAGTGGTTTGGGGAGCCAAAGGGGAGTTGAAAGCAATTACTGCTTCCACCAAGGTGATAGAAAAGCAAGACAGACATTCAGTTCAGCCCCTTAACTTCTCCCCCTTCGCTCACGTAATCCTGGGGAATGATCTGAATTAAGGTATGCACTGCATTTTCAGTTTGGTGGACATTGGTCTTTTCCATTGTCCCAAGCCCTTTTAACTGCTTGATGCCCGGTCCTTATGGAAGTGGTTTGAGCACTCCATGAAAGGTGAACAACTTACAGCCAACCCCAGGTGAGTACGAAGAATTCTCCCAAAGCCCGTGGTAGCAAATGGTAAGATTGATCTTAAGTCAAAGGAAAGATCAAACTGCTTCAACAAGCTTCCTGCTGTAGATGCTACAATTCTCCAAAGACTCCTGGAATTCTGGAAAGTCGTTGAGCTCATGTCATCTTAGCAGGCTAAAGGCTCTTTGGCCTTTAGTAACAGACCTATCAATTCCCTTAGGATGACACCAAAGAAAACATGGGTGAAAGAGTGACATAATGCTGTAAATTAAGTGCCAAAATCCAGAATGTTCTGAAGTAGTAACTCTCTGCTTCCTCTTCAGTTTTGCTCATTATTCTCAGTCCCTATCTTTGTGCTCAGCACATAGTAGATAGTCAATAAACGTTCTTTGAACATCAGCCCTCACTGAATACAGAGATGCATTAAAGATGCCTAATCCTGTAAGAAGTTGTGAATCGTTATATATCTTTAAATTTGTTATCTACTTCAAATTCTGAAGCCTGGTTTTTCTATTTGCTCCAAATCTTAATCACCTTAGATAAAACAGGCTACTTTTATTTTGCATCAACTTCTCTTCCCACTACCACTAATGATAACTCAAAACCAATCCCTTTGATGCAGATATTTTCTGATACTCTTCTTTTAAATCTTCCTTGGTATAATGTTTAAAGGGAATTCCAAATTTGGTCCCTTTCAAGCTGAACCTATGCTGAATATATGATGTTACATTTTAAAATTTAGAGCTTTCACTAGCTAAGAAGATTTGTCACTCGGACCTCAAATTTTAGGAAGAAAATGCCAGCGGCAATTCATACAGGATTAGTTTTACTTTTTGTATGTAATACAGTCCACTAGGTGGCATCTCAACACACAGAAAGCTGGATCTATGCATTGGAGGTGAATCCACTCTACTGTTTTACAAATACGTTTTAAAATGCACTGAGCTATATGGTTGTAATATCATTGAAACACTCAGCGTTTGTGAACTGGAAGATTCCGCGGTGAAGGAACTATGTTTCTGGTTTAGATAGATGTTCTGGTAGAATCCAGCTGCTCTTTCTGATGGAGCACTGTTCTGAAATTGCATCCAAGGATGGAAAAGTTGGTATGGAGGTACTATCAGGTAACTCCAGTTGCTGTGATGTGTGATTAAAAGCTATATACACCAGCAGAAAATGTGACACAAAAGGCATTTAAATAAGCAATTAACAGGCTACCTGTTGTCATTTAGGCCAGATTTAGAAAGAAAATAAGGCCCTCTTCCAACAGTCAGCATTTCTGAACTCAGGAAACATCCCTTTGGAGGAGGAAGAGAATGCTTCTGGTACAATCCCTCCTCAGGTGGTGACCCTTCTATGGATGTGACCCTCCAAGAGGTGACCTTTATCCTACCTGGATAACTAGCCTGGATAACATTTTAAAGACCTTCTGCCATCTTTCAAACTTAACAAAAGTATCTTTAATTTAATAGTCATATGTTTTATGAAGTAATATTTCATTTTCATCTAAAAAATTTCAGTTCTTCAAAAAATTTACTGGAAGATCCTAGAATTTATGAAGACTTCCTTGGCTTCCTAGGCCTGGGTAAGTTACCCCCACGTGTTCCCATTGCACCCTATTTCTGCCATCATTGCCCCTGTTACACAGGACTACAACCGTCTGTTTTTTAATACTTGTCTCCCCCTCTAGACTGTAAGCTCAGTGAGGACAGAGAACCTGACTGTATTGCTCACCACTGTGTCCCTGGGGGTGCGTAACAGTGCCTGGTACTCACAAAATATTTGCTGAATAAACAAATGAAATTCTAGGCAAGAATAAAAGAATACATTGACTTCTAAACTAAAAGCCTTGAAATGTTTTCAAGGGCCACTCTATAAGACACAGTTCAGAGTTATTCCTTCTTTCCCTGTTCTCAAACCGATTCCAATCTCTATTATGATGATGATTCAGGCCTTTTGCTTTAAATCATTATGAGGAGCAAATGGCATCCGAGGGCTGCCATCCAGAAATAACTCTTGGCTGTTCAAGAAAACCGAATGCATTCAATTAAATTAACATTCACTGACCACCAGTAGATATGAAAAACCAAATTTTACATGAAATATTTGGTACTCTACCCTCACCAAGGTGTCCCCATTAAAATCTCTGCTCATCTTTCTTTAATTAGATAGAGATGGATAGACATGAAACAATACACTGTAAAACAAAACAGTATACATTGCATAACAAAACTTTGTCATAATTTTTGTCACAAAAGACAACCTTGCAAGCAGGACTAGAGCTTGTGGCTGTTTCTGGCAAGGAAATTTTACGAATGAGTCTTTGTAGCAGAGGTCACGAGCTTAGGCTCTGGTGCTGTACCAACCGAGTTGGAATTCTACCTCCACCAGTTCCTGTCTTGAGACCGTCAATATTTTACTGAACATCTCATGAAGCTATATTTTAAAGATGTCATCTATCTTACAGGGTTTTGGGGAGGATTAAATGAAATGATGTATATAAACTCTTAGTATAGTGGCTGGCCCAGAGCAAAAGATCAATAAACATTACCTATTATTATAATCATTATTATTGTTGTTATTATTATTAATATGAATGGCTTTTCTTAGAAGTCCTTTGTAGTCAGTGACAGCCAAAATGAATATTCCATAGATCCCCTCATACATCTTTAGTTTCTGTCCATTAGATTGTGACATTGTGGCTGTAAATAATTATAAATGAGCCCCAGGCGTAACTTAACATCACGTATTTAAATCAAGAGCCAAAGAATGATGATCCACCCCCCTTTTTTTCTTTTGGACTAGGTTTTCCTCTCTATTATTTCCAAGATTAGGTGTCTAGCCACTGCTCCCTCCCCCCCCATCTATTCATCATTTAATATGCATTTATAACGGAGTACTAGGTATTGTTCATCCATGGATTCTACCTCAGAAAGTTTACAGTTTAAAAGGAAAGATGAAACAAGCACGTACACATAACTGTAAGTAGACTTAGAAAGTGATGAGGGTCAGAAGGGATAGATATCGCACAGCGGAATGCAGAGGAAGTATAGGATCACAGCTATTTTGGCACTCACACTATGTCCATATAGATAGAGTGTCGCTAGTGAGGATACAAGAAAAGTGAAAGTCACCATTCTTGTGCTTAAGGAATCTGGAAACTTGGAGAGAGGCAAAACTAAAGCCATGAATGAGTTTGGGCTGTATCCCAGCATCAGCACCGTGCCTGGCCCTCAGCAGACCTCCAACTGAAGAAAGAAATATCCGGAAGGATATCTGTAAACACACACACACAAACACACACACACACACGTACCTCCATGCGTGGATAAAGATCCTTTGAAGGAAGAAAGTGAAAATAGCTCATACTGCCTTATGGCTGAGAGCTGGAAAGGCTTATAAAGGCAGGCACAGGATGCTTTTATTGGTCCCTGTAACACTTGACTTCTATATTGGTTTGCTAGGGCTGCCATAACAAAGTACCACACAGTGGGCTGCTTAAACAACAGAAATTTGTCTCACAGATCTAGATGCCAGAAGTCCCAAATCAAGTTCCTTCTGAGGACTATGAAGGAAGAATCTGTTCCAGGTCTCTCTGCTTGGCTTGTGGGTGGCCATCTTCTCCCTATGTCTTCAGATCATCTTTCTTCTATGTGTGTATCCAAATATCACCTTCTTACAAGGACATCAGTCATATTGGATTAAGGCTCATCCTAATGACCTCATTTTAACTTGGTTACCTCTGTAAAGACCCTAGCTCCAAATAAGGTCAGATTCTGAGGTACTGGGGGTTAGAACTGCCACATATCTTTTTTGAGGGGGACATAATTAAACCATGAAAGTTTTCAAGAACTAAAGATGGTGTTTACCAATCAGGTTACCAAACTTGTTGCTGAAAGTGATACCCAATTATCAATATCAGTTAAGTTCAAATCAGCACATATCAAGTGCCTGGCATGATCAGAACATAAATAGTAGATGCTGAGGTAATGCACAGATGTTATGGAAATATGGACATGATCTCTTTCTGCCCAACCCTAGGATAGACCATCAGAGTCGAGTGGGAGAGAAGAGACGAGAAGAGCACAAATAGCCGCGCCAGAAGGATTTTTTTTTTAACATCTTTATTGGAGTATAATTGCTTTTCAATGGTGTGTTAGTTTCTGCTTTATAACAAAGTGAATCAGCTATACATATACATATATCCCCATATCTCCTCCCTCTTGCGTCTCCCTCCCACCCTCCCTATCCCACCCCTCTAGGTGGACACAAAGCACGGAGCTGGTCTCCCTGTGCTATCGCGCCACAAGGTTTGATGTGGCGAGCTCCACAGGAGTAGTGTAGTCACGGAGCTATGGACGTACATCAAGGACGTGGAGACAGTGACACCCCAACCAAACCCTGAAGGACTTGTAAGATATTGAAAGGCAGTGTTGGAAGGGAGAGCGGTTCAAGAGAAGGGTGAACTTGAGCAGAGATGTACAGTACGGAGATTCATTCATCAGGTGAATGATCTGGGGTGTAGTGGGGTTAGAGAAGTACTTTTCAAACTTTGTAAAACTTCTGAATCCTTCTTGAAGTGAGACTCTATGGAGACCCACAAAATGTGAAAAGCAGAGCTGCCCTGGTCTAAAATCCTGGCGGCTCTAGAGATTCACAGAGCAGAGTTGAAACCCCAGGGGTGGCGACTAGAGCAGTAGGAAGTCAGCCTGGGAAGGCAAGGTGTGGCCAGCTTTGGACACCCAAGCGTGGCCATGAGCCTGGGGATAATCAGGAGGCATTGGGAGGTTTCCAAGCAGAGAAGTGACTAGACCAGACTCCTCTGGTGATGATACAGGGGACAGGCCAGAACAGGGAGAAATAACTTTGTCTTGAAACAGTATACGTTTATAGAACTTTAACAAGAGAATTATGTATCGTTATTATCCAAAGAACTACAAAAAGTGACCAAATCCTTTGCCTCTGTTCTTCTAAGACTCTTTGTGCAGGCTCAGCTGCTGAAAAACCACTCCAAGCTGCAGCAGAGAGAAGAGGACAGATTTTATATTTCGAGAAACCGAGATTGATAGCAATGTGGTTGGAAGCATGGGATTTGGACTCTCCCAAGCCTGTGTTTGAATTCCAGCTTCTACCAAAATTCCTTAAGCCTAAGTGTGAATTTTCTCATCTGCAAAATAGACACAACTATATCAACCTCATATGGTTACTGCGAGCATTAAATGAAGTCATATATTTAAAATATTGAGCACAATGCTTGGCAATTGTTGCTTTCACAATGTGATTATTCCCCAAGACAAATTAACCAACCACATTAAAGGGGGGCAGGGTACCGAGTACACCCAGCAGAGTCATTCATATTGATGTGATTGCTGGGTTCCCCTGATATGGACACATCCTTCCCTGGAGCAGAGTATCTGCTAGCCAAAACTCATTACAGGGGCCCTGTCCACATTTCTCCATTTCCACTCGCATCCTCTTTTAGTAGAGACCACTCAAGCTTCTCCCACATGCTCATCTGCATAGCTCATTTAGAGAATTGAGCCTGTAAAAGGATTCCTAGGCAACAAAAGAGAGAAATTACTTTGTCCACACTATCAAGATGCCTGCTTTGTGGATACTATCAAGACAGATTGTGCAGCAAATTGGTGAAGGCCTCACAGAGTGTCAGAACGTATGTACAGTAATTGAAAAGTATTGCTTACATACTTTCAGTATCCGGGCAGTCTCCCAGCAGACAATGGCATCAAGGGATAAAATGCACCATAAAGGATGGATTCCAGCTGCACCCAGGACAAATGTCATGCATGTGCCCTGAGGAGTGTAGGAAGGGCATCAACTACACTAATGGCTTCCAAGGGAGCTGATATTCCTATTTTCCATGAGGCAGTGACAAGAAAGGAACTTTGTCAGAAACACCCTCTGTGCTCACAACTGGCACAGTGTTTTAAGCTTCCTCAGATGCCTACCTAGAGATACATGGCCGCTGTCATTCTGGTATTTCCTGAGGGTGTCCAGGGTTTCCATCTAGCTTTCCTGCTAACCTGTAGTCCCCACCTCCAAGGTTTGAATCACCAATTTCCCCCAATGTCTCCCACCTGGCTGCTGGCTGCACCGTGTTTCCACATCCACCAAAGGGATGGTGAACTTACTTTTCAGAAGGCTGAGAGCTTTGTTTTGCCTTGTGAATTTGTTCATCTTGTGTCTTAGTTTGGGCTTGTATGGATGGGCTTTGATTGGATTTGAGATTTGAGATTGAGTTCCTGTGAACTCCATTGGGAGCCAGAAAAAGAATGGAGTGACAGAGGGACGGCTGATCTTTGACCCCAGCCTGTTGATGGCTGTTGTCATCACTGTTGGTGGTTGCTCTGAACAAGACTGCATTGTCTCTCCGTCTATTGTGGACTTGCCTTCATAGTCAGTCTTTGCGGGATGCCCCCTTTAATCAGGGAATGTGTCCTTCCACCTAGGGCAAAGGGGGGATGAGGAAGGTAGAGCAGGCAAGTGTGGCAATACTCCAGAGAGTGAGGACTTGAGAAGAAAACATGAGGGGGGAATGATAATGTTAATAAAAGTTTAAAGTTAATATTTATTGAATAGTTACTGTATATTATCCCTTTGAATTGGTTGTTTCATTTACTCCTCTCAAGAACACTGTAAAGTAAGTACTCTCCTGATTTTCAGATTAAAAAAATCTGAGGTTTCATCTTTATTTATGTATTTATTTTTTACATAGGCAATTAGCCAGGTAGACCTCTGATGCTATGATCTGATCCCAGGCAATGTATCCAGAGTCTGAGAATATAAGTACTGCTTGGTGTTTCTTCCATGAATTAGGATAAAAGTTGAAATCCAAAGTGGCTTTAGGAGCTTTGCTAACCCCTCTGGAATCAAGAAGCTGAATGCATCTATGTGAGAAGTTTCTTAGGTTTTTTTTCCTGAATATTTCCAAATATTCACCATTTTTCAAGGCTCTGGTCAGAGCCCACTTCTCTACAACTGCTTCCATGAAAGATTCTCTGAACCTCCATACTCCTTTCTATAGTAATCACTTCACCCAAATTAGCTTAGGAACTCCTCATAGCAAAGCCATTGCTATTTTTTCTGTTTTATAGATTAAAAATGGAGCTTAGATAGGGTTCGCCTAAGATCATATTTCTTGCAAGTAACTGAGTTTGGATTTGAAACCAGAAGACCTGACTCATAGTGTGCTTTCTCTCTGTGTTATATTGTCTCCTCTCAATGGAAAGTTATATGATATACTTTATCAATCAATCAAGTACCTATATTTTTTGTTTTTCTCTCTAGAACCAGGAGGTATTATTCTTGCTCTCAAAGAACTTACAATCTACTTGGCAACAACTTTTGTTTAAGTCTTCTTTGTGTAAATAAATCATCAACACACTTGGAATTTGGGAGAAATTGCAGAAGGGAATATAATAGCTACTGATGGTTTTGGGGGAAATACTCTGTCATCACCTGCTCTCTTATACTAGATGTCTTGTCTCCCCAGTTTATTATTCTATTGTTGTTGTTGTTTTCTTTAGATTCTTTGATTCGCATTGTTATAGAAGATCAAAGCAAAGGAAACCACCTCATGCTGAAAGTGAGGAAACTCATAGTTTTCTTGATTAGTGCCTAGGGCAGTGTTTTGTTTGCTTTAAATCAAATCAAGTCTGATTTCCAGATCCTACCATGCTAGAGTAGTGAAAAATTTGGGCTTGGTATTTACCGGGCTCCTTTTCCTTCTCAAAGTAATATCCTATTATATATGGGAGGCCTCCTGGTCGGGAAAATGGGAGGAGAATGGGAAGAGAAGTGTTTGAAGGACTTCTGACTCTTATACAAATCCAACAGAAACCCTGTAGGATAATACCCCCAGGATGTGAACTTGAAAAATAAAAGTAAAATAAAAATAATAATTAATAAAGAGATATTATAGGAGTATATACATTTCTGGATCTTGGCTCTGGGTAGAAGTGGGAGAAATGTCTCTCCTAAGGATCTATAACCATAAACCCACACTCTACCAGATTTGGGCCTGAAAAACCACAAGGTGAAATGTAGTTTAAAAGGTCTTAGATAACAGTACCCTCAGGGGTCTGGCAGAAACAATGGAGATACTGTTTGGAAGACTAGACGTTAAAGAATTCAAAAGAATTACCATAGATAAACTGTTCTAAGGAATGTGTGTCAATGATGAAAAATGACTAAATATATGAGTGAATAAGCCACCATGATTGAAAGTCAATAGAAACGACAAACTGTAGAATCTGACCTACAAAGACTACAGATGTTGGAGTTATCTGACATATCTGACATAGACTATAACATGATATTATTTAATATGTTTAAAAATAAAAACAGTATTGGAATTTTGAGTGATGCAAAATTTGAAAATCGTGAAAGATAAATGCCAATTGGAGTTCCACAGTTGCTAACAGAGATGGGGAGAGACAGTTTTCTAAAATTTATGAAAGATACCAATCATCAGATTCAGAAAGTCCAATGGACTTTGTAGTGAAACTGTAGAATAACAAAGACAAAGTGAAAACCTTAAAGCTATCCAGAAAGAAAAGACAGCTTAAGTACAAAGACACAACAATTAGAATGACAACATCTTCTTTAAAGCAACAGTAGACACCAGAAGACAGAGAAATAATATCTTCAACATGCTGAAAGAAAATCATTGTCCCTCTAAAATTATATAAACTGCAAAGCTACATTTCAAGAATGAGGGTTGTGTACAAATATTTTCAGATAAACAAAAAGATATGTATGCTACCAACAGATGGTCTCTTACTAAAAGAGGTCCTGAAGGACTTTGTTCTGAGAGAATGAAAATAATCTCAGAAGGAAGGTCTGTGGTGTCAGAAGTAATTGGTAGCAAAGAAAATATAAGCATATGAGAAAATCTAAAGAGACTTTGATGTATAAAGTAATGATAATGTTTAATCCATTGGACTAAAAAAATATAATGAGAAGCCTGCACAGTAGTATTTAAATCAAAAAGGAGATGAATGGAGTTAGCGATTTAAGCTCTCTCAAAATGATTCAAGGAAGGGTAAAAATATCAATTATCTTTAAACAAAATTTTATGTTCAAATTTACAGAAGAGTTGTAAGGGTGCTACAAATAACATTTTCCCCTGAGTAAGTAGCAGGCCAGATACCCCACTAACCCTGAATTAAGTGTGTGATTCGTACGAACAAGAACATGCTCCTACATAGCCACAATTACCCATCAGAATCAGTAAAGAAATATCTAATCCTCAAACCTATTCAGATCATGCCAACTGTCCTAATATCCTTTATAGTGAAAGGATTCTGTTCAGAATCATGGGTTGCCTTTGGTGGTTATGTCGCTTTAGTCTAATTCAATCATTTTCCCCCTTGACTTTCATGACCTTGACACTTAAAAATTACAGACAATTTATTTTAAAGAATATCCCTCATTTGGAATTGTCTGATGGTTCCTCATGATCCGATTTAAGTTAATGCATCTTTGGCAGAAATAGCATAGAAGGATGCTGTGCTCTCTCTGCACTCTGTCCTGTGGCTGTCCTTTTCTGGAGTTGCTAAATCTGATCACTGGATTAAAGTGATATCTGCCAAGCTTTTCCACAGTGAGTGTTTGTTTCCCTTGGTGGTTAATAAGTACCTGATGGAAGGTGTAATAAAATTATTAGATAACCCATTCCTCATCAAATTTTCAATGTAATCATTTATTTATTTATGTCCTATGGACCCGTGCTTTCTTATTTTATTAAATGGCTGATAATCCATGATTTTTATTATTTATTTTGTTGCTCAAATTATCCTCAATTTTATCAGTGAGAAACCCTTGAAGCCGACTTCTGTGTTGTTTTGAAATATCCCTAGCATTCCTGAGCACTTCCTTACTTTATGGCACAAAAAGACGTTCCAGGTTCATCTTGTTCTTTTTCTGCAGCCCCTACAAGAAGATCTTCCACCCTCCACCCCCCCTCACGCCCCCCCACCCCGGCTCAGGCTCTGACACCTTATGCAGAGCCCCCATCCTGGCGGGAAGCCCTCTTTAACAGCTGGGATTTTGACACCCCGGCAGGCTGCCTTCCCACATAAATGAATACCCTCTTTACCCCCCACCACCTCTGCCCCCTACATGGATACCTCTTTTCCCTGCTTAGGTCTCTTTCTGGAGGGTATAGCCAACCCACCCACTCAAGCTCCAATAGCCCTCAACAAACTTCCTTTCCGTGGGGTTACCCTACTCATTCTGAGCAGGCTGTAAGACTTGTTCCAGGAACCCCTCCTACAGGACACCCTCCCCCCACATAGGCTGTCACAGCACATGGGGCCACCCCTGCACACCCATGGAGATGCTGCCTTTATCCCCTTGAGCTCTTCCACCTCCACCCCAGTGGAACACCTACCTGGTTAGGGCCACCTTATACATTTAGAACCAAATTGCTTGAGAAGGGAAGGGAAAGGAAAGGCAGGAAAAGAGAGGAAGCAGGAAGTGAAGAGGAGAGAAGAGAGAGAAGAGGAGGGAAAATGGAAAAAGAAGTGGAAAAGGAAGAATTTTATTATTAAATTTGTTAAACATTCGAGGGTAATCCCTAAAAGGATAGAAATATAATATTTAACATCGAAACTAGCAGAAAGGGAAAAAATATGGAATAAGGGAAAGGAGGAAACACCAGTTCAATGTAAGAAAAGGCAAGAAAGGAACAAAACAAATAAGAAACAAACTTAAAAAAATGGTGGGTGGGGGGACAAATAGAAAGTACTAAGTTGGTAGAATTTAATCTAAATATATTAATGATCAAAATCAATAAAAAAGAACTAAACTTTCCAGTTAAAAGATATAAATGATCAGATCGGACTCAAAAACAGAATCCACCTGCTCAGTTCACAGGAGCCAGACCTAGAAGGTTGGGATGAAGTTTGAAAAGGTCCCAAGCTGTTTCCCTCAGGCTCATGGCCTCACTCTGCTGCTCTGGGGAAGCAAGAGATATCGGGTCCAAGCGGGTAAGGAGAGCTCTTCTCAGGATGGGCGCCCTGCATAATGTGTCGGAGCCAGAGCAGGCTGAGGAAGATCTCCCTGGAGGGCAGCAGGGAAAGAACAAGATGAGCCTGGAATATCTTTTGTGTCATAAAGCAAGGCAGTGCTCAAAGAACACTCAGAGCATGTCAAGAAGACACAGAAGCCAGTGTAAAGGTGCTCCCACTGGTCAAATCAAAGTGATACCGATGCCCAGTAACTGCTTTCCCAAGGCTGGCTGGTTTCTGTCTGTGTTTGGTCAACGAGAAGCTGAGTTTGGACTGACAGTGAAAGTCATTGGCCAGGGGCTTCTTCCCTACTCTCTCCTTAAGACAGCCTCCAGCACTGGGGGAGCTCTCCTCTGCTGCTACAGCACCGTCTTGGTCACTGCAGTTCCAATTCTGCTCAGTGGCCATGAACTCTGGGCTCTGATATCACTGTACCCCCTTGGCTTCCCCACCCCATGTGTGGTAGCAGTTCTTTGTTGTTGCTAATCTCCAAGTTGTCTCATCATCTCTGTTGGGTTTTTCAGATTTTCTACTATGTGTATAACCCATTTCCTGAACTAAATTCCCTCTGTTTAGATATTTAAGAAGGTTTCTGTTTTCCTAATCAAATGCTGACTGATACTCCAGGCAAATACTGGCAAAAAGAAAGATGGTGTCATTATATTAACATTATATAGAATAGACTTTAAGGCAAAAAGCAACTTTAAGGCAAATAGACTTTAAGGCAAAAAGGCAAAAAGCAAAAAGATGGGAATATAACATAATTCTAAATTGTATGCACCTAATAACCTATCAGATGTATGTAGTAAATATCAACAAAACGGAAAAGAGAAATGGACAAATCACCATCAGACTAGGAGATATTTAGCACATCTCTCTCAGTAATTGATAGCTCACACGGTCAAGGAATAAAATATGGAAGATTTGTACAATTAAGAAATTTGATCTAGCAGACATTATGGAACACCACACCAATAACTAGAGAACACACATTTTTTTCCCAAGCACACATGGGGCCCAGATTACATTTTAGGCCATAACGGAGGGCTTAGCAAATTTCAAAGAGTATCATACAGACCACATTCCTAACAATAACACAATACACTAGAAATAAATAACAAACAGATAATTAAAATAATCTTATGCATTGGGGGAATGCACATGGGCAAAAGAAATTACAATAGGAATTAAAAAATACTTATGACTGAAAAATAATGGAAAAGTAAAATAGTACATAGAGGGAAATTTAATACCTTATAAATGTCTATATAAGAAAAGAAGGAAGGCTGAAAATTAAAACCTTTGAATTAGAACAGGAAAAAACCCAAGAAAGTGGAGGGAAAATGTTAAAAAATAAGAGCAGATATTAAAAATAAAGGAAAAGATTGACAAATTCAATTACATTAAAATTAAGAAATTCTGTTCATCAAAACATACCATACAGGGCTTCCCTGGTGGCGCAGTGGTTGAGAGTCCGCCTGCCGATGCAGGGGACACGGGTTCGTGCCCCGGTCCAGGAGGATCCCACATGCCGCGGAGCGGCTGGGCCTGTGAGCCATGGCCACTGAGCCTGCACATCCGGAGCCTGTGCTCCGCGACGGGAGAGGCCACAACAGTGAGAGGCCCACGTACCGACCGCAAAAAAAAAACAAACAAAAAAAACATACCATACAGTGAAAAAACAAACACATGCTGGAAATGGCATTTGTAGCAGGTATTAGCCACAGAAGACTAGTATTCAGAACATAAAGAATCCCTCCCAACCATTAAGACAAACTACTCAACTAAAAATAGGCAAAAGAAATAAACTTTTTACAGATGAGGAACTTGCATTTGCATAAACGTATGAAAAGATGCTCCATTTTATTAATAGTCAACTAATGGTGAATTAAATCCACTCTAAATTGCCATATGACATCCAGAAGAATGGGAAACTTTAACATATGACAGAAGGATGAGGATGTAGAGCGACGGGAACTCACACACAGCTGCTGGCAGTGTACAAGGAGACAATTATTTTGGTGAATAACTTGGCGTTGCTTAATAAACGTGGACATGCAAGTACCATACAACGAATCAATTCATTTTCTAGGCTTTTCCTAAATTTTCCTAAACAACTGTTGTTGTTCTTTAATAGGCTTTACTTTTGAGAGTAGTTTGAGGTTCACAACAAAACTGAGTGGAAGGTGTAGAGGTCCCATATGCTCTTTGCCCACATACAGACACACGCACAACCTCCCCTGCTATCAACATCCTGCAACATTTGTTTCAATCCATGAACCTACATTAACACATCATTATCACCCAAAGTCCATTGCTTACAGTAGGGCTCACTTTTGGTGTATATCCTCTGGGTTTGGACCCATGTACAATGTCCTGTATCCACCACTGTAGCATTACATGGAATATTTTCTCTGCCCTAAAATTCCCCTGTGCTCTGCCTAATTATCCATCCCTCCCCTAGCAACCACTGATCTTTCTACTGTTTCCATAGTTTTGCTTTTTCCAAAATGCCATATAGGTTGAATCATATAGAATATAACTTTTTCTAGATTGACTTATTTCACTTAGTAATATGCATTTAAGTTTTTCCATGTCTTTTCATGGCATAATATTCTCATAATATCCTTTAAGTCTTGAATAATATTCCACTGATGTATCACAGTTTATTTATCTATTCACCTACTGAAGCATATCTTGGTTGCTTCCAAGTTTTGGCAATTATGAATAAGGTTGATATAAACATCTGTGGGCTGGTTTGTTTGGACATAAGTTTTCAACTTATTTGGATAAATACCAAGTGATTGGTGATTGCTGGGGGGTATGGTAAGAGTACCTTTAGTTTTGTAATAAACTGCCAAACTGTCTTTCAAGATGACCACACCATTTTGCATTTCCACAAGCAACATAGCAGAGGACCTGTTGTTCCACATCCCCCCCAGCCTTTGGTGTTACCAGTGTTCTGGATTTTGGCCATTCTAATAGGTGTGTAGTAGTATCTCGTTGTTGTTGTTGTTGTTTTGCGGTACGCGGGCCTCTCACTGCTGTGGCCTCTCCCGTCGCGGAGCAACAGGCTCCGGACGCGCAGGCTCAGCGGCCATGGCTCACGGGCCCAACCGCTCCGCGGCATGTGGGATCTTCCCGGATCGGGCACGAACATGCGTCCCCTGCATCGGCAGGCGGACTCTCAACCACTGCGCCACCAGGGCAGCCCTCTCATTGTTGTTTTGATTTGCGGTTCCCTGCTGACATGATGTGGAGCATCATTTCATATGCTTATGAAATGCCATCTGTGTATCTTCTTTGGTGAGAAGTCTTTGGCCCATTTTTTATTTAGGTTGTTGGTTTTCTTCTTGTTGAGTTTTAAGAGTTCTTGTACATTTTGAATACTCATCCTTTACCTTATTGCATTAGCTAGTACTTCCAGTATGTAGTTGAAAAGCGGTGGTGAGAAGAGAGATCCTTGCTTTGTTTCTGATCTTAGTGGGAAATCTTCAAGTTTCTCATCATTAAGAAAATTTTAGCGGTAGGTTTTTTATAGATGTTCTTTATGGCTACAAAAGTTGAGGCAGTTCCCCCTCTATTTCTAGTTTGCTGAAAGTATTTTTCATGAATGCATGTGGGGTTTTGTCAAATGCTTTTTCTTTATCTATTGATATGATCATGTGATTTTTTTCTTCTTTAGTCTGTTGATGTCATGAATTGCATTAATTGATTTTCTAATGTTCAACCAGTCTTACATAGCTGGGATAAATCACACTTGGCTGTGGTGCATGATTCTTTTACACATTGTTGGATCTGACTTTTTAATTTTGTTGAGAATTACCAAATGCTGGTAGTGCTGACCTCATAGAATAAGTTAGGAAGTATTCCCCCTGCTTCTATCTTCTGGAAGAGATTATAGATAATTGGTATAATTTCTTCCTTGAATGTTTGGTATAATTCATCAGTGAACCCATCTGGGCCTGGTGTCTTCTGTTTTGAAAGATTATTAATAATTGATTCAATTTATTTAATAGATATAGGCCTATTCAGATTGTCTATTTCATCTTGTGTGAGTTTTAGCAGATTGTGTCTTTTAAGGAATCGGGCCATTTCATCTAGGTTATCAAATTTGTGGGCACAACACTTAATTTTTAAAAATGGAAACAACCCATATATATCCATCAACATTAAAATAGATAGATAAATTGTGGTCTAATCATCTAATGTAATACTAACAGCAATGAAAATATATGACTCACAGACTGTTTCTCAATGTTTTTTCATTATCACACCCCTAAGAGGTGTTTTAGACTTTTTTTCCTAATAGCCCCATAACATTTTAATACCACAGACAAACTATATTTATATACTCTATGTATATATTTGCTTTATACATTAAAAGAGTAAGAGTTTTCTGTACTCCAAGAACCAATTTTCACGCCATTAAGAATGCAAGATTCATTCATCAAACTTGATGAATCCTAAAAACATATATAATTTTCCTTATATTAGTTTCAGAACAGGCAATGCTCAACAATATGTTGTTTAAGGATATATACATATGTGATAAAATTAGAAAGAAAAGCAAAGTTAGGACAAATATAAAATTTCTTTAGTAATTACCTCTGCAGTGTAAGTTGGCAGAGGGATGGGTGAGTCATGAAAGAAGTTTTAAGTTATCAGCAATGTTCTCTTTCTTAAGCTGTTTGGTTAGTACATATGTGTTTTTTAAGTTATTATTATTAAAAATGTACATATATGCTACATGCATTCTTTTGTTATCAAATAATTGCAACACAATGTGAGAAGTGTAACCACAGAGGTAGATTTACGTAAGTGACACAAAATTCAGAGACATTTCAGAGAGAAAAGGATATGAGGGGACACAGGAGATTACCAGGTAGAAGCAGAGAGGGGCATTTTATGCAGAGGGTTCAGACACATAAAATACCAATAGCTTGAGCTTTGGAAGAATTATATGACATTCAATATGCTTCGGGGCACCGGGTGTGGGGGAAAAGTGAGCTATTGATTCTTGATAAATGCAAAAGGATTAAAACGACACAAAGAGAAACATCATTTCTATAAGTTTCTTCATGGTAAATTCGATCTCATGCCTAAAGCAGAAGAAAGTGGTCTGAACTTTTCTTTTAAATAAAACTACCGCCCTGCCTTAGAGTTTAGAGTTCTAATCCTTGGCTAAACAAGCTGAGAGCTCTGCACTGCCATTTGTATCCACTCAGCCTTCCTCCCATTTGGCCTGCAAAATTGTTCTTTCTCAAAGTTCAAGATTTTTAATCCCTCTGGGCAAGGCTTCACTAATTAAAGCCCAAACAACCTTAAAAGCAAATGAGCATTTGGGGCCACTGGGCACCATTCCATGGCTCTGGATCCATTGTTTTTGTTTCTTAATACTCAAAAAGACTTCTTTGTTAATTCTGAGCTTCCAGAAGTGCCTTTTTCTCACTTTGAGTACCTTGCCTCCCTTCTGCCTGGAGTTTAGCCCCTCACAATCAGTCTAACAAAATACCACCTAAGAGAAGCTCGTCTTTTTTTGAGGTCACATGATGTGAGTCTCTGTCAATACTCCCTACATATGCCAGTCACTCAGGACAGTCGCCCCTTGTAGTTGCTTCACGTGTATAATTTCCAAGAAAGAAAATGTGGATGCAAAGTGTATGCTAAGTGCAAAAGCAATGCACTCCTGATAAAAGAAAAAGGGATTTGGAAAGTAATTCTTGATGCTCGGCGTGGGGATCTTACAAGGAAGTCATCATTCATGGGTGAGCGTTCTTTCCCCTCCACTTTCCACTGTCATATCTGAGAAAAAAAAAAAAAAAGCAGAAGCAGGAGAGAAAAAAGGACACTGTTTCTATGCTGGTAACCTTGATAAGGGGTCATCAGTAAAATATAAGCTTTTGACACTTGCTTGGTGGATTATTAGCAAAAAAAAAGGGAAGAATGTTAGAGATGACACATCCTGGGATCGCCTGATCTCTTTAAGGATTAAATGCTTTGCATTTTGATCGTGCCTGTCTCCCTTTCCCCTGTGACAAGCCTCAACTATTTCACCTTTGATGGATAGCATTTTCATTCCAAGATTTTTTTCCATTGTAAGTTAAATCGTTTCTTAAAGGTAATTGCAATGCCCCATGCTTAGCAAATCAATAAGGAAAAGAAGTGTCCATCATGCAGGTCTTCGTTTCCTTAAGAGCGTAAGTAGTATGTTTTACACCAATTAACAAAGTTCAAAACAATGTAATAGTTTTGTCTCTCTTTTCCCCCATGACCAGATAAAATCAAAGCCTCCCTAATGACTGCTCCACCATTTTCTCCTTTTAGATCTAGGTATTAGTTGTGTCTTTGAAAGCAATTGCTAGGCCTCTGCTTAACAACATGATCTCTTCCCCTCCGCATTCAGAACATCCTCTAAACTAAGTCTCCTCTGATGTGTAGGAGGTGTCTGTGGTGTTAGTACCTTCTCCTCACACTTGGGGAAGCAGTTATCACTACTTGAGTGCACTACCTGGATATATTAATGACCCATCAGCACAGGGCAAGTGGTCAAGGACAAGGTTTACATCTGAACTCACTTAGAATGATGAACTTTAGTCCCTTGCATATCTTGAGTCTTGAAAATGAACAGGGTGTCACCCAAAGATGAGCCCAAGCTGGGTCACTTTGTTTTAATGTTTTTATTAAAATGGTTCAAGCCCCCACCTCAGAGATCAGTGGAAAACCAGTGAGAAGTGACCCACTTCCTGATCCTCCCAATGTCCCTGGAGATTCTCAGGGGGGGTTACATGTCTCTTATCCACTTTTACTCTTGCTGTCTCCTTGCTTTGTAATCCTCATTTCACAAGTATCTCCTCTCCTGCTGTTGGGCTCTTCTTTCAGGATAATATAGAGGTTAAGATCATAGACTCTGGAGTCACTTGTAGCTGGGTAGCTTTGGGCAATCCACTTATCCACTCTGCCTCAGTTTTCCCATCTGTAAAAATGGGCCAATAGAACTCCTCCTCAGAGGTTCTTGTTGGCATTAAATGAGCAGAAAGCACTTGTAAGTGTTAGTTATTACTCTCCCTGCTCCTTACCTACCCAAAGGGACACAGCCCATTTCCCTCTGCTTCCCTGAAGCAGCTTTTGCAAGTGCAAGTGTTTGATTCAAGTCTCAGCAGTCACAGAGGTGAATGTGTTTCTGGTCTGATTTTCCAGGGATTGCAGGTCCCCCACCTGTCCTGCTGAGAGCAAGCTCACTGGCTGTCTCCTCAGTCTTCCCATCTCTGGCCAGGGGGCTTGAGCTCCTCTTCTTCTGTGTCCTCCTCTCTCCTTCCTCCTCCTTCCTTCTTCCTGGCCCCTAATTCCCTCCACTCAGGCTCCTCTGGACCCTCCAAACCTTCCCACTATTTTGCAGAACGGTTCAGCATCACTCTTTGCCTGGGTGCATCTTTCAAGTCAATCCTCAGAAGCTTCAGCATTTAGAGCCTAAGACTTCCCAGCATTTTCCTAAATAAAGAGCCCTTTCAAGAAAGGAAGCATGCCACACCCTTAGGAGCAGAAGCAACTGCCGGTAGTTGTGATTTTTAAAAGCCACTTTTTCTCTCCATCGTACTACTAATAAACATATCAATAATAACGGATGAAGGTGGCCAGAGGTACAAACTTCCAGTTATAAGACAAATAAGTTCTGGGGATGTAATGTACAGCATGGAGACCATAATTAAGAACATCATTTTATATATTTGAAAGTTGCTAAGAGTGTAGCAGATCTTAAAAGTTCTCATTACAAGAAAAAAAATTGTATTGTAACTCTGAGGTGATGGATGTTAACTAAACTTACTGTGGTAACAATTTTCTAATATATACACATATCAAATCATTTTGCAAAGATAAATTAATACAATGTGTCACTTATATCTCAATAAAACTAGGAAAAAGGGTGAAAAATAACTGATATCTATAAATGTGTTTTGCAAACATCACAACTGCTTCACATCTATTATTATCATGGTCCAGGGAACTATTACTTACACTTTCTGTGTCTCAGTCTTCTCACCTGAAAAAATGAAGAAAATAATAGCAACTACCCCCCTGGATTATTGTGAGAATGAAATAATGTAAATAATACAAGTACAGCCATTAAAACAGCATTGAGTAAGTGCTAAGTTAATGTGCTATATCCTTATTAGCTCCGTTTCATCAGGTAATGAAATGGCAGCTGCTTGCTGTTGGATCTCCTGCTCATGATTACGGAGGGAAAGGCCAGGTTTTATCCTAGTCTGTCTGTTTCAGATCTCATCTTCTGCTTCCCTTGAATCAAGGGCTAGACCCAATATTAGGCACTAAACCCACGTGTGCAGTTTCTGAGCTGAGGGATCTGAATGGAGGATTCAACTAATTTTGAAAAATAAATTAGACATGACCATTTAAACATTTGGAAATTCTACATACAACTCTAGACAGAGGACTTCTCTTTAAAATTTTGAAGTAGTTAGCCCACATTTAGGGATGGAAACTGTCAGTAAAAGCTAAGTAACTGCTGCTTTTCTGGAATATGGCCTCCCTCTCTCCATAGTAAATCCAGTCTCCACCATGCTTTGCTTTGTTATTTTACCAGCTTGGACCGTGCCGACATTGAATTTGTACTCCATGCCCTTACCGTGGCTGACCTAAGTATACATCCTACGCTTACATGAGTTAAACTGAATAATTAACAAATCTTCCCTTTACATGATTCAGTGGAAACTTCAGGAGATCTTATTGAGCCGACTCTGTGTGCCACAATTAAAAATGCGCCAAATTCCTTCCATACCAGCATCTTTAACAGCTGCTCCAGACTCGCCTTGCTCCTTGCCCTGGCCACTGCCAAGTAAACCGAATTGAAGGACCCTCCACCATCGCTCAGGTCATTTCCTTTGATGGCTCTAAGGAGGTTCTGAAACTTCTCTAAATATATCCACGACACAGGTTTGGACACAGCTAAGGAGTCTGTGGTCATACTCATGACAGGCCTGCTTAAGACATTTTCCAGAACACGTTTCCTTGACTCACTGCAGCAGGACGCTAACCAGCCTCCCCACCGCCAATTCCCACGGCTTCAATTCATCCTGGATTCAACTGACAGAATAATCTGCCTCAAACATCAATCTTATTACAACCTCACCTGCCCAAGACCCTACAGAGCCTCCCTACTGCTGCCTGCATCCAATCCCCCCCACTTCAGCCTAGCATTCAAGGCCCTCGTCAATTATGCTGTCCCTGGTGGAACACGGCCAGCCTTATCTCACATTTCTCCTTGACATGTCCCCTCTGCTCCAGATAAACCAGTCTGCAAGTCGTTTGTACTTCTGGCCTCCATTCCTGTTTCACCTGCCAGACACCATCCCTGAATTTCCCCTCAGTCTAATCACACTTTTTATTTTCTGTGTTCCCTTATCATATACATATTGAATAAGGATTTTGTTCCTGAAATTAGCTCCGTTTTCATGCTTTACCCATGAAAGCATATCCCTGCTTTGTGTCATTTTCATGTTTTATTTTCAGAGAAATTCTATACTAACACACACCATTCCCCACTCTTGTGCTCATAACAGACATTACTAGTCAATCAGGGCACATTTTCCCACTGAGTTGTTTACAGCTTCTGTATCTTTCTCCAAATTAAGCTCCCATTTACCACCACATGTCAACTGGAGTTGGATATGACATGCAACCTGTCTGCCGTCCCTATTCCAGATAGGAACACCTTCGCACTTCTAGATGGTGGAAATGGAAAGGCTCAGCAAGAGGACGGGGCAAAGAAGAAAGCCTCTCTATGTGGGACAAGTAGGTCACAGTCAGTAGAATCATTGTCCTCAAGATGGGTGGCTGCCTCCCACCAGTACATCTCAAAGGCTTCACAGACTCTCCTCACAGTGACCAAATGGCTGTAGCAGATCTGGTCCCTTCTATGTTTTGTTAGCTTCCAGTTTAATGGCAAAGAGCAATAGTGTTGTTTTCCCACAAGCCAGAGAAATTTCATTGCATTTCATCTGCTCTGAGTCACATGGTCATCCTTGATCCAACCCATTTTGTGTGTTTTTTGGGGGAGGGAGTGATATGAAATGACATCATTGGTCGGGTCTGAGTCTCATGCTCCACCCTAAAAACTGGCATAATCGTGCAAAGGAAAGCTGAGAGTGCCAGAAGACTTAAAGGGTGCTGAGTGTTAATTATCTAAGAAGTGATGTATTCAGATCCCACGTAAGAGACATCAGTCTAAGTTCTAGGGATACAGCAGTGAACAAAATGAAATTTCACCAGGAGCTTATTCTCACCTCTGTTAAGGTGACACTTGAAAGTGAGGAAGAGGGCTTCCCTGGTGGCGCAGTGGTTGAGAGTCCGCCTGCCGATGCAGGGGACACGGGTTCGTGCCCCGGTCCAGGAAGATCCCACATGCCGCGGAGTGGCTGGGCCCGTGAGCCATGGCCGCTGAGCCTGCGCGTCCGGAGCCTGTTGCTCCGCAACGGGAGAGGCCACAACAGTGAGAGGCCCGCGTACTGAAAAAAAAAAAAAAAGAAAAGAAAATGAGGGAGAAAACTAGACACAGACACCTGTCCGAAGAGCATTCCACACAGAGGGAACAGGTAGAGCAGATTCGCTGAGGCGGGAGCATACACAGAGAGTCTGAGGACCATCTAGGAAAGCAATATGGCTGGAACAAAGGGTGCAAGGTGAAGAGAGGTAGATGATGAGGTTAGAAGCTAAATGGTGGGAAAGGGGTGCCTCTGGGGGGACTTTAAGGCCATTGTGAAATCTTTGGTTTTTACTGTGAGTGAGATGGGAAGCCATTGGAGGGTGTTGAGCAGATGGTGTTATAACCTAATTTATATCTTAAAAGAATCCTTTTCATTTCTCTGTGCAACCAGGGTAGGGGTGGAAGGGGTAAAGTGGGAGCAGGGGGACCAGCTAGGAACCTACTGCAATGTTTAGGCAGAAAACTGTGGTAGCTTGTGCCAGGATGGTAGTGATATAAATGGTAAGAATAAAAAGTTGAACCTGGGAAACATTTTGAAGGCAGGATAGATGATATAGGCTGACAGATCGGATGTGGGGATGTGGAAAGAGAGGACGCAGGGATGATGCCAAGGTTTGTGGCCTGAGCAAAGGATGGGACGATGCTTCCATAGGGAAGACTGAGGGAAGAGTAAGACTTAGGATGGAGTGGATTTGTATATTTTGGATGTTAATAGATATCAAGTCAATCACTGATATACAAGACTTAGGTTAAAGAGAGACGTATGGGATGGAGATTTAAGCTTGGGAGTGTCAGCATCAGGATGGTAGTTAAAGCCATGAGAAGAAATATGAAAATCGAGGAGGTTGTATAGACAGATGAGAGAACACAGCCCAGCCTGAGCCCTGCAGCCCTCCACAGCAAGAACTGCAGCAAAAAAAAATCTCCATCAGTAGTGTCTCTGAGTGCTAACAGCTCCCCTTCCCAGGACTGCACAGCTAGAATTCTTTTTACCATTAGTTTGACTTTTTGCTGAACTCCAATTTTCCTATTTGAATAAGACTTTTCTATACCATTTTAAACATTGTGAATGTTTTCCATGCTTAGCCCCCTAAATATTGACACATCAGGAAGGTCAGCCTAAATTGAACTGCCAAAGCAAATGCTGAGATAGCCAAGAACAGAACTCTGGTTTATCTTGGAAGGCAGGACCACCAGGCCTTGGCTTTCAAGGCCAGACCGACCTGCACAAAAGCAAAGAAGGCTATTGACACAGGATGGACGATGCCATAGCCAGGTCCTACCACTGCCTGGGCCCTTGGATGGGGCATGAGAAGGTCAGTTGGGCCAGGGGTCCTATACTGGGGCCTCCAGGAATATGGGTCAGCATCATGGTGACTGGTGCCCAGGAGAGCAAAGAGGTTCCTCCATCCTCATTGGCCAGTCTGATTAATCTGGCGCCTAATCAGTCCCCTTTGAAGAGGAGGAGAAGGGATAAAAGAGCAGCACACCTGTTTTCACTTGACTCCAATCCTGAAATAATTCTGTGGCTCCTACAAGATTTGAAACAAATTAAATTTGAAAGGGCAGAGAGGGCAGCTTTGAATGGTTGGCTCTGTCAAGAAATGTGGGTTTTCACGCCAGGAAATGGTTTAACTGGGAGATTGCATCCCCCAGCCATGGTGGCTGTGTTGGCTGTTAGTAGAGGACCATGACTTGGGCTTTTTGTGGCGGGTACCTTTGCTCTATTATCCCTGGCATCGAGCTCTTGCTTTCTGGACATTGATAATGTGAGAGAAAGGGTATAATAAAAATGACATGAAAGACGGTGTCAAGAAGGGAAAGCATTCTA
The DNA here is from genome assembly GCF_949774975.1 of Lagenorhynchus albirostris. Lineage (NCBI taxonomy): Eukaryota > Metazoa > Chordata > Mammalia > Artiodactyla > Delphinidae > Lagenorhynchus > Lagenorhynchus albirostris. The sequence continues at coordinate 27,175,441 of NC_083103.1, forward strand.
CACTGTTTAGGGAATCTGTGTATTAAGTAAAGACCCATTCTGTCATACAGGGTGACAGTGACAGACACTGTTCAGCCTAACACAGGGAAGGTTATTGTTGAGCAGGACCCCTAGAATTATTTGGTTCATCCTTTCTTTTAACAGATGAAGACACTGATGCCTGAAGGAGCTACTGCTATAGGCAAAGCTGGGATATCTAAAGTAGCAGTTCCAGGCTGGAGCTCCACCTATACTTATTTTTCAAGTGGTCCCCAGGATAAATGATGGGAAGTATTGTCAGCAGAGTCCCAGACCTGCCTCGATAAGCACCTGTACCTTATTCACTAGAACCTGTTGTACCTTGTTCAGGAGGCTGGGAATGAGGAGGCAGGAGTGGAACAGGTGGAAATTCTTCCTCTGGACCAGAGGCAATGATGAGAAAGAGAAGACCTTTCTCCCAGCTTCTGGATGGTCCATTCCTTCTTCTACTGCTCATCCTTTTACCCACATACACTTTTCTGAGCATCCCCCAGGTGCCAGGCAGTGGGCTGCGGAGATGGAAACCGACAAGTGGGCCTCTCTCATACTCACAGGTCTGTCACTTTGATCTTTGTTATAGACACAGCCAGATGTGACCAGCCTGGCAACCTGCCTTCTTGTTCTGTGGCCAAAAAGAGGTTGGACAGGGCTTCCCTGGTGGCGCAGTGGTTGAGAGTCCGCCTGCCGATGCAGGGGACACGGGTTCGTGCCCCGGTCCGGGTAGATCCCACGTGCCGCAGAGCGGCTGGGCCCGTGAGCCATGGGCTGGGCCTGCGCGTCCGGAGCCTGTGCTCCGCAACGAGAGAGGCCACAACAGTGAGAGGCCCGCGTACCGCAAAAAAAGAAAAAAAGGTAGGACAGAAAAGTTGAGAGATATGAGGTCACTGCCTTTTATGGTCTCCGTCATTAATACCTCTGGCAGCAGGCAGAATTTTCCTGCCTGGGACCTAGGGCAGTTGATTAAGCACTGCTGCTAGCCCAGGGTCTGATCCTGGCTGATGTTAGTCTCCCTTCATCCCCTCCACAGAAAGGGGAAGCTAAAAGACTCGATTGTGAGGCCACTTTGACCTTTGCTTCGGGATCCTCGCAGACTGAGCATTTCAATCAGGCCAAAGCACAGAGCCCTCTCTAATGAGGATTTGTCAAGACCTTCTGTTTGATGAGGGGTGGATTCTTGTCGCTGTGTCAATTTTCCTTCTCACTGATGTTCCCGTGGCCTTTGATAGCACAGATCACACACACATAGGTGTGTCTTTCATGCTCCGGAGCCTCGTGGGCAGGGGTCTGCCACACCATCATTAATATGCACCTCAGTGAAGCTGGTCGGGAAAGTGAGAGAAATAAAGGAGCCGAGGTTCCCTTTTATGTGAGCTCAGGAAACTCACCGGACACATGTGTTAAAATGGAGATAGTTCTCCAGAGAAAAAAAGACCCATAGAGCAAATTATGGTCCCTCGTGTCAGTGGCATTTCAAAATTAGAACTATTCTCCTTAGACATCGCTCAGTCCTATACTCTCTCTTCTCATCAGTCATTGTATTGGTGAGAGTTTTTCGGTTGTGAACAATAGATGTCAATTCTGGAAAACTTAAGTGGAAAAAGAATTTGTTTGGAGGCCAGAATTTAGCTTTAGAAATAGGACAGAAACCAGTGGGCTCTAGGTACAGGCAGAACTAACCATTTAGCCAGCTACACTAAGCACTACTTCTGAAATAAATGTCCTCTACTGATTTTCTCATCCTTCTCCCATCCTTGAATTTTTATGCAAGGAGAGAGAGGCCCAAGGGCCCAGTTCGGGTGACGCGGTTACGCTTTGGTAGCGAGGGCTCGTATGTACGATGGATGGGAGAGGTAATTCTTCAGAGGATACCAGAGATGCCGTTCACTAGAAGGACTGGTTGCCCGACAGCCCTGTACGTCCACATCTGTGCTAGCGTCAGCGTCCCTACTCATTCTATTTCCTTCTTAAGTCTCTACCTTTTTGTCTAGCCCCACTGCCTCTGTTGTGTAAGGTCTACCTCAATAGGGCAGCTATAAGGAGCACAAGAAACAGCACAAGAAGTTGCTTAGCATAATGTCTAGCATTTGCCCGAAGGATATTATTAACTGCTTCTGAGTTGGGGTTTTTTTTTTACAACTATATATTTTTTATGCAATAATAATTTTATTTATGCTTTTTTAAGGAGCCAGGATTTAATCCATGATTATAAATATCAGCTTGAACACAGAGTATATTTTTTTAATAAATGAAAGATTCTTTAAATTCTATTGTGCTATAGAATTTTCAAAAGTTATATATATATATATATTTTTTTAATTCTTATTGGAGTATAGTTGATTTAAAAAGTTGTTAGTTTCTGCCGTACAGCAAAGTGAAACAGTGATTATACATATATCCACTCCTTTTTAGATTCTTTTCCCACATAGGCCATTACAGAGAATTGAGAAGAGCTCCCTGTGCTATACAGCGCTTTTGAATTTGAATAGACTCTCTAAGCGATCTCTTCCTCTTATCTCCCCCCATCCCCAATCTATCCTTCACAGCCCTGCCACAATGAAATTCCTGAAATGCAAATCGAATCACGTCATGCGTCTCCTCAAAACCCCCTGATGGCTCCCATCGCCTGAAGAATAGTCTCAAATTATTAGCCTGACATAAGGCTGCATATTTACTCCTTTATTCTGTAGTATCCTGGTAAATGTTTAATGACCAGTGCTCTTGGGGTGGAGGGGCAGGAAATTTATGCATACATATACATACATCATTTCTTATAAATTTTACCAATATAACAGATACATAGCATACGCTTTACAATGAATAATAAGAGGAAACTGCTCAGAGGTGTGAATACCAAGAGGTGAAGATCAGGTGGGACTATCTTGGAATCTGGTGACCACAGCCTTTAATGAATCAAAGCTCCCTTCATTTTTCTCATCTTTGGAACACTGTAGGAGAAGGTGAGCTCTTTCAAGTTGCTTCAGACTTGGCCTTCGTAAATTAAAGTTCCTGGTATGAATGACTCTTAGAAACCTTGGTGCTATAACATAAAAATACTGGTTGCTAGAAATTCAGATATGAAAGAGCAGTTTTCAGAAGATGCAGCTGAAACTTTCTCCTTGGAGTCTAGAAACACACACACTGTCACAATTCCTTTGTTGCCTGTCAGGTTTTCACAATGGAAACATTCTTCCTGAGATGAAGTGAAATTAATCTTTGCTGGGTAATCTTACAGCTTTCATAATCTAATATACATATATACTTACAACAAGTGCACATTCCACAAGGTAAGTATAGCTCAAGGGGTCCAGTTTTCTCTTGGGAAAGTTGGAGGAACTGTCATCATTTTCTTCTTCTACACTGTGGGTATTTCCACCTGGTGCAAACTCCTTTGTTCCCAGTCATGACAACGCTTGGACACCATGTCTGATCTCATTAACTTAGAAAAGGCTCAGGTTGGAATCTTTGAGCATTTCTCTGGCCTTCTCCCTTTACTCATCAGACTATTATTTTCTTGCTTCCTTGAATCTATACAGAGCTGGGGGCGATGTATGATTTAGATTAATTGACATGCATGAATAGGGCAGCTCTGTAGGCTCTGGAAAGCTGCCCCATCCCTAACTATACCTCAAGTCCTGCTCATCTTCTCTCCCCTCCTATGGGGTCAGTCATGAATCTCAGGCAAGAAAGTTCAAGACCATCAACATTTAAAGCAAAACATTGAGTTGGACTGTAGGCTCTGGGCATGCATTTTCATTTTATGTTACTATTTTATCTTGCTGCTGAAGACTCGATCTGAGATTTTCTTACAACCTTTGTTTGGTAAGCCTCACTCTTCTTTGGGTATCACCATCACTTTATTTTAATAAGCATTTACTAAGCACCCACTGTGTGTCAGCAGGTGTGAAAGGCATTGAAGACATGGAGTCATGGTCTAGTGGGATAGATATCTAAGTAGTAGGTGCTAAGCCTGTGATAAGCACCAAAGAAGTGGAAGGCTAATAGGAGACGTCACCAAGGAGACAATAAATGAGTTGAACCTTTAAAGAGAAGAGTATTTCACGAAAATGAGAAAGTGATTGACAGGATCCCCACCACCTCCAGCCTGTCCAAAAACATACAGATAGGGACCCCAGGGGAATTGGGGGGCAAAGGTAAGAAGTGAGGCTACTTTTGCTGTCAAGCAGGAGAGGGTTTTCAGCACCCTTTTGGCGGAGTCTCCCTACCTCCATCCTTCTACTCCACAGGAAGCCACGGAATTACGCCAGAACAGAATTTAAGAACAACTGCTACGCACAGTGGGGAGCTTTGGAGGTTTTTATGTAGGAAAGTGAAATTACCGTGTGTGTGTGTGTGTGTGTGTGTGTGTGTGTGTGTGTGAGAGAGAGAGAGAGACAGAGAGAGAGAGACAGAGAGAGAGAGACAGAGACAGAGAGACAGAGACAGAGAGAGAGAGACAGAGACAGAGAGAGGGGAGGAGAAGTAACTGGCATTAGCACGGGGATAGCTGTGAAAGTGAAACCAGTTAGAATGCAGTAATATAGAATATATTAATATACACTACATAATATATAAATGAGATTTATTACAGGATTTGGCTCACATGGAGGTTGAGAAGTCTCAAGATGTACCATTTGCAAGCTCTAGAAGCAGGAAAGTGAATGGTGTAATTTAGTCCAAGTCCAAAAACCTGAGAGCTAAGAATGCCAATGTCTGAGAGCAGAAGATGTGTGTCCCAGGCAGGCAGAGAGAGAATTTCCCTTCCTCTGCCTTTTTGCTCTGTTCTGGGCCTCAGTGGACCAGATGGTGTCACCCACCTTGGTGAAGGAGATCTTCTATACTCAGTCTACAAATGTAAATGCTGATCTCTTCCAGAAACAGCCACACGGACACACCCACAAATGTTACCAGGTAGCTGGGCATCCCTTAGCCCAGTCAAATGCACACAAAAATTTAACCTTCACGCAGGCTGTTGTGCTAGCCCAGGCAAGACTCATGGGGGCCTTGGCAGTGGAAATCAGAGTCTCTCTTCAGAATCTTATCTGCGTCCCCAGCTGAACCTGGGACCCCCTCATAACCTCTCCTTAATGTCGCTGCCCAGACCTGCTTGAAGACTGCAGGTGACAAGGGACCCAGGACCTGCTGTCGGCTTGCTCCACCTTTGTTTTGTTTTTTTGTGGTACGCGGGCCTCTCACTGTTGTGGCCTCTCCCGTTGCAGAGCCACAGGCTCCGGACACGCAGGCTCAGCGGCCATGGCTCACGGACCCAGCCGCTCCGCGGCATGTGGGATCTTCCCAGACCGGGATATGAACCCGTGTCCCCTGCATCGGCAGGCGGACTCTCAACCACTGCGCCACCAGGGAAGCCCGGCTTGCTCCACCTTTGGATTTTACTTCTATTAAGATAACTATGGCTTGGGGCAGCTTCCATCTGTTGTTTTTCTCACTGCTTGGGCTGAGGAACAAATGTAAACACTCTTTCAGTGGCAGCCTTTGCACGTTTTCCTGTTTTCTCAACTCAACATTTGTGCGGTTGCCAGCGTATGTCAGGCTCTGTGCTGTGTAGTAGGTTTGCAAAATGAATAAGCCCTTATCCTTGAAGAAAGAACTGCCTTTTGGGGGGGTATAGGAGGTCAGGCTCATAGTAACATCGTACTGCATACCCATGAACACACTGAGTTAGGAGTAATAAATTCAGCCCGATTTTGGTGGGCGTTGGGAGGTAGGAGAAGCCGAAGGGAGATTGCATTTACTCGTTACTGAGTAAATGAGTGGAATTTAGTTTTACGAACAGAAGGGAGAGAATGGAAAAGAAGGTAAAGAGAGCAAGGCATTGGGGGAAAGGGAAGGTATGAGTGTGCACAGGGAGGTGGGAAAGTCCATGTGCAGCCCCATGGCCCCTTCCTTCCACCCTCAGTCTGTGACACAGCTGATGAAATATCAGTTCAGTGTGCCCTGCAGAGCCAGGCTGGTGGGACTCATAACCTGGCAGTTCCACGTATCAGGCTCTTCAGTCTTGAGAAGGTTACCTAAACTTTCTCTGGCTTAATTTCCTCATCCGTAAAATGAGGATATTATTATTAACTTTGCAAGGTTGTTGTACAAATTAAGCAAGTTAATCCATGTAGAGCGATTGAAACAGTGCCTGCCGCACAGTGAGGGCTCTGTAAAGGTTCTCCTGGAATCTGGCATGTTTTGAACGCGCAACAGTCATGAACAGCAGGGTAAACATTCTACTGAAATTTAAGAAACAGTTCCTTAAAGGGGGGTGCTGATTGGATACTGAAGGGAAGAGAGGAAGAACTGAAATTCACCCTGGTGACCATCCCCACCCTAGAAGGGTTATGACTTTGGTGCAACATGGTGTCCGTTTGTGGTAGACCGAGAGGTCAGCTCAGCCTAGATGAGCTGTCCCATCATCCTGGGTTCCTAGGGCCTTTCCCAAAGGTGCCTTTGGATGGGCTCCAGAGCAAGCTCTTCCTCTTATGGCAGCTGGACTTCCTGGCACAGGGAGTGTGGATTCCAGGAGAAGCCATGGAGAACTGGAGCCTCTGGGACTGGCATGTCTTTGAAGTTAAAGCCTCTGGGCATCTGTGCACTTAGGCGGAGGCCAGAGGCCACTGGGCTGAGCAAGGTCAATGCTATCTCAAGCATGGGGACAGCATGCCCTTCTGGCCCAGGGGCAAGCCTGGCCTGGATCACTTAGGCATGAAACTCAGGAATCAAGCAAGGCCAGAATGATTTTCACTGTGATATGGGAGAGTGAGCCCTGAAGTTGGGACCAGGAGCCCCTGGCAAATGTGACCTGAACTAGTCATTTCAACTGTCTGAGTCTGGGTCTCCCTCTCCTTACCTGTAAAGTAGCTATAACGGTTAACCCAGCCCCATCCCCAATGCGCTGTCTATCCCAGAGTGGCGATAGGGATCGAATGAGATAACGGGATTGAAAGTCCTCGTGAAAATGGGAGGCCACGCAGCACCTGAATGTGCTCTTGCCCCCCCAGATTTACCCCAGTAACTCCTTTCTACCATGTCATCACCTGTTAATCTCCATACATTTTTATGTTCTTTCTTCCTTTCTCCCTTCTTTCCTTCCTTCCCTCCTTTCCTTCAGTCTTTTGACTCTCAAGTTAGTTATTGCGTCTTTAGAGAAGACTTCTCTGTCCCTAAGGTTGAACTGGGTGCTGTTTCCAGGTCCTTCTACATAAAGCCCCCTGTATTCTCATTATCATAATACTTTTTACACTCTTTTGGAATTGCCTTTTAATTCACAGTCTTAATGACAAGTTTATCTTAGTTCCTCAAGGGTGGGATTATATCATAATTCCTGTAGTAATCCCAGAATGAGAACAGTCTAAGGATGAATATTTGAATGAATGAGGGAATGACTAAATTGCTATGCAGATGTAAATAGTTTATCATAATATTGTTCAACTGACATTTAGAGTTTGACTCCCTTGTTCCAGATTCTGTATTAGGGGCTGGGGATACAAGGATGGACAGACAAAAATCTTTCTTCCCCTTCCCACTCACAGTCAAGTAGGAAAGTCTGAGGTATAAGTGAAGAGTTACCACAGAGTGCAGCTCAGTGGACTACAAGAGAAGTACAGACCAGAGGCCGTGAGCCTTCAGAACGTACTGTGAGACATGCATGATGTAAAGCTATGACTTGTTGGCACTGCCTTACGATATGTGATACCAAAAACATCATAAAATGATTTTAAGCAGCTGAGACAATGTTAGGTGTGTCAAGATGAAAATGCCTCCTGCCCAACCCTCCCAACCTTCCTCCTCTCCCATAAAAGTTTTCCTCTTCCCGTTCCTCCTTCTAAAATAGACTCCAGGAAAAATGATGACATTGATCTACTTTAGAAAGAATGCCAAGGTTCCAGCATCCTTCCAAAGACATGTTTTCAATTATGAAAATCTTCTAGATCAATCTTGCTTTCTTCATGACTCGAGTGAGTTTCTTTACCCAATTTTTCTGTGGAGTTGGAATGAACAGACTCTGTATTGAGAGCCAGGGAACCTATTCTCTAAGCCAAATTATAATTAGCTCTGTGACCTTCTACAAGTCACTTAATATCCCAAGAAGATTTTTCATATTCAAGCAAGGTTTTTGACTCTAAGTGTGGTTATAAGATAGTGTGAGGCCTACAGTCATCTTTAAGTTCTCATTTCCTAATCATCACCATTCCCCTTCCACAGATACCCTATAAAAATCTTGTTAATTTTTCATTTACAATGTTTTCTGCAGTCATTGCTTTTTCTCTATCTCCAACTTTAGTTTAAGATTTTACAAGTATCAATCCATCATTTTGAGGATCCTCTCAGTAGGCCCTCGGTTAAGGGAAAGAAATGAAGATTCAGAGTCCAAAGCAACGTACAAAAGATTGCCCTTGAAGAAGTGTAGGTGTGTAGGATTGATCTGAGAGCAAAGAGCATCTGAGGTCGGCACAATTGGCAAAAATTGCCTTCTCTCTGAATCTCCGGAGAGCCCAAATTCAGACAAGTCTTAGTCTAACCCTGGCCCAGAGGGGTAAGATACTGAAAGAAAGAAAGTGAAGAAGAGAGAAAAGGAAAGACCAAAGCAGGGAAAGAAACTTGCAAGTATTCCCGGGTAATGGTTTCATACTCCTTGATTCAATTAAGACCTCACAACCTCCTAGGAGAGGTGGATTTTATTTGTTTGTTTGTTTGTTTATTTTTACAGAGACATCACTGGTTTAATGGGTGGGGGATCTTACACTACTGAAGCAAGGTCCTGGAGATATACCATGTGCTGTGCACAGCAGGAGGACATGCTGGCAGTCTTCACTCCCTGGGGGAAGGGGAGGTTGCCAGTTATAGGGGAATTGACCTCAAGTTGGCTTAGTTACCAGGGAAACCAGCAGAGGCAAGCCCCTCACCACCCCTTTGATAGGAACAATCATTAGCTGGGGCTTGGGGCAAGTAAGCAGGAAGGTCAGTCCCGTGAGTAGGGCCCTGGTCGGGCACAGGATGTACCAAGAGCAAGAGAACAGCCATCTTGAGTGGCCTGACCACACGCTCCACCTCTACGTACCCTGCATGACCCTCCCAATCTTGGTCCACCCCTCTTCCTCAATACCCCTGGGGTCAGGTATGCAGGGGGCACTGCAACCAGATACCACAAACACTCAGAGCCACCCCCAAGGGGAGGGGTGGGCCTCAGCTCTAAAAGAAACATTCTGGTGGCCTAGCCAGGGGTCAGCAGCCACAGTACAGGTCTGCCACCCCATGTTATGTTGGGTGTCATTGGGGGTGGACCCCTTACGTCTTTCCAAACAAAAAATAGTCCCACTGGTTAGACTTGTGTGTCCAGAAGCCAGCTTATTCCATTCCACACAGCACAGCACAGAGGCGCTCATATATAGTAATGTTTACCGACCGGGGTCCTTCTGATGTGGAGACGTGGATTAGTATCTTCTTTATGTACTTGGCCCACGGCCATAGCGCTCTTGAGTGACAGGCAAGAATTCAGGTCTTTAAGCTCAGGGTTCTTTGTGACAGGTAGATGAGTGGCATGACAAACACTGGAAACTCTTCTCCACGTTCTGGCATCGTGGGATTTTTTCCAATCTGCTTTCAGGAGGGTGTCAAACCTTTGTTGACTCACACTGACATAGTCACGTCTTTCTTTTTCTCCTTTTTAAAAAGATAGGTCTGTGATCCTGGCATGGGTAGAAAGGTTGTATATTTCTGAGTCATTAAATCAGGTGTTCATCCTACAGACTTTTGTTTTTCATCAGACCTCTCGCTTCTGATGTACCAGATTTAACCTTATACTAATTTGGGCTTCATTCCCTTAGGCCAGACAGGTACATCTGGTGAATTCTACCTGCATTTTCAGATTGGAGCTAAATTAGGCATTGAAATATGGCCACATACATAAGAGCACCTGCATTTAGTCATCTTCCCGTTTTCAAATGCTAGCCTAAAGGCTTGGCTCTTATCTATATTTAAAACCGACATTGTTAAATGCATAAGCACATCTGAATTATTTATATTGAGTTTTATACAGTCTCCAGCTGCAACCGTATATTTCAATATCTTTAAATTCTGCGTTGCCATCTGGACCAGATTGCTGCTAGATCAAATCAGGTAAACGTTACCTTTCCACTACCTCTGATTTATATCAACCATTCATTTCCAAAAACACAGCCCTGTTAAAGCCGATCTCCCTTCAGAAAGCTGTTGAAATTAGCTCAGTTTTGAGGATTAGATATTTGTTCTTTGCAGCTTCAGCTTTCAAAAGGCTATTTGGATAGATAGAAAAGCAACGTGGAACCAGCAGAGCTAGAAGCACTAGATTTCATTGATTACTGGGCAAATCTTCTGAGCCTGACTTCATCCAATTACTCAAGACATTTCTGTAATCAGGTTATTGTGAGCCAGTTTATAGACCACAGAAATAGAATATGCAGGTTTTAAAGTGTTAGGGTGTTCCCTATCATTTAATCTGGCATCTCTCTGAGAGGGAGGAGAGTTTTAGCCAAATGCTTACAAGATGGATGGAGAGACTGAACTTTCAGAATGGTATTTTTGTAGTTTACCTTATACTGATACTTCTTTTCCTGGAGATAAAAAGTGGGGTTTGATACCAAACAAATTAGGGTCAATCACTTTCCACTTTTCCTAATAAGAGTCCAGGTCTGAGATGCTTTTTATTGGTGAAAACAGTAATGGCCTATAAGTTAGTCAATAAACAAAATCAATCCACCTATACCTCAAGTAAAGCATCAGAGTGTTTTATATAGAAAGAAAGAGAGAAGGAAGGAAGGGAGGGAAGGAGGGAGGGAGGTCAAGTACAAAATACACTAAAACATCAAGGTAACAGTTAGGAGCCTGGATGATATGCTCACATTACCTATATTTATATACAGTCACCTACAGATATTCCCTTTCTCTTTCTTAACTCATATAATTCCAAGTCTGAACTCATTTAGCAAGTCTAATGACTAGAACATGAAATATTTTCCAAATGGCTCCACTGAATGGATCTGTAGTCCATCAGCATACAGTTGGAATGATGTCATAAATGGTTGCATTTTAATCCTTCCTGTATTTTCTAAATGGGAATGGGGAGGGGGGAAGCTGGGAGAAAGTGGCTGTCATATGATATTCTTAGCCTGAATAACTGAATACGAATCCTAAATGTAAGAACAGGAGAACCTGTTTTTTCTCAGTATGACCTAATGCTAATTTTTCTTGCACACACACAAAAGGAATATGCCACTCTTTAATGCTAAATTACCATTGGTGGTAAATGTGCCATTTGAAGGAAGCCATAAGTCATTATTATTGACCTATTATGATTCATTCTGCTTTACCCCGAATTAAATAAGAACGTGCTCTTTAGGATAATACACTTTTAGTTCGAGTGTTCTTTTGTTCTCGTGCCTGCTACATTTTCCAATCACACAGCTTTGGGGGCAGACACTTGACTTGCAGAGCAGGCACCTCATCATAATCACCAGTTGTCCTTCATTTCTGTCCCAAGCACAGGAGAGGGTTTTTAATCTCTGACTTAATGGCTTCTCATTGCACTGTATGAAATTAAAACTTTCATCCAGACTAGAAGGAAATCTGAGTCTCCAAGCACGTTAGTTTTGTGTGTAGTGCAGAGTCAAGAAGGAAAAGCCAAGGAGAGAAACTCATTCAGCTAAATGGAAAGGGGATAAATTCAGAGAATTTAGGAGAAATCATTCTTGAAGAATAAATAAAAATTAGACTTTTTAAATGAAAGAAAAAGCAAAAACACACTGTAAATCTTTTGAGAAAACAATAACCCTTACACCAGGAGAGAGAAAAATATAAATTGGAAAGTAGGAAAGTAGAGAAAGGGACTTAATTAAAGAAAACTTTATTAAAAATATTCAGGAGTGGTAGTTATCTCTGGGTGCGGGTAACACAAATGGTTTTATTTTTACTTTCTTATCTGTATTGTCTGATATGTCTGCACTTAATATGTGTTTCTAGTTTAATAAAGCATATTAAAAGAGAGCCCTACTGTTTTTAAAAGGGCATGTTCTGGTGAGGCACATCCAACACGCTAATTTCTCATGCATTTCTGACAATGGAGAATGTACCGAACGGAAGTTCAGTGTCTACTCACAGGAAGAAGCCATTGGCAACCTAAACGTGTCATTGAGACAGCATTTCTGAGACGTGCTCCAAACATACAGGGAAACGGTATCAATGGTGCTGTGTGTCCAAAGCCAAAAATTCTCTGTTCCAAGGCCAGAATGAGAAGTGCAAAATATTTAAGTGGTAAAAGGAAAAACAGCAAAACCAAGCAGCAACACATAGAAAGAACTAAGTGTTCTGGTTACAGGGCTTGATGGTGATATTTCTTTGAAAACAAAAGTTGGGGGAGGGAGTGGAAGCAGCCATTCCAGAAGCATAAAGTATTATTCATAAATGAAGAGCAAACCCTCAAACTACGTTCAGAGAAAATGGACAGTATGTTGCCCCTCCCAAGACCTTAAATCGAGTATTACCAAGGAGAAGGAAATGTTTCTAGAAGAGAGAAACAGAGGGTAAATAAAGGGCAGACCAGAAAAATTATTGTTAGTATAAAAGTGTACGTGTTCCAATTAGTAATAAATATCGTAGTAATAAAAATAGCCTTTAGCATGAAGAAGGAAGGCTAGCTGTTAATTAAGGAAATTGAGAGGCTTATTGGACATCTAAAATATCAGGAAGGAGGATAATGAAAGCATAATTGCAGATAAAAATTATAAGTGTCAAAAATGACTGAAGAGCTCTGAAGTTGCAAATGAAATGGAAATATCAAAGCCATGGAGGTAACATATTACTTATGTCTTAATTGCTGTAGGTAAAAAGCAAAGGGGAGAGTGATGACAGCAGAGTACAGGAAGCTGGGGTCAGACCCATTTTTGAGAGGCGCTCTCAAGAGGGCAGAGCTCAGAATGACAGCCCTGGACAGGATGACAAACTATTTATTCAAAGGTATTCATTCTCAGGACAGTCCATTTAAAAAAAACTGGGACAGTCTGGATGTTATCATTTTTTTGTCTCTCCCAGAGGCTTTTAGGTTGAACCATATGAAATTGCTTGTATGCTACGGTTACTGAATTGGCTGTTTCGAATGGTTCATTTAATAGAATGTTCAGGGTAACCACTGCTTCAAGTTAAGATCAATTGTTTGTAGAGTATTTCTTGGAATCCCTTATGCAAAACATAATTTTGGAAGTAAAGAAAAATAAATCATTTATAGCCCAAAGCTAAATCTTTCTTTAGCACGTGTTCATTTCTCTGTCAACTCCTGAGGGAGGTTCCCTGTTTTTCCTATTGTATGTCTCAGGTCCACAGACACACAAAAAATGTTTGTCCCTGAGTGATAATTATGAATAAGACCCCAAATAAAGCTTTTGCTGAGTTGTGAGGTGAACTATGTCTTTAAATGAAAACAAAATGTGAGCTTTTGGAGCAGAACCTGCCTTGTGTCCCGACACCTTTCTGGATGGCAATCACGTGCAATGTTAATAGCCTTTCCATGGCATTCTCCCCACATTGGAAGTTCCTTAACAATAAATAAAATAAACCACCAATACTGAACATCATTAAATGAGTCTAATTCTGCTTGATGGATATTAACAAATATTTACATTAAGGGGAACATTTCAACATCCCTCAAGGGGTTATTCTAGAGACTAACAAGACAAGACAGTTATTTTCAGCAACAGTTAAATAATTGGTATTTGATAGAGTTGTCTGATTCACTGATAATTAAAATTATAAATGGGTCTTGTTTTGGCCTGAGTGATTATGTTCATGCTCTGGTGAATCTGCCCTTTAAGTACTGGGGCATGTAATTAGACCCCTCTCTGACCTTTGAATATCATGGTGACCACATCTAGGCTGTAACATGCATAGCCTAGATAAGTGCTTAGAACCAGATGGTGTTTTCAGACAGACTTAACACAGGCTCCTATTACTATGTCTTGGCTCACCATAGACTACAGAGAAAATGACCTGGGAATGTCACATCTCCGACATATTATGCTCCTGTAACAGAACTTACTTTTATTCCCTGAAAAAGTTATTGATACATACATGACTCAAAATACATTTTCTAAAATTTTCCCATTTCTTCCTTCCTTAATTGTTTTTGTACTGTGTCCTGTATAATAAATTTTAATATTAAGGTACTGTTGTGTGTGTGTGTGTTTAGTATCCGTAAGTCACCGTCTGGATTCCTCTAGGTACTAGTAGTTTAACCGCATGAAATTACCAACATTCAACTTGCATTTGTATTGCCCACAAACCCACACTGGATCCCCTGTATGTGTCTAGATTTAGAATCACAGCATTGTAGGACTTCATACCTGGTTACGAGGGTATATCTATTCCAATCCTTTCATTTGACGGATGAAGAAATCAAAGTACACAGAGCTTAGAGGTTAAATGACTTGCTGAAGGACACCCCGCTGCTGAGTGGGGATCAGAACTTAAATTTGTCTCTTGGCTTCACCTTTGTAACTTCTTTTTTTTTTTTCTGAAGATGACCCATAGATGATAAGAGTGCTCTCCACAAAGTAACATAAACTGAATAGTTCCTTCTACTCTGTTTCCTTAATTTGATTTCAGCCCAATATTCTCTGAAGCCCTGCATTCCGCATTTTTTTCTCAGAGATGTCACACAAGGTTATTTAGTGGTAAGACTCAGAATTATCTTAAGCTCCAAAATTTTAAACATGAGAGGGCTTTAGGGGACTTCCCTGGTGGTCCAGTGGTTAAGACTCCACGCTTCCAATGCAGGGGGCACAGGTTCGATCCCTATTTGGGCAACTAAGTTCCCACATGCCGCGCGGTACAGCCAAAGCAAAGAAAAGAAAAAGGGTGAGAGAGGGCTTTAGGGCATTAAAGCAATTTGGTAGGAAGATGGGGGTTGGGTGAGGATGAGGAAGGGGATCTGTCTCATTTCTAACCAGAACAGTTTCACTCTTATCACCTTTAAAGATACATTGATGTTCCACATTAGATTAATTTTGGGAAAAAATGTTTAGAAATCACTAAGCCTCATCAAACTCTACAGGCTTCTAGGATAACATATGAGAAAAGGTTTACCTAAATCCAGGGTCTAACTAGAATAGTAGCTCATGCTGTATACTCAGTGAGTGTTCTCTGGGCCCGAAACAAGCAGATGGGAGACTAAGTGCCCATCAGCTTTTCCCCCAGTTTTCACTAACTCTAAGTGTATTCTGCTTTGCAGCCACTCCTTAAAAGAGACACTGAGCTTTGCTGCATTTAATTTGTAGAATTCTTATAACTGATCAGCATCGAACATTTTTTTTAAACAAATAAAAACTACTTTTGTACCAAGTAGAATTTGAAACTTGGGCAGCTTTCTTTACTGCTAAATGTTCACGCATTCAAAAAACTTCACCCATTCTCCTGGAAAGCATCTCTGGGTAGCTTTTAAATAATCAGACTGTCGATGAACTCAGCAGATCAAAAGCCAGCAATGCCAATGAGCAGAAATTCTTATTTTCACCAAGTCTTGGAATGCAGGAGCCAAACTGGTATATTCATGGATGTGACACTCTATGAGCAATGTATTATCAACTCAGAGAGCGAGTTCCTTCTGGTTTCTAACAGGAAATAGCAAGGTCTGTACCCACTGGAAAAGTGACTGAGGGGGAAAATCTATGTCAAGGGTAGGAGATGGGAATTCGATGATATAAAATGACCTCAGTGGACAATTCTGAAAGAAAAGGATACATCCTACCTCCCACCTGACACTTGCCAATGGCCTAGCCGGTTCCAGTGCTACCTCTGTGTGACTAAGCACCTCTGATTAATGCAATTTGTTTTCTTGACATTATAACAGCTAAATTATGAAAGTGATGAAATGATAGTACAGCGATATTTGAGGCATTAAGTAAAATCTTGATGAGGGTGAGTTCTCTGTCACTGAAACAGTCCAAAATGAAAATCATATTTTAAATACTATAATCATGGAGTCACCAAGAGAAAATCTCAAATGACTGAGGTTATTTCAAGATGATTTAATTTAAGCGGCAAAAATTAAGTTATCTGGGTGGGTGGGCATTATATTTCTTTTTTTTCAGCTCAAGTAGTACTACAAATGTCACCTGAAGCAAAAAGAAAAGAAAAGAAAACAACAACCTAAAAAAAAAACCTCAATAGAAAGGCAAAAACTAAAAAAAACAAGTACCATTTATGAAATATTTAATTATATCCCAGGCATTTCTAGTCTCTCGGCATGCATTAACTCATTTACTTCCCACAAAACGTCCTGAGATAGATACTTTATCATTAGCTCATATTACAGGTAAGGAAACAGAGACAAAGGTAGAGCAACTTGCCCAAGGTTACACGAATAGCAAGTGAGGGAGTGGGATTTGAATGCTGACTCATCACGCTCTAGACCAGCATTGCCCAATAGAACTTTCCCCAATGATGAAAAGTTTTGTACTACATTATCTAATACTGTGGCTACTAGCCACATGTAGCTATGTGAAATGTGGCTAGTGCCACGTTTATTATTAATTTAATTTTACTTCAATTAATTTACATTTAAGTTGCCACCTTTAGAGAGTGGCTACCATATCAGACAGCACAGCTGTGGGGAATGTGTGCTCGATCTTTGTGCTTTGCTCCAAAACTACTTCAGTTGATCTTCTATGGCATTTTTTCCTTTCCGAATGAGAAGGGTCAGCCCTCAGCTATGCTATATATATATATATATACACATATCTCCTACTGGTTCTGTTTTTCTGGAGAGCCCTGAATACACACCCTCTCCACAAAATTTTAATACCACAGATGATCTGTATATCTTTTTGTGCCCTGTGTTTATATCTGTGTTTTATACATAAAACGACTAAGATCCCTGTCCCCTAGAATCAATTTCAACTTTGCTCCCTTGTGTATGGCATCACCCCGCAAGGAGAACCCATGCGCTAGAGCTGTGCTGTCCAGGACAAGGAGAGCCAGTAACCACCTGTGGTGGCTGAGCACTTGAAATGTGACTAGTCTGAATTGAAGTATTATGTGTAGAATGCGTGCTAGAGTTTGAAGACTTAGTATGGAAAAGAATGCAAAATATCTCATTAATATTTTTTATATTAACTACGTGTTGAAATGATAGCATTTTGGATGTATTAGGTTAAATAAAATACAGTACTAAAATTAATTTCACTTCTTTTGGCTTTCCTAAATGTGGCTACTAGAAAATTTACAGTTACATTTGTGTCTTGCATTCTATTTTTACTGGACAGCATTGCTCTTGGGTGAGCTCCTCACACTTGGCCCCTTCTGAGATACATGATCCTTCTTTCTATTCACTGGTCAACAGTGGAAATTATTTCTAATGCTTTTTATGTGTGTTTGAGCTACTTTATTCTACAGAATTTACTTCCTGGCTTTCAAAATATCTGCACTACCGTAATGTAATAAAGAGAATCAGATTATTATGTCCCTCTCAATGGAAACTATAATTTCTACTTAAGTGACTGACTCTTAACTCTCAGCAAATAAACTTTCCTGATATTTTTCAAAATCCCACAGATAAAAAATAGTTGAAAAATCTTAGTGAACCAAGCCTAGACAATTATTTAACTTAGGCAATTGCGTTGTCTATCCTGCTAAGGGAAACGCATTCAAAACTCTTTCTGTGCAACAGTTGCCAAATTTCACTTCAAATCAACCTCATTTTGAGACTTTAAATTCTTGCCGCGTCTCCTTCATACATTCCTTCCTCTCAGTTTCTCTTGTTTACCACCAGACCTGAGCACGTGAAACACAAAGAGAGCAGTGAATTCTTTGAACACCGTTGATAACTCCCCACCAGGCCAAAGGGTTTAGAATCAGACAGATTTATGTGCCTATAATTCTCTAAGCCTCAGTTTCCTCACCTGAAAAAATGCAGAGAATAATAATTCCTGTCTTAAGATGATTGTCATAGGAACTGGATGACAGAATGCGAATAAAAGTGTTTAGCAAAATGCTAATACTGTGTGTTATCTATTATTAGTATTATGACCATGATTTATTTCCTTAGTATTGAACCTCTGTAAAGGAGAAAAACCATCATCAGCAACACTCTGCAGAATGTTCTGGAGCGAATTATGCATTTGGGAAATGGATTGGGGGTGAGGGTAAGATAGGAAAAATTTCCTTTTCTGTATAGCTCAAAACTTCATTCATTCACTATAAATACTCTGTACCCATTATACTAGCTTTGTATTGTTAAGTAACATATTACCACAAACTTAGGACCTTAAAACAATATGCATTTGTAGGTTATACAAATAAACTACAGCACAGGTCAGGAGTCCAGCACAGCATGACCGGGTCCTCAGCCTAGTCTCACGGGCTGAAATCAGCGTGGAGCCCAGAATGGGCTGTTATTTGGAAGCTCTGAGGAAAAATCCACTTCCAAGCTTTTTCAGGTTGTTGGCAGAATTCTGTTCCTTGAGGTTGTAGAACTGAGGTAGGTCCCTGTTTCCCTGCTGTTTGTCAGCTGAGGTCCACTCTCAGCTGTTAGAGCTGCCTACATTCCTCCACATGACCCATCTTCAAGTCTGCAAAGCCATGTCAAATCTTTCTTGTGCATAGATTCTCTGACTTCCCAGTTTCTGAACTCTAGATCCAGATTTAAAGGGCTTATATGATTAGGTCAGGCCACCTCTCTGTATCTTGATGTCAACTGATTGGTGAATTTAATTACATCTGCAAAATCCTTTCACAGCAATACTTAGATTAGTGTTTGATTGAATAACTGAGAGGAGCTCTGTACATACCAGAGGCGAAGAATTTTGGGGACCATCTTAGAATTCGGGCTACCACCCCCAGCATCTTCTCTCATTTAGCAATGTAACTAATGTAACTCAGATGTGAGAACTGTGGTCTGTTAATTCCCAGTTTCTATTGAGATGAGGGACACTTCTAAAAAGCACCAGCATCTTTCAGGGATGTTCAGAGATATCTTCCAGTTCATATACAATGCTCTAAAAGAAGTTGGGTGATTCTTCTCATGCAGACTGCTCCTCAGCCTGAAGCCGTAGTCTTCAAGGAATACAAATTATTTGATATGAATTTGTTTTCTTAGTGGAGGGCTGGAAATCTTCTTTCTTTCAAAAAATGAAGTTAAAAACGTAAATTTTATTACTTTACCTCGTATAAACATAAAGCATATCTTAAAAATGCAGATGGGCTGATAGAAGAAAGAAAAATAATCTATAGTCCCAAAACACAAATCTAGCCCTTTAAACATTTTGGCGTATTTTCTTCCAATCTTTTTATCATGTAACAAAACTAATTTTTATACTTCCTCTGATACCTAATATTCACTTTTATGTTTTGCTTTTTTGCCATTTGACATTTAACATGGGCAATTCCTTATGTTATTATGTTATTTCATAATCCCTTTAATTGCTAAATAATATCCCCTATACAGATGTAACTGTAACTTACATATCTTTTTACCTGCTATAGATATTTAGTTGCAATTTTCTAATACCATAAGTACTATTTTGATAAAGAGCTTTTTGCGTAAGACTTCTTCTGTTTTTAGTATTACTTTTTTAAGAATTATCTACAGAATGGAATTTCTTAGAAAAGATTGAAGATTTCATTTTAATCCTAACTTTGTACACTTTCTGGAATGTTCGTAAAAGTATTTCCCTTTGGTCTTTGAAAAGTCACCTCATTCTCCAATGTTGAAATTGAACTGGGGATAAGGAATTGATTAGTTACAACCATTGACTACTCGTTGACTCTCTTTGCACCAGCAAAACAAGGTTGAGCATTCTCATGGGAGTTGTGAGGGAAAGAAAGATGGGACAAAGACTCCATCATTGATGATTGAAAAGATATTTCAAGAATAGTGAAAACTGGGCTAATCCTTTGATTGTCAACCACAATAAAAAGAAGCTAGCTTTAAACAAGGAGACCTCACATATTCAACACCACAGTCTCCTTCAAGTGACCTTACCAGTCACATGCTCTGGTACCTAGACAGTTATGTGAGCCATGAAATATGATAGCTCAATATCATTTTTGTGTAACTGCAGCTTAAAAACATTTTTATGTCATAAGCTGACCATGAAGAGATCATTTTAGCTCACCTACATCAAAGAGATCTCCTTTATGTTTTGGCTATGCCTTGGCAGGCAAAGGCCATGACCTTTGGCCACGTTTGCTTCTGTTCTGTTTTTCAATTTGGGCTCTGCATGGTACAACCTGCAGCTGTTCTTTTGAAAGATTTATGTACGTGTTGCCTCTTCCCCTACATCCACCTCGTGGATGGGAATCAGACCCAAGGGTAGACGTTAACCAACATGGTGTAATGAAAATAGCATGACCTATTAGAAACAGCTAGACAGTATTTCAAATCGCTGTTCTCCCAGATACTAGCTATAGGACGAGGGGCAAGTAATTTATTTAATTTTTTTATGAGCCTTTGCTTTCTCATCTGCAAAAACGAAATGGTGATGTATAATTACACGTTGTAATTATATTGAGATGATGTTTGTAATAAACTGTTCAAGTCTTTACTATTCCAAAATGATGATGCCTCTTGGTCCCCACTTTAGGACTTCTGTCTCGGTACCTTCAACCTCCACCCCTATGCCAATTGACCATCTCTGAATCATTTCTGGGAGTCCAGGTGCATCCCCTGTCTACCTAGGGACAAATTGGTCTATGGGTTTATGATTTGGCTTTCTAGGTCTTTTATTCATTTGCTCAACAAATATTTACTAAGGTCTTACCATATGCCAGGCACTGAGAATTAAAGAACAAGACAAATACGGTCCCTGCTTTCGCAAAGATGACATCCTAGTGAGAGGGAAGGTGAGAAAACAAGATAAGTATGTTCATATCAAGCAGTGATGAGTACTACCCAGGAATATAAAACAGGGTTAGGTTAGAAGACTTAGAAGGGGGAAGTGGGGGTGCCTAAGGCTTCTCTGGGGAGTAATGAGAATGTCTGCAGGCCACATAAGTCATTTGCTTCACAACTGCTTCTGCTGGTGCTTTCTTGGGGGGAATGCCTATGATCTGTGCCTGGAGGGAATTGGCCGTGCTGTGGAAGGAGTGGATTTCTATCATCCAAACTCTGTTTCCTGCTCAGCCTTCCCACCTCTGCTTAACTGTGTCACTTGATTCCCAAAGCACAAATTCTCCCAGTCCTTCATGGAACCAGAACCTCTAGGTTCTCGCCCTCCACCTTCTATTCCAAGGTGTTGAAGCATTCATCTGGACTCATTCCTTCTTCTACCCCTTTTGCCTTAGACTCCTTCCATTCTCCAAAGACAACTCCTTCCTCCTTAGGTCAAAATTAAAGCTCTCCTTGTCAATTCATGCCTCTGGCTGCTTTGACACAGGGAACATTGTGCCCATCACCCAGGCACTCCCCAGGAGGAAGTACAGCCTCAGGATAAGACCCCAAGATAAGAGTGAGAGTAACTGGGTTTGATACTGGCTTTCCCACTTGCTAGCTTTGTGACTAGCCTCTGCCTCAGTGTCCTTACCTGTTAAAGGAACTAGAAGAAAAGCTCTACCCCGTGGGCTCCTGGTGAGGATGAAACCAAGTTATATAGATGAAGTGCTTCCAGCTGTGACTGACAAATAATACATGGTGGTGAGTATTATCACATGAAGGTAAAAGACTTTCAAGTGTGGCTTCATCTCAATGATTCAACATGGATCCTAACTGATTTGGAAAAAAGTAGAAACAAAAGATGATAGGAATCACAATTTGATGGTTGAAGTCTGGGGAGAGAGAGGGAGGTCTTATGTGGAGCAAAATGCTACAGTGACCAGGCCTCGTTAAAGTAGGAGAACTTCTCAAGTCTTAACAATTTGTGAAGACAAGGAAAACAGTCAATGAAAGGCCTGTTGAAAATAAGAAAGCCTGCCTCTGAGTAAATTGCAGATACATTTTTGGTTGGGGGGCAGTAGGGAGAGTTTCCCTTAAGAAATGTTATTTGATTTACTCCCAGTTGAAAGCCACTTGGAAAAAGAGAAAAAGACCTAGGGACCTTCTGGGGTAGTCAGCTATGTTGTAGTATGTCAGTGACTTTATCCCAGTCTTTAATGAAACTCATTTGCTCGTTGCCCAGCCAAGCTAGCAGCCCTGTGCTTTGTAATTTAATTGCTCTCTTTGTTCACTGTTTAAAGCCAGCTTTGCAGGTATACACACAGGACGTATATTATGCCTTAAATGATGGCCAGGTCGGGGGTAATGCCTCACCTCAGTGGACTGGGCACCAAAGGGTATCGGGTCATCTCCAGAGCTCCCTGTGTGCAGAAACCAACCCTTGGAAATTGCTCCCATTGGGTCCCCTCAGTAACCAGACTGCCCTGAAGCAGTTTTCAAACTGTGAAACCCATAAAGTGAAATTTATTATGCTTTGCTGTATTTTAATAGAGTTGGAGGGTTCAGATAAAATTTACTGGATAAATGTAAAACGCTGTTGATAGGAAAATGAACTGTTTTCACAGGCACTCTCACTGAGTGGTTTTGATCACTGTACTGAATCCAGACCTTGCTAGAAGGCTTTCCTCCTGTTTCAGCATAATTGAGAGCAGGTAAATATAACAACTCCAGCTTTGCAGCCCTGTGGCCAAGGCTGACAGGTGTGATCTGACCTGCCACTCAAGGGGCTTGACCAACTCTGCTCCTGTTAACACGTACGGTCAGAGAGGAAACATTCTACCATTCTTCTGTTCTGAAGAGGGGTCGCAGATGGTGATGAGAAGCCCCGCATGCTGATGAGGCTGCCTCTGGGAAATGAAGATGGCATGGGGATGGGGTGGGAAGGGAAGTTGTGAGGTCATCCTAGAGCTTAAAAGGGCATTTAATTGGACAGGATTTTTAAATTCTCCTGGGCTGTTGCCCTCATGATCAGAATTCATTAAAGCTCAAGAAAAGTACTGTGGGGAGTTAATAAAGCCCATATTTCTCCCCAGATCTTGCCCTACTTTATCCTCTTCAAAATCTAACAGAAAGACTGGGAGAAAGGAAGGAAGGGAGGGAGGGAAGAAGGAAATGAAGAAAGGAATAAAGAAAGAAAGAAGGAATGGTAGAAAGAGGAAAGAGAGAAAGAGGGTAAAAAGAAAAGAAAAATCCTCCTTTAGGAAGAAGTCTCCCAGGTTTGAATTTCTTCCGTGGTATGTATTTCTTTAACACATGTGTTGAACAGTAAACATTCCTCATTTGAGATGGGTATACATGTGTGCGTTTCTCCTGCACTAAAGCAGTGTTTCCCCAAGTGTAGAATGCTCGCTAGCGATGTACACAGTGTGTTAGGTGAGACGGGGAGGAATTTATTTTAGTATTTATGATTTATTTTAATGCAGATTAGAAAAATACTGGTTTTCCATTTACAGCAGTGACAGAAAATCTATTAAAAATATTTAGTAAAAAAAATCTGTACAAAGAAAAAGTAATAATGATACGTAACATAATGTAAAACTTATTAAGTGTGCCTGGAATGTTTGAAGTTTGTGACACTGTAGACATTACATTAAAGACCTGTAGACATCTGGGAGGAAGAAAATTATATTATCTTTACCTCGTCTTTCACTTTTTGTGTCCATTTCCTCCCCCCCGCCTCTGTGGAATAGTGCTGTGTGTTCTCCACCCCTTTTTATTTCTCTCTTGGGTCCTCAGGAAGACAAGTCCTTGCCCTCTCTCCCCACGGCAAAGCCCTGTGACTAATCCTGGTCACTGAAATGTAGCAAGAGGAGAAGTTTGCCCCTAAGACATGGTCCTCCATGCGCCTTCTCTGTTCATTGGAAAGCTGGTCACAGAGGGCGCAGCCTAGGACTTCAGGAGTTTATACTATTCCTGGGTAAAATCGGCACATGAACGCCAAATGATACTACAGGACAGTTTGAAATACATGCCCCAAGGAGGTAAAGCAGGAATGTCAAGGGATTGCAGAGGCCAAAGGAAAGTATAATAAAAGCAAAGATAACAGCAGTATTTATGGAGTGCTTGTTATATGCCAAGAGTTGAGCTAAGTACTTCACTTGCATTATCCTCTATAATCCTCACCATAGACCAATAAAGAAAGAAACTAAAATTTAAGAGTTAAATCCACCTGCTTAGGGTCTCTTTGCTCTTGTCAGAGCCAGAATTTAAATACAGAAATATTGAAGTGGAGATCAACTTGACTAGTATATGCAGTCTGATTAGGTTTTGGGAAGGGAAAAAGTATAGGAAGTAGAGAGAGAAATCCAAGATGACACCACAGTGTTCAGCCAGCTCACCAGGCAGAAGGTGATCACCTTAACCGCAACACAGACCACTTCATGTCCCGGTGAAAACAAATATTTCCATTTTTATAGTGCTGAGTTTATGATGCTGATGGCTCTCTGGTTGAAAATGGGACTTGGAAATTCAAGTTTAGTCTGCTCAGAAATAAAGATTTAGGAGTCACTGGCGCTCAGGAGGTAAATGAAACCAGAAAATAGGTCAAAATCATTCAGGGAGAGAGCATAGCGTAACACTATAAGAGCACCAATGACGATGCTTGAGACCACCTTTTGTTTTAAAGAGGTGGAAGAACAAAGAGAAAGAAACACAAAGAAACTATAAAAGAATTATGACGGTTACTATTTAGATTGGGTGTAATTCAATGCAATAGATATCCGTTTAGCACCTATTAAACCTCAGGCTCTACACTAGGTTCAATGGATAATTCTGTTACAAGATTCCTAAACACTTCTTCTATCCAGGAAGAGCATCCTTCCTCCTATACCTATGATGGTTAAAGACTAGAAAGAGAGGAAAGTATGCACAGTCAATTTCAAAGACAGTTCTACCTCCAGCTGCCCTTTGAGACGATATACACAGGAGACCACTTTGATCAAATGGATTAAATGAGTTTAAACAAGTAACTAGGCAAATCAGTAAACAACTTTTCCCACCAAAATTGCCCTAGTTTTTATTCTTTTTTCTTTCTTTCCTAGATTAGTTAAATCGATTGCTCTGGCTGAAATGCCTCCAATCCTACCCTTTTCATCGCACCCAAACCTAGGCTAGACTTGCTTTATCCACTGAAACTAACCGGGAGAGCACTTGTTTTCATGGATCTGAAGGCTCGTAGAACTATATTAGAGTTAGAAGGGACCTTAAGGGTCATTGTGTCTCAAACTACCTATTTTTACAGATGAGGAAAAGTGAATCAGGGGAGAGCTGGAGTGATTGATGTACTCTGATAGCTGGTGAGTAAACCAAGCCTGGAATCCCAGGCTCCTGCTTTCAGATTCAACCCTTTCTCTCCCATAGCATGTTTTTCTCCCTAACACTTGTCCACAGCTGCTCAGCTAGTTACTCAGTCTCCCACAAAAAATATTCCTAAGTATTTTCCTTCTACAAATTCTGGTTACCTACTTCAAAAAATACAATAGCTGACTAATTATTTGGTCAGGTTAAGTCCTTTAATTTGAAGCCATATCATGAAACAAAAATTGGACCCAGTCTGTTCCCAGAGAAGCTAGTATCTTACAAATAACATATTATCTTTTTTTAAACATTAGAATTTTTTTCAGGATTCATATGTTGGGGGTTTACGGGTCGAAGGATAGATAGAAGAGAAAGCATCACAGAAGATCAATACTTTTTTCATCTTATAACCCTTGAAGCAGGGATGTTGTATCCTTTTTCTTATTTACCCACAGTAATTACTTCAGCAAAGGACATGATTTGTATTGATGCAGTAATAACTCATGAACATATATTATTAGAGGATGAAAGCTACATTGAATCAAGTGGTGTTGAATTAAAGGGAAAACGGTTAAAGAAATTCACACTTGGGCTGGAAGATTATATGTCAAGCTCTAGCCTAAAGTGAATTTTTATAGCTAAGTTATAAACCCTTGGAAATACTGAGACACTTAACTGCAGTTGGCATCTTTACGATTAGATCAAGAGAAGTACCATCTTTTGAAACTACTAGATTTGCTCCAGCAGCGATCGCAGTTTGGGGCACTTCCAAGGAAATGAGGGAGAAAAACTGTGATGAAAGAGAAGCTCCATGCATTTCAGACCAGCCAGTGAATAAAGGAAAAAAATGAGCCTAGGACCAAAACTAAAGAAGTAGAGGTGGTAGGGTGGGGATAGGAAACCAAGGGGATGGCAGGTGAGAAACAGAGTAAGAGGGAAATATGTGACAGGAGAAGAGATTAAGAAAAAGAGGAGAGTGAAGCAATAGAAGTGAAAATATAAAAAGGGAGAGCAATTGGGACCATTTGAACATCAAAGTAATAGCAGATTAGAACCTATTAAATACTATTGAATAAGATAAGAATCCATGAGTCAGTACTGATACAAATTAATAAATACAATAATAGGGGAGAAGTAAAAGCTCTTCCTTATGATAGAATGCCAACTAATCAATGTGGAATGAACGACGAAATTAGAGAAATCACCATTTGGTAACTATCATAGTAGTAACTGATTCAGCTAAGAATCATCAATGCACTGGCGAAAAATACTGGGTAAAAGTTTGATGAGAAACAGCATGTTTACATATTCTCAAAGTGAATTGTGATATTGTGATTTATAATAAGAAACATAAATTTGGTCTTAGACCCATTTCTGGCACAGAGCTCCTAAAACCCTTGGAATTTCCCAAGTGTTGAGAGGGGCAAATATATCTCTTGTTATGTTAGTGAAGTGACTTTTGGACCTCATGTAAGGATAGGGGATGGTTGCCAAGGGAGCAAACCTGGAATAGAAGGTTGGAACTTTCTGTACCATCCCCTGATTTCAGGGGAGGGAAAAGGGCTTGGAGGGTGAATCAATCACCAATGGCCAATGATTTAATTGTCATGCTTATGTAATGAAGCCACCATAAAACTCCAAAAAGGACAGGGTACAGAGAGCTTCCAGGTTGGTGAACCAGAAAGCTTCCACGTGCCACCATACCTGGCCCCAAACTGCACGAGGTCAGCAGCTCCTTTGCTCAGGACCTTACCCTATGTATCTCTTCATCTGTTTTTTTGTGTTTTTTTTGGCGGTACGCGGGCCTCTCACTGTTGTGGTCTCTCCCGTTGCGGAGCACAGGCTCCAGACGCACAGGCCCAGGGGCCATGGCTCACGGGCCCAGCCTCTCCACAGCATGTGGGATCTTCCCGGACCGGGGCACGAACCCGTGTTCCCTGCATCGGCAGGCGGACTCTCAACCACTGCGTCACCAGAGAAGCCCTTCATCTGACTGTTGATTCATGAGTAAACTGGTTTCCTGAGTTCTGTGAGCTGCTCTAGCAAATTAATTCAATCCAAGAAAGCGGTCATGGGAACCTCTGACATTTAGCCATTTGATCAGAAGCACAGGTAACAACCTGGAACTTGTTATCGAAGATGGGTGGTCTTGTAGGACTGAGCCCACAACCTGTGGAATCAAATGCTCTCTATGGGCAAATGGTGTCAGAATTGTGTTGAATTGTACCACATCCAGCCGATGTCAGAGAGTTGCTGAATGGTGTGGGGTTAAATGAGGTCATAAGGGTGGGGCCTTAATCCAGTAGGACTGGTTTCCTTATAGGAAGAGGAAGAGACCCCAGCAGTATGCATGCACGAGGAAAGGCCATGTGAGGACACAGTGAGGAGGGGCCATCTATGAGCCAGGAAGACATTCTCAGCAGAAATCAAGCCTGATGACACCTTGAACTTTAACTTCCAGCCTCCAGTACTGTGAGTAAATAATTTTTTGTTATTCAGGCCACAAGCCTATGGTATTCTGTTATGGCAGCCTGCACACACTAATACAGAATACATATTTTAAACAAAATTAAGATTATACTGTATATACCATTTTATATCCTTCCTTTTAAGTGATTGGAATTTTGCCGAAGTTTTCAATATTCTTTGAAAATCTGATTGTTGAAATAGGTATATAATATTTCACCATATTGATACACCCTGGATTATTTAAATAATCTTCCATTGGATATTTAAGGTAGTTCCAATTATAAAAAATACTGCAATAGGTATTATTATAAATTAATATTGGCCTGTACTTCTAGTGTTTTATTTATAATATCTTCTTACAGGTAAGGACATTTGATATAACTTGTAAAATTGCTTTCCAAAATTATTGTACCAAATTTAACTTCCACATGCATTATTTCATAATTCCTATTTCACTGCACATTTTCCTCCCTCAAATATCTTTTAAACAATATTTACCATTTTGATAGGTGAGATATCTTATTTTGGTTTCGATGTGAATTTAATTCATTTCTAGTGGAAGAAAAACCTTTTCATCTGTGTATTGACCATTTGATTCCTTCTTTTGTAAATTGTCAATATCCTTTTAGCATCTTGCTAGTTGGTTGATTTTTATATTTTTATTGATTTTTAAGCACTCTTTACATGTTCTAGATAATGACTTATTTCTCTCATTTGTTATAAAACTTTATTTTAAATGTTATTTTAATATACTTTTATAATTATTTACTCCTACCTTTATCCAATTAAAACCACAAGTATATGTTTCCTTATAACCAAAGGGGCTGTATTTCTCTCTGTTCCTTTGATCAATTCTAATGTCCACAAAAGGTCTTCTATGTACTGCAAAACCTTGTTATAACTTGGTTCATTATCACCAAGATTTTAAGGTAAGGTGGGTCAAAGCATGTTTCCTGAACCAAACTTTGTTCAGTAAAAAATTGATGTTACAGAGTTAACCTCTAACCTAGTCCTAATTCTGTTCTCCAACTCCAACATCATATAGAAATACTGCAATGGTTTGAAGTGTTGAATCACACACCCAGAATTTTCAATTACTGTGAGAAGGACTCAGCCCAGCACTTTCAAAGCTTGACATCAAATAGCCACCTTATTTGAAAAGTGCTTTTTAAATCTCTGACATAGCACATTCGCAGTCGTTGGCCAAGATAAATAATTATATTTATTTTCTAACTGCTGTGGGGACTTTGTCTTTTATTTTAATAAGGAATTGTGAATCTGTGCCAAACATATTTTGTGTTTCTGAATCATCCAGCTGTGATACAAAAATAATATATTAACTTTATTGGATAAAATGATGAAAACTGGGCCAACCTTTTTTTTTTTTAAACCCCACATTTGTTTATTTATTTATTCTTGGCTGTGTTGGGTCTTCGTTTCTGTGTGAGGGCTTTCTCTAGTTGTGGCAAGCAGGGGCCACTCTTCATCGCGGTGCGCAGGCCTCTCACTATCGCGGCCTCTCTTGTTGCGGAGCACAGGCTCCAGACGCGCAGGCTCAGTAGTTGTGGCTCACGGGCCTAGTTGCTCCGTGGCATGTGGGATCTTCCCAGACTAGGGCTCGAACCCGTCCGTGTCCCCTGCATTAGCAGGCAGATTCTCAACCACTGCACCCCCAGGGAAGCCCGAAAACTGGGCCAATCTTAAAGAGGTATGTAGTAATTTTATATAATGATGTGCCAAGCTTTGTATCATGATTTAAAATCCTAAGGATTCTGTATGTTTTACATGCTTTTCACACATTTAAAAAATTATAGCTAGGCTTTTTTTCCTGCTCTGTTTGTGATTGGACAGACATAATCACATTTGAAAGGAATGTTGTTTACGCAAACTACGTCACAGAGAAGAGTTAAAAAAAATAAAGGGGGCAGGGGTGCATTACTTGGGTATACTTTAAAGTAACTAAGTTTAGGAATTAGAAGATGTGTGTACATATTCAACAGATGCCATTAGCCTTGGGTGGGTTACTTTACATCTCTCTCTTCAATTTTTATTCATGGAGTTGGGAATAATAGTTGTTTTATCTATCTTAGAAGTTCAGTGGATAATAAAATTCTTGTGAAAGCACTAATAGGGCTTACAATTTATGGCATCTATGAGAGCAGAATATGTCCTGCAAATAGAATTTGTTTGGTTTGCAAGGTGTTCAAAAAAATAGACTGAATCTGAGTACTCTTAGATAGGACACACCCACTAACCATCCTCAACTCTTCTTATTATGGTCTTATACCCACCCAGGTTTACTCATATTACATTTTGGCCTCTGCAAACATTTACGTGTGGGACCACATTGTTATTCCAGGTGCTATGTACAGACCATCTGTATACAGATGCTCGTTTAAAAAAACAGTGACCTAGGTCTTAACTCGGACCTACTGAATCAGAATCTCTGGAGGCTGGGGCCTGGGAATTGGTGCTTTTAATAAGAACCTCTGGACAAATGTGAGAGCCTGTTATTTTCATCTTTAAAAGAGCAGCCATGACGTGTGCACAGAGTCTTCAGGGAAATTAAAAACATTCACTTTCACAACCACAGGCAGAATGACCTAGAAGAGTCTAACCTAGACTCTTGTTTAATTGTATGCTTTTCATGAATAACATTAAATATAAATAGGAATAGGCAGGGGAAAGTTATTCCATCTTCCTCAGTTTCCTCCCCTGTAACATGAGGGGTTGGATCTTTAAGATTGCCCCTGCTCCAATGTTTATGACTCAATGAGCAATTTCCTTTCTGAATTTTAAGAGGTGGT
The DNA here is from genome assembly GCF_949774975.1 of Lagenorhynchus albirostris. Taxonomy (NCBI): domain Eukaryota; kingdom Metazoa; phylum Chordata; class Mammalia; order Artiodactyla; family Delphinidae; genus Lagenorhynchus; species Lagenorhynchus albirostris. Next base: position 27,205,984 of record NC_083103.1, read on the forward strand.
GTACTCCAGACTCATGATCAATGTGTGGGTATGCTGACAGACTGTTCGAGTTTAAACACTGCATCTAACACTGATTCTTGCCCTCTGTAGTGGACATCTGTTGTTTTGCCTTCCTAGCATCCCTTCTTCCTTCTTGTGGTGAAAGAATCCCAGTTGGACTTTGGGGACCCATCAATCAAGGTGGGACTGTTCATTAAGGTCCTGTGAACCAAGCTTGGCCAATCAGATGGTCTCTTCCTGAAACTGACATCTTAGATGAAGTAACTCCAGGGCAGAAAGTAGACAAAGCTCATCCACCTAGAAAGAAGCACCATGAAGAGATCGTCCACAGCTCCTGTTACAAAGACCCAGATCTATGGACCACCGCAGATCTTTTCAGCTAATGCTTTTTTTTTTCACTCGAGTTAACCAGTGACAGCTTCTGCTACCAAAGAAATTTAGTTCATTCTCCTGCAAAAGTGTTGACCTCTTCTCTTCCAGCATTTGCACAGCAGCATCAGGGAGGCTCTGGTCAGAGAAGAGGCTAAAAAGCTCACCTGCAAATGAATTTTACTCTCTTAGCTGATGCCTTGATTTAGCCTGGCTTTATAATTCTTGTTCAGCTCCCCTGATGCAGTCTGACAGTTTGAGGACTACTGTTTCTCCACGATAAGAAAGCGTTTGCCTTAGGGAGGAGGGAGAAGATTGAATGGAAATAGTTTATATTCACTTGAACCACAATTATTTTGCTGACACAGGGCAAGGTATTAACAGGGTTTTGCTGTTGGGGAATTAAAGGCCATTTGGCCTATCCCTTATTCAGACGTTTCTCATTTTGAATATTGTGGTGTAAATGCAGTAACACGTGGTTAAGAAAAAAATGAAAATACGCACCCTGACCTATATGGATATTAAAATCCCCAGGTGACTGTAGTGCTTGGGGAATATCCCCATTTAAAAGGCTTCCACATTCAGGCTCCCAGCCATCCTTTATACGTAATCTCCCTTGGTCCTCTCACACCCTCTTTCTGGGCCCATCTATTACATCCTATAGCGTCTGATTCTCATCCTTAGCTATGCATTCGAATCACTTGGAGAGTTTTTCAGAATATTGAGTTCTCAGCCCAACCACAAAGATGTTGCTTTAATGGATATGGGGCATGGACTGGGTATCAAGATTTATGACCCTCCCCCAAGTGATTCAGATGTACAGTCAAGTGTCAAAGTCCATGTTTTAGGGCAGCTATAAGAAAATGTGACCCAGTGGGTATGGCCAAAGCCAGCACCTATTTTGTAAATAAAATTTCACTGGAGCCCAGTCATGCTCGTTTGTTTGCATGTTGCCTACTGGTACTTCTTGTTACCATAGCAGTTAAGTAGTTGTGGCAGAGACCTCATTGTCTGCAAAGCCTGAAACATTTAGGTTTTGTTTTCCAATCTCTGCTCTGGAGCAGTGGTTCTCCAACTTGCACATGTACCAGAATCACCTTGTAGGCTTGGGAAAACATCTTTCTGGGCACCACCTTCACGGAGCTTCTGATTCAGTATGTCTGGGGTGGGGAGGGCCCTGAGAATTTGCATTGCTAACAAATTTTCAAATGGAGCTGATCCTGTTGTTCCGAGGTCACGCTTTGAGAATCACTACCCTAGAGCAATGCTTCTCAAACCTTCATTGCCTACAAGTCACTGCAGTTCTTGTTCAAATGAAGATTCTGATTCAGTCAGTCTGGAGGAGTCCCGAGTTTCTGCATTTCTAACAAGCTCCTAGGTGATGCTGATGCTACCCGTCCATGAACCACCCTTTGCATAGCAAAACATTAAACACTTTTGATTTTCCACCTCTATACCTGTGTTCACAGTGTTCTCTCTGCTTGAAGTGTCCAATTTACCCATTTTCAAGCTTTCTCTTCCATGACGAGGTGTCCTGAGGGTTTCTGTTTGTTTGCTTTTCCTTAGAACTCTATCGGTGCCTTTCATATGGTACTTTTTACTTTTTCACCTTGTATTGCAATTACTCATATTCTATCTATTCCACTAAACAGAAATCACCTTGACAAGCATTTTAGATATGACAAGAAAATATATTAGAACTGTGTAAATGAAAATATAAATTGGTGCAGCACTATGGAAAACAGTATGGAGTTTCCTCAAAAAATTAAAAATGGAACTACCATATGATCCAGCAATTCTACTTCTTGGTATTTAACCGAAGGAAACGAAGGCGCTAACTCAAAAGGATTTCTGCACCTCCATGTTCACTGCAGCCTTATTCACAATAGCCAAAGGATGGAAGCAACCTAAATGTCCACTGATAGATTAATGGATGAAGAAAATGTGGTACTTACGTATAACGGAATATTATTCAGCCAGAAAAGACTGAAATCCTGCCATTTCTTACAACATAGATGGACCTTGAGGGCATTATGCTAAGTGAAATAAGTTAGAGAAAACAAATACCGTGTGAGCTTCCTGATATGTGTAATCTAAAAAACGAGCAGACTAACTCATAGATACAGAGGACAGACTGCTGCTTATTGGAGGCAGGTGGGGGGCGTTGGCTGAAATGGGTGAAGGTGGTAAAAAAAAAAAAGGAAATGTTTAAAGATGAGAATCACAGGTAATTTGACGGGTAGTGTTCTCATATTTTTTTCTCCTCCCCATTTCAAGCTTTTGGTAAAATCTTGAGGCCCCCTTTCCCCAAGGGAAGTGGCTGCTTGCTGGGAAGCTGAAGCTGCTTACGGTCAAGAACACGTTCTGTCTCACATAAAAGGCTGAAATCATGGAGGAGCCAATGTTAAGTGTCCCAGGGAGAATGGGAGAGAAGAGTGCCTTTGAAGAACGTGAAAAGGTAAAGACCGAGCTTTTCTCTCCCAACCTGCAGAGGGAGGCTGCAGTGACCCATACCCTCTGCCTGGCGGCACCCGGAATGGTAACAAAAGCTCAGAGAGAAGCTGCTGGATTTTGTTCCTGGAGACACCGGGCACTGAGGTTCTGAGGTCTGGAAAAATCTTCCCGTCTCCTGGGTGCTACAGAAGTAGTTACATGGCTTCAAGGAACAATGGAGGTGTTGTCCATGCCGATCCAGGTGGTGTGGGGTGACTGTGTCCTTCCCCTGCGTTCCAGGCACCACAGAAGCCTCTCAGATTCTTTTAAAATCCAAAGGGCCAATCTGATTTCCTGCCAATCAGAGGTAAGAGGATTGGGGATCAAATTCGCGTTGATCTAAAGAAACTGCACAGGTATGATATATTTTTTTGTAAACCTAAGTTTGTGGAATATGAGCCACAGGCGTGCACTATTACGTAAAGAAATAATTAGAAAACTAGCAAAAATTTATCTATGTGCATGTTCATCATGCAGTTAGTTATTTGAAATGTTATGAAAGGATTGTGATACCACCATAAAGTAAACTACTATTAAATACCATGTGCACAACATTTTTTGATGACATGAAAAGTTATTCTTAATATTTTGTTTAGGGCAAAACCCTCAAAATAGCATAAACCATCTGATCTCAACTTTGTTTAAAAATAGTACATGTTTATGGGCTTGAAAATGCTGGAAAGATAAAATAAAATCTTAATAATGGTTAATTCTGGGTAGTAAGATTAAGTGATTTTTCTTTTCATTTTTGTGGCTTTCTGAATTTTCCAGATTTTTGACAGTAAAAATGCACATGTTTTTCTAACATCAGGAAATGTTTAAATGTTATTTTTGAAAATCACTTTGAGTCTTAAAATTCAAAAACCTCTCACTTTAGGTGCCACGAATACTCAAATCCCCATGGCATAGTTTAGGCTAAATCTCAATTTACCTGACATTTCGCTTTTCTTTCCTAAGTCCTTAGCTAACAAGCTTTTAAAAACTACACTTTTGTGACTGACTCAAATTTTTCACCAACTGCTGCAGCTTCGTGTCTGCTCTCCCTCACATTAGTAACTCCTGTCTCTAGACAATCATCCACATGGCTGTTGCGTGAGCTTCTGAAAGTGTAGGGCACTCAGGACTGAGAAGTTCAAGTCTGGGTTCAAGTCTCAGTTCTACACTGTCTGGCTGTGTCTTCACTAAACTTCAACTTCCTCATCTGTAAGATGGGGTGATAGCAGTACCTATCTCCAGGGTTGTTATAGGAATTACTACTCTATGAAACACTTAGCACAGCTATGTTACTTCCACTGTCTTAGCTTTAAATGACTCCTTAGGCCTGTCTCTCTCTTTTTTTTTTTTCTTGTGTAAAACATTGCTTAACCTTGAATCAGGGAAATGCAAATTAAAAACAGAATGAGATAACCTTAAACACCCAGCAGATTGGTAAATATGTATTTTTAAAAATCTGACGATTCAACATGTTGAAAAGGACATGGAGCAATAAAAACTCTAATAAATTCCTAGTTGTTGTAAATTGATACAACTACTTTGGAAAACAGGTTGGCATCATCTCATATCAAAGATATGCAGCCTGATTTGCCATCAATTCTACTTCTAATTATATGTTCTAGAGAAAAGTGTGTACCTGTGAATCAGATAAATATTGAGAATGTTTATAGCAGCACCATTTTGATGAAATTGTATCCCCCTCACCCCATTTCATATGTTGAAGCCTTGACCTTCAATGTGACTATATTTGGAGATAAAATGGGAGATAATTAAGATTAAACGAGGTCACAAATGTGGGGCTTAATCCCATAGGGCTGGTGCCCTTATAAAAAGAGGAAGAGACACTAGAACTCTTTCCAGGCTCAAAGGAAAGGCTATAGGTTAAATTAGTCAGGGTTCTCCAGAGAAACAGAACCAAAAGGAGACATGTATATGACTATTTTTCAGAAAGGCAAGAAAATTAATTACCATAAAAGACAGGATAGTTATTTATCTCTAGAGAGGCAGAAAGAGTATTGTGTTAAAGAAGGAAGACACAGGGGTCTTCTGGGTTGCTGGCATATCCTATGTATTGACTTTGGAAGTACTTATACACGAGTTCATTTTATAATCATTTATTATACTGACATTTATGATTTATGCACATTCTGTATGAGTTTTATATTTCATATTTAAAACATTTAAAATGTATTTAGGGGAAGGCTGGGAATACGGCACCCTGAATGTGTCCCAGCTGTTTGCTAATCTCAGTTCCTATCTAACAGCTATCCTCCTCTCCCAAGTCCATCTAGCAGGCAGGGCCTGTAGGGTAGGAGTGTGGCTTTGGGCTCTGTAGATACAGACAGAGGATGTTGGAACCAGACTTTTTCTTCCAGCCGTGGGCAGAGCCTGGAACTGTGGAGAAGTCTGGAGCAAAAACCAGCACATCCATAATCCTGGAGAGAACATAGCTGTTAGAAATCTATGGCAATCCAAGAGGAAGAGTAGGGTCATCCCCCAAAGTATTCCAGGGAGAGTTTCCCTTTCCTCTTCTCTGGGAGCTTCAACTGGGTACTGATACCTGCCAGATGGTACTTGACTAGCCACACAGGCAGAGACATCTTTGTGATTCACCACCCCCAGAAATGAGTACCCCATGAGCTCAGCCTGAGCCCTCTGAATAGGCAAAGAAAAACTATAATTTCTGTAAAGCGTCCTAATGTCCAGAGAGAGGAAGAACACTCAGAACACCCAGAAAACGTGGTCCTTAGCTAAATAAAGCTGTTAAATAGAAAGCAGTTACTAAAATAATACAACTAAAATAATGCAAGCACTTAGAAGATTCCATTTCAGCCTGAAAACCCGTGGACCTAGAAATCATGATTCTTGAACTAAAAATTTAATTTATAAATGGAACGAGAGAATTAATTGGTATTCCAGCATATCAAGTGGAATATGTATCCTGAAACATTGCAAAACTGCAAATGAAAGCAATTGTGAGGAAAAAGATCAAAGACTTGGAACACGCTGAGCATAAATAATAGAAGATGTAGAAGGAGAAAATAAAACACAAGAGAGGCATAAATTTAAAGTACCCATGCTAAAGAAAGCTTGAGTCTGATGTGTAGAAGTCCTCACTGAGTTCCAAGTATTATTTGAGAAGAAATAACAACTATTTGCAAAGGAAAACAACTACTCGGGCATTGGGATAACATCTATAGATGATTGAGAGAGAAGGATTTACAATCATTCAACCACTAGGAGGTTGCGAATATGTTCATGTACAAGAAAGAGTTCAGAAAATTTAGTGCCCATATGCCCCTTTTGAGGAAATGACTTTCATCAAAACATAAATAAATGAGTCAGAACAGAGAACTCAAGATAGGATAAGACAAAGAGGAGGAAAAACAATAAACCTTGCAAAATATGCAGCCAAAATTTGAGAGCATAGATATATGAGCAATACAAGGATTCTTAAAATATAAGAGCTATAGTTCAAGAGAAGACATAATAATGGATTGGAACTAAAAGTTTTGAACTATCTTAGCAAAACCTGAGTTGTCAAGGTGGTAGAAATGGGAAAGAATAAGAGACAGCAGACAAACTGTGAGAAAATAGATCTTCTTGAGTTGGGATGGAGGTTGGGAGAGGAGTGTTAGTGTCTTGGTTTCCTGTAATAATAGAGAAGTATTAACAGAAAAGTATAAGTTTCAGGAAAGGGAAATTCACCACTAATGAAATGGAAAATGCATTAGCCATACTAAGTCAATGGATGCAGGTAAGGTACAGTGGTTGGAATAGTTTGCTTGATCAAATCTCAAAAAAAAGGGCACATGGATTTGGTCAATCACCAGCTGATTTTGTTTCTATCTTTACAATGGTGGAAATACAAAGAACAATAAAATTTTAAAAACTATATGGAGGCAAAAAATTAATTAATTGACAATTAATAGAAAAATATGTACCATAAACTTTGCATTTTAGAATTGAGCAAAAATTTTGGCTCTGAACTTTCTAACTTTCCCTTTTTGGCACTAATTTTCCCAAATATTTTCTTTTTTGACAGTCCATGTAGTTTTGTAAATTGCCTTAAATAAGTTTTATAACAAGATATAGTATACATTTTGAAAAGTCTTTGATAATAAGATGTAATAAACTTTTTTTAAAAAAAAGAGCCTACATACAAAAATATTTTAGAGAACAATATGACAAAAAACACACAAAAAAATGAAAAGAAGCTTGAGAGTAAAGGAATGGGCAAAGAGATAATAGTCAAAGGCAAACAATAAGAAAAAAAGAGTGACTAGTAAAATCAGATAATGAATTTAGTTTAAAAATGCTAGGCAGAATAAGATATACCTGTCATAAGCCTTCATGCATCAAAATGCATAGCAGGCTTCCCTGGTGGTGCAGTGGTTGAGAGTCTGCCTGCCGATGCAGGGGACGTGGGTTCGTGCCCCGGTCCGGAAGGATCCCACATGCCGCGGAGCGGCTGGGCTGTGAGCCATGGCTGCTGAGCCTGTGGGTCCAGAGCCTGTGCTCCGCAATGGGAGAGGCCACAACAGTGAGAGGGCTGCGTACCACAAGAAAAAAAAAAAAAAAAAAAGCATAGCAACTGAATATAAAGCAAAAATGCACAGAAAAGCAAGTAAAATTTAATTAAAACACAAATATAGTGGTACCCTTTAATTTGTCTATTTCAGAATTAGACAATTATGTTAGACCAAAAGTAAGGACATACAAAAAGGAGCTGAATAATACAATCTTATAACTTTTAAATGGAAAAATACATTGTGTATGTATATCCATAGAATGTTTATAAGAATTAATTACATTCTTGGCTAAAGAAACTGTATAGGGCAATGCTTCATGATTAAAACATAATAAAGTTGGGAATAAGTAATTTTTAAAATAGATTGAAAGAATAATTAGTAAAAGACCTTGGATCAAAAAAGAAATCAAATCTGAAATTACAGATGGTCTGGGAGGGAGTGCAAGTGAAAATATTTCCTCAAAAATGAAAGGATCAGGCTTCCCTGGTGGCGCAGTGGTTGAGAATCTGCCTGCTAATGCAGGGGACACGGGTTCGAGCTCTGGTCTGGGAAGGTCCCACATGCCGTGGAGCAACTGGGCCCGTGAACCACGACTACTGAGCCTGCACGTCTGGAGCCTGTGCTCCGCAACAAGAGAGGCCACGATAGTGAGAGACCCACGCACCACGATGAAGAGTGGCCCTCGCTTGCCACAACTGGAGAAAGCCCTCGCACAGAAATCAAGACCCAACACAGCCAAAAATAAATAAACAAATTAATAATAATTTAAAAATAAAAAATGAAAGGATCATAATAAAGTTTGTATTTAGAGGAAAATGTATGGCTTTCAATGTCTTTATCATTAAAGAAGAAAGACTAAAAAGGGAAAAAGGAGAGAAAAGGACCTGAATACTTAACAAAGAAGTTTTAAACTCATTATTAGAAAAAATGAAGCAACAAAATCCATTAAAAAACAGTAATTGAAGATTAATAAAGACAAAAGCTAAAATTGATTAAGGGAAGACAAAAACAAAGAATATAGATATTCAAAAGCTGATTCTTTGATAAGATCTATTTAAAAAAAAAAAAGCCAGAAAGCCCAATTAGAAAAAAAGAAAGCAAACATATACAAGATTAGAAATGAGATGGAAGACACAATCATAGATGCAAAAGAAATCAAGAGAATGCTCAGAAAGGCGCTTGCAATCCTGGCAACAAACCAGAGGGAAGGGGTGATTTCTTTGTAAAATGTAAGTCTTTAGCCCAATGCTTTACATATGAGTTTAATAATGTCATCTATCATTATTACTGTTACTAGCACATCCCATTCAAATATTTCTATCAGTTCATTATAAGATAAAGGTCAAACTTGCCTCTCTGAGAAAAATCTCCGGAAACTATCAAAGATAAGCATCATCCTCATTATTAACAAACATTTATGAAACACACATCATGTCTAAGACCTTTGACCTTTCAGTGAAATATGAGCGATGACCTCTACCTGCCAAGAACTTAAAATATTTTAGGAGCTGATGTGTACACATGAGTAACTATTTCAGACTCTGGGGAAGAAGAGGCAAATAGGCAGCTGAGATAATATTCAATATCTGTTATGGGAGAACGGGGGGGGATAGATCCCTTTTGGTAGGTTGATGGCAGAAGGACTTCATGCAGGTGGGATTCAAGTTGAACCCTGAAGGGTCACTGGATAAAAATAGATTTCTAAGAGGAAAAGGGAGTGGAGGTGGGAGAGAAAATGAGAAAGTCAAAGTCTGTAAACTGGCCAGTTTGGTCAGAAGAAGGGAGTATATTTCATAGGAAGCCAAGAGGTGAGGAAGATAAGGGTATGTCAGAGCAGATGATGGAGAGCTCTGAATTCAAATCTACAGTCTGGAATTTCTCCCATTGGCAGTACATTAGTTCTTTGGAGAGTCTCGAGCAGGTCATGACATAATAAACAGCAGTTGAGGGGAAGGCTCTATTGGCAGCAATATGCTTGGTGGACTTGGAGGGGAGTAGACTTGGCCAGGACAGCCCACAACACCCTGGTGAAATCCAGAAATGTCATCAGCCCCATTCTGCAGATGGAAAAACACAAAATGACTGATTCTTTTTTTTTTTTTTTTTTGCGGTACGCGGGCCTCTCACTGTTGTGGCCTCTCCCGTTGCGGAGCACAAGCTCCAGACGCGCAGGCTCAACGGCCATGGCTCACGAGCCCAGCCGCTCCGCGGCATGTGGGATCTTCCCAGACCGGGGCACGAACCCGCGTCCCCTGTGTCGGCAGGCGGACTGTCAACCACTGTGCCACCAGGGAAGCCCAAAATGACTGATTCTTAACCCAACAGAATAAGAAGCTGCGTAGGGCAATAAAAAAGATGCCTGCAGCAAGACTAGTGTTGCATCTCCTTTTGCCAGCTCTGCACTGTCTTACCTTTGATGTTAGAACGACTCTCCTAATTTGGGGTAATACTTCTCAGCTCCTCCAGAGATGGCAGCCTGGGAGAGAGAACCTCTTTGTCATTGCCAGATACACATTAATTTATACACCACGAAGGGTGCAAATTTTCCAAAGGAGTTTAGCTTTGGGTTTGATCCTCCACAAAGTGTAGAGTTCTCTCCCCCATCCACACCCCTCCTCTGTGGTCTGTATCTTCCCCAGGAACACAGAGAGTTAACTTTTGCAATCAGATTTGCTCTATGCAACATGAAGTGTCACCCAGGAAAGCAGGGTACAGGCGTCTGTGAAATGTATGAAAAGAAGTCCAGGAATTCAGTTAATTAACCACATCAGTTTCTTAACGTGATCAATTTTAATTAAACTGAATTTTAATAGAGATCTGTGTAGTCTGTAGAGACCAATTGCTAATTCTACAAAGCATGTGCTGCTTTTCAGTTCAGATTTGCTCCCATCTAATTAATATGGATAGAGCATTAAGCCTTTTTGGACTCTGGTGGTTTTCATTTCATGACTATTAATGATTTTAATGAACTGGACTAATTCAGTAGTTTTCATCCCAGTGTTTCAGGGCTTTGTTCATCACAAATTTCAGGTTTATAATTGGTTTCCAGGTCTTAACAGTGGTCATTGATCAGCTTCAGCAGTTCCTTTTACAACTTGGAAGGCGCTGGAGACTCAGTTAACCTCTTGTGGCCCGGAGCTGAGACGAACAGTGCAGCACTTCAGAACAGAAGCCTGGGAATTAACTACCAAGCTAACATAGCTACAGGGGCAGGGGAGGACTTAAAATTCATATGGCAATGTTATCACAGGACAGAACAGGAAAGGTCACCCCAGCAATACAGAGGATTTAAATTAAAAAAAAAAAAAAAAGACTGGTGATGAGCTTTCATTTTCCTTACTCCAAGTGAGAAACACATTATGAAATGAGCCTTCTTATTTCGGCAAACCAGACTTTCTAAACACCCATTGGCCCCTGCCAACCCCTAGCAGGCCTCTTTATCAATTCTCAAACAGCTAGGACTGAGGAATAGGGAAATGGAGAACTGTAGACAGCTGATGAAAAACAGAAACAGGGAGGCTGGGCTGAGGGGAGACATAGCTCGTGAAAACTAACACAGATAAAGAAATGAAAACATTGATGAACATGTACCGTGCCTTCTCTGGATCCAACTTCACCATCCGAGCATTACTCATGGTCCTCGATTGCCCTGAAAACAAACAATAGTATTTCAGCCCCCCATTTAAAACAAAAAATCAAAAATTTAAAAATATTCCAGGGCTTCCCTGGTGGCGCAGTGGTTGAGAGTCTGCCTGCCGATGCAGGGGACACGGGTTCGTGCCCCGGTCTGGGAAGATCCCACATGCCGCGGAGCGGCTGGCCCCGTGAGCCATGGCCGCTGAGCCTGCGTGTCCGGAGCCTGTGCTCCGCAACGGGAGAGGCCACACAGTGAGAGGCCCGCGTACCGCAAAAAAAAAAAAAAAAAAAAATCCATATCCAGTGTGACTGTTAGATCTTTTCACTGCTATTCCTTCTGAAAAATGACAGGCAGGATGGACATAGAAAAGAATCCAGGTCATACCACCTATATAAAGTGAGGTAGAAGAAGGCAAATTCTCTGATATGGGCAACTGTGTCTTTAATTATCCAAGAAAGATCAATATAAACATTCAAACCCTAGTCCCAGCTTTCAGAAAAGTAGTTCATAATCACTGCAACCTATCGGAAAGCTTGTTTTTGTAGGCCTACCTAGAAAATTTCCTCCTAGCTCCTTACCTATGTTCTGAAGAACATACCAATCTTTGCAGAAGCGCAGGCTGGAAATTCTCAAATGTTGCAGGGACTTGTTTCTGAAGTCCTTCTGCCACAGGCTGAGGTAATTTGGATTCCAAATCCAGTTGGAATCTCTTCAGCAATTTGATTTGTAAAAAGATATTTCTCATCCAGTAAGGTTCTTAACAAGACAGTGATTTTTATACATCATCTCTGATCCAAAGAACAACTGAAACTGAGGTCATCAGTTAAAATGACCTAAGAGAAAAAAATTTATACAATTGATACATTTGATTTATTTTATATTTTACTCACTCCTGTTTCATCAGTGGTACCTGGTTTCTTTGATAACATTGGCTGATAGATCATGTCTCTGATCAGTTAAATTCATTTTCCTCATATAGGCTAATATGTTTAAACAAGTTGCCAGTCATAATAAAGTTGTTTCCACATTTTTAATTCCTGTTCATCTCTAAATCCTTTTCAGTCTTGCTTCTGTGCCACAGAGCTGCTGAAATGCTCTGTAATCTATAAAATGGTGATAATAATGGCTTTCTTGTAGGGTCATTGTGTAGATTAGCACACTTAGCAAGGTGCCTTAATAAATTATGGCTGTTATTACCGCTCAAGTCACCAATGACCTTCTGATAGACAAATGGCTTAAGTCCTCATCTGCTGAGCTGTCTGAAGCATTTGACACTTTCCACCACGCTGCCTGAAACTCTTCCAAGAAACCATTCGTTCATAGTTCGTTCTTTCAGCAATTATATATGGAACATCTCTTATGCATTGCGTAGTGTTCTAGGCTCTGGGGGTCCCATGCTGAGCTTTGTCCTCTTGGAGTTTTTATGTTTTTCTATTGGGGACAATAGACATATATGAATAAAAAATAATAACTAACATTTATTGAGCCATTAAAATTCACCAGACAACATTCTAAGCTTCTTGCACATTTTAATTCATTTAGCTCATTTAACTCATAGGACATGGGTATTCTCATTATCCTCATTTTACAGAGGAAGACACCAAGGCATGGAGAAGTTAAGTGTCTTGGCCAAGGTCACACATTTATAAGTGTTGGAGCGAGGGTTTCTACCAAAGCAGCCTGCTCCAGATTCCAGGCTCTTAATTCCAATGCTCTACTAAAAAATAGAAAACAGTGATACCACACAAAGAAAGTGACTTTAGATGCTGGGGAGGGGTGTTCAGGGAAGCCCTCTTTGAGGAGGTGATATTTGAGCAGAAACTCGAATACTAAAAAGAATAGGAAAGTATGTTGTCCTAGTAGTCCAGTGCTTTGGACTGAATCGTGACCTCCCAAAATCATGTGTGGAAGTCCTAACCCCTTAGATGACTATATTTGGAGCTAGGGCTTTTAGGATGTAATTAAGATTAAATGAGGACAGAAGAGTGGGGTCAGATGGGATGGGTGCTCTAGAAAGAAGAGGAAGAGAGAGCTGTCTCTCTCTTCACACATAGACACTCAGGAAAAGCCATGTGAAGACATAGAGAGAAGGTAGCTGCCTGCAAGCCAGGAAGAGAACCCTCACTGGAAACTGAACCCTGCCTGAACCACGATCTTGAACTTCCCAGCCTCCACAGCTGTGAGAAAATTAATTTCTGTTGTTTAAACCATGCAGTCTATGGTATTTATTTTGGCACCAAGTAAAATCTAGAAGCCTAGAAAGATAACGTTTCTGAAACAGTCAATGAAAGAAGGCCAGAAATTCACTAGAATGTTCTAAGATGAATCTTGACAAGAAGTGTTGAAATTGGTTGAAAACAGTGAGGAAAAGGAAAGCAAATATAGACAGCTCTTTCAAGAAATTTTGCTACCTAGAGAAGCAGAGAAATGAGTGATAGATGGAGACAGCCATCACATTAGAGGAGAACGTTTAAGATGGGAGATATTACAGAATGCTTGTATGCTGATGGGATGATCTAGTAGACAGAGAAAAATGCATGAGATGTGATAGAGGAGAGATAATTGCAGGAACAAAGTCACTGAATAGGGGAGAGGGAATGAGGGCCAATGCGCATGTAGAAGGATTGTCCTTAAATAGGTGCAGGGATAGTTCACCCATTGTAACAGAAAGGGAGGCTGGGTCCATGGATATATGCACAAGGAAAGGCAGGGTCCACAGGTACATGTATCAGAAGAAAGGCAAGGTCCAGGGGTACATGGGCTTGTAGGACAGAAGACTTGACAATGGAAAAAAGAGGCAGTTTTCAGTTTCTTTCTCTGTGAGCATAAACAATGTCTCATTCATATGCAGATACTGTTATTATTATCTTCCCCCTTATATAGATGAGGAAACTGAGTCCCAGAGAGAACAGGTAACTGGCCCAGGTAGTTCACCCAGCTAATGAGTGGTAAGACTAGAATTTAAACTAAAACTGCCTCTTCCAAGTGCCATTTTTTTTCTTGAGTGAAATAAAAAGGCACCATCATTAGCTGAAAGTGAAAAGGAAGAAACAATTTTGGAGTTTTGAAAATAGAGCACAGGGTGAGATAATCATCTTAGAGAATAGAAAAGCAAATTAATTAAATGACTATAATAAGATTTCCAGACTGTGCTGAAGGTTTTCTTGAGATTTGAGTCATCAGTTTGAAAGGAAACTAGTCTGTATAGTTTTTGGTTTTGTTTTGTGTTGTTTTGTCTATGGCTCTATTTAGCTGCAAAAACATAGGGGTAAATTTTAAATAGGGCTTGCAATTTACCAGGTGTAATATTCATTAATTAAGATTTTAATGTTTAGAGTATGGGGTATTTGACACTCAAACTTTTAGAAGTGGTGAAATTATGAATACCTTCAAGTCCTAAGATCAGACCATGGAAGTTGTTGAGAGGTTTACAGATGAAAGTTTGTAGGATGTAATGAGGTCAAGGAAATGAGAGGCAGGGTGTAAATATTGAAATTTCCAGGGACAATGGCACGAATAACAGTGGAGGGAAAGACAGTGAGCTGATTGCTAAAATCTTCAGTGATTGAGAGTAGTGTTTAGGGAATAGGTGGCTGAAAGAGGGAGAAGGAAAAAATGGTGTGGTCCAAAGATGGTGGGGTGGGAGGGTGAAGGGAGGGACAAGGGTCCAGAAATAGAAATAAAGAACAAGAAAGACACCAATTCCCAGCCGTATCCAAAGGTATTCCCTTTCAACTATTTTAGATGAATTTTTTTGGCATTTTACTTCACATTTCTAAAAAATATACATACACGGCCACTCCTTCACTTTCCACTATTAAGCATTATTTATTGACTTTGTGCTTTGAAAGAAGAGGATTAGTTGTCTTTTGTGTACACACACACACACACACACACACACACACCCTGAAACCATTCTGATTATTTGTATGAATTCTATGTTTTTCTTTCTGAAAACTTGCTAAAAGAAAAACAACTTTGGTCCCTAGTGTTTGAAATTCATTATTCTGGGTACTTGGTGGACTCTTTCCACTTGACTCATGCTTGTTGGATTCAGGAAAATTTCTTGATTTATTTCTTTCAGGCTAGACAGTCCTCCATTTTCTATTCTTGCTCTGCTATTATTCAGATGTTGGGATGTTGCTTGGTCATCTCATTTTCTCATTTTTTTTCTCTCTTTAGTCCACTCCATTTTTTAATCCTTTTTTGCCCTAGGAGTTTCAACAGTCCTGGAGGAAGTTTTGAGTTAATTTCTTAGTTTGGGTTTCCCTTGCAACAGGTGAAAAATAAATTCAGACTTTTTAAGTCTTTTAAAGTAGGATCAGTGGTTCCATTTCTTAAAGAGTACACCCCCTACTCTCCTCCATCTACATTCTTGGATAATCACAAGCTTCTTATGGCTTCCCAGAATAAGGGATCCAAGTTTATCTAATTCCTCTTCCATAGGCAGGACAGTGTTTTGAAGTTCTTGGATTTATAGACTCCATAATATTTTGGACCCAAAGGTGGGTCTTATCCCCTACATGGGCTTTAAAACATCCACTCCCAGATCATAGGTGCAATATCTCATCTGATACCCATGCAGTGCCAGGCCCTTCTCACCACTCTGGCTCTGATTTCTTGCCTAATTTCCGGCAACTGGGCTTTATTTTAAATTCAGCTATGCAGCCCCCTCAAAAAGGTAGTTTTGTTATAGTATTTTATTCAGGATTCCATGAGTCTGTGGTGGGAGAAAACAGGGAAGATTCTGATGTTTCCATTGCCCTTGTCTTCACAGAGTTCCAACACTACCTCCTTCAGTACCTCCCCTGTGATGTGTGCTGCCTAAATACCAACAAGCTTCTACCTGTTCTCCTTGCTACAGGTCACTGCTTCCTTCTTCCTTCTACTTTCAGAGTTACTGGCCTAAAAAAAAATCTGATTTTGTCATTCCAATCCTCTTAAAAGCCTTTCTTAGTTCACTATAACTTTCAAGATCAAGGTTACTAGGCAGGTCAGAGTCAAGGTTCTTCAAAACTTGATCCCAATTGTTATGGACTGAATTATATCCTCCCCAAATTCATATATTGAAGTACTAACCCCCAGTACCTTAGAATGTGATTATATTTGGAGATAGGGCCTTTAAAGATAATTAAGATTAAGTGAGGTCATATGAGTGAGATCTAATCCAATATGACTCTTGGCATTATAAGAAAGAGAAAGAGATACCAGGGATATTAAAGCACAGAGAAAAATGTCATGTGAAGATACAGTGAGAAGATGGCCAACTGCCAGCCAAGGAGAAAGGCCTCAGGAGAAACCAAACCTGCCAATACCTTGTTCTTGGTCTTCCAGACTCTGGAACTGTGAGAAATGAAGTTCTGTTGTTTCAACCTCTTAGTCTGTGGTGTTTTGTTGTTGTAGCCCAAGCTGACCAATAGACCAATCTATCTTGATAGTCTTATGTCCCAGTACTTCCCATCCCTGTATTCCAGGCATGGTAAACTACTAATCATTCCTCACCTGGGCAAATTGTCTTTCACAGCTGTAAACCCCCCAAAATACTGCCCTTGTCAGATATGAGAGGCTGAATAAGGGCTTCCAAAGATATCCAGGTCCTAATCCCTGGAATCTGTAAATGTTAACTTATAGGGCAAAAGGGACTTGCATCTGTGATTAAGTATCTTGAGTTGGAGAAATCATCCTAGGTGATTCACAAGGGCCCTAATTGTAATCACAAGGGTCTTTATAAGAAGGAGGCAGGGAAAAGATGAAGTAGGAGAGGTGATGGCTGAAGCAAGAGGTTGGAGTGATTTGAGGAAGAGGTCACAAGGCAGGGAGTGTGGAAAGCCTCAGGAATCTAGACAAGGCAAGGGAATTGTTTTTCCACTTAGAGCCTCCAGAAGAAACCAGCCCTCCTGACACCTTGACTTTAGCCCAGCAGACTGATTCAGAACTTCTGCCCTCCAGAACTACAAGAGAATACATTTTTGTTGTTTTAAACCACTAAGATTGTGGTAATTTGTTACAGTAGCCATAGGAAACTAAGACAACAGGGAATTTTCTAGCCATCTTTCAGGAGCCAGATTTCCTACCATCCCCTTTGTGAAGCTTTCCATCATTCTCTTTGTAGGATCATGTTTTCTTATTGTTATCCTGAAAAAAATCTGCCCTACTCTAGTATTTATTTTACCATGCTGGATTTTTTTAACTTTTTATTTTCTAACAGTTATCTCACAGGAAGTTGCAAAAATAGTTAGCATGTACCTTTCTCTCAACTTCCCCCAACGCTGACAACTCACATGACTGTAGTACAATAACAAAACCTGGAAATTGATATTGCTACAATACTGTTAACTAGACTACACACCTTCTTCAGTTTTCACCAAGTATGTTTGGTTTTGATTACTTTTTATGCTAGATTTTGAGCTCTTCAAAGTCAGGGACCATGTATCTGATTCATCTTTATATTCTTAATGCCTAAGGAACACTAGGAGCTCAATAAATGTTTTTGGAATGAATGAGATGAAATAAGAAGAGAGGAGAGAGGCAAAGAGAGGAGATAAGATTAAATAAATTTGGGTTTGTTTGCTCATATTATTTAAACAATTACAGGTGTATCTTTGAGTTGAGGAAAGGATGTAAATGAAACAATAGGCTTTAATTACATTAAAACTTTAGTGAAATTTAAATTCTATACTCTGACTTCTGACTCTATATCTTTACATTTCAAAAACTTAAAAACACATACAATTTCACTACATATGCTACACATCAATTAACATTTTCTTTCAAACAACCATTTAGATGTTCAGATGTTGAGAACTCGTATTCTATCTCGTATTTTGGTTAGGATTTTCCAAAAGGAATAGCTAAAAAAATAATAAAAGCTTTGTCTAGTACATATTTTTCTTGCTGAGTTTCATACCCACAAAAAATTCCACATTCATGAAAAGTTTTCTTAATGAGAAAGAAGGGCTTATTGATGAAACTTGGTCAGTGCATGCTCTTCTATGGCCACAGTTGGAAAGTGAAAATTTTCTTTCTTTTTTTTTTTTCTTGAACTACTTTTTTTATTAGACTAATAGTGGACTATAACACTTCAGTCTTTTTCTGTCTCTGATACACATCAATGGCATGCTGACTATTTGGCTGGGGTGCATTCTTCCCCATAAACAGGTCTCGGAAGGCCATCAGGACAAAGCCACAACTCAAGTCAATAGGATACATTTCTGAGGCCCTCCAGTTTCTGTTACAAACTGGAAAGTGAAACATTTCTATTTGGCAATTTAAAGTCAATTATATGTTTTATTTCCCAGTTAAGCTACTTTTGTGCATTTTAAATGATGAGTAAGTCATTCCATGAGGCAGAAGAGTTCAGGGACAGGTCTCCAAAGGTCAGGTTATCTGATCTTTGGAGGGGCACCAGCAAAGAGAGGTTAAGTATCGAACTGTCTTCCAGCCAGAGTTGACCTTGTTCTATAGATCAACTCAGGGGACTCTTGGAAGAAAGACGAGAGGGGTGACATCCATAATTTGTCTACTATGCACTAGTTACTTTAAACACATTATCTCTTTTAACCCTTCCCATTAACTTGCATTTTGGTCTTATTAGCCCCAATTTTATAGATAAAGAAGCTGAAGCTCAGATGACGCAATCTGTCCAAGTCAAAAATCTATTAAGCAACAGAGTTCAAATCTATCCTTGTTTGACCTTTAACCCCATACTCTTTCTTCTAGAATTAATGAATTTCTGCAAAAGCAGCAGTTTTCTACTTTCACAGCATATTAGGATCACCTGGTTAACTTCCCAAACTACCAAAGACCAGGCCACTAGGGGTGGGACCCAGGCTTCTGTACTTTTTAAAGCTCTCCAGGGGATTCCAGTATGCAGTTTGAGTTTGAGAATGACGGAGACACATCAAAATAGTCTGCATGGAAGGCTGCCCAGAGAGTCTGATTTAAGAAGCATGAAAGGACTCCATGCCTAATAACATCTCCCAAAGTGGCCATCTATCATGCCTAATATTCCTATCATCTACATCATTTCTTTGGGTAAAGATATCTATTCTCCAGAAGGCCACTGTTAAAATGCAAATCAGTCACCTAAGAGGAGAAATGCATTAATATATTTTTGTCCAAGCCTAGTTTACATGATTCGGTCTTGGTCAACATTTTTAATCACCACCTTGGAGAAAGTCACACAAGGCTTTCTCATTAAATTTGCAACAGACACAGATCTGGAAGAGCTCGTTTGTTAGAATTTGAGATCAGAAAATTTCCACTCTGTCCCATTCCCCCACAGAAGTCTACAGACGCTGAAACACTGGACTCAGATGTAGAATTAAAGTCCTGAATGCAGGTGCAAAATACAAAACTTGATTTTTGGTGCCTGATCTCAGGCACAAAAACCTGATTTTTGTGCCTGATTTCAGGCACAACAACCTGATTTCAAAATAACCCAGGTGGAAAAGATTCTTTCTTTTTTTTTCTTAATTTTATTTATTTTTGGCTGCATTTTGGGTCTTTGTTGCTGCTGCATGCAGGCTTTCTCTAGTTGCAGCAAGCAGGGGCTACTCTTCGTTGTGATGCGCAGGCTTCTTATTGTAGTGGCTTCTTGTTACAGAGCACGGGCTCTAGGTGTGCGGGCTTCAGTAGTTGTGGCACACGGACTTAGTTGCTCCGCAGCATGTGGGATCTTCCCGGACCAGGGATCTAACCCACGTCCCCTGCACTGGCAGGCAGATTCTTAACCACCGTGCCACCACGGAAGCCCCAAGATTCTTAAATATACTTTAAGCTGTATATGGACCAACTATGATCCAGATGATAAAAATGCTGATGAAATATTAGAATGGAATAAATAGAATAAAATAAATAGAAGTAACACATTCAAGAAGACTACTTAAAAATATTAGGCAATTTATATTTCCCAAGAAACTGAAAAACTAGATAGTGTCCAGATGAGGGGTGGCGATTAGAATATGGAAGGACTTGGAAACCACATCAACTAAGGAAAAAGGGCAAGTTAGATGTCACTTTCTCTATTGGACCTTCCCATATACCTAACTAGAATTATTCCTCCTTATAGATGTGTCATTCCTTGTTCGTACATTTTTATCTCTTATAACATTAGAGGATAGTTAGTTGTGAGTATGTTTTCTCCATGAAAGACTGTGATGCCCTTGAGGCCAGTGACTAAGTCTCATTCTTCTTCGTTTCCCAGCCCCTCTCTAATAGCAAATATTATTAAATCACTCTTAAGACAGTCTTTGCTAACTTGGTTGTATTTTCTTGAAATTTTCTAATTCAGTTCGCCAAGAGCAATAAATTGCTTGGCAGGAGTTATACAACAACATTTTAGAGATGGGAATGTGTGATTTGGGTGGCAGGTTAGACTAGATCATCTTGGTTCAACTGAAGATTCCATGATGCACAGATTCCTATAATTCATGATTGGTTTAACAGCTGGTAAGCAGAGAGTACAATCTTGAAGCAATAGGAGCAAAGGAAGTATATTTTACTGGACTAGGTAGATGTTTAGCAACCATTTTATAATGCTGATAGAGCCTGTGGATCAGGAATTCAGAAAAGACACAGTGGTAATGACTCTCTTCTATTCCGTGGTGTCTGGGATTTCCGTCGGGGAGTGAGAAGAGATAAAGTTGAGAGATCAGCTTCTGAGACGGCTTCTTCAGGCATGTATATGGAACCTGGGAAGGAACCTCTAAAGGACAGGATGAGATAGGACCGTTCACAAGAATACCTATGTGTGGTCTAGCCAACACGGAAGTCACAGAGTACTTGGATATTTTAGATGGTGTTTCAGGGCTTTAAGCAAGTGTTCCTGGATCACAAGGCAGAAGTTGAATGGCCATTTATGACTTCTGCTGTAATCTGTTCATTGAAGCAATTACAAATCTGCCCAAATTTAAGGAGAGGGGTCATGGACCTCACTTCTCAATAGGAGTGGGGTCAAAGGATTCATAACCATCTTTTAAAAACTATCACAGTAATGCTCTTCTTCTTTTTTTTTGAGACATCAATGAGTTACTGGACAGGGGGAATCTTACACAAAAGTCCTGGAACAGCACCACACCATGTGGGAAGATGGCAGGCATGACATGGCAGCAGTCTTTGCTCCTCAGGGGAGAAGGAGGCTACCATTTATAGGTGGAATTGACATCCTGTGGGCTTATCAGTTGCCAGAAACACATAATTAAGCCCTATAATTAAGATGACTGGATAATCATGTGAGTGAATCAGGGACTGGTCAAGCAGGGGATGTACCGAGAAGAGAACAGCCATCTTGAGTGGCCTGACCACACACTCCACCCCTACATACCCTTCACGAACCTCACAATCTTGGTCTGCCCCACTTCTGCGATATCCCTAGGGTCAGGTATATAGCGGTGCACCAAACACCATAAATGCAATACAAACAACAGCTAAAAGAGTATCAAAAGCTCAAGACATGGGCACACTTTGGAACCAGGTGCTTATCAATTTTTCATGGAAGTTCAGAGGACAACAATGGCATCTCACTGTAGACCCAGCAAACAAACTCATTTCTCAGTGAGGCCACTGTTTTTGTCAGTCTGCAAACAGATTCCCTCAGCTCAGACTAGGGATGAAATGTAAGATGTTTAACAGGCACAATACAGGGAAGATCATGACCATTTAACAAAATACAAGCAGTAGCAACATTCTGGGGTAATAAGCACCCCTGCCTGTGGTTTGTCCTGTGCTGCAGTACCAAACCACCTGTCCACTCTCAGTCCCCACAGCTGGTGCCAAATACTGAAAAGGTGGTATAACAATAGATGAACAAAGTTAATGTAATTTTCTCCAGTAGGGGGCCCATATTAATTACCATAGTTGTCTTAGGTGGGTCTGCATAGAAGACAAGTGAAATCTGTAAGGCCCTTTCTAATCCTATTCCCCACGGGGTAGCAAACCCAAACCACCAGGGACTTACCTGTCACCCAGGGCCACTTTATAATGTGTTCCCCTTAGGGTAGATCCTGTGGCAAGGGCAAAAACAAGCTATTGTCCCAACTGATAGACAGAAACGGAAAGCTGAACTCGGATTGTGTTGACTACATTCCTCTGGGTTAACATGGTACAAGCACTGGGACACTGCTTCTGGGATGTGTCCACATGTTGAGAGAGTGGGTTTCCCATCTCAACTGTTGTTTAAGTAGCCCATTCACCCTTTCAATTAGCCCAGCAGCAGTGGTGTTGTAAGGCAGGTGGAAAAGCCAGTATATGTCATTTTTATCAGACCATTTCTGGACTTCATGGCAGATTAAGCGGATTCCTTGGTCACTATTGATGTCCATGGGGGTCCTGTATGTCACACACCTATTCTAGACCCCAAATAGTGTTTTCTTGTGTTGCGCAATGACTCGGGTAGGTCTTTTGTAATGACTTCCACCTGTTGTAAGGCACTGTAGACTACATATAGTTGTTCTTCCATCACACTAGTAAAATGTCTGAGGATGACACTTCAGGAGCACAGACAAACTAGAGGTGGACAGAAGTCTGGAAAACTATAAACCAACCTTGAGCCAGTTCAGCGCCTGTTGGATTAACATTATCTGCTACTTCTCCATCTGCTTACCAGAGAATAAGATAAACTCTTTGTGGAAGGATATAACATCAAAAGCTTCTAATGCTTATCATAAAAAAAAAGTCTGTCCATTGGTAAAATATTACCAGGTATGATAAGAAAAAGAACCAAGAGAAAAACTGACAATAGAAACAGACCTGCAGATGATCCATTTTTCAGTGTTATTAGAAATGAACTTTAACATAGCTGTAATTAATATGTTCAAGGTAATAGGTGTCAAGATGGATAAAACTAGATATCTGGAATTTATTTCAAAAACAAAATATAAATTAAAGAATTAAAATGTAGTAGCAGAAATTAAGACCTCAATAGAATGGTTTATTATCAGATTAGACATAGCAGGAAAGTTGATTAACAAATTGGAAGACCAATTGCTATAAAATATTGATGGTGAAGCCCAGAGAGCTAAAAGGATAGAAAAGAGCGTAAAGACATATGGGACATGGTGAGAAGAAAGGAGAAATAGAAAATGAAAGAAAAAGTACTTGAAGGGTTAAAAGTAAACATTTTCCAAGACTAATAAAAGGTGTTGACCACAAGAAGCCTTATGAAACCCAAGAAGCATATATGGACAAACAGAAAATCTTTCACCCAAGCTCAGAATATAAAGTTTCTGAAAAAACAAAGAGGAAATCTAGAAAGCAGTCAAAAATTAAATATATATATGTATATATATATTCTTAAAGGTTATATATGTAAAATAATATATGTTAATTATGTATTATCATATAATATATTTATTATAGCATAATTTGTAATAACATAAAATAGTTACATTAAAACTTACAGGTTACTCCTTGACAGATATGATGAAAGTCAGAAGACAGTGGGAAAATATCTTTAAAGTACTGAAAGAAAAATGCCAACACGTAATTTTATATTCAGTAAAAATATTCTTTAAAACTGAAGGTCAAATAAAGATGTTTCTGGACAAACAAAAATTGAGTGAATTCATTCACTAGGAGACCTACACTAAAAGAAATACCAAAGTTCAGATGAAAAATGATCCCAGGGACTTCTCTGACGGTGCAGTGGCCAAGAATCCGCCTGCCAATCCAGGGGACACGGGTTTGAGCCCTGGTCTGGGAAGATCTCACTTGCCGCGAAGCCACTAAGCCCGTGCGCCACAACTACTTAGCTCGCGTGCCTCAACTACTGCTCCGCAACAAGAGAAGCCACCACAATGAGAAGCCCAGACACCGCAACGAAGAGTAGCCCTCCGCTCTCCACAACTAGAGAAAACCTGCGCAGCAAGGAAGACCCAACGCTGCCGTAAATTAATTAATTAATTAAAGAAAGAAAGAAAAATGATCCCAGAAGGAAACATGAATATAGGAAGGAATGAAGAGCAAAATAAAGGTTAAATAGGTGAATAAATATAAGCAAATATTGAAATGCAAAAAAGTATGTGGGGTTTTATTCTATGTATGAATGAAAATTCATAATAACAATAACAGAAAAGTCAGAAGGAGTAAATGGAGTTAAAGTATTTTAAAGTCCCTGTGTTATCTGTGAAGTCCTGAAAGTACTTACATTAATTTGTAATAAATCAAAGCTGTACATTAGTAAAAGAATGTATAATTAAGCAGTTTATAGAGGAGGAAGACATAGACTACAAATATTGGATTTATTCAAAATAAGTCAAGAAATGAGAAGGAAAAGAAAATAAAGCAGGTGAGGAGAACAGAAAATAAGTGGATATAAACCCAAGAATAAATAGACATAAACCCAAGGGTGTTTTTTTTTTTTTTTTTTTTTTGCGGTACGCGGGCCTCTCACTGTTGTGGCCTCTCCCGTTGCGGAGCACAGCCTCCGGACGCGCAGGCTCAGCGTCCATGGCTCACGGGCCCAGCCGCTCCGCGGCATGTGGGATCCTCCCGGACCGGGGCACGAACCCGCGTCCCCTGCATCTGCAGGCGGACTCCCAACCACTGTGCCACCAGGGAAGCCCAACCCAAGTTTTTTAAATACTCCAATTTAAAAATGAAAATTAATAAAACTTAACTGTATACTGCTTAGGCTTTAAATAAAAGGACATGGATAGCTTTAATGGGAATGATGGGAAAAGCTGTGCCGTGCAAATCAGATGAAATAATAGCCCCGAAGTGTTTAGAGACCATTTGTTCTCCAAGATGAGTCGTTCTTCCTCTTTAGAGAACATGATGCTGAGACCCAGAGTGGCAGCAAGTCATCTAGGATGAGGACTCCCAGGCTTCTGATTCCCAGTTCTGTCATTTTCACACAACACCATAAAATGCAAAGTGTTGTACTTTTCATAATTTCTCATTGATTCCCAAGTCAGAATACCATGTTCCTCTGAGTAGAGCCCATTCACGATGAGCAGTGTTTGGGGAGAACAGAGCCCTAAGACTATATTTCGACAATGGTTTCCTCTGTGGAAGCTGTGAGAGACTTTTGATTTGTGTAGTATGATTTGTAATCTTTGCTGCCCAGCTCCAAGGATGGATGTGTGGGGAGTGAGAGATCCCTTCCCATGCTTCTTTTTTTTTCATTCCCTTTTCACTCTCTTCCCCATCAAAGATTTATGACTGGGGAAAAGATAAAAGAAAAACAAATGCAAACGCTAAGCCGAGAGAGTCTTCTTGACTATATATCAGCTCTCCTAACAAATTGCCTAATCAAGTTCACCTGGCTCAGTCAACCAATCAGACGGGAAATTTTAACGATTGCCCACCAGGACATATTAAAGATAGATGATATTTATTGGTAAACATTATCATGTAGTAAAATTAGCTATGAATTATTGTGCAAAATGAAAATATTCAAACTAATTATAGCAGGTGAGGCATTAGTGTGGTTATCCATTTAAAACAATCACAGCAAAGCTACCTTATCTCTAAAGCCAAAAAGATAGCGGCATAACGTAAGCCCCTTACTTGGTCTCTGCTTTTGACCTGTCTCACTGCTCTCATCTGCGTTCCCTGACAGACCTGACTGGCAGCCTCAGGTTTGCCCCAGTTTCTGGGTTAATTGGAAATAGCGTAGGAGGCAAATATAGCCTGAGGTTTTAGAATAGGTTATATGGTCAACCAGGCTCACTAGCTGTCATGGTAGAGATAGCCCAAGAGGTGTTTAAAGTCTCTGAGTTATAACATCCCCCTGGCCCCCCAACCAAGACTATAGATTTAGGCACTTAGTCTCTTTGGGTTGCTATAACAAAATACCACAGACTGGGTGACTTATAAACAATCGAAATTTCTTTCGCACTCTGTTCTGGAGGCTGTGAAGTCCAAGATCAAGGCACCAGCAGATTCAGTGTCTGATGAGGACCTGCTTCCTGGTTCACAGATGGCCATGTGTGCACTGTGTTCTCACATGGCAGAAGGAACCAGAGAGCTCTCTGAGGTCTCCTCCATAAAAGCACTAATCGCATTCGCCAGGGTTGCACCCTTGTGACCTAATCAACTCCCAAATGCTCTACCTCTAAATATTATCACATTGGGAGTTAAGATTTAACATATGAGTTTTGGGGGAACACAAACCTTCAGTCTATAGCAGGCACCTACCCTTTCCGTAGGCTTCCCCATTAATATAATAGCTAACATTTTTTAAACACTTACTATATGCCCAGTACCTTAAATGCATTTCTTCATTTAATCCTCATAACCATCTGAGGTAAGTACTGATGTTACTACCACTTTGCAGATGAGGATACTAATTTTTAAAAGGATTAAGCAGTGCAGAAGCCAATCTCCTAATAAGTGGCAGAGATGGAATTTGAATTGGGCAATCTGTCTCCAGCACCCCCTTAAGAGATTATCCAGCTATCTATCGCTCTATCCATCTATCATTCTCTCTCTCTCTCTCTCTCTCTCTCTCTCTCTCTCTCTCTCTCATGTATCTAGTGTCTAGCTATAATGAGATTTATTGTAAGAAATTGGTTCATGTGATCATGGAGACTGAGAAGTCCCATCATGTGCCATCTGCAGGCTGGAGACCCAGAAAAGCTGGTAGCATAAAGTCCAATCGAGCTTGAAGGCTTGAGAACCAGGAAGTGTCAGTGGTGTAAGTCCCAGTCCGAAGACACTAGAAGAACAATGTCTCAGCTCAGTCAGGCAGAAAGAGAGCATGAAACCTTCCTTTGCTCTTTTGTTCTATTCAAGCCCTCAGTGGGTTGGATGATGCCCCATCCATGTCGGGAAGAGCAGTTTTCTTCACTCAGTCTACCAGTTCAAATGCTTTTCCCTGAAATGATCTCACAGACATGCACAGAAATAATATTTAACCATATATCTGGGCATCTCCTAACCCAGTCCTATCTGTCAGGTTCTGGAGCTTTTGCTAACCTCAATAGAAACTTTGGTTCTCCCAGTCCCGGTACGCCTTGCTCTTGAGTGTGCTCCTACTATCACAGTACATGGACGCATGTTTAACTGGAGCATATAATCGTTTCGCAGTAAATGCCTAATAAGGTGCTCCCAAGAGGATCAGCCTGTCAGACCCATATTTCAGGCTGCCCTGTGCTGCCAGGTAGAATTATGAACTGTTGCTGTTTTCTCTGGTTTTCAGTTCGTTATCTTTTGCCATTCTAAATCACTTAAATGATTTGCAGATTTCATTTCTTCTTTTCTTTCTTAATGACATATTTCTCCCTTCCTTTTATTATTATTATTTTAAAGTAAAACTCCTTAGACTTAGCAGGAAAGGCCACTTAAAATTAAAACCCCACAAAATAGAATAAATGAGAAGCATATATTTCTTTCAGTGACCATTTTGTCATTCCCTATGCATTAAGCAACTGTGCATTAAGCTTAATAACTTTGGGCTAATGTTCAGAAGGGACAATGGATGCCTTGGAAGTGACACTGTGAATATTGAAGTCCAAAGGGTAAAGAGAACGTGATATCCTTCTCACGGCTGATGAGGAAGCAGCCTCATAAAAGGGAAATGAGGGTGTTAGTCTAGATGATCACCAGGGTCCCTTACAGTTATAAAACTCCTGAGTGGTCAGTGGGGACAGCCCAAATACAAATGGGTTAAAGGGTGAAGGTAATCATTAAGCACCATACTTGGCCCTAATAATTTATCTACCTCTTATTGATCTAAATGAATATATTGCTGTTAATATCCCAGAAATAATTTTCAGAGGGTCCCTTGAAACTCTATTATAGATTTCAGTACCATGGGTTATTTTCTGGCCAGTTACCCATAAAAGTGAGAGATAATATCAGCTGAGACTCTTGGTTGTAAACCTTAGAAACTAACGCTTGCTACTTAGTGAAAGAGAATTTATTGGAGGGAGAGGGAAGTTCTCAGAATCAATGAGGGGCTAGAGGACCTGAGATAGGAAATGGACCAGAATGAAGGGGCTCTTGGGGCTGGAGAGGAAAGTCCACATCTTATCCCTAGGCTACATCAATTGCTCTGATGAGCATAACCTCTCAGAACAGGCATCTGAAGGGCACCTTGGTCACATGACTGTCTCCTAGCTGTACCAGGGGGTCTGAAAGGGAATGATATGACCTTCTAGGCTACTATAGTGGGAGGTAGGTGAGAACTGCCTTCCCATTAAACCAATATTCAAAGAGGAGAGCCATCCAAAAGGAAATTGGGGAAGAGTACGATTGAATGCCAGACAGCTGAAAAAGAGTAACTGTCTGCTACAATAATAGTACATTATAATAGGGTGTACACTCTAAGTATGTCACTCTATGGTATACATATATATAGTGTATTTAAAATAGCATGAACTTCAGGGTCAGACAGACTTAGTTGAAAGCCTGGTCCTGCCACTTTCTAGCTATGTGACCTGGCAGATGCTCTGTTAGCTCTCAGATTCTCAGAGGATCTCAGAGGCTTCTCCCTCTTACGGTTGTTTTGGGAATAAGGGCAAATTCCATGCAAACCGTGGCACACAGTAAGATTTATTATTTTATTTTTCCTAAAGGAAGATATGTTCCTCATTTTGAATCTTAAATGGCTGATAGCCTAGCAAGACTTTTCTAAACACCTTCGACAAAGAGTCTTTGAAATGAGAAAATGACACGAAACGTAGCAATTAGTAGCCTGCAGCTTGAGCCGTATTCCTAAAACAGGAAACCATAGCAGGATCTAGGAAGAAGGACCCTTTTCTCAGCAGTTGTACTAAATGAGGAAGCATCCTTTGCCTCGATAATTGGGTGTCTCTCCCTTAGATTGAGAAATTAGATCACTTTCCCCCCTCCCCCCATACTTTACTTTTCCATTTAGGATGCTGACAGTCCCTGAATTTTGCAAGTACATTTGCTTAGAATTAATACCATCATCATAAAGGACCAGTTTCTTAATTTCTTTTCATGCTAAGTTAGCAAGAAAGATCAAAGTCCTTTCATCTTGTGACTGAACTGCTCAAGCATCTAAAAATGCCTTTAGGACTTCAGAGAGAAGCCACCACAGTGCATGACACTTACATTCTTTTTATAGACACAGGTCTGTGAGGGTTTTTTTTTTTTTTTGCAAGCTAATATAGCTAGCTACTGCCTAGGCTAGCAAATGAAACAAAGAGGTCTGCTTTCATGAGCCACATTTCCTTAACTGAAAGTGCTCAGCCCACTGTGCAAGAATTTTTGTTTTTTTTCCTAGCAGAAAGAGGTTTTTGACCTACATGTATTTTTTTTTTAATTTTAGGGTCTTTTAAAAATTATACAGTATTAAGTTCAGTTAAGCAAGAATGAAACTGACATTTCAAAACTGGATTTTAGGATATAGATTAAAGCTTCTGATGTATACTGGTGAGCTGAGTCGATTTCATCAAATTCTCAAAGATCTGTCATCCTCCAAACCTAGCCATGTAAAACAGCCAAATGCTAATAGAAAATCCCTGGCTTTAGGTTAGTGGTGTCAAGAATGTCAAATAGGGAAAAAATAACTTCACAGATACTTTCCCTACAGGAATAATACAAAGGTTTGGTTGTGAGGGTGTTGTTTATCATGGAGAAAAATGGAAAGCAACCAAAATGTCCAGCTTTAGGGGATTAAATAGATAAAATGGGGTCTATTCTTATAAAAGAAACTCTTATCATAGAAAATAAAATGAGAGAAAATATTTAATGACACAGAAAGATACTTGTAAAATACTAATTGTTATAGGTAAAGTTCAAAACAGTACGTTCAGTATGATCTCCATTCTGTAAATACACGCAGACACGGTCAGGGTGACACACCAAGTGCAGAGCTATTTTTTTTCTAGATGATGACTTTATAGTTGGTTTTTCTTTTCTTCCTTTTGTACATCTGTATTTCCCAAATTTACAGCAAGGGAAATTTTACAACAGTAAGTCATTTTACGTAGAAATAAGATATGATTGATATTACTCTGTTTTCAGACTCACTTTCAATTCTCAAGCCTATATCAAATATTGGAATTTCAGACTCATGGAGCAAACGGGTGAATGTGAAGCTTACAGATCTTGCATGTGTTCTCTCCCTCCACTAAAAATTCTTTAAATCCATCTCTAATATTAATATCTGGCTAGATGGTGTGGACACACTTATAGATTTTTTTTTCTTTTTTGTGTTTAGTTTCAATTATATCCTTAATCAAAGTGCTTAATTAATGCTCAAATATTTAGCATCACCACGGCAATCAGTAGTCACTAACCCAAAACAGAGGTTATTGGAAGATAGATTCCCAATATATTCCCAGTATATATAAAATTAACTGAATTTTCCCAATCTCCAAAGGGCAAGTTAGTACTTACTGTATTTCTGGGGAGAAGTATATGTTCCTGCGCTGGTGATTTGTTCCCAGCAAGAGCACAGAAACCTTGACTCTTCACCCCCAGATGGAGACTATCCTTTGGAATTCTGATGTGCTAGAGTGAAGTGAATGGCTCTGGAGTCAGAATGCCTGGGTTTGAACTTTAGTTCCTCCTCCTACTAACAAGTGATGGGGCTTTGGGCAAGTTACTTAACCTTTTTATGTTTCAGTTTCTTCATCTCTAAGAGGGGAAAATATTGGTGCTTTCTCTATGGGGTTGTTGTAGAGATTGACTGAATTAATACGCATAGAGCTTAAAACAGTAGCACACAGGGAGTGCTTTATAAAATCGAAGGCATGCAGGCCACTCTCTGTCTGCTCTCCCTATCCCCCTCATAAAGCCATCCTCACACTTCACGGCTTGCTCCGGGCCCCAGGAGCTGACCTCCAGAGACTGCCTCAAACTCTCTTTGCTCTGGCTTTCAGCTGGTCATCAGGGGACAGAGGATC
Organism: Lagenorhynchus albirostris; assembly: GCF_949774975.1. Taxonomy (NCBI): domain Eukaryota; kingdom Metazoa; phylum Chordata; class Mammalia; order Artiodactyla; family Delphinidae; genus Lagenorhynchus; species Lagenorhynchus albirostris. The sequence goes on from NC_083103.1 coordinate 27,236,829, forward strand.
CAGGATTTTCTTCTCCCTGGCCCCACCCCTGGCTCGAAGGTCCTGGCAGTGGCCGCGTTCTTCCATGGCTTCAGCTCCTGACGGCGGCCCCTCCTCCGGGGCACCCATTTTTATTAGATTTCTCTGCACCGTTCCCTTCCCTCACTGCCTCAGACCTCCGGGTAGTAACAGCTTCCCACTGGTGCTAATTCCTGGATGCCTCACCATGCTTTGTTGGGTTCCCTAAGCCTGCCCACACATCTGTAAATAGTCTCTTCCTTAAACACTATTATTTATTTTAACATCTTTATTGGAGTATAATTGCTTTACCATGGTGTGTTAGTTGCTGCTGTATGACAAAGTGAATCAGCTATACATATACATATATCCCCATATCTCCTCCCTCTCGCATCTCCCTCCCACCCTCCCTATCCCACCCCTCTAGGTGGTCACAAAGCACCGAGCTGATCTCCCTGTGCTATGCACCTGCTTCCCGCTGGCTATCTGTTTTACATTCTTCAACACTATTTAGTTCATCCCTTTTGAGTGAGCCAAGTGCTTCTTGCTTGCTGGGCCCCTGACTGACACAACTGACCAATATTAATATATGTATCCTCTTGCTCGTAATAGTATTGCAGTCAGAAGAGGTTGTCAAGCACAAAGGTAATCATTCTACTGGGCATGCAAGGCACCAGACAACTTTCAGACTCTTCTGAATTATAAATGCCTCAGGTTTGCTAAACCATCTGAGAATCACGCAGGTGAGACCTGAAGGACGGAATTTTTAGTTGTCATTTTATTTGTGCAACAGGACGTCTGCTGCTTAGAAATCACACCAAGCTTCAGATTCTTTTAAGATTCTTATCTACTTATACATTTTCTTTGTCCAAAGAGTACAAGATAAAGGCCTGGTTGTGATTTTTATTAGATTAATACCAGGCTCTATCTTTGAGTCAATTAACTATTCATTCACTCATGTATTCATCACGTATAAACTGCAGGCCTGCCAGAGCTGGAGGAAAGCATTGTAAACAGAAAACAGAGGCAGTCTCAGTCCTCATGGAATTTCTAATTTGGGGAAGGAAATTTTAATTCTGTAATTGTGCGCGCGCACACACACACACACACACACAAATGTAAAATTATATCCCCAACAAGTGCTATGAAGTGAGGTACATGATGCCAGGAGAATCTTTGAAAGAGAGAGCTTGACCTAGTCAGGAGATCAGGGAAGGCCTCCCTAAGACAGTGATGCGAGCTGAGACCTGAAGAATAAGGAAGAGTTGATAAGAGAATTTCAGAAAGAGGAAATAGCAAGTACCAAGGCCCTGTGGTAGGTGCGGGGAGGGGGACTCACAATAACACCTGGTCAGGAGAGAAGGCAGTGTGGCCAGAGCACAGAGAAGGAGAGGAAAAGGGGTATATGATGAAGCTGGGAGGAAGCTGAAGGTTGGACAAGATGGGGCCTTAGAGACCATGTTCAGTAGTTTGTTTCATCCCTAAGGCATGAGGAGACCATTAGAGGATTTCTAGCAGGGAATGATCTGATTGGCCTTGAGTTTTTCAAAGATCATTTTGTGCTTCTAAACTCCAGGATTCTAGACACACACACCCGCCCCCCACCAAAAAGAAAAAGTTGAAATAAGAATCGAGAATATTCACTTCTTTCTTGGCAGGTGATTAGATTGGAACTGAATTAATTTATCCTAATCAAAAGGATTCTTCTCAAGGCCTCATCAGTGACAGGTAATTTCAATATGTGATCGTTCTATGTGTCTGTTTCTAATCAATCCCTGGTATACTACATTTCAGCAAGTCAACACTGCTACATATTTTTGTAACTTTCTGGCAATTTTCATGTCACAGTTGTCACTGGGCGCCCTGCTGAACCCAAGTACACCTAACTAATTAATCAATCAATCAAGGAGAGAAAGTCATGCCTGATGCTGCAATGAGAATCTGTGCTTGCTAGTTTGGGGTGGAACAAAAAAGGAGTTCTCCTTAATGGGAGGCAGAGTTTGCAGATTTAAAGATAATTCCTAAGACTGACAGTCTTTGCCATTTGGAGTGTGTGCACCGCTGTTGCCTGGTGTTTATTCCACATTGTTGAGGAAAGCAAATCTACGGCTGGAACCCCCCCTGCTTCCACCCATCATCGTTTCAGAGGGAGGTGGGAGGAACGGCAGGGAGAGGGAAGAGTTCCTAGGTCTGGGGTCAGAAGAGCTGTGTGTAACCTTGGGCAAGCCATTTAACCACATAGGGCCTTGCTTCTCCATCTATGAAAATTAGGTCTGTTGAAAGTAAAGAGAGAGATGCCATTGAGGGAAGCCCATCAGTAACTCAGGCACAGACTCAGGCTGTGTCCAGGCTTGCATCCACCTGGAGCTCAGGGTCCAGAAAGTTGATTCCATTCACCCGCAGCTGGCTGTATATTTATTAAAGCTGGCTGCTTTATCATCTTAGTAAGAAGGAGGAATGGCAAAGAAGGCTTATCTGGCATGCACTATTAATCAGGTCAGGCCTGATTCTCCTGCTCTCAAAGACAAATCCTAAACCTCAGCTGTGCTATCCAATACTGGTAAGTCTTGTTCATGTAAAATCCTGTGCACGTGAGGCAGCCATGCCCCCTCTTTAAGTTATGCATCCTGGAACACGTGACCTCCGAGTCTGCCACGGTGAAAGAAGAGTGTGTGACACATCACATTAGCTCCTGATGGCTTCAGGCAGTTACAATTAAGTGAAGTGGCACACATCGCTTCTACTCATCGTCCATTGGGTAGAACTAGTCATTCGGCTCCAGTCTTTTCAAGGGAAGCTGAGAAGGGTAGAACACATGGAATATAAGTGAGCGTTGTTACATGCCAACTGTGGTCAATTGGTAGGGAAATACCTGGGTACCTGTTGGGAAGGGTTCTGAGATCTGGTCTAAATTCATCAGGACAAAATGGCATGCATACGCATAAGATGTGTTGGTATACTGTGTGGCAACACATTTCTCCTTTGGTCAGAATACCCTTTTCCTCTTGTCAATGTCTCTGAGAAATGAAATTAATCAGGAAAAAGTTGTTTGATTGGTATAGATTTATGTGAAAGAAATTAGAGAGTCTTCAGAATATTTCAACCAGGCTATGAAAAAAACTACTAAATGAGTCAGTACTTGAGAGTTGGATGGTATCCTTAACTTGGCCTCAACAGACACTTACAAGTAGACCATGGGATTTCTGGGAGAATCTAATAGCTGTTTAGTTTGTTCATGCTTGTAAAAATGTTAAAGTTTCTGGCTACTATCATCCCACATGGAGCTAAGAGTGTCCGTACGCAAAGCAAATAATGGAGAGGAGAGGAAACAGCTTCTTCCCTCATCAGCATCCCAGTCCCTTGGCTACTGCGCACCTCCCGGCCCCACCTATTTAGTTTCTTGGACTGGATCCATTGCACGTCCAGATCTGTGGCACCCATTCCATTTCCTGTGAACAGCTTGCTTGCCAATCTCAGATCCTCCAAGACAGTGTGTCCCTTTGTTTCTTCCATCTGATGTCACCCTGGAGAGAGAAGACACTCTCTAGCTCTGACACTGGGATATATCCATGGGCATCAGTTTTCTCCATTGTAAGATGCACACGTTGCGTCAGCACATCATTTCCTAGATTTTCAGTACCCATTTCACTGGTGGCAATTATCTTAATTTACATAACAGGGCACACAGCATATGATTTTACAAAAACAAAACAAACACAAAAAGGGGAGATTAGAGGGAAAGTTCTGGGTTAACAAGAATTCCTACCATTTATATTTGTTTAAAATATGTGGTAAAGCCGTGTACTAAGCACTTTCCAAATCTGAGCATACCTATCCTATGAAGTAATGATGGATGCAAAAAGACTTGAGGAAGCAGAAGTGAGGTGATGACACCAGGATTTGAACCCAGGTGGGTCTGATGTCAAAGCCCCTACTATCTCTTAACCACTCAGCAATATCCCCCCAAGTGCTGAAAGAAGATGGCAGAAGAAATCACAGCAAAAGCAAGTAAAGATTAAAATGGGTGAGGGGACAGTGGCACCCAGAGGTGGGTAAAGACTGAAAAAGATTAAAAGAAGAACATTCGCTGTGGCCAAGTGGGCGGAATAGATTGAAAAACCCTCTCAGCTGGGAGGTGTTTGAATGACAGATTTCTCCTCAAATCTGAAGGGCAACGGGATGATGGATTTGAGAATCCCTGAAGATGTGCACCGTGAGACGGAAAATGATCAGAGGGGGTTAGAGCTTTGGAGAACAGAGCAGAAGCCCTTGTAGCTGGAGTGAGCGGCACGGGGAGGGGGGCAGGCACTGCAGCCGGTAGTCACAGAAAAGATTGCATGACAAGCAAAGCACTGAACAGAGACAGAGAGGAGAAAAGAAGACCCAGCCGAGGAGCTTTCTAATCTCTTCCCTTAGAATGTTCATGAGCACATTTCTGACCTAAAAATTTCAGTCCTTGTCTCCACATATTCCTCCTGCAAACAGCTCCTGGAGGTTGAAGAACCAGACCCCGGCACCCAGCACTGTTTCAGCGAAGTCCCATTCTGAATGATGAGGTTTCTACATCCTTTCAGAAGAATTAGCCATGCTTTTAATTGCTTCAGACAACTTCAGACAATGATAGAAAAATACAGGCAGCTTATCAGAAAGGAAAGCTCCTTCTAGAGATCTCAAGGAATTTTATTTTTTTCCTCCCTGCAAGTTCCTTATCTCAAGAGGAAGGAAAAAGCTGAAGGAAGTGAGTTGAAAATGAACAGGAAAAGCGGTTCTTCTATAACATGGTGGTTGTGACAGTGTTTCCAGCCAATGAAAAATGTTATATAATAGCCAGGCTTCTGAGATGCTAAGCCCAAGTGGTTGCAAATTAATTGAAAAATATCCTGGATGACCTGAGTTCCAGTGAGTGCATTAGGTCTCTTTGGAACAAAGGCGAAGAGAGAGCTTTTGTTTGGTTGCTGGTGCAGGTGACCTTGTGGAAAGCACACTATAAATTGCTGTAATTGTGGGATGATAAGCCAGGTTGATAGATTTCTGTCACTCTCCTTCTGTAAAAAATGGGCTCACCTTCCCGAAGTCTGCAGAGGCATATACATCAAAAAGCACATCACTGCTCCCATGTCAAGACACGTTTCTCTGCACATTTACAAACATCCACAAGATGTTTGAAATGAGGTGTCCACATTTCTCCCATCCACAAGAACTCACCTTTCTTTCAATATCATTTTTGTATCTTTTTTTTTTGGAAATTTTATTTCGTTTCTCTCATTTCTCTTTTCTTTCTAGACATGTATGTGGCTTTGGACATGATGTCTGGGTATGATTAGGAAATAGTCGTGGTGGGAAAATAACCCCAACATGGTGCTTATTTCATCTTCTTTATTTTTCAGACCAGATGGGAACCAAACAAGAAGAGGGAAGGGGGCTGCTGACAGATAACTTGATAGGAATGAGCCTGGAAGACTGAACGAGTCCTGCCCGTGAAATCTGCTGCTCCAACATCAAGCAGCAAGTCAGGGTGGAGGCAGCCCTAGACCCTGCTGTCAGTAGAAAGAATATGTCAACAGAAGCTATAGCACATATTCTGTATTCTCTACAGAACACTTTTTTCTTTTTCTGCTCAGTAAATAGCATGCTGCAAGGGTAGCAATCCTTCTGCTACTTCCTCCAGCTAATGAGAAGGAAACTCAACAACACGGAAGCTCTTCTGCCTGAAAGCCAAGGGTTCTGATTTGTGGGAAGGCGCTGACATAGAATTCCTAGGAAATGAGCGTGCAGCTCAGTGTAGGAGTGAACTGGGTGGAGTCGGGCAAACAGGCAACCACCCTTGGGGTAAATCCCCACTTAGCTGTGTAGCCTGAAGTCTGTTATTTGACTTTAAGGCTCAGTTTCCCTGGGTGCCACATGGAAACACCTAACTGGCACGGTTAAAATGAGGATTAAAGACTAGATAGCAATAGAAAAGGCCCTGTGCATCGTAAGCTCCAAGCAATGGTAGTTTCCATTCACAAAGGAGTATACAGATGTGTTTCTAGCAGGACTTACCACATTACCTGAGAAAGCAGTGTGGAAGAGTAGGAAAAGCATTGACTCAAACAACAAACAGAAACAGAGAGAAAGACAGAGAGATACTCTGGAGTCAAACGGCTCCACAGAGGCTCCACACTAGCCATGTGGCTTCCAGAAAGTGGCTTAATCTTCCTGGGTCTCCTTTTCCTCATCTATAGACGGGGCATAATATCATCTTCATGGGAACATTGTGAAGAATCAATGGTGTTTATAAAAATAAATAAATACATACGTATTATACAATGCTTGGCACATTGTAAGCACTCAATATATATTTTCTCCTTTCCTCCTTTCCCACCTGAAGCACCATAACAATAAAGAAGCCTATAAAAAGTGTAGTATTCCTGTCTCCTGACATGAACATCATAAATTACATCTATAATGCTTTCTACAGCTTTAAGCTACAATGTACTTCGTGCATTGTCTTAGTCAGGATTCTCCAGAGAAACAGAACAAATGGGCTGTATGTAGAGAGAGAAAGCAATTTATTTTAAGTAATTGACTAATGCAATTATGGAGGCCAGCAAGTTCAAAATCTGTAGGGTGGGCCAGAAGCCTGAGGACATAGGAAGAAAGAGTCACTGTAGCTGTTGAAGTCCATAGGCTATCAGACTGGAGCCCCAGGAAGAGCTGATGTTGCAGTTCAAGTCTGAAGGCAGTCTTCTACAGAATTCCCTTTTGCTCAGGGGAGGTCAGTCTTTTGTTCTATTCAGGCCTTCAACTGATTGGATGAGGCCCACCTGCATTGTAAAGGGCAATCTGCTTTACTCAAAGTCCACTGATTTAAATGTAAATTTCATCTCCCTCAACCCCTCCACACACACACATACAAAACAAAAACCTTAACAGAAACATCCAGATTAATGTTTGACCAAATATCTCATTTTGGTCCTATGACCCAGCCAAGTTAACACTTAAAATGAACCACAACATGTGTCTTAAGTCATTTCCAAGGGACTCCTGTTTGAAAACAAATAGAGGGAACTGGCTTGTTAAACCATATTTGAGAAATTAGAAATGGAGATTCTTGGTGGGGAAATTCACTTCTTAAATTAGCACTGGATCCTTGGAAGTGGGGCCGGGGAAAGGATGCATGGTAGTGACACGAATTCAAGCTTTCACCATTTGTTCCTCCTCATGAGAGTTTCTGCCCCTTTTGGATCAAAGATGAATGTCTCTATCACTAAAGCAGAGTGCCCATCACTGGTTCCTCTAAGATAGTTCACATTTGTTACTGCCCTTCCAACACGATTCCCAAAACAAATAGTAAGTGGGCTCTAATGTTATCTGATTCTAGCTTGAAGGTAAGGGGGAATTCTAATCTTCCTGTGGCATGACATATTCTTCTAAATATGAAAAGCGAAACATGTGACATTTTCTGGTATATTTCCCATGCTGTATACTGCTTTTCACATGTACCGATTGCTCTGAGACTGGCTATAAAATAGCTATGTAAGTTGTTTCTAAAGACTGTATACTGAAACACCTTTCTAAATGCTCTGCTTAATTTTTTTCCCACATTGTAATTCATTGTTGGCCTTTTCTACAGTGAATTGTTGGAATTAACCAATAAATCAGCAAGAAAAGACATGCCAATTTCCTTCCCAGTTGATAAATTACAGGGTGGGCATGGCATAATATATTTTATTTTGTGTTTGTATATATGTGTGTGTGTGCTTGTGCATGTGTGTTACTTTCCCCACCTAAATTTACTTTTTAAGAAATATTGAAATCTTGGTGCTTCTAAATTACTTGCCAGTTTTAATAGGTAACATAAATATAGTATTATATTCTAACATGTGTTATAAAAGTCTACTTTATCAACTGACAATTGAAAATATTATCCCAGATTTGCTCATGTGCATTTACCATAGAAGGCTTTGCTTTTCGTTCCTATATTCAATTTGTGTTTGTTCATCAGGATTTCTCTACCTCCCAGTTTTCAGTTTTCTCAGTAATTAATATGTTAACTGTATATTTAAAGAGCAATGTTTCCCATTAATCTATACATCGGTAACTCCCATAAATAATGCTGTAATAGTCTTTCTTTCTTTAACAAAATATTAATGTGGTAAAAATAGAAGTCCCTTTAAGGTGGGGAATATTTAATTATCCACTCTTATGAAATATAAGAAATGGGCCCTCTCTCCAGTAAGCTTACCATTAAGGCACTCTGACAAATATAAAATGACTATGCTGGTCAGTAGTAACTACACAGGTGGCTTAGTGTCTTGTTGGGAAGCCACCATACCATCCATGTGTACAACATGCTTCCTTCAATTCATCTCAGCAGTGTGGGCAGGAAGGCTGTCCAAGATCCCCCAGGGCAATCTACCTAAATGTTACTGAACCAAACTTGGGTCCACTTGCCCACGTGCAGTAAAGCCAATCTACTGACACTGGGTTGTGGTGAAGGAAAGTGCAGCATTTATTGCAGGGCACCAAGCAGGGAGTCCAGGTAGCTAGTGTTTAAAAGACCCAAACTCCCTGAAGGCTTTCAGGAAAAGGTTTTTAAAGACAGGGTGAGGGAGCGAGATTGTGGCATATGTGATCAGCTCATGGACATTCTTCTGATTGGTTGGTGGTGAGGTAATTGGGAGTCAACATCATCAACCTTCTGGTTCCAACCAGTCTGGGGTCTATGTGCTTGTGGGCAGCATACAGTTAACTTCTTCCACCTGGTGGGGGTTTCAGTATCTGCAAAATAGCTCAAAGGACATGGCTCAGAATATTATCTATAGCCCTTGAGGAGGAACTAAAGGCCCTTGACTTTGTTTAATGACTAAACTATTACTCTTTTGTCTTGCTTGACTGTTTTCCTTTGTTTCTGCATTTTCTTACTTCTATGATTAAACTTATTCTTTGACTAAACTTTTTCTACAGACAAAAGGCAGGCAGAGGACTTGGGGTGGAAGGGTCCTGTCCTGGGAAGGCCCCATAGGGTCCTGCTTGGTTACATTAAGGTACTACCTTCTACATGGTCTGGCCTGTCTCTAAAAGGCATAACTTCTCCTTGCTTAACTTCTTTAGTGTGTATATGTCCAGTTCTTCATTGATCCAATAAGGCCACAGATATTTCAAAAGGGTTTTGTGAGGATTGATTGCAAAGTGACTTACACAATGGTTAGCCCAGAATAGGCCTTCAGTAGATGTGTCTTCACTGATTTGCAAAGAAAGAAATGATAAAGGCCTTAGAGAGAACCTTGCAAGACACTTAAAACTAGAAGAGGAGAAAAAGAAAAACTAGTCAACAGAAATGAAGAGCATCAGGAAAAGGCAGGTAGTGGCCAGGACAAATAAGGCCATGGAACTCAAAGGAAGTTAAGGTTCATGAAAGTTTTATGATGCAGTCTCTGAGAGCAAATAGCATCTAGGACAAGATAATCTAAAATGTTCTTTTCTAACAGTGTTTTTAAAATATTGTGCCCTGTGCTCTGTGTCTGTTTGGGAACAACATGTTAATACCACAGCCAGGTCTTTTCAATAATTCAGTCTCCTGACAAGGAGTAAATTATATAAGATGAGGGAGACCTGGCTTAAGAGAAAAAGCACGTGGAAAAAAAATCTAGGAGTTTAATTGAATGAAAACTCCACATGAAGCACCAGAGTAATATAGCTGCCAAAAGAAACAAACAAAAGGAATCGCAGAAAAATACAGCATGGATCAACAGAGAGAAGGTACCATTAAGAGGGGTGGTTAACGTGATGAACTAACAGGTTAAATCTGGATTGTTCTGGCCAGCTACGGGTTAATCTCTTTAGGATAGACTTGACCAACTAGAGTGTGTCCAGATAAAAGCAACCAAAATAATGAGAGTGTCAGAAAAGTATATTAATTGAGGAGAAGTTCAAGAAACAGAGGCTGTTTCTTTAACCTGGGTATTAACAAAAGTCCAAGCAGGGAAGAGAATCCAGATGGCTCAGATGGCCCAAGGACTTTAATGAAGTGACTGAATACAGAGGTGTGGACGGAGTTAGGGGATTCATGCAGGAGGGGCAGTTGGACAGGAGTTGTAGTCACAAAGCATGTAAACACAACCAAAAATGTAGGTCAGGAAGGTACAGGAAAGAAATCGTTAACCTCTCTTTCCTTCTGACCTCCAGGTTCCTCTTGGTCCTTCCCATTGACCAACCCAAATGGGAATCAACTGGTAAGAAAGCCCTGCATTGCATTCTGTAGGGTTCAGCTTCCCAGGACCCAAACTAGGGTATGTAAGGCAGAGAAAGGATCTTGGACAGGTGGGAAAAGGGAAAACCAATAGAGAAAACTCAGCACACCCTGGAAAATAACAAACCTTAAATATGTGTAGGGCTGACCTATGAAACAACAACTATACAATGATCATATTGGCACACTATACTGAAGAACATTCCAATAATCCAACTTATGTGACAATGAAAGTCTTGCCACATATATCAGTGTGCTTCCTGTTCCTATGAAATTCGATCAGTAGTTGGATGATTATCTGTTGGGGGGTTGGTGTTGTAGATGGAACTTCTGCTTATGGTTGTTTGGTTCCAAAGACACTTTTATTCATGATCTTTTCCCCAAGATCATACCAGTGTTTCACTAAATATTACAATCTGTTACCCTTTTTTTTTCCCACTTGACTATTTTCTGGGGTTTTTTTTGATGGCTGAATAAGTGGGAATTGATATCTCATACTGAATCATTGATAAATAATATGATCCCAGTAAATTCTCAGTCACCCAAAGCTGAATTATTCTTCTTCTGGATTATCCATGATGTTTGGTTGCCTTCCTCCATTGCTTAGTGTATGCAAGAGGCCATTTTTAAAATCCATTATCACTCCCCCAAGGAAGTTGCAGCAATTGTGCCCATTGTTTCATGTTGGTCATATAAACAAACCTGACTTCTCATTTCTCTAGAAAATACTTTCAGCCAGTACAGTATTAGAAGAAAACAGCCAAAGTGTCCATGAGGTTTTATAGCAGAGCTACAAGAATTGGGAAGGAGAGAGTCATTGGCTCCTGTCTTGGACCTGACACGAATTAGCTTGCTTAACTTGTTCAAGTCATTTTAGTTCTCTAAATGGAGTGGAATTTGATGATCCAGGAGGAAAAATGTTAAAGTCTAGGGTTCCAATTCTATTGTAAAATGTCAGACTGTGGGGAATTGTCTTTCCAATTCCCTAACCTCATCACATTTGAGCCCCCTCTCAATTCAGGGTTTGCTAAAACAAGAAAATATCCCTCAGTTTACTGTCCTTGTATTATTCATGCTAATTAATCAACCCCTCAGTTCACAGGGTAGATGACAGAAATTTCCTTTTTACTTCCATAAAGTCTATCTATTATTGAAAATTATCACTGAGAATTTATTTTTAATTTGCAACGATTTGCCTTCTGAGCAAAGAAATATATCTAGGCAACACATTGCTCACAGTATGGTACCCAAAGTGAAGTGACTCTTTTCTCCCTACTTTCAACCCCAAGAAGGGTCTGAATAACCTGTAATATAAAACTTTAGTTTTTGAATCTGTACCATGACTACCTCCTCTGTCCTAAAAACTACCAAAAAGATGTTTGGATTTCCACGAAGCATAACAACTTCTTTTGTTGAAACGAAGGCACTCATTCCACAAGCCATGTCTGTCTGTGACACGCAGTGGTATAATGAGGACAAAGCAATAAGAAGAGGCTCAAATGAGCTGTGAAGGGGAATATTTCAGCAGAGATTAGGAAACATCAAACTGTGGTCACTTTGTTTTGAGATCAGAGTTAATTCAAGAAGTTTGAGCTAAGGAGCATGTCTTCTTTGCATACTTTGCCCCAAATCCTGGGGGCTCTACCCAGGATGGCAGTCTGCCTGGGATGCTAATTTATTCCTCTTTTCTATCCAGCTCCCTTAAACTGTACTATGTACATTTAGAGTTCTCGATGGCTATCAGTGAGTTAATCTAATAAATCACACCTGTGAGGCTTAATTAATGTTTCTAAAATTCCTCAGGATCTCAGGATGAAAGAACTAAATACTCAAATTGGAAAGTGTAACTATTATTATTGTGAATTTTTTTTCCATTGAACCCAGTCCTCAGTTATAAGGTATTGATGGCCGTGAGACTCTTGAGATTCATTAATTTCAGTTCATTCTTAGGAGGACTTTTCGAGACTTTGTAAATGATCCCGGGAACACCTCATTTCAATGTCTGAACAGTACATTATCTTTACTAATTAAAAAATTATCACAGTGATGGATTCTGCTTAATTTAAATTGACTTCTTTGTGGGGTAAAAAGGCAATTAAAGTTAAGAATATTTGAAAGGATTCCTAAGTGGGGGACATTATTTCAGTGGGAAAATAAAAATGGCACCTGAAACACACAACATGATTCTTGTTTTCTCTGATTAGAGAAAACACAGTCCCTCTGAACATTCTCTCTGAAGCCTTTGAGGCCAAAATTGGTGAACTTGAACCATCTGGAAAAGCTGTTTTACCAGCCATATGAAAATAACCAAAATAAATACTTCTCAAAGGGGGAAATCAACAGATAATGTCTAAAATTGATAAATTAAGCAAAAATAAGGGATATTATTTACAGAGATAAAAATGTCTCTGAAGTAAGATATAACATGACCAATGAGTAGTCCCAGTTTGTTTGGAACTGTCCTTGTTTATTTTTACCGAAAATACCAAGTCCTTCGAAATCCCTCAGTTCTGGGAAAACAGGGCCAACTGGTCACCTTAGAAATAGATGCCAAGTTTAAAAGTGGCTCCTGAAAGGAGTGAACCAAGAGGTGGAGAAAAAGACAACAGCTTTTATTTTTATATATAAACCTTTGGTAATCTTTGAGTTTTAAATCACCTACATTTATGGCTTTGATTTAAAATTTAAAACAAATACAGTTCTATGTTAGTAAAGAAGAAAAAGGTAACTGTGCATGTCAGAGAAATAAGCAGTGGAGAGGAGCTTCAAGATGGCGGGAAAGTAAGTTGCGAGATCACCTTCCTCCCTACAAATACATCAGAGCTGCATCTACATGTGGAGCAACTCCTATAGAACACCTACTGAACACTGGCAGAAGACCTCAGACCTCCCCAAAGGCAAGAAACTCCCCACTTACCTGTGTAGGGCAAAAGAAAAAACAGAGACGAAAGAATAGGGATGGGACCTGCACCAGTGGGAGAGAGCTGTGAAGGAGGAAAGGTTTCCACACACTAGGAAGCCCCTTCGTGGGTGGAGACTGCGGGTGGCAGAGTGGGGGAGCTTCGGAGCCACGGAAGAGAATGCAGTAACAGGGGTGTGGAGGGCAAAGTGGAGAGATTCCCGCACAGAGGATCGGTGCCAACCAGCACTCACCAGCCCGAGAGGCTTGTCTGCTCACCCGGCAGGGCTGGCAGGGGCTGGGAGCTGAGGCTTGGGCTTCAGTCGGATGCAGGGAGAGGACTGGGGTTGGCGGCGTGAACACAGCCTGAAGGGGGCTAGTGCACCACGGCTAGCTGGGAGGGAGTCTGGGAAAAAGTCTGGAGCTGCCGAAGAGGCAAGAGACCATTGTTTCGGGGTGCACAAGGAGAGGGGATTCAGAGCGCCGCTTAAAGGAGCTCCAGAGGCGGGTGCCAGCCGCGGCTAACAGCGCGGACCCCAGAGACGGGCATGGGACGCTAAGGCTGCTGCTGCCGCCACCAAGAAGCCTGTGCACGAGCACAGGTCACTATACACACCTCCCCTCCCAGGAGCCTGTGCAGCCTGCCACTGCCAGGGTCACGTGATCCAGGGACAACTTCCCCAGGAGAGCACGTGGTGTACCTCAGGCTGGTGCAACGTCACTCCAGCCTCTGCCGCCGCAGGCTCGCCCCGCATCCGTACCCCTCCTTCCCCCCGGCCTGAGTGAACCAGAGCCCCCGAATCAGCTGCTCCTTTAACCCCGTCCTGTCTGAGCGAAGAACAGACGCACTCAGGCGACTGACATGCGGAGGCGGGGCCAAATCCAAAGCTGAACCCTGGGAGCTGTGCGAACAAAGAAGAGAAAGGGAAATCTCTCCCAGCAGCCTCAGGAGCAGCGGATTAAAGCTCCACAATCAACTTGATGTACCCTGCACCTGTGGAATACCTGAATAGACAACGAATCATCTCAAATTGAGGAAGTGGACTTTGGGAGCAACGAAATATATATATTTTTCCCTGTTTCTCTTTTTGTGAGTGTGTATGTGTATGCTTCTGTGTGATTTTGTCTGTATAACTTTGCTTTTACCATTTGTCCTAGGGTTCTGTCTGTCCTTTTTTTAATTACTTAAAAAACTTTTTTTCTTAATAATTATTTTTTATTTTATTTTAATAACTTTATTTTATTTTATTTTATTTTATTTTATCTTCTTCTTTCTTTCTTTTTTTTCTCCCTTTTATTCTGAGCCGTGTGGAGGACAGGCTCTTGATGCTCCAGCCAGGCATCAGGGCTGTGCCAATGAGGTGGGAGAGCCAAGTTCAGGACACTGGTCCCCAAGAGACCTCCCAGCTCCACATAATATCAAATGGTGAAAATCTCCCAGAGATCTCCATCTCAATGCCAAGACCCAGCTCCACTCAATGACCAGCAAGCTACAGTGCAGGACACCCTATGCCAAACAATTAGCAAGACAGGAACACAACCCCATCCAGTAGCACAGAGGCTGCCTAAAATCATAATAAGGTCACAGACACCCCAAAACATACCACCAGACGTGGATCTGCCCACCAGAAAGGCAAGATGCAGCCTTATCCACCAGAACACAGGCACTAGTCTCCTCCACCAGGAAGCCTACACAACCCACTGAAACAACCTTAGCCACTGGGGACAGAAAACAAAAACAATGGAAACTATGAACCTGACGCCTGCGAAAAGGAGACCCTAAACACAGTAAGTTAAGCAAAATGAGAAGACAGAGAAACACACAGCAGATGAAGGAGAAAGGCAAAAACCCAACAGACCTAACATGAAGAGGAAATAGGCAGTCTACCTGAAAAAGGATTCAGAATAATGATAGTAAAGATGATCCAAAATCTTGGAAATAGAGTGGAAAAAATATAAAAAACGTTTAACAAGGACCTAGAAGAACTAAAGAGCAAACAAACAGTGATGAACAACACAATAAATGAAATTAAAAATTCTCTGGAAGGGATCAATAGCAGAATAACTGAGGCAGAAGAATGGATAAGTGACCTGGAAGATAAAATAGTGGAAATAACTACTGCAAAGCAGAGTAAAGAAAAAAGAATGAAAAGAATTGAGGACAGTCTCAGAGACCTCTGGGACAACATTAAACGCATCAACATTCGAATTATAGGGGTTCCAGAAGAAGAAGAGAAAAAGAAAGGGACTGAGAAAATATTTGAAGTGATTATAGTTGATAACTTCCCTAACATGGGAAAGGAAATAGTTAATCAAGTCCAGGAAGCACAGACAGTCCCATAGAGGACAAATCCAAGGAGAAACACAACAAGACACATATTAATCAAACTATTAAAAATTAAATACAAAAAACAAATATTAAAAGCAGCAAGGGAAAAGCAACAAATAACACACAAGGGAATCCCCATAAGTTTAACAGCTGATCTTTCAGGAGAAACTCTGCAAGCCTGAAGGGAGTGACAGGACATATTTAGAGTGATGAAGGAGAAAAACCTACAACTAAGATTACTCTACCCAGCAAGGATCTCATTCAGATTTGACGGAGAAATTAAAAGCTTTACAGACAAGCAAAAGCTAAGAGAATTCAGCACAACTGAACCAGCTTTAAAACAAATGCTAAAGGAACTTCTCTAGGCAAGAAACACAAGAGGAGGAAAAGACCTACAATAGTAAACCCAAAACTATTAAGAAAATGGTAATACAATTATCAACATACATATTGATAATTACCTTAAATGTAAATGTATTAAATGCTCTAACCAAAAAACATAGACTAGCTGAATGGATACAGAAACAAGACCTGTATATATGCTGTCTACAAGAGACCCACTTTAAACCTAGGGACACATACAGACTGAAAGTGAGGGGATGGAAAAAGATATTCCACGCAAATGGAAATCAAAAGAAAGCTGGAGTAGCAATGCTCATATCAGACAAAATAGACTTTAAAACAAAGACTATTACAAGAGACAAAGAAGGACACTACACAATGATCAAGGGATCAATCTAAGAAGAAGATATAACAATTGTAAATATTTATGCACCCAACATAGGAGCACCTCAGTACATAAGGCAAATACTAAAAGCTAAAAAAGGGGAAATCAACAGTAACACAATCATAGTAGGGGACTTTAACACCCCACTTTCACTAATGGACACATCAAGAAAATGAAAATAAATAAGGAAGCACAAGCTTTAAATGATACATTAAACAGGATGGAAATAGGACATTCCATCCAAAAACAACAGAATACACATTCTTCTCAAGTGCTTATGGAACATTCTCCAGGATAGATCATATCTTGGTTCACAAAATAAGCTTTGGTAAATTTAAGAAAATTGAAACCATGTCAAGTATCTTTTCTGACCACAACTCTATGAGACTAAATATCAATTACAGGAAAAAATCTGTATGAAATACAAGCATATGCAGGCTAAACAACACACTAGTTAATAACCAAGAGATCACTGAAGAAATCAAAGAGGAAATCAAAAAATACCTAGAAACAAATGACAATGAAAACACAATGACCCAAAACCTATGGGATGCAGCAAAAGCAGTTCTAAGAGGGAAGTTTATAGCAATAAAATCCTACCTTAAGAAACAAGAAACATGTCAAATAAACAACCTAACCTTACACCTAAAGCAATTAGAGAAAGAAGAACAAGAAACACCAAGTTAGAAGAAGGGAAGAAATCATAAAGATCAGATCAGAAATAAATGCAAAAGAAATGAAGGAAACAATAGCAAAGATCAGTAAAACTAAAAGCTGGTTCTTTGAGAAGATAAACAAAATTGATAAACCAATAGCCAGACTTATCAGGAAAAAAAGGGAGAAGACTCAAATCAATAGAATTAGAAATGAAAAAGGAGAGGTAACAACTGACACTGTAGAAATACAAAGGATACTGAGATTACTACAAGGAACTGTATGCCAATAAAATGGACAACCTGGAAGAAATGGACAAATTCTTAGAAATGCACAGTCTTCTGAGACTGAACCAGGAAGAAATAGAAAATATGAACACACCAATCACAAGCACTGAAATTGAAACTGCGATTAAAAAGCTTCCAGCAAACAAAAGCCCAGGACCAGGTGGCTTCACAGGCAAATTCTATCAAACATTTAGAGAAGAGCTGACACCTACCCTTCTCAAACTCTTCCAAAATATAGCAGAAGGAGGAACACTCCCAAACTCATTCTATGATGTCACCATCACCCTGATACCAAAACCAGACAAAGATGTCACAAAAAAGAAAACTACAGGCCAATATCACTGATGAACATAGATGCAAAAATCCTCAACAAAATACTAGCAAACAGAATCCAACAGCACATTAAAAGGATCATACACTATGATCAAGTGGGGTTTATCCCAGGAATGCAAGGATTCTTCAATATACGCAAATCAATCAACGTGATACACCATATTAACAAATTGAAGGAGAAAAACCATGTGATCATCTCAATAGCTGCAGAGAAAGCTTTTGACAAAATTCAACACACATTTATGATAAAAACCCTCCAGAAAGTAGGCATAGAGGGAACTTACCTCAACATAATAAAGACCATATATGACAAACCCACAGCCAACATCGTCCTCAAGGGTGAAAAAATGAAACCATTTTCACTAAGATCAGGAACAGAACAAGGTTGTCCACTCTCACCACTATTATTCAACATTGTTTTGGAAGTTTTAGCCACAGCAGTCAGAGAAGACAAAGAAATAAAAGGAATCCAAATCAGAAAAGAAGTAAATTTGTCACTGTTTGCAGATGACATGATACTATACATAGAAAATCCTAAAGATGCTACCAGAAAACTACTAAAGCTAATCAATGAATTTGGTAAAGTAGCAGGATACAAAATTAATGCACAGAAATCTCTTGCATTCCTAGATATTTATGATGAAAAGTCTGAAAATGAAATTAAGAAAACACTCCCATTTGCCATTGCAACAAAAAAAGTAAAATATCTAGGAATAAACCTACCTAAGGAGACAAAAGACGTGTATGCAGAAAATTATAAGACACTGATGAAAGGATTTAAATATGATACAAATAGATGGAGAGATATACCATGTTCTTGGATTGGAAGAATCAGCATTGTGAAAATGACTCTACTACCCAAAGCAATGTACAGATTCAATGCAATCCCTCTGAAACTACCACTGGCATTTTTCACAGAACTATATCAAAAAACTTCACAATTTGTTTGGAAACACAAAAGACCCCAAATAGCCAAAGCAATCTTGAGAACGAAAAACGGAGCTGGAGGAATCAGGCTCCCTGACTTCAGAGTATACTACAAAGCTACAGTAAACAAGACAGTACGGTACTGGCACAAAAACAGACATATAGATCAATGGAACAGGATAGAAAGCCCAGAGATAAACCCATGCACATATGGTCACCTTATGTTTGATAAGCAGGCAAGACTATACAGTGGAGAAAAGACAGCCTCTTCAATAAGTGAAACTGGGAAAACTGGACAACTACATGTAAAAGAATGAAATTAGAACGCTCCCTAACACTATACACAAAAGTAAACTCAAAATGGACTAAAGACCTAAATGTAAGGCCAGACACCATCAAACTCTTAGAGGAAAACATAGGCAGAACACTCTATGACATAAATCACAGCAAGATTCTTTTTGACCCACCTCCTAGAGAAATGGAAGTAAAAACAAAAATAAACAAATGGGACCTAATGAAACTTAAAAGCTTTTGCACAACAAAGGAAATCATAAACACGATGAAAAGACAGCCCTCAGAATGGGAGAAAATATTTGCAAATGAAGCAACTGACAAAGGATTCATCTCCAAAACATACAAGCAACTCATGCCGCTCAATATCAAAAAAGCAAACAGGGCTTCCCTGGTGGCGCAGTGGTTGAGAGTCCGCCTGCCGATGCAGGGGACACAGGTTCGTGCCCCGGTCCAGGAAGATCCCACATGCTGCGGAGCGGCTGGACCTGTGGGCCATGGCCGCTGAGCCTGCGTGTCCGGAGCCTGTGCTCCGCAACGGGAGAGGCCACAACAGTGAGAGGCCCGCGTACTGCAAAAAAAAAAAAAAAAAAAAAAAAGAAGTGGAGATTCTTAATGGAATCCCATTTAAAAAAAAAAAAAAAGCAAACAACACAATCCAAAAATGGGCAGAAGACCTAAATAAACATTTCTCCAAAGAAGACATACAGATTGCCAACAAACACATGAAAGAATGCTCAACACCATTAATCATTAGAGAAATGCAAATCAAAACTACAATGAGATATCATCTCACACTGGTCAGAATGACCATCATCAAAAAATCTACAAACAATAAATGCTGGAGAGGGCATGGAGAAAAGGGAACCCTCTTGCACTGTTGGTGGGAATGTAAATTGATACAGCCACTATGGAGCACAGTATGGAGGTTGCTTAAAAAACTAAACATAGAACTACCATACCACAGAGCAATCCCACTACTGTGCATACACCCTGAGAAAACCATAATTCAAAAAGAGTCATGTACCACAATGTTCATTGCAGCTCTATTTACAATAGCCAGGACATGGAAGCAACCTAAGTGTCCATCAACAGATGAATGGATAAAGAAGATGTGGCACATATATACAATGGAATATTACTCAGCCACAAAAAGAAATGAAATTGAGTTATTTGTAGTGAGGTGGATGGACCTAGAGTCTGTCATACAGAGTGAAGTAAGTCAGAAAGAGAAAAACAAATACCGTATGCTAACACATATATATGGAACCTCAAAAGAAAAGAAAAGAAAAAAAAAATGGTCAGAAGAACCTAGGGGCAAGACAGGAATAAAGATGCAGACCTACTAGAGAATGGACTTGAGGATATGGGGAGGGGAAAGGGTAAGCTGGGACAAAGTGAGAGAGTGGCATGGACATATATACACTACCAAATGTAAAATAGATAGCCAGTGGGAAGCACCCGCATAGCACTGGGAGAGCAGCTCGGTGCTTTGTGACCACCTAGAGGGGTGGGATAGGGAGGGTGAGAGGGAGGGAAACGCAAGGGCGAAGAGGTATGGGGACATATATATATGTATAACTGATTCACTTTGTTATAAAACAGAAACTAACACACCATTGTAAAAGAATTATACTCCAATAAAGATGTTAAAATAAATAAGCAGTGGAGTAGGAAGGGCAGGTGGTGAATGGGACAAAGGAGGAAAAGACAGTGAGCTGAGCATTATTTTGCAGAGCTCACACGGAGAGAGGAGAGACTTCCACACTTAGAGTCTTGTCTTTCTGCCTCCCACTCTTCGTTTCTTCCGTTCCCATCTTTCTTTCTTTCTCTCCTTCCTGGTTCTTAAGCTTCATGTTACTTCTTTGCTAGCCAGATTTCTAACTGAACACTTTCAAATCTTTTTCAGAAGGTAGAAATTTTAGCATTGTTTGATTTAGGCTAGGTTTGCCAGTTAAAATCCAGGATGCTCATTTCGATTTGAATTTTTTGATAAAGAATGATTATTTAGTGTAACTATCTGTCCCAAATATTGTCCTAAATATCACATGGGATATATTTATACTAAAAAGTATTTATTTACCTGAAACTCAACTATAACTGGGTATCTTGTGTTTTTATTTGCTAAATCTGGCAACCCTAAGTTAGACTTTTTTCCTCCAAAATTACAGGTGGTGTGGGGAAAGGGTCAGAGACTAGAATTAAGAGGAGTTGGGCTTGTTAGTAACAGCTCTGGGTTTGAGTTTTCACATTTGCAAAATGAGGGGGTCAATCCAGATCATTTTTCTACTCATCTCCAGCTGTAGTATTCATAAGTTAAATTCATCTTGTTTGAGAATGTCCTTGACATAACCAAAGACATGTCATGAGCCACATTTGGGAACTGTTGATCTGATCTTCTCCTGCCTCTGTGGAGAAAGCAGTAGTCAAGAAAGTGGGCCTGTTTCCACCCCATCTGTCTATGGCCAGACCCTATGAGGTAATGGAGAGATTCCTGAGAGGCTAAGAGTGCAGATCACATTTTATGGCTGTTTCGGAATTTGGCAGCAAGAGAATCTGAACTAGACTTAAAAGGTCAACAGTATGTCCCACAGTGTCAGTGTGAGGAGGAAAGACAAATCAAGTATTCCACGGCAGCTTCAGCCACAAGGTATACCTGATATGTCGTGTTTACTTCCAGAAACCTGCACCCAATTCCATGGCCCAACACGGGGGATCCACCTCATGTGACTAGGCTTGGAAATTTTGTATTTTAATAGATTGGGCAATTTCCATACATGAGCTAAACACCACCATTTCGAATTTATAGCTGGGGGTCAGTCTAATGCCATGGAAAGTTCACAAGCTTTGAGGTCAGTCAGGCTGCAGTGTAAATCCTAGTTCCACCCCATCCTACGGTATGACCTTCAGCATGTCACTGCATCATCAGTGTAAAACATGGCAGGGCTCATGTTTAATGAGTTCTTACCATGTTCTTGTGTTACATGCTTTCTTTGCTCACTTCAATAAACCCTCACAATGTCTCTGAAATGTAGGTGATGTTATCAAAAATAATTACAATATAATTTCATCATATTTTATATGTTCAATTATAAGTGAGGAAATTAAAGTTGAAAGGGGCATGAGATCTAGCCAAGGTCACATGGAATATTGTGGTGAAGCCAGGACTTAATATCAAGTCTATCCATCCAAAACTCACTGCCTCACATCTATAAATTTTCTCTTTCTCACTAAGCTCTTCTATCTCTAAACATGTATCTTTCTTAGGGTTATAGGGAGAACTGAAGACTGCCGTATAAATAAAGCACATGTGGTACTCATTAAATTGTTATCTTCATACTCTCTTCATTTGACAAGGAAGAATAATTAGAGTCAATACGAGCCCGAGAAATAGTCCATAGGACTCAAGATATTTGCTTTTTTATTCCCCAATCAAATGATCTGACCACTTAAAACCACTCAAACCTAGGCAACAGAAATCTCACAGGTTTGAGATGTCTGCCCAGCATCTTAAAATATCATTATTTTAGGCAAGCGGTTGACAAACCACAGCTTATGAGCCAAACCAGCCAAGGCTGCTCCGGTAAGTAAACTTTTATTGAAACGCAGCCATGCCCATTGGTCTACCTGTTGTCTGTGGTTGCTTTCACGCTACAACACTATTGAGTAGTTATGACAGAGATCATAGGGCTCACAAAGCTGAAAATATTTATTACCTGGACTTTACAGACAAAGTTGCCGATCCCTGTTGTAGACCATCACGATTCAACAACTGGGATAACTGGAAAGCTGGGCAAGAATTTGGGCTTCAGCATCAGTTGGGGAGGGGGGTGTTTATAGAGTTAGCTCCTAGATTTGAGAATCTGTACATGAGGCAAGCTTTGCCATGAACTAAGCCAGTACATTTATATGTGACTATTTTCCAAACGCACATGAATGCCGTGTGATAGATAAAATAAAACTTTATTTAAAAGCTTTATTAAATTCATAGGAGCTTTGGGTCATCCAACCAACACATAATAAATATAACTTCTGTCCTGAAAAGGCCCCCAGAATTACTTTTTTAGAAGGGAAGCCTAATGATATAACAGAATACATTTTAGCCATCCGAAGGAGTAAATCTAACAAATTCTTGAAACTGCATTGAGCAGGGCCCTTTGTACTACAACAATGACTAATGGTGTCAGTTATAAGTGATTCTTAGTCATTTGCTTAAAAACAAAATAGACATAAGTTACTTAAGATCCACAGGATGTCTCCCTTTGCCATTAAATACTTTTTTAGTGTATCCCCAAAGTTAATGAAATGGAGTTCCTGCTGTTCTGTTATTGTTCTCGCTGTTGAATAATGATAAATTCAGCCTTTTAAAAATGTTTATTCAAGTATACTTGACTTACAATATTGTGTTAGTTTCAGGTGAATTCAGTCATTTTACTAATTCAGATTGGCCATCACCCCTTGAGTAGATATAAATAGGTTATACCTCTTATAGAACATAGTGTATTTTATTGTTGCTTTTGTTTGTTCTGTTTACTTTTGTATGAGTTAAGAATCTTTTTTGCTGCAAGTGACAGAAAAACCAACTCAAAATGGATTAAGGTGAAAAGAGGAATTAATTGGTTCAGGGAACTCAAAGGTCCACAGGTACTTCTGCCTGCAGGTATGGCTTGATCATGGTCCAAGCAAAGACAGGATCATCTGACTCATTGACTTTGCTTCCTGTGCCTTGGTTCCATTTCAGGCTTTATGAATTTCAGTCCTGACCCAAGGAGTGTTAAGGTGGCAGCAGATCCAGGCTTCACATCCTTACTCTGCCAATTAGAGTGGTAAACAAACAATCCTTCTTTCCCCAGAAACACCAGCTAACGTCTCCTCACACTGACTCCAATTCCCAAACCGATCCAAGGGAGAAGATAGGCTAGCTAATTTAAGGCAATCTGGATGTATTTTTAAAGCAGGTCCAGGTCAACCCCAATTCAAACCATGTTGGTTGAAGGTGAAGTACCTGGCGGAACCAGAGTACCATTGCTGAAAGCAAGAGAGTGTGAGGGACACGTTGCATGATGAGGAGGTGAGAAATCCATGTCCTCTACAACTCTAAAGCAGATTTTGTGTTGTCTAAATTGGTTTAAATTTTGAATTACCCAGAGGAAGTAGAGCTTTGTAGTTAAAAATAAGCATTTTGGAATCAGACTCCTAGAGTTCAAATCCCAGCTCACTGGCTAGCAATGTGAGCTTGGGTAAGGTATTCAAACTCTCTGTGCTTAGTTTCCACTTCCTCTCACTCTCCTGCTGGGAGGCAGTGGTGGTAACAACAGAGGTGCTAGCTTCAGGAAGCACCTAAAAGCAGAGAGCAACCAGTACTTATTTGTCCCCAGAGAGAGCAGGCTCTTTCCTGGGGCCTTGGGGTCACAGCGGGTTGGAGGGAGTAGCTGATTTCAGACATTGCTAATAGGGCCTCTCCTACTTCATCCACCTAGGAAATGTGGTCCAGTCTTGGAGCAAATGGCAGTGTGTCTGCCTAATGGAAGGGACAAGGGTAGTACACAGTTATAACACTTGGGGCCTAAAGCAATTAGTTTCTGCTACAAATTGCTCTTCTGGGAGTGAAACTGAGAGATAAGTACCTTCCTTCCACCTAGGAAAACTATTACGGGGTTCTGTAGAAGCAGCAAGAAACAGGACCAACTGTAGGTTCCTAATTCAGGGGCCTAAGCTGGTTGAGGGTGCGAGGTGAGAGGCAAAGGGTCCAGGGCAACCGGCAGGGCAATTGGGATACTTACAGCTTGGCGTCTGGGTGTCTCACATGGGAGGGACATGAGACAAACGGCCAAAACACTCTTGGATTTCTAGGGCTTGTTACAGACCAGGGACCTCAGGACAAAAGAAAGACATTCTTTAAGGTTTTATCCTTATAAAATATGTGAAACTCAGAAATGTGCACAAAAGAATTTAAAAGACACACCATGTACCCATAATCCAGATTTAATACATTCTGACATTTTGACATATTTGCTTTACATCTTTGAAAAAATAAAGAAAGAAAACATATCAAGTCAATAAAAGCCTATGTCTTTCCCTTCCTTCTCTCCCTAGATGAAGTGGTGCTGTGGCTTCTATATTTACTACAAATTCAGATGTTCATATAAAGTATGCAGTAATATTTTCTAGATTTTCATACTTTACATGAATGGCATCATACAATATACATCCTCTGGCCACTTGATATTTTTATGTATGTTTGTGATGTATCCACATTGATAGATAAAGATCTAGTGCATTTATTTTAAGTGATGAATAACATTTCAATGAATGAATGAAGGAAGGAGTGAATGAATGAAGAGATTGTAATTTATTTATTCCCTGCCATATCAGAGATTATGGGCATCCTTGTTTCTTTCCTCACTTTAAAGAGATTATTTCTAAAGGGAACCCTCATACACTGTTGGTGGGAATGTAAATTGATACAGCCACTGTGGAGAACAGTTTAGAGGTTCCTTAAAAAACTAAAAATAGAAATACCATACGACCCAGCAATCCCACTACTGGGCATATACCCTGAGAAAACCATAATTCAAAAAGAGTCATGTACAACAATGTTCATTGCAGCTCTATTTACAATAACCAGGACATGGAAGCAACCTAAGTGTCCATCAACAGATGAATGGATAAAGAAGATGTGGCACATATATACAATGGAATATTACTCAGCCATAAAAAGAAATGAAATTTGAGTTATTTGTAGTGAGGTGGATGAACCTAGAGTCTGTGATACAGAGTGAAGTAAGTCAGAAAGAGAAAAACAAATACCGTATGCTAACACATATATATGGAATCTAAAAAAAAAAAAAAATGGTCATGAAGAACCTAGGGGCAAGATGAGAATAAAGACGCAGACCTACTAGAGAATGGACTTGAGGAAACAGTGAGTGGGAAGGGTAAGCTGGGACGAAGTGAGACAGTGGCATGGACATATATACACTACCAAATGTAAAATAGATAGCTAGTGGGAAGCAGTCGCATAGCACAGGGAGATCAGCTCGGTGCTTTGTGACCAGCTAGAAGGGTGGGATAGGGAGGGTGGGAGGGAGACGCAAGAGGGAAGAGATATGGGAATATATGTATATGTATAACTGATTCATTGTGTTATAAAGCAGAAACTAACACAGCATTGTAAAAGAATTATACTCCAATAAAAATGTTTTAAAAAAAGATTATTTCTAAAATTTCAGCATTAAGTATGATGTTGGCTAAAGGTTTTTGACATGTGCCCTTTATCGTGTTAAAGAAATTTCCTAACATTTCAAGTTCACTAAGAGTTTTTATTACTTTACCAAATGATTTTTTTGCACTAATGAGATGATCATATGTATTTTTTCATTTAATTGTTAATATAATGAATTAATTTAAGGCAGACACAACTAGTTGTCTACTCAGTATTCATTCTTCTTTTTCTTCCACACAGAATCCTGGTTCTGTTCAAGGTAGCAGTGATGGAGGCTAATTCTGGTTATACCTTTCAGTGTTTGTTTTTTCATGCACTTAGAGTTTTTTTGTTTGCTTTAATTTTTATTGGAGTATAGTTGACTTACAATGTTGTGTTAGTCTCAGGTGTACAGCAAAGTGAATCAGTTATACATATATATATATGTATATATCCGTCCTTTCTCAGATTCTTTTCCCATATATGTTATTACAGAATATCGAGTAGGGTGCCATACAGTAGGTCCTTATTAGTTATCTATTTTATATATAGTAGTGTATATATGTTAATCCCAATCTCCTAATTTATCACTTCCCCCCACGTTTCCCCTTTGGTAACCATAAGTTTGATTTCGAGATCTGTGAGTCTGTTTCTGTTTGGTAAATAAGTTCATTTGTATCATTTTTTAAATTAGATTCCACATATAAGTGGTATCATTATGATATTTGTCTTCCTCTGTCTGAAGTATTATCATACTTCACTTAGTATGATAATCTCTAGGTTCATCCATGTTGCTGCAAATGGCATTATTTCGTTCTTTTTTATGGCTAATATTCCACTGTAAATATGTACCACATCTTCTTTATCCATTCCTCTGTCGATGGACATTTAGGTTGCTTACTCGTCACTGTTTTAGCATCCTCCCTTTCAGCTACAAGTGGACTTCTGGCCAGTCTGGCTGACCTGGATGTGGAATTCTGCCAGGAAAACTCCGGGAAAATAAAAGGAGAAAACATGGCAGACCGATCCCTTCACTTTTCCTTCCCTTTCCTTTCTTGGACCTGGGTCCAGTGCTGGAGCTGGCAGCAGTACTCATATGACCATGAAAAAAAAAGGCTAAAGGATCACAGATCATCAATCCTGATGTCGATGAGCCACTGATCCAATACTAGCAACCGTCTAACTCCAGATTCTTGTGGCATGAGTAAAGAAAATGCCTATTTGTTTGAGCCATTCTAGACAAGTTGACAAGTTTCCTATTCTTTGAACCTGAATACACTTCTAACTGACAAAGTTTCAATTATAACCATTTTTGTATTCTTGAAACAGATTCTGCTTGGTCATTATGTATTTTTAATACAATAATGTATTTATTCTGCTAATATATTATTTAAGTTTTTTGCATCTGTGTTCATTGGTGAGATATGTCTATAATTTTCCCATTAAATACTATTTCTGTCCAGTTTTGATAGACCCAAAAGAAATGGGTGGGCAGCTTTCCCTCTCATTCTAATATTTGGAATAATTCTATAAGATGATGCTTATAGGTCAATATTGAAGACACCTGTCTGGGTCTGATACTTTATTTTGGTGAATAAATTTCCCATTAATTTAGTTTCTTCAATAATTGTATGTACATTACAATAGTCTGTTTCTTCTTGATTTCACTTTGGTAATTCCTGTTTTTGGGGTGGTATATTATAAGCTACATCTAAAATTTCAAAGCTCATGATTTTTTTTTTGTTTAACCATCTTCAATGTCTAAAATTATCCTCTTTTTGTTCCTAATATTGTTTGTCTACGTGTTATTTCTTTTTCCCTTGATAAATCTTGTCAGTTTATATAGTGTGTTAGTCTTTACAAAGACACAGCATTTAACTTTCAGATCTCAAGTCTTTTTTTGTTTTCTGTGTTATTTTCTGCACTTATCGCTTCCTTCCACTTGATTAAACGTATGTTGCTCTTTTCTTTTACCTTCTTGAGCTCAATGCTTTACTTATTTTAAAATTTGTGTATTTAGGGTTATAATGTCCTTTTTAAGTCCTTCTCTAGCTGCATGCTGGCAGTTTAGATATGGAATGATTTCACTATCATTCAGTTCCAAATATTTCATGAATCCCACTGTGTCTGCTTTAACTCATGAATTATTTAGAACCATATTTTCCAGTTTCCAAATACTGGGTTTTTCCCCTCGTTTTCCTAATTGATTTCTGATTTTATTACATCACTGAGTGTAGTCTACAGTAAAATGACTCATTAATACATGTTTACATGCCTTTGCCAAGGATTACTGATTAATTTTTATATGTGCAAATGGCCTTGAGAGGAGTACATAATCTATGTTTGGTGAGTACAGGATCTACATACGTCCGTTAGATCAAAGTTGTTAATTGTGTTGTTCAAATTTTCTGTATCCTTAATTGATTTTTGTTTATTTCACTTAGTAATTTCTAGAAGTATAATTTTAAAATCTATTATGACAATGTATTTGGGTTTTTTGTTATGTATTTTGAAACTATATTTTGGGGGCACCAAGAAACAGGATGGTTATATTCCCCTTGGTAAGAAGAATTTATCAGAAATGATCATCTTTTTTCCCTGAAACTCCACTTTGCTTAATAATAATATTGTTACACCAGACTGTTTTGTAAAAGGTGCATTTTTTAAAAGACACATGCCATAAAAATCCAAATATTGTTAAAAGATAGTGTGCATAACATAAGTGTCCTTTCCACTCCCACCCCCGTTCCCTAGGTTTCTCTTCTCAGAAACAGACTGTTGCCAGATTTCCATGGATTCTTTCACAAATATTCTATGAGCATTTGATTTCAATGAAAATATATTTATATATTAGGAGTTTTGTGAATTTATCTGTTCTTTTCTAAGTGCTGATTCTTTTGCTTGTTCCACTTACTGTCTCTATAATACTTTCATCTCATTTTAAATGTATGTTTTATCATTTTTAATTTATTTTTTAATTTTTATTTTTATAAATAAAATAAATTTTATTTATTTATTTTTTATTTTTCATCTTTTGAGGGAATTTTTTTGTTGCTTGGTTTTGTAAATAGGCATCTGTGAATTCTGTGTTGTGAAAACGTCCGTAAAAAGATTTTATAATCACGTCTGCCAGAGCCCTAGTAATCTTAACATTCCTGAAATTAAAAAATTTTTAATTTCCATCTGGCTTTCCTTCACGCTGAAGGCACTGTGTATGTGTTCAACATACCAGGGTGAGGTGCAGAACTCAGGTTTTCCATCACACATGTAACATTTTTTTCTCACCCAAGTAAATCTTCTTGATCTAGAGATATAGAAGCTATATTCTTAAACTACATTCTTTTTCCTGAATGGAAGATTCTTTAGGACTCCAGGAATTCTTCAGGAAATGCAATTCTAGCTTCCATGACCTATGTCTCCATTATCCCCTAAAAACATCAGAATCCCAGTCCTCAGCATTCAGGAACAATAAATGCATCCAAAGTTTCTGTTGATTGCTGCTGCATCAAAAAACTTATTATTGAGCTTCCCTGGTGGCGCAGTGGTTGGGAGTCCGCCTACCGATGCAGGGGACACGGGTTCGTGCCCCGGTCCGGGAAGATCCCACATGCCGCGGAGCGGCTGGGCCCGTGAGCCGTGGCCGCTGAGCCTGCGCGTCCGGAGTCTGTGCTCCGCAACAGAAGAGGCCACAACAGTGAGAGGCCCGCGTACCCCCTCCCCCCCAAAAAAGAAAACTTATTATTTGGCCTTTATTTCTTTTTTTCTGGCACCTAGGAATTTCCCTTCTTTCTTTCAAAATCAGCTATGAGATATTTAATTCTTCATTTATAAGTATTTTTAATAGGAAGGGGATCCTTTGTCCCTCGGTCAGTCTACCATGTTTCCTTGAAGTCTAGAATTGTGCGATTTGAATATTAAAATAAATCAATTACATTATAAGTATTATTAAATCTTTAAAACCATGACTATTTTTTAATGTGAACAGGCGACAACTGAGCTAAAAGTAAGCCTGTCTTGGACAGGGTTGAGTGTGTTTAGGATATGATTCACACCGTGAAAACTCAGGTAAGCAAGAACTATCACATTCATTTTCTATAATTATACCTAAGTTTTCATCTCAGGCAAAGATTTAACCTCTATCCTACTGTTTTTCTTTCTCCTCTTCCTCTTCACTTTTTCAATGACCTACCTACTCCTCTCTAAACCCCAAACTGGGTTCCACAGTTCTACAATGCCTTGCAGTGCCAAGACTTTGGGGGAAGTGCTGCCATGCTAATAGGTCGTATATCCACACAGATTACCACTGAGATGTTCTTCACACCAGGCAGCATAATTCTTCAGATCTGGAAATTCTCTGATTTTATTTTTTTGGCCACAGGAACCTTTTTTTATAAGGCTGTCCATGGTTCCCTCTACTTACACCATAGCTGTTGCCTCTGTGATGATGTGTTGCCCATTTGGTGATATTTCTAGAAAGAAGGAGACAAGTTATTTCTTATATTGAGTTCCACAAACCTTTCTGAGGACTTGCACTATCTCTACCTCTCATAGGAGGTGAAGTGGAGTTCCACTTTACCCTGAGTCTTCCAGACCTCCCTCAATCTTTCTCTTTCTCTCTCCCACCTTCTGTTCTCTTAGCATGGAAAGTCATAGGGGCAAGAGGACAGGATGGGGAGACTGGAGTAAGGCGTTTCTTTTGAGACTTAGAGAACTTCTCCCTCATATCATTATATCTTGTCCATTTGCTTTTGGTCTAAGCCTATGGATATTTTTAGAGTCTTGATCTTCTAGAAATAAAATCTACGATGAAAAGTATTTGAAAAGCAATTTACCTCATCCCTCTCCTGAAACAATAAACAGAATTGGTGAATACCTGCCTGAAACAGGGAGCAGGGAAAGAAGGTAAAGTGGAGAAAAAGAAAATGTAAGTAGTTTTTCAAACCAAGAACTCATCACAAATGACAGGATATATTTGTGACTGTCAGGATCTTGGGATCTCCCTTAGAAATCTTTCTGCAAGTTGCCCATAGTTCCTTCAATTGGTCTAATCATCACTGACTGCTGCCTACGAGGATCCTACTGCTCTCAACTTCCATCCCCCTGCCTGCCCCATGATCTTGCCAGAGAGCAAGTCCCTATATCCTACTTAAATGATAAATAAACTGAGTATAGAATTCTAGGTTGATGGTTATTTTCCCTTAGCACTTTGAATACATTATCCCATTGTCGCCTATGGAATTTACCCTTCAGAAAAATTTTCTAGAGAAATAAATTTCTCCTTATGTCCCTGTGTTATCTTTCCTGAACCACATAGTCTCTTAAAAAATGAACATATATACACTACCAAACGTAAAATAGATAGCTAGTGGGAAGCAGCCACATAGCACAGGGAGATCAGCTCAGTGCTTTTTGACCACCTAGAGGGGTGGGATAGGGAGGGTGGAAGGGAGACACAAAAGGGAGGAGATATGGGGATATATGTATATGTATAGCTGATTCATTTTGTTATACAGCAGAAATTAACACACCATTGTAAAGCAATTATACTCCAATAAAGATATTTTTAAAAATAGAAAAAAATTTCTCTACATGCTAAGATCTTTGAGTCTATAATTGACAAAATTTTTTAAAACATATGTATGGAACTTAGCCATTTAAAGCACTGGTTGATGACTTTTTAATTGGGAAGCAATAACATTTTCCTTGCTCAAGCCATTTTAGAGACTCCTCTTCCAACACGAGGGCCTACATCTCATTCTTTTAAAACATTGCATCAGTGCCAAGTCTTGGTCCTTTTAGGAATTTTGCAAGTTGCAGTCATCTTAAAAGCTCTTGTCAAAAAGATAGATGGTCAAGTTGTGTGCAAAGAGGACCATAAACTACTGAAACATTATTTTGTGAATTTCATAAATAGATTCCAAATGTAGGATTCAAAGACAACTTCTAAAAATTATTCTAAACAATGGCATAACTGTTGGAAAAGTTAACAAACTCTGATTTGGTAAACAAGTTGTTTGTCAGACAAGCGTTGTCCCTATGATAACAAGATTTGAGAGCATTAGCTTTTGGAGTCTGACAGAAAAAGTTTGTACCCCAACTGTACTACTTACACAGATATATGACCTTTTGCAGATCATTAAAATTATTTGTGATTTAGTTTCTCGTATGGAAAAATGAGGATAATTATTCTCAACTTACAGTATTTGTGCCTGGAAAACCCCCTTAAAGGGTTAATTACCTGAAATAAAAATGAAATTCCTATTAATTTCCAACAAATTAAGTTTTATATGTTCCTGAACTCTAACATTTACACCCATTTATGCCAAGGCAATACCAAAACACATAATAATAGAATTTCTTCAATAGTTAATACTGATTATCATTATAAAATCTAACAAGGCATCACCTTCATTAATTATTTTATAATTTGGCAATTTGTTTCCTCCTCTAGTTAAGTTCTTCTATAGCTCTTATGTACCATATTATTAGGATTACACTCATACAATTACATGTAACACTCAATGTTTAAGTAATTCAATTTTAACACAGAAACAAAGCAATAAACAAAAGTATAACAGTACAAGAGAAATCATCAAAACAATGCAGTTTATAGAGCTCAATGTATGAGACTGACAGGGCTATTAAATCAGAGCTCTCTGAGGGGAGAAGGTCACAAGATCCACCTTTAGGACAGTAAAGAAGTCATAGTAGCTCCCCACTCAGCCCTCAGCATTGTGTGGGACACACAGAATCCACGTCAGTCTTTGTAAACGCAACTGACATAAATACCTTTTATGCTAAAGAAGTGGTATAAAATGAAATGGCTCTAATTTGAAAATGATGCACCCCTATGTTCATTGCAGTATCATTTACAATAGGCAAGATATAGAAACAACTTGGGCTTCCCTGGTGGCACAGTGGTTGAGAGTCCACCTGCCAATGCAGGGGACACGTGTTTGTGACCTGGTCTGGGAGGATCCCACATGCCACAGAGCGGCTAGGCCCGTGAGCCATGGCCACTGAGCCTGTGTGTCCGGAGCCTGTGCTCTGCAACAGGAGAGGCCACAGCAGTGAGAGGCCCGCGTACTGCCAAAAAAAAAAAAAAAAAGGAACAACTTAATTGTCCATCGATGGATGAATGGATAAAAAAGATGTGGTATATATGTATATAATGGAATACTACTCAGCCATAAAAAAAGAATAAAATCCTGCCATTTCAACAACTTGGATGGACCTTGAAGGTACTATGCTAAGTGAAATAAGTCAGATGGAGAGAGACAAATACCATGTGATTTCACTTATATGCAGACCTAAAAAAAAAAAACACAAAAGAAAAGAAAAACAAAAGCAAACTCATAGGTACAGAGAACAGATTAGTGGCTACCAGAAGGGAAGGGGGTTGGGGGCAGGTAGAACAGATGAAGGGGTTAACTGTATGGTGATGGATGATAACTAGACGTGGTAGGCATCGCTTTGTAGAGTACATAGATGTCAGATTATAATGCCATACACCTGAATCATATATAATAAAAAGAAAGAAACTTTTTAACAAACCCAGAACTATTTTCTCACTCAAAAAAAAAAAAAAATGAAATGGCTCAAGATGTTGAGCTATAATCCCAATAGGCTCTGTGGATGTGTCTATATATGAGATAAACACTATATTTAGTACATACCTGGCACATAGAAAATGTTCAATAAATGGCAATTGGTGTTACCTTATTGTCACAGTTTTACTATTACATCTTTCTCATTAATCTAGTTCAATTTTTACATGTGATTCATAAAAGATATAACTCACCTCCTTTTTTTAACCTTGTCATTTACAACTGATTTCACATTTAAATGTCTTTTATTATGTTTTCCCAATGAATTTTAAATATCTTCTATACACCCCAATCCCTATACCTGCATGGAATAAATCTACAGTATTTGGAAAGATAAGTAATTGTCTGTGGCTTGGGCAAGAGTCAATATGTCATCAAGCAATCAGGTACATTTCCAAAAGAAGATAAATCAGTGAGAAGTTAAAAGACAGTGTTTTATGAAATAAAAGTTTACCAGTTAAAGAATTTTCTTTGACATCTTGAATTTTTCTCTAGAGAAAAAGTAGTCAAAACTCATTACAGTTATAAAAGATTTGTAGTTGTTGTTGCCATATTCAAATTTTCTCCCCAAGTTTTATATAACATGATTTTCTCTTCTTTAAGCGACCTTTGTCCTAAAACTCAGAGTCAGCGTATAATGAGCATGAGACCCTGAGCTGGGGTGGAAACTATGACAAAGCAGCATCAGAGATTTTAATGAGAAGAGAAAATACCAGGAGAAAAAAAAATGGTTGAGTCCAATGTTCATTTAGATAAAATTAAGTATAAATATTTACTTTAGGAGCCATGCAGGATCAAATCTTCATCTCCATGGTACAAAAACTACCCTTTAAACATGTCTGAGTCAATCATATGGAAATGTGAACAATAACTCTTTTTATTCTTCTACCTCACCAGTCCACCAAACAGACTAATGAATAAGCCACCAAGTGCACCCAACAGTGCGTGCTTCGTGATTTTCACATACAGTCACTATTCTTCTCAAAAGGACCAAGTGCAGTCTGATTCCCCGGTAAATCATACGGTGATGACTTGGGCTGTGCCTGCTGGATTATAACATGTGCGTGCTGCCGCCAAACACACACTGGCTGCTGGTACAGCACCCATGAATGTCACCCTGTGAGCAAAAAGCATGCAAGCATCACTAAGAAAACACTCTATCTGAGTTTGATTGTAGAACTCATCTGTAAGAGTTTATTCTTCAGTTCTTTTCTTATTTTATTTTTGCTCTATTGTGAGCAGATAGGCACTAGAATCATTCTAAAACAAAGCTCAGAAAGTAATATGTCCCCCAGGAGCCAGGGACCTCTTATATTAACCAGAGATTTAAATTAAGATAACTGATGACAGCCATGAACATGAAGAAATTCAGATTTGCCTGAAAAGAACAAATAATATTCTCCTTTCCAAATATTCCGACTCTTGTTAAACAGACATTTCTTACCCTGTCTATCCCCAGCCTGATCACATGCATGAAAAGGTTTTCTTTTTTTTAAGTTGATCATTAGTTTAAAATTAGGAAATACCATATTTTATTATGGTTTGTCTTAGATAATTTATGCTTAAAAACTTATGCAAAAAGTGATATTTTTAAAGCTGCTGATAATTTCTAAAAGGTCACAGAGGGATATATACAAAAACAGAAACTTTATCTTTTGGGTATTAGTACACATCAAAAAGGAAACTGTATACATTCAGTTATTTTTAAGAAGCAATTACTGTCTCAATTGAATTATCTGGTGATTAACAGAAAAATATTTTAGAGGGCAGATAAGGCAGACCTGATATTGATCACATCAAGCAGATTGTTGGAAAGGTGGGAGAGAAAAATGAATACAGAGTTTCAACATTGTGACCCCAGCCTTTGATAGTCAGATAAGAATGTCCACCATAGAGGAAATGAAACTCAGCAAAGTCTGATTAGATCACAATGTGCAGAGACAGGAGGTCTTATTTTATTTTATTTTTTTTATGATGCAAGAATCAAAGCATTGTTTTATTTCTCTCTCAGATGATATATATTTCACTATGTGTGAAAATAAAGAATTAGAATTGAGTCTGCTTTTATGTCCTACCGAATTTCTCCCCTGGAATGTGAAAACAAATTAAGAGAGACTTTTAAATCGCTATAACTTTACTTATATGATTTTGTGAACATTTATAATTTAAAAAACCTGTTTACATTCATCATCTCGTTTGATTCTTGTCACAACCCTGAGAGGTAAAACTAGCTGAGATGATGACTATCCCCACTTTCTAAATGGGAAACAATGTTCAAAGAGGTGAAGTGATTAGTCTGAGATCAAATCGCCCCTGTTTGAGGCAAGACACAGTCCTTTTTTTTTTAACATTTTTTTGGAGTATAATTGCTTTACAATGTTGTGTTGGTTTCTGCTGTATAACAGTGAATCAGCCATATGTATACATATATCCCCATATCCTCTCCCTCTTGCATCTCCCTCCCCCGCTCCCTATCCCACCCCTCTAGGTGGTCACAAAGCACGGAGCTGATCTCCCTGTGCTATGTGGCTGCTTCCCACTAGTTATCTATTTTACATTTGGTAGTGTATATATGTCCATGCTACTCTCTCACTTCGTCCCAGATTACCCTTCCCCCTCCCCGTGTCCTCAAGTCCATTCTCTACGTCAAGACGCAGTCCTTTTCTCCAGAATTCACAGCTGGGACATTGTCTCTGCACACGCTCACAGGCTTTCCTTTCTTTTCTCACTTAACTCAGTTTTTGACTCCATCACTGCAGAGCTCACCGTGTCCCTTGCTGGCAAACTATTTTATTGCATCAGATTCACGAACCTTTTAACCAGTATGACTTGTGTCAGTTTAGTTTAAGATTTACATCAAAGGAATACTGAAAACTTCTCTCTCATACCTATTTTTGTTTCCTACAAGCAGTTCTCCAGCGTATATGATAATTTGTGATATGCACGTATGGTCCAGAAAAAAAGCTCCAGATATGTTGTCACTTGTGCATATAGAAAAGCAATTGGAAATAAAGTCACAAGAGTCCTTTGCAAAATATAATACAATTCTTAGCTCCTGCTTTGCTTTGTTTTAGAGTCACATTTTGCTTGTATGTAGTTCTAATGACCGTAACAACAAAAAAGACGAGAGAGGAAATCTCCGAATTTCTCTATGCTCTAATGGTAGTGTTGAGAAATCAGAATGTTGCTGTTTTATGCTTTGTTTGTTTGTTTTACCTTAACAATGTATTTAAGTGAAAACCCAGTAAAGAGAACAATTTTCATAGCAGAAATAATAGCATTGTTTTTCAGCCAAGTTCATGATCCTACAAGACAAGACATACAAGGTTTCATTTTTTAAAAAACTGTTTCACTCTGCAAAGAGATAGGTGCAAATGATGGAAAGGCATAGCACATAATTGCAGGAGAAGAGTTAAAGGCAATTTATTCCCACAGTTTCTGGACAAATGAATTTGTGTTCTTATGTAAATACCCAGGAGGCAAGGTGAGTTTGTAAGTCACAGAGAAGGAACTGCTTCCCACTCCACAAATTAAAAGGCATCTCTGCAGCCTTGAATTACATAGGTTTGCATCGGGTAATTTAAAATTGATAAGCAGAGTCCTGGCAAGGAACTTGTAAAAAAGGTTGGGGCTCTTTAATTTGTTCATTACAAAGCCTGAAGCAGAGATATTGTGGAAATTAGAATAATCAAAATAATAATAATAATAAATAGCAGATGTGTACAAAGCACTTGTTCTGGGTCAGGCATTATGCTTTCTGAGGAAGCACCCACATGATTTATGTAATTCGATATTCATTTCATGCACTAAGGTAATGAGGCTTACTGAGGTTAAGTGACCTGCCCAAGATCACACTGATAATAAAAGGTTTAGCTGTGGTTCCAGCTCAGCCCAGGAAAGAGCCTTAGAGGAAAAACCAGGCATTCTGGTTCCATTTCTAGCTCCTTTCTAACTCTGTGATTTGGATAATTAACAAGATTTTCATGCACTTTAATTTCCTCATCGGTTAAATTATGAGCTCAGTAATACCTAATTTGCAGTCAACAACCTCTTAAAGTGGAGAAGGGGCAGGAAATGGGTTTGAAGTTCATTACAAGTGACCCATGTTGTTAACTGAATAAGTGATATGTTTTGCTTATACACGTCCTTCTTTTTAAGAGGGGTGTAGATTTATTTCTGGAATATTGAAATAAACTTAAAAATTATTTCTGAATTTATAGACTCTTTGTCATGATGCATGTTCTCAAACAACAAACGAAAAGAGTTATTACTATCAAATCAGGACTCCAGAAAATATTTTTAGATTAAAATTGGGCCTTTGCTTCTTCAAACTTAAGAAATCATAAGATAATAATCTCAAAACCCTCCCAGTTGTATATTTCTGTGATTGGAAGAGAGAAGATAATGACTTGACTATTAATTTTTAAAACTTTCAGGAGCAATGCTTTTATTTTTTTAACATCTTTATTGGAGTAGAATTGCTTTACAGTGTTGTGCTAGTTTCTGCTGTATAACAAAGTGAAGCAGCTATACATACACATATATCCCCATATCTCCACCCTCTTGTGTCTCCCTCCCTCCCCTCTAGGTGGTCACAAAGCACCAAACTGATCTCCCTGTGCTATGTGGCTCCTTCCAACTAGCTATCTATTTTACATTTGGTAGTGTATATATGTCCATGCCACTCTCTCACTTCGTCCCAGCTTACCCTTCCCTCTCCACATGTCCTCAAGTCCATTCTCTACATCTGCATCTTTATACCTGTCCTGCCCCTAGGTTCTTCAGAACCATTTTTTTTTTAGATTCTATATATATGTGTTAGCATACAGTATTTATTTTTCTCTTTCTGACTTACTTCACTCTGTATGAGACTCCAGGTCCATCCACCTCACTACAAAAAACTCAATTTCATTTCTTTTTATGGCTGAGTAATATTCCATTACATATATGTGCCACATCTTCTTTATCCATTCATTTGTCGATGGACACTTAACGTTGTTTCCATGTCCTGGCTATTGAAAATAGAACTGCAATGAACATTGTGGTACATGACTGTGTTTGAAGTATGGTTTTCTCAGGGTATATGCCCAGTAGTGGGATTGCTGGGTCATATGGTAGTTCTATTTGTAGTTTTTTAAGGAACCCCCATACTGTTCTCCATAGTGGCTGTATCAATTTACATTCCCACCAACAGTACAAGAGGGTTCCCTTTTCTCCACACCCTATCCAGCATTTATTGTTTCTAGATTTTTTGTTGATGGCCATTCTGACCAGTGTGAAGTGATACCTCATGGTAGTTTTGATTTGCATTTCTCTAATGATTAGTGATGTTGAGTGTCCTTTCATATGTTTGATGGCAATCTGTATATCTTCTTTGGAAAAATGTCTATTTAGGTCTTCTGCCCATTTTTGGATTGGGTTGTTTATTTTTTTGTTATTGAGCTGCATGAGCTGCTTGTAAATTTTGGAGATTAATCCTTTGTCAGTTGCTTCATTTGCAAATATTTTCTCCCATTCTGAGGGTGGTATTTTCATCTTGTTTATGGTTGCCTTTGCTGTGCAAAAGCTTTTAAGTTTCATTAGGTCCCATTTGTTTATTTTTGTTTTTATTTCCATTTCTCTAGGAGGTGGGTCAAAATGGATCTTGCTGTGATTTATGTCATAGAGTGTTCTGCCTATGTTTTCCTCTAAGAGTTTGATAGTGTCTGCACTTACATTTAGGTCTTTAATCCATTTTGAGTTTATTTTTGTATATGGCTTTAGGGAGTGTTCTAATTTCATTCTTTTACATGTAGCTGTCCACTTTTTCCAGCACCACTTATTGAAGAGGCTGTCTTTTCTCCATTGTATATTCTTGCCTCCTTTATCAAAAACAAGGTGACCATATATGCATGGGTTTTTCTCTGGGCTTTCTATCCTGTTCCATTAATCTATGTTTCTGGTTTTGTGCCAGTACTGTACTGTCTTGATTACTGTAGCTTTGTAATATAGTCTGAAGTCAGGAAGCCTGATTCCTCCAGCTCCGTTTTTCTTTCTCAGGATTGCTTTGGCTATTCAGGGTCTTTTTTATCTCTCTACAAATTGTGAAATTTTTTGTTCTAATTCTGTGAAAACTGCCAGTGGTAGTTTTATAGGGATTGCATTGAATCTGTACATTGCTTTGGGTAGTATAGTCATTTTCACAATGTTGATTCTTCCAGTCAAGAACATGGTATATCTTTGCATCTGTATCGTCTTTAATTTCTTTCATCAGTGTCTTATAGTTTTCTGCATACAGGTCTTTTGTCTCCTTAGGTAGGTTTATTCCTAGATATTTTATCCTTTTTGTTGCAGTGGTAAATGGGAATGTTTCCTTAATTTCTCTTTCAGATTTCATCATTAGTGTATAGGAATGCAAGAGATTTCTGTGCATTAATTTTGTATCCTGCTACTTTATCAAATTCATTGAGTAGCTCTAGTAGTTTTCTGGTAGCAGCTTTAGGATTCTCTATGTACAGTATCATGTCATCTGCAAATAGTGACAGCTTTACTTCTTCTTTTCCAATTTGGATTCCTTTATTTCTCTTTGATTGCCGTGACTAAAACTTCCAAAACTATGTTGAATAATAGTGGTGAGAGTGGGCAACCTTGTCTTGTTCCTGATCTTAGTGGAAATGGTTTCAGTTTTTCACCATTGAGAATGGTGTTGGCTGTGGGTTTGTCATATATGGTCTTTATTTTGTTGAGGTAGGTTCCCTCTATGCCTACTTTCTGGAGGGTTTTTATGATAAATGGGTGCTAAATTTTGTTGAAAGCTTTTTCTGCATCTATTGAGATTATCATATGGTTTTTATCCTTCAATTTGTCAATATGATGTATCACATTGATTGATTTGCATATATTGAAGTATCCTTGCATTCCTGGGAAAAACCTCACTTGCTCATGGTGTATGGTCCTTTTCATGTGCTCTTGGATTCTGTTTGATAGTATTTTGTTGAGGATTTTTGCATCTATGTTTATCAGTGATATTGGTCTGTAGTTTTATTTTTTTGTTACATATTTGTGTGGTTTTGGTCTCAGGGTAATGGTGACCTTGTAGAATGAGTTTGGGAGTGTTCCTCCCTCTGCTATATTTTTGAAGAGTTTGAGAAGGATAGGTGTTAGCTCTTCTCTAAATGTTTGAAAGAATTTGCCTGTGAAGCCATCTGGTCCTGGGCTTTTGTTTCGTGGAAGAGTTTTTTGTTGTTGTTTGTTTGGGTTTTTTTGCCATATGTGGGCCTCTCAGTGTTGTGGCCTCTCCCGTTCCGGAGCACAGGCTCCGGACGCACAGGCTCAGCGGCCATGGCTCACGGGCCTAGCCACTCCACGACGTGTGGGATCTTCCCGGACCAGGGCATGAACCCGTGTCCCCTGCATCGGCCGGTGGACTCTCAACTACTGCGCCACCAGGGAAGCCCTCTTGGAAGAGTTTTAATCACAGTTTCAATTTCAGTGCTTGTGATTCGTCTGTTTATATTTTCTATTTCTTCCTGGTTCAGGCTCGGAAGGTTGTGCTTTTCTGAGAATTTGTCCATTTCTTCCAGGTTGTCCATTTTATTGCCATGAGTAATCTCTCATGATCCTTTGTATTTCTGCAGTGTCAGTTGTTACTTCTCCTTTTTCATTTCTAATTCTATCGATTTGAGTCTCCTCCCTTTTTTTCTTGATGAGTCTGGCTAATGGCTTATCAATTTTGTTTATCTTCTCAAAGAATCAGCTTTTAGTTTTATTGATATTTGCTACTGTTTCCTTAATTTCTTTTTCATTTATTTCTGGTCTGATCTTTATGATATTTTTCCTTCGGCTAACTTTGGAGTTTTTTTGTTCTTCTTTCTCTAATTGCTTTAGGTATAAGTTTAGGTTGCTTACTTGAGATTTTTCTTGTTTCTTGAGGTAAGATTTTATTGCTATAAACTTCCCTCTTAGAACTGCTTTTGCTGCATCCCATAGGTTTTGGATCATCATGTTTTCATTGTCGTTTGTTTCTAGGTATTTTTTGATTTCCTCTTTGATTTCTTCAGTGGTCTCTTGGTTATTTAGTAGTGTATTGTTTAGCCTCCATGTGTTTGTATTTTTTACAGTTTTTTCCCTATAATTGATATCTAGTCTCATAGTGTTGTGGTCAGAAAAGATACCTGATACGATTTCAATTTTCTTAAATTTACCAAGGCTTGATTTGTAACCCAAGATATTGTCTGTCCTGGAGAATGTTCCATGCGCACTTGAGAAGAAAATGTATTCTTTTGTTTTTGGATGGAATGTCCTATAAATGTCAATTAAGTCCATCTTGTTTAATATGTCATTAAAAAATTGTTTCCTTATTAATTTTCTGTCTGGATGATCTGTCCATTGGTGAAAGTGGAGTGTTAAAATCCCCTACTATTATTTTGTTACTGTCGATTTCCCCTTTTATGGCTGTTAGCATTTGCCTTATGTATTGAGGTGCTCCTATGTTGGGTGTATGAATATTTACAATTGTTAAATTTTCTTCTTGGATTGATCCCTTGATCATTATGTAGTGTCCTTCTTTGTTTCTTGTAATAGTCTTTATTTTAACATGTTTTTTCTGATATGAGAATTGCTACTCCAGCTTTATTTTGATTTCTATTTGCATGGAATATCTTTCTCCATCCCCTCACTGTCAATCTGTATTTGTCCCTAGGTCTGAAGTGGGCCTCTTGTAGACAACATATATACAGGTCTTGTTTTTGTATCCATTCAGTCAGTCTATGTCTTTTGGTTGGAGCATTTAATTCATTTACATTTAAGGTAATTATCGATATGTATGTTCCTATTACCATTTTCTTAATTGTTTTGGGTTTGTTTTTGTAAGTCTTTTCCTCCTCTTGTGTTTCCTGCATACAGAAGTTCCTTTAGCATTTGTTGTAAAGCTGGTTTGGTGGTGCTGAATTCTCTTAACTTTTGCTTATCTGTAAAGTTTTTAATTTCTCCATTGAATCTGAATGAAGTCCTTGCTGGGTAGAGTAATCTTGGTTGTAGGTTTTT
Source organism: Lagenorhynchus albirostris (assembly GCF_949774975.1). Taxonomy (NCBI): domain Eukaryota; kingdom Metazoa; phylum Chordata; class Mammalia; order Artiodactyla; family Delphinidae; genus Lagenorhynchus; species Lagenorhynchus albirostris. The sequence goes on from NC_083103.1 coordinate 27,279,342, forward strand.
CCCTTTCATCACTTTAAATATGTCCTGCCAGTCCCTTCTGGCCTGGAGAGTTTCTGCTGAAATATCAGCTGTTAACTTTATGGGGATTCGCTTGTATGTTATTTGTTGATTTTCCCTTGCTGCTTTTAATATTTTTTCTTTGTATTTAATTTTTGATAGTTTGATTACTATGTGTCTCAGCATGTTTCTCTTTGGGTTTATCCTGTATGGAACTCTCTGTTCTTCCTGGACTTGATTGGCTATTTCCTTTCCCATGTTAGGAAAGTTTTCAACTATAATCCCTTCAAATATTTTCTCAGACCCTTTCTTTTTCTCTTCTTCTTCTAGAACCCCTATAATTCAAATGTTAGTGCATTTAATGTTGTTGCAGAGGTCTCTGACTCTGCCCTCAATTCTTTTCATTGTTTTTTTTTTTTTTATTCTGCTCCCTGGCAGTTATTTCCACCATTTTATCTTCCAGCTCACTTATCCAATTTTTCTGCCTCAGTTTTTCTGTTATTGATTCCTTCTAGAGTATTTTTAATTTCAGTAATTGTGTTGTTCATCACTGTTTGTTTGCTCTTTAGTTCTTCTACATCCCTGTTAAATGTTTCTTGTATTTTCTCCATTCTGTTTCTGAGATTTTGGATCATCTTTACTATCATTACTCTGAATTCTTTTTCATGTAGGTTGCCTATTTCGTCTTCATTTATTTGGTCTTGTAGGTTTTTACCTTGCTCCTTTTTCTGTAACATATGTTTTGTCATTTCAGGTTTTCTTTTTTTTTTTTTTTTGATGGGTGGCGCTGTATTCCTGTCTTACTAGTTGTTTGGCCTGAGACATCCAGCACTGGAGTTTGCAGGCAGTTGGATGGAGCAGGGTCTTGGTGCTGAGATGAGGACCTCTGGGAAGCCTCACTGTGACTGATATTCCCTGGGGTCTGAGGTTCTCTGTTAGTCCAGCGGTTTGGACTCAGAGCTCCCACCACAGGATCTCGGGCCCGACCGCCGGCCTGGGAACCAAGATCCTGCAAGCATGTGGCAGCCGAAGTAATGGTCTCCCAGAGGCTCGGACATCCCGATCCCTGGAACCGCCTGGCTGTTGCATGGTGATGGGGACCCAGAGCAGGGCAGTGACCTGAAGGTGCACAGGGCAGCCTGGTGTCCTCGGGGTCAGAGCCGGGCCATCTGTGCCACCTGCACTGCCCAGCACACCAGGGACTCTGCCTGGGCTTGACAAGTGTCTGCACCCCGGATTCATGTCCAGGAGCAATGCTTTTTGATTACTTTTTCCCACTCAAACATAGAACTATCATGTATTACTTTATTTGGGCAAGGACAGTGATGCCCCAATTCTTCATTAGGGTAGTCAGTGAGAAGCAGAAGCTGATAGATTTAGCAATTGCTCCTCTTTGGGCCCTCAGTGATTTTTTCTTTTTGCATATATTCGCTATTTCCTGTACTAATGGTGATCAGTTTCAAAAAGCTTAGGAACTCTTAGACCTTGTCTAGATAATGTACTTGAAGAAGACTGATAGTTGAATCAGAAAACAGCCATGTGAGCATTTCATTGGATGGGGCACCTCTCATTCTGTCCACAGAGAATGATTTGGCTGATTTTGAGCTACTTCAAATGGCTCAGGGCTGCCAGCCCCAGTGATTGTAGAAACAATTGCTAATGAAAAGTTGCTCATGGAGGCAACCTGAATGATGGCAGCTCCAATCATATTTGTGGCTTTGCTTGGAAGTAACTTGCACAATTCTCCTTCTGTTCATATGATACAAAACAAGCTAACTCTAATCAGGTGTCTAACCTCCATTATTGCTACTAAGGAAACCCACTTACCTGTGCACAGCTCATGGGGCAGTAAACTGTTACAAACTTTTTAAAGGGCAAATTGGTCAATTGGATTATACTTTGACTCAGCAGTTTCTCCTCTAAGAATCTGTCACAAGAAAAATAATCATGTATGCACAAAATATTTAGAATTCAAGATATTTACCGTAGAGGTTTGTTTAATCTATATTTATCATAGAGATTTGATTAAACGATAGCTACATCCATGGAAATACTACACAGCCCATAAAATTTTTTTAAACAAACCTATTGGTAATGAAAGATAAGTTAAGAAAGGGGAGTAGGGAATATATAGATATACAGTATAATTTTAATGACATTTCAAATTCATTTTAAAATATATTAACAATTTTGTTTGTTTTGATTTTCTTAAATATAAACCCTGCCATGGCATTTGGGAATAGAGCTTAGTGTATATAACTGACTTTTTTCCCATCAAATACACTGCAGTGGCTCCCACTCTGGGCCTTTGCAGTCAGGGTCTGTCTGACTGCAAAACTTTTCTCCCAGATTTCCACATGGCTGGCTCACAGAAGTTTTCTCTGACCACCAGTCAGAGACTGTCACTCATCTCAACCATATCACCCTTGTTTTATTTTCTTTACAGCCCTTATGACGGTCTGAAGTTACCTTATTCACATTTTTGTATGTTTGATTATTTTTTGTCTCTTCTCAAAAGAATGTCATATCTATGAGAATTCAGGTCTTGTTGATCCTACTTCCTACACTTAGAACCATGATAGAAACATAGTAGGTGCTCAGTAAGTATTTGTCAAATGAATGATTTAGTGAATGTGTGAATCATATTTCTGTCTTTTCTGATGGGTCTTTGGGGTTCTTTGATTCTAATTTAGGGAGAAAAAAATGATATCTTGATATTCAGCAGAAATAATTCTATTTATCACTAACTGTCAAATATTCCTCCCCCATCTCTGTTATTCTTTTGAGAAACGTTGAGTCACTGCAATGTGCAAGAGATGTGCTAGGAGCAAATATAGATATAAAATAAGAATTAGATCTGTTTGTTTGTTTTTTAAATCTCAGAAGGCCCATAGTTAATGGAACATACAGACCTATATGGTGGGATAGATAATCAACACACAGTGGGATAAGAACAAAGAGAGAGGTATGCAGGATGCTATGGGAGCAAAGTAGGTGGGGTGCTGAAACACCTTGCTGATACGGAAGGCTTTATGGATGTCAGCTGGAAACACATTCCAGGCAGAGGGGATGGAATGTGTTTTGTTAGCTGTGCCATGTTCCCAAGAGGATGAACAGAATGACTAGATGTAGGAGAAGAGGTGAGGCTGGCCATTTAAACAAGGGACTGATGGAGGCTGGCCTTATACTGCGCTAAGGAGTGTGGATTTTTTCCTACAGGCAATAGGGAGTGACCAAGAATTCTAAGTTTGAAGATACCAGAAAGTGATCTGGCCTCTGCTCATCTTTCCAGCCTATTTTGTTTGTCTCTTTCTGGCCACAGTTATATCTGCAAAATATATAATATCCAAAGGCCCCTAGAAGAAAAAACATTCTTGCTACCTTAGTAAAATAAGATCTACCATTTATTAAAAGGAAACAAGCCACTGATACACACCAAAACATGAATGAATCATGAAAAGATTATGCTGAGCAAAGTCAGACACAAAAGAGCACACTCTATTTGCTTCTATTTATATAAAACTCTAGAAAAAGACACACGTAATCTACAGTGACAGAAAGCAGATCAGTGCTTGCCTGGAGGCAGGGGTGAAGGGGTAGATTGACTGCAAAGAGGAACAAGGGAACATTTGGAGGCGATAGAGATATTCCATATGTTGACTGGAATAGTCACATGACTGTACACACATTTCAAAATTCATCAAACCGTGTCCTTAAAATGCATGCATTTTATTATATGTTAATTATATCTCGATATAGTTGATGAAAAAAATGTACAATTTTCTGAGCATTCGTGAGCCAAGTGCTTTACATAATTATCTCTAGTACCAAAGCAACAGCTTTGTGTTTTGAAAGTGAAAATTGAGCCTCAGAAAGATTAAGTGACTTCTTCAAGGCCATAAAATCCTAGGTCCAGACTTTTTGTTATAAAGAATTTTATATGTCATCTAATTCAGTGATGGCAAATTCCAATATTTTTAGGAGCTTGGCAACAAAAGTGTATAGGGGAGGGTTGAGGATAAGACGACATAGAGAGGTTGGGATTCTGTGTTTCTTGGGGGATGGGGGAGACACTAGTCAAACAAACCACAGGGTCATAGTCCATCTTTGGACATTTTACAGATGAGGACCCTGGGATGAAAGAGATTAAATAAATCACTTGCTATGGTCATCCATCTAGGAAATGGCAGATTTCCTGATGGGGAGAGACACGCTGATGTAGGTGGAGAAGAGAAAAAGATGAAAAGTGGGAAGGCTAATACTTAAAATAAAATCCCAGCATGTGAGAGATGACTGCACTTATGCATTTATATAATATAAACCAAAAGTTTAGTAGGGGGCATATATAGCATAGCTTATCTCAGTTTCGATGACTATTTCATTCGCCTGCTCATTTCTCCATCCACACAGCACTTATGGAGCCCCCACTGCGTGCAGAACACTACACTTGGGGCCCCACCCATCCCGTGCGCTAAATGCACCAGTGCCTCTGAATCTTCCACAGCATCAGCTCCCATTAGCCTCCGCCGAGTCAAGCCACTCTTTTATGACCTTCATCCATACTGCACTTGTAGAACCTTGCTCCACTGCCCTTGTCTCCAATTATCTATAAAACACACTTCACACTTTGTTATAGCCCCATATAATTCTGTCTGGCCCACTAATTGTTTTAAATTTGTATGTCTTACCTTCCAAGCTAATTTGCAAGGGATTTCCGAGCAGCATAAGAGTAAATATCTTAAATGGCTTAATAACCCCATGGTACCTGGCACAAGGTTAGGCACACAGGAGACTCTCCGTCATTTCTTATCAATTGATTCCCCAGGTCACCTGGAATAGCAGCATGTCTTAGATTGGGTTTCCCAGAAGCACGACCTGAGATAAGACTTGAGTGCAGGTAGTTTATTGGAGATGCCATCCCTGGAAGTACTGGTAGAGGTACCATGAGGAAGTGAAACAAGAAATGAAAGGAAGTTTTGATTTGCATTTCTCTAATAATTAGTGATGTTGAGAACAGACTTGTTCTTGCCAAGGGGGTGGGGAGGGGAGGGAAGGACTGCGACTGTGGGGTTGGCAGATGTAAACTATTATACACAGGATGGATAAACAACAAGGTCCTACTGTGTAGCACAGGGAACTATATTCAATGTCCTGTGATAAACCATAATGGAAAAGAATATTTAAAAAAGAATGTCTCTATGTGTATAACTGAGTCACTTTGCTGAATAGCAGATTGCCACAACATGGTATATCAACTTGACTTTGATAAAATAAAATTTTTAAAAAAAAAGGAAAGGAAGTGACAACAGGGAATGTTCATGAGCAGATTGCTGTGTGGGTAACTGAAGTTCAGTCCTACTGGGGACTTCTGGAAAAGTCTGTAAAATACACCTTGGAGTTGTCCAACCTGAGGGGTGTGGGGGGGGGATTTATTCAGCAACTCCCATTGATCGCTGGTTGAGAGTAGCTTCTTGAGGTACTAATTCCTTGAGGCAATCCCAGCTGGCCATGGTCCCCACCCCCATCCCCCAGTGGAGCAGTGCCCAGTGACCAGAGAAAGCCCCCGGCAGAGAGTTCTAGGTGCCTGAAGTAAGACTCCATCGGTGGACACAGGGATGAGGACCACTAATGGGATATGTCAGGGCTCTAACAGCTTCTGCTACACAGCATATTTCAGGAAGGAAGCCTTTTTCATGGCAACCTTTATTTAGTGCCAACCTGTGATGTTCTTTGGAATTCAGAAATAAATACAACATGTTCCTTGCCTGCTAGAAACTTAGCTCTGTTACTTCTCATTGAAGATTATGGAGAGAAGCAGAAAAAGAAGGAGGAAGAGAAACTAGTTCAATCTCCATTCCCATTCAGTCTATATTTTGATGAGAATTTGATGCTGTTCTACCCATCAATTCATTCCTGTCATGGTTCCCAAATAGTCATCATGTTGAATGGCTTGCAGTCACAGTCAAAGTGGCCTGGAGACAGAACAGAGTTTGGAAGTTGAAGACTGTATCTTTGCTCACCTGTACTCCCCCGTGTACCCCAGCTCTGCTTCAGTGAAATTTCTACATCGTTATGTCATTAACCTATACCAAATATGCAATATGATTTTCTGTTCAAATTAAACTAATATTTGAAATAAAGAAAAAAATAATGGGAGGGAGAGGCATTTACCACAAGGACCCTGCAAAAGAAGTTATGTGGGAAAGGTAGTTGTATTTTGTGTTTTTGCCATAAAATGAAGCAGACAGTCTGTTCTGTGAAGTACTATAATTATACAGCAATTTGCAACCTCTAATGGGAGAACTTTTCTTTCATAAAATATTAACTAAGTATAATATCAGTGCAATAGATTAGGAACAGTCTTAGTTTCTCCATAAAAAGTCAATTTGTAACCACTGTGACTGTCTTCTTCAAGATGATGGCATCCAAAAACATCCTCTGTGCCCATAGTCACTTGGCCTTGAATTAAGAAAAACACATTTCCTCTGTCCTCTCTAGCTGATTTGATGCTAAGTGCTTTTCCCTGTAAACATGTTCATTTATAATGCTTTTCTATCTTATTGCTGAACCTTTCTCCACTGAATGCACTGCTGTTACGCGGGAAGTTTTCTTGTAATGATTGTGGCCCCCAAACCTAAATTGTCAACAATATAAAACTCAAGTTTAGATTGAGGACTTATTTTGCAAAACCTCAACCTATTTGTACTGTGGGATTACCTGTGCCTTTTCTTTATTTTCAAATTTATTTATTTTATTTATTTATTTTTGGCTGCATTGGATCTTTGTTGCAGTGCACGGGCTTCTCATCGCAGTGGCTTCTGGTGCTGCAGAGCACGGGCTCAGCAGTCGTGGTGCACAGGCTCAGTTGCTTCGCAACATGTGGGATCTTCCCAGACCAGGGCTTGAACCCGCGTCCCCTGCATTGGCAGGCAGATTCCTAACCACTGTGCCACCAGAGAAGCCCTTGCCTTTTCAAATTATGGAAAGGGAGGTACTTTCTGTGAGATGGGTGTTCCTTGGGCAGAATTGCTACCCAGACTGCAAACACAAGCAAAGCCGCCTGGAATTATCTAGGTGGCTTCTGCCGGCAGGGCAGACAAAAGCTGTGGTTGCCAAGTGGGGAAGTTAAAGACCAGCTTCTTTTTTTTCTCTACTTCTTTTTTCTCCTTCTATCATATATCCTTACGTAAAATTTTGTAGTTTAGTTTTATGCTCTGAAATGTCTAATGGCTTCAGGAACTGTTTCCCCATGCCCGTTGGTTATTATGATTTTCCACTGGAGGAAGCAACCACTCTCTAACTAACCTAGACAATTTGTTTTTCTAGGGAAAAGAGGCAATCTAAAGTGAAAAGTGAAGATGTTTATCTCCCAGTATTACTTTAAGCCACTGGGCCATTTTTCACTGTCTTCTCAAGTAGAGAGGGGAAAAACCAAACAAAAACACCCAAATAACAAAACCCCAACAAATCCTCAAACAATGCTGTTTTTAAAACCTTTTTTGTTAGAAGTAATGTATAGAAAATCCATACTTGCTCATTTAGAAATTGCCTAAGGGCTGTATCCATTTCTACACATTCCTGCGTTGATTTACACTTCTTAAATGAATCGTCAAACTCTATTGATCTTAATCAGCAAAATCCTCTTTGTTTTCTGGTTCTTAGGAATCTCCAAATTACCCAGGAAGTTTTGCAAGGAGAATGTATGGTTTCAAAAAATTAAAACCAGGAGCAGAAACATTTATTAGATAAATGCTAATGCAAACTGGAAGTAGACCTCTTGCCCTATGCTCCCATCAAGGTTTGCATATTTTGCTGTAGGTTAACCGTCCATATATTTTCTGAATGAATGAATGAATCCATGAGTTTAACCAAATATTCACATTGAAATATTAGAATGTTGTTAAAGCAAGTTGCAAATGGTGTTCAACATGATCTAATATTTAAATATATATTATTTTGTATATATTCAACTATTATGTTGAATATATTATTTTACATATTATTGTATTAAATGGATTGCTTATATATTATTATATTGAATATATTATTTTTGTATATGTACATATATAGGAAAGAAAAATAAACTGGAGGGATATACAAATACTGATAAAATCGATTCTCTCTGGGAGATGGGATTCAGTAGGTGGGGGAGGCTTCATTTTAGTTAGGAAAATGGGAAAAAAATTTAGTTGTGACTATTTCAAACAAAAAGCAGGGATAGTACACACAGTAACATAAGAAACACCCTAGAACCATCTCTCAGCTTAGTCAAATCCTAATATCGTGCCACACTTCGTTTCAGATCATTTTTTAAAGAAATTAAACATTTCAGATACGATAGAAAAGGTTTTCATTTTTCTACATCATGTGTTTCTATAATGAAAATATTTGTGATCAGTAAAAAAAATCAGTACCAATTTTAAAATAAATATTAGTCACACCACACTGGAGGGAAGTGAGTTTCAATGCATCATCTGCATTTGTGTTTCCAAAGAGTTTTTCTGCATCTGTTTTTAACAGGAGGGGATCTTACTATCTGTCTGTCTGTCCACTCACAGCCGTCTGGCAATTGGAAGTGGCAAGCTGGCGCTGAAGAAACACAATGTCAATTTATGTGCTGGCGGGTTGGCAAACCCCGTGCTCTTATTCATCTCTGTCAGCTGCAAGCCCTATTAACTATTTTTAATGAATCACCACTGCTTTTACTTTTGCCATCAGCCATGACCTTCACCATTTAGAAACACATGGTCTCTCATAAACGATAGCCCACGACATATAAACTTGAGAAGGATTCTATCACAGCTCAAACTACAATATCTATCACTAAAACAAACGGCTCATTCTAGCTGAAGAGACACTCATATATATCACGGAACCAACCTTCCATATTTTGAAATTTACTGCCCCGTGTTGCCTGGCTTTTTTTAAGGAGGCCAGGCAACCTTGCTCACTTAATACTTTTGATAAACTTCTGCTGACAAGGAGTGTGATTAATGATGGTTAAAAGAATTGAATCAAGAGTAGGAAAGACAGAGCCAAAAAAGCAGACTGCTGGGCTGATGGAAATGAACGTCTCTACAGAAATATATGATGGACCCTCCTTTTTTACCATGCCAAGTAATTACTTGCACAGGCCTGTTGTAATAATTCCTATTACAGCCAAAACGGAAAAGTCAGTAACTCACCGCCCTGGGACAAGGTGGAGGCAAGGCCAGAGGAGCATGGATCAATATTTCATTTACTCACTGAGGTTAGTTTCTATCCCTGTATCAAATTCTTTTACAGAAAGCCATGAAAGAAATGAGGTTTGCTGCAAAACACCAGTGCAGGGGCTTTGTTTCCTTGGGGTGCTTATGAAGGAAACAGAGCAACAAACCCTTTCAGGAAAACAATATGCACTCAAGTTCACCCATTACTTGCTACTGTTGGAAAATAAAGTACCATTAGCCTGATATGAGTAATGTACATCAATCAACTGCAGACTCGAAAAAATATGTTTTCAACTTGGTGGTGCTGTTGATAATGAATAAGCCATCTGAACACTGTCTACACAATTTGATAATTGTGAAAAAATTTTCTCTTGACAGTGTATCATTTGTTTAAAAAAAAAATCCCATTAACATTTATCTCTGATTACCTCCGGCCTTAAAAAAAAAAAAAAAAAGAAAGAAAGAAAGAAAAGAAAAGGGGCGAAAAGGCCATAATGGCATAATGGCTCCCTCTGCCTCCAAGAAGTTTTTCACTCCGTACTTTTCCTAAAGAGAAATTACAGTGCAACCTCCAACTGCCCTAGAAAACAAAAAATAAAGCATATTGTTTCAATAGGTTTTCATTTTAAAGAGTTTAAAATGTGTAATTCCCAGTTTTAGTTTTCTTGATGCTTTCTGGAGAAAGGATTTGGTACTGATCAATTTCAGGTCCCATGTGAATATAATGGAATAGCTTATTGTTGACACTGAATTCTTAGAATTTCACCCTAAAATTAGATTTATTTTAAATAGTCCCAACATATATGAACTTACATAGGATGCAAAATCTGAATGTTATTTACTCATTACATTTATTGTTTAGTGTTTTGGCTAGAATAGACTCCAATGTGGCATTGTTCTCTTCTTTAAGAATTTATAAGAACCTGTATATAAATACAGGTTTATAAAAAGCAAATTTCCACTACGCCACACACTTGCATGTGGAATGGTGTTAGGAAAATCCTCCTGTACTTGCTTTTCTCCCTCACATCTATATTAATTCCCAGCTGCTTTTCTTATGATTCTAGGAAATAAGAAAGCATAGAAGGATTGATTTACTTGCTTAGAAACATAGGCTACTGGCAGTAACGACTGGTAAGCTTGAACGTTTCATACAGTTCATTTTTTCTCTGAAATAAATCTAATCCCCTTCCCTGGAACTTCAAAGCCACCCTCTATCAGATCTCCCTAGCTCCATGCCATGGAATGAAGTTTAAATCAAGGCGGGGAAGTCCTGAGCTGTCATATGGGCCTTACATGCATTCTAATCTCCAGAAACAAAGGTCAGCTGGACTCAACATTGATTCAGGCCAGCAGGACTCTTGGCCTGGCCAGTTGACATCTTGGAAGTATTTTCAAGTGCTTAGGGTCTGCAGAACAATACATTAAATTTTCCTAAGAATTTTCACCCCTCCTCCACTCCACCCCTTAAACTTGGACCCCAGGAGTATTTCGAGGGAAATTCAATCCATATGTGCCTGATTCGTGTTCACTTAACTCATTGACATGTTGTTTTCCAGGAGCTGATTGATGTACAAGGAGTCTTCTGACCTTTTTTTCCTGAACCTTGCAGAACTGCCTTTCTTTGAGCTGGAAAATTGCCTTTTACGTGGGGTAAGTAGCACTTTTGAGAGTTGAAAGTTTTGAGCTCAGCTTGAAACATAGTTCCCCAATCTGCGTGGGATCCTGGGTTTGACAAATGTGGCCTCGATACCTTTGTATAAAGCCCTTTCTTGCCTCATTTTTTTTCATGTGTGACACCCGTAGCTAGAGAGAAAAAAATACAAAGCTGATGATAACTTTCAGAGCATCCAAGCAGGTATCTTTGGAAGTCACAGCCTCACTCCGATGGTGTAAGATGTCCAAGTCCATCTGTTCTCTTCAACCACCCTTCACTTGCCTTGATTTCTTTCATGTGGTCCCAGCCCAAAGAACTTCATCTGCCAAGTTTTAAGTGTGTAATAAAGGCAGCAGCTGACTTTAAACCCTGCTTTGATTCTGTTAGGCAACATCTCAGCTTGGGTTAGGTTCCCTGGCAAAGTATTTCAGTAGACTTTCATAATGCTACCCCTTGGAACTCATCCTAAATTATGCCACTAAATCATAAAAGTTATAAACTACTCTCTCCATTTTTTTTGTTAGGTTAAGAGGGAGCTGTGACTGGGGCCATGCCTCTGCCCATGGACAGCTGGTTAGTTGATCTAGAATAGCTGGAATAACACCAAGAACAGACAGTCTCTTAGCTCTTCTAAAACTCTGCATAGAGAGGCTGAATTAGAGCCTATAAACAAGAATCTACAAGTCCAAATGCCACAAGGGACAAAGGAGAAAGGTAAATAAGTGGAGGAGAGTGAGTGGGGACTGGTTCAAATAGGGAGCTCACGTCTAAAGGGACAACCGATGTCCAGGAGCCGTCAGTGTAAATTGTTGCAAGCTTGGTGTTGCCAGACCTCTTGGGATTTCAAGAGAATCCAGAAGTCTTATAATTAAAAAAGAAAGTGTATATAAGTCACATATGGTAAAGTCAGTTTATGAGCCAAATTTAGCCCACCAACTGGGAATATGTGCTATACCATGTGACAAAGGGAAAGAAGAGTAACAGCAATCGGTAATTTAGTGGTAAAAAGAGGCACGTGCCAGAAACGACACTAAGCGCGTTACAGATGTAATTTAATTTGCTCTTCACCTTCATCCTACTGCGCAGTCTAGGATAATACTTTTTCGAGTTCTAACGAGAGAAAGCTAAGATTTGGAGTCTTTGTTAAAAATGCAGATTCCTGGGCCATTCCCAGACCTACTGAATCAGGATCTCTGGGCATGGAACCTCCAGGTGACTGGGAGGTAACCAAACTGCAGAACACTGTATCCTGACATATCCCAAAGTGCCCGCACTGAGCTTTAGAAAGAATCTGGTCCAACTGCCCGCTTTACAAATGAGGCTCTCAGAGGCTCTCAGCTCAGGTCACAGAGCCAGGACTCAAACTCAAACCTCCTGGAGCTAATGATAATAATAGCAATAATAATAGTGCTCCCAGGTTCCATTTACTGAAGGCCTACCATGCACCAGGCACGAGTGGTTTTGCCCCCATTTAAGCCTCCTAGGAACTCTAAAGCAGATGTTATTGTCTCCATTTTATACACAAATAAACAGGCTCAGAGGAATAAAGTAGCTTTCAAGGTCACCCAGAGGAAAGTAAAGGGTTGAGTCTGTTTTTAAATCCAAGTGTGTCTGTTTCCAAATCCAGAGCTCTGGACTTCCCTGGTGGCGCAGTGGTTGAGAGTCCGCCTGCCGATGCAGGGGACACGGGTTCATGGCCCGGTCCGGGAGGATCCCACATGCTGTGGAGCGGCTGGGCCCGTGAGCCATGGCCGCTGGGCCTGCGCGTCCGTGCTCCGCAACGGGAGAGGCCACAACAGTGAGGGGCCCGCATACCACCAAAAAAAAAAAAATCCAGAGCTCTTTTTCATTACACAAGATGGACAAATGCAGCTGGGTCCTTGCCACTGAATACTGATGGACCTAAATAAGAAGGTATGGAGAACAAATTAAAAAAAAAAAACCCAATATGTTGATGATGGTGATGATAATTAGGAGGCAGACAAGGAGGAGAAGGAGGAAGAGTCAGAAATTGTCAAATTGCCCAAAAGGAAACCAACTGGTAGAATCACTACCGTGGTAAACAACCTAGCCTTTTAGGGGACTGCCGCCCTCATCAAGCGAAAGCCATCTTGATAGGTCATCTTTATGCTCCTTTCCAGTTTGAAAATTCAGTAAATACAAACTGAGAAGCAAGTTGAGTCATGAGTATTTATGCAAACCTGAAGGCAGGAATGAGCGCTTTGACCCTGCTGAGGCAGCCAGGCGAGCTGCCCTTGCCACAGCCCCTGGAGGGCTCACAAGGCCACTGTGAGAAGACTTACCTGCAGCCTTAAAATCCTCTGCGAAGCATCCTGAAACAAAACGGCAGCTGGGGTCAGGTTATCCAGCTCCCTCTTAGGAAGGCAGCCTCATCTGGTCCTTGAAAGTGGCCTTTTACCTTCAGGCCTAGGGAGTGGCTTCTACTGCTCTTTCTCCAGTCTCTACTCCACCATCCTTTCTTCATATACAGGAAGTTGGCTTCTTCCATGATAGAGTAAACATTCCACTTGAGGTTAAGGTACTTGGACCTCTGCTGTACTTAGTTCAAGATGCAGCCAAAGGCCAGAATCAATACCACAAATCACAACCAAGTGACAGCAGGGAGGCCCTTGTCCGTTTTCTCCCCTTTTAAAAATGCCATTCCTAACACTTGGCAATTTCATTGTCAGTTTCATTAGCCCATGTTTTCTTAGGGGACCTGCGCTAAAGGCTGTCTTTGGCACCAGAAAGACCTGGTCCCTGCACCATTACCTGTGCAATACATAGCTCCTCAGGGGCTCCTACATGTTTACAAGTGGCTGTGCCTCAGACAAACAGCTCTCAATATTCAGAAACACTCTGTACAGAAAGAAGGTCAAAGGCATTATGGGGAAATATCTGTCTCTGCTAAGTGTATCAGTCAAAGCAGTACAATATAAATGCGACTTGTCATAAAGTTATCTTTTGTGGAAAAGAAATGTTGCCATTCAAAAACACATAAAACCCCCCTGCTTCAAATAGTGCATACATGTTACATCTTCAGATTCCCACAACTAAATCAAGTCAGGGGTGAGGTAACAAGACTGGCTCAGAAAAGTTTAATTTCTGTGCGTACTGCATGGCAAAATAAAGGGAAAGGGCTTTAATCTTTCAAAGCTTCTGGGTTTAAAGAGTAAAAGAGGGCTATTCATCCCTCTCAGTTTCTCGAAAGGCTTATTTTGATTTTGGTTTTTAATATTTCTGCTGTTCAGTGTACACACACACACATGCAAGAGTTCAGGAAGGAATTTCTGATGCCAAGTATAAGATTTGAAATAGATGAATGATTCCATTAGACTCATCTGGACATTTTAGCTATTATAGCTTGTACAAAGATATTCATTAAAGCATTGTTGGTAATACTGAAACACTGGAAATAACCTGTGTGACCATTAATAGAGAAACAACTAGATGAGCCTGTACTACAGTCATATTATGTAGACAGGGCTGAGAGCTGCCACAAACAGTTGTGCAGGTTGTTCACTGCACAATTCCACAGCTGCCATGTGTGAAAAGTAACCCTGTTGTGACCACCATTGTAGCATCTTAAAAGAATGAGATAGATTAAAGGGTACTAATATTGATAGATTTCTAAGACATGTTGTTGAGGGGAATAAAATTTAGAAAGACTATACATGCATGCTATTATTCAAATTAATGTACACTTGAAAAACAATAATGTGTGTGCATGTGTCTGTTTGTGTGTGTATGTGTACATACATACATACAAAGTCTCTGGAAAGATATGGGCTAACATCATAGCAATAATTACTTGTGGTGGATAAAGGACCTAGATTGGGGTGACTATTAAAGTACTCTCTCCATATATGTAATGTTATAATTTTGAATGAGATGAATAGGAATTCAAAAGAAATTTTTAAAGAATTTAAGTGGAAATTGTGGAGCAGCTTAAACTTAAATTTGTGCTGATTTCTACTTATTATTTTATTATTATTATATTTATATATACTTATATAAATATATTTATACTACTTATCTATATTTTATATTTATATTTCTGTTTTATTATGTTTATATTTTATTTATTATTATTTGTGATTCTTTTCCAAAAGAATCAGTAAGAGCAGGATCATGGGACTTATATGTTATTTTATTATATATTTTTGTGCCTGTTTCCTTCACTAGGCTAGGCGCTCCCAGAGAGTAGCAGCTGTGTCCATAGTATTCTTTCACCTCTAGCAACTAGTACAATGAAGAGCAAAGAAAATTGTAGGTTAATAAACTCATTAATTCATCAACTCATTCATTCCAGAAGTATTTCACGAGCATCTACTCTGTGCCCTTAGAATAAATTAGGGAACACAACAAAAAGAGTTTACATTCTAAAAAATGAAAGAATGAATGAATGAATAGGCTGAGAGAAAACAACCAAAGATCACCAAATCCATTCCAAAAAGATCTCCCAAATATATAATTCATCTATTTTTTAACTGAAGTATAATTGACTTAACAATTACTTTGGTTTTTTCCTCCCAGTTTTATTGAGATATAATTAACATACAGCACTGCATGTTTAAGCTATACAGCACAATGATTTGAACTAAATGTATCATGAAATGATGACCACAATAAGTTTAGTGAACATCCATCATCTCATATAGATACAAAATGTAAAAATATAAAAATAATTTTTTTCCTTATGATGAGAACTCTTAGGATTTACTCTCTTAACTTTCATACATAACATACAGCAGTGTTAATTATAGTTATCATGTTGTACACTACATCCATAATAAAGTTTTGTACCTTTTTACTGCCTTCATCCAATTCCCCCAATCCCACTCCCCACCTCTGATAACCACAAATTTGATCTCTTTTTCTATGAGTTTGTTTGTTTTTGAAGTGTAATTGACCTACAACACTATGTTAGTTCCTGTTACACAAGGTAATGATTCAACATTTATATACATTTAAAACTAATAACTGGGGCTTTCCTGGTGGCGCAGTGGTTGAGGGTCCGCCTGCCGATGCAGGGGACACGGGTTCGTGCCCCGGTCCGGGAAGATCCCGCATGCCGCGGAGCGGCTGGGCCCGTGGACCATGGCCACTGGGCCTGCGCGTCCGGAGCCTGTGCTCCGCAACGGGAGAGGCTACAACAAAGAGAGGCCCGTGTACCGCAAAACAAAACAAAACAAAAAAAACTAATAACTGTGAAGTCTAGTTACAACATGTCACCATACATAGTTATTGACGATATTCCCCATTGCATACCCTCGACTCATCTATTTTGCGACTGGACGTTTGTACCTCTTAATGTCCCTCACCTATTTCTTTCCAATTAATCTATTTTTGAGAATTTCATGGCTTAGAAATTCCACTATTTGGTAATAATTTCCATAGATAGCATAACTTTTCTCAATTTTGTGTTCATTTTCTTTCTGTGTTTTTTTTAGTATAGACTTTCTGTACATTTATATTTTAAATTAAGAAACAAGTTAGTAGTTTCTCTTCTGGGTTGTTCTTTCACTGTAAAATATATTGCTTAAAATATCTGTCCCTTAATATTGTCTCACAACATTTCTGCAAAGTTTTATTTAATTATGCTAATAATTTCTCACAACAGTATTGCTCTTTACATTTTACTAAATATTTTCTATATATTTTTTTGCATGATCCCAACTATGATTTTTATTCACTTCTAACAGAAATCCAGACAAGTACGCTAGGCAGTATCTATTTATTTAATAGATACACTAACGAAGGCTTGGAGGTGTTGAGCAACTTGCCTGAGGTTACACGGCTAGGAACTGGTAGTACCGGGACTAGAACACAGATCTTTTTAGTTCAAAGCCA
This sequence comes from Lagenorhynchus albirostris, assembly GCF_949774975.1. NCBI lineage: Eukaryota > Metazoa > Chordata > Mammalia > Artiodactyla > Delphinidae > Lagenorhynchus > Lagenorhynchus albirostris. The sequence goes on from NC_083103.1 coordinate 27,296,058, forward strand.
AGATTTGCCCAGGCATCACGCCTACACACTTAGTCCAAAAGCTCTGGGGCAAAAATAATTATTTTAAGAAAGCAGGTTTATTTGAAAGTTGAGACAAAGGCAACTCAAGATAAAGCACATAAAGCAGTAAATTTACATGCTTTCTCCATGCCAAGGTGTGTTAAACATCTAAATTGGAGTTATGCACGCTCGGTTAATATCTATGGCTTCTTTATGCTCACCACTGAGATTTCAATGCATGAAGGCAGTAACGACAACAGCGAAGACAGTTTCTTAAGGCTTTTCCTGCACTTCTGTGCCCTCTATTTGATCATCTGCCAAGGTTTGTGAATAGTGCCAAATCAAACAGCACAGCATCTCTATGAGGCTCCTCCTGGGAGTTGAGGAATTCTGCAGTTGGAGCACATGGTAAGATATAAAAGGCACAATTACAGTCTTTTTTCAGGAGTTTAGAAGCAGACAACGTTAATGTGTTCGTTTGGAATTTCAGGTGGTAACCTCCCTTCACTGAGTATCCTCCTCACTTTCTTGTGCTTTCCTGACCAGGTTATCCTGCATTCATTCAAACATTTTAAAACAAGGAGGGATACAGTGAGTTGATGCTTTTGAGCTTTCTCAATGAGAAGACCATATATAAGCATCAAAGAAAGCAGCACACTATTTCCATTTGCAATCGCATATATCTAAGAAAAAAATCTTAATTTCCTCATTCTGATCTTGTATATGAATCTTTAATGATCTCCTCTTTCTTGCTTCTGTTTTCCTGGCTTCGTTGTTAGGAAGATTGTGTTAACATGTCAAGTGTGATATTATTTTTTATTTAATGGTGATTAATCGTAGAAATTGTTTTGACAAAATTTAAATTTTCTCTTCAGAGATGCTTCTTTTTTTTTTTTGCCATTTAACGTACTGATTTTCCACTTGGCTTCACTCAGTGAGGAAAACCAGTGGCTAAATCTTCTTACTCGAGAAAATTAGCAAAATTTGGGATACTGTTATAATAGCATGTGGCCAGTTACAAACGCAAAGATACACTTTAATATTTTTAGTGTAAGGACCCCCTCAAAAAACCACAAAAATATTTATAGTTTTATCATCAGCTATCTATTTTTTCTTATAGAAATATACATGTTATATTCGTGTTTATTAGCCAATATTTTGTATAAAAGAGTACTAGTCTTCACCATACACATTAAAAGGACTTCAAAAAAAGTCCTGCAATCTGGAGGTTAAATTTTAGTTATGTGGTGAGACTGGCTGGTTGTTCACCAAATCCATCTCTTTCCCCTGGGCGTAGGGCTAACCTACATTTCTGTCTCTCTCCTGGGTGAAGCCAAGTGATGTCATCCCCAGTGGGACAGGAGCAGAGGTACTGTGTCGCTTGCAGGTTCAAACAGTGAAGGGAATGTCCACCTTCTCCACACTGTGGTTCCCCCATTGCAACGTGGATTTCGATGTACAGGAAAAAGATGAAATGAGGATGGTGCAGTTTTGACAGAGTCTGTCCTTCAGTGACTCCACAGAGAAGTCACCAAAGACCTGCACTGGACTGAAGCATGAGTGAGAAATAAACCTTTACTGTATTAAACTCCTAAGAGTCAAGTCTTGATTGTTATAATAGTTAACTTACCCAGATTAATATTATCCATGTATGTTCAACTTCTGGTTGTGGGTCCCTTAAATTAGGTGTTATAGTGGATTTTTAATGTTCAACTTTAAGAAAAAAATTAAATGACATGCAATAAAAAAACCCTCCTATTTGTTGAAAAATATTTTGAACCCACAGAAAATAGATATAAATATCCAATAAATATCCAAGTACATTTTAAAAATAGTAATTAAAATAAATCAAAATAATGAGATATCACTAATTTATTAAATTATTTTTTGATTGTAATCTATATAAGTGAATGCATAGAGAAATCAGGACTTTTACTCTCACTTAGTACAAGTATAATCTTTGCAATATTTTGGGAGAGAAATTTAGTAATGTATATCAAGAGCCTTAAAATTTTTCATCCCCTTTCACCCATAATTCCCTTTCTAAGAAGTGATTTTAAAGAAATAATTATTAATGTCATGTGCAAGGATGTTGATCTTAGCATTGTCTATGTCAAAGTTGAACAAATATAGGCCACAAGCCAAATCCTACCTGCCACCTGTTTTTGTAAATAAAGTTTTATTGGAACACAGCCATTACTATTCATTTACACATTGTCTATGGCTATTTCTGCAACAGCACAGTTGAGTAGTTGTTACAGAGACGTTATTGTCCACAAAGCTGAAAATATTTTCCATCTGACCCTCTATAGAAAACTTTTGCCAGCCTCAGATCTGTAATGAAAAATATGAAATGTACCTAACATCTAATAATAGAGGAATTGTTACATAAATCATGGTACATTCTTATAATGAAATTACCACATAGATTTTTTTTTAATTTTTAATGGGTGAAGGGGGTCAAAAGGTAAAAGGAAAAGAAAGAAAAAATACTCATGAACTATTTAAGGATGAAATATATTCTTCGTATAATACTAAGTGAAAAAAAGCAGAATTCAAAATTATTTTTACAGTATGATCCCAGTATGATTTAAAAATATACACACAGATACCCAAGATGAAAAATCAGGAAAAACAGAAAAAATGAGGGAAACTAAACACCAAAGGTTAGTGGCTGTTATTTATGAGGGGTAGAATTTCCAGAGGTATTTATTTTATTCTTTATAATCTTTCTATATTTTCTGAATGTTCTACATTAAACAAGTTTTACTTTTATTATTGGATAAGTATTCATTTTATTTTATTACTAAGAAGAAAGAATTAAGTGGTCAAATTACTGTGACAAAAGAAGCCTAGAACATGGGTAGAATTCTTTCTCATATTCCCACCTAAATAATAAACGTGAGGGATGAGACACACACGTAAGGAGACCCCAGATATGACTTGAAATCAGACTGTCCAACAAAAGAAGAAACAAACAGTACAGTATGTTTAGCCCTAAAGCTGAGACCCTAGAGAAATGAAGTTAAATTGGCAAGGTGTTCATCATCTCCTACCCACTTTAAGAGGCAGAAGTCTGGACAGATATCACATCCGGACAGAAACTTCCATATCAGTCACTAGCTGCAGTGGGTACGCCCACTGCCCTGGACATGCTTTACAGAAGCCAGGTGTACGACAGAGTAACTGTTTTCTCCTTGGATTCCTTTGTCTAGATTCATTTTAATCTTTCTGCTTAGTTGTGTTGCCTTTGCAAATACGTCTTTCTGATTCATCTACACACAGATCAACTATAAGTGTCTGTCAATGGTAAAATTTTATTAGTCTAGATATGCTAGTCCAACTCAACAAGTAGGTTATGTAACCTCCATGTAATTGTTGAGGAGGGAAAATTCATGTTCAATGTCATGGATCCAGAGAGAGGAAGGAGACTATTTTCATGTGAACTTAAGCTGCCCAAACAGAAGGAAGCAATTCGGAATCTCAGGTGTGGAGCCAAGAATTCAAAATCCTAGAAAAAGAGTTGATTGGGGAGAGATTGAGGGTGACAATGAGCACATTAAAATGAGATCTATAGCCAAAAGCGAAAAGAAATAGTATGCAATATTCATCTTTAATAAAATATATTTGGTGATATTCAGACCCCCTTACCTATATATATATATTTTTAAAAATTTCAGTGCTTACTTAGTGCCAGGCGCTAAGCTCAGCTCTTTACTTGCATAATTTAATTTAATTTTCACAACAATATATATGGGAAAATAGAGGCAGAACAAAGGTAAGTCATTTTCCTGTGGTCACACAGTTGGTTAATGGTTGAACCAGGAACCCAACTCAGGTCTTGTTCACACCAATGCCCACAGTCTGTGCTACAATCAACCCAAGATGCCAACATGGTGATAAAATCATTCCTCTGCATTGTATGGTCCAAGTAACCTCATATTCTCTCTCTTTTGTGTGTACATTCAGACAAACTGATCAGAAGCATCTTCAACATTTTATTTCAGAAGGTCAGCTTTTATCTTGGGATCACCAAATCTGATAAGGCAAATGCGCTTTATTTTTTAATCACATTTAATCTTAATGGTTTTAAATGGAATACTTTTAATTTGTTATTTTATTTTAATCTTATTTATTAAGATAAATGCCTGCATGCTTTGCACACCATAAAGTGCCAAAGGAAATAAGTGAAGAGTTAAAAATCATGATGCTTGATATTAATAATAACCATGGGTGCATTCTCTAACATTCTTATTGTATTCTAAATGAGAAATTAAAATATAGAGATTAAGAGAGAGATTGAAGTACAAATCAGTGCATAAATCCATTGCATACCTGGGTGGCTTTAACTTCTCTGAGAATGATTTCCCTCATCTGTGAATTGGGGACCCTCTTTATAGCATCACAGGAGTCTTGTGAGATTAAGTGAAAAAGTAGATATAAATCACAATGCCCAGGTACAGAGTTCATCTTCAATAAAAGGCAGCTCTTTCCTTAATAAATAGTGAACAATTGTAAAAACTGGATCAACCTCTTCAAAACTACATTTTACATTGTTTGCTCTGTTTTCACATGTTACACTGTTTTCTCTGCTTCTCTGTTTTAAGAGAATTACCCTTAGCATAAATTCTCTGTTCTTTACTTTTTGCCCCCTTGCTCGTGAAAGAAATGACATGCTACAAGAATACCCTGAAGCAGGTTCTCTACCGAATGGTGGAATTGAGTGACCCATGGTAAGAGCTTTGTGTCAGCTCCTACCTGGAAATAGTTTAGCACTTTAGAGGCTTTAGATATTCAAAGGGTGAACTGCAGACCAGCCATGAAGGCACTACCTGGGAGCTTATTAGAAACACAATATCTCGAGCCCCACCCGAGACTCACTGTATCAGAATCTGCATTTCAACAAGATTCCCAGGTGATTCACATGCACTTCCAAGTTTAAAGTACCCTACAACAAGCCTGTCAGAAGACAGAGACTACTGGGACAACAGACCAAGAAGTAGGTTAGTTATGTTGCTGTTATAATGGCTATTGGATAGGAAGTGCATGGTGTGACTCCTGGCATGTATTCATTCACTGAACAAGCGTTTATGAGCACCTGTTACATGCCAACTACTGTGTTGGTTACTGGGGATAGAAAGTTCAAGAAGAATTGGTCATGCTCTAACATTTCACATTCTTGTTTAACTTTTAATCAACCAGATTCTCCCCTAGTGTTCTCTGACTAGTCAGCATCTATATTTTTCTCCAGGAAATTGATCTCATTAATAAGAGCAAATATTCATGGATGGTTTGATCCATGGTCAGGCACTGTGCTGAATGCCTTAAACACTGTAGTGGACATCTGTTGTTTTGCCTACCCCAAATTTTTCTTGCAGCAATACAAAGCCCCATTGTTTTTTGATGAGAGGAGGAATCCTTCATCCACTTTCCTGTCCATGTTGTTTTGGGTGGGGTCGGCATAGCCAACTGGCTCCAGGATCAGTCCTATCTGAGAATCCATTCCCCTGGCCTCAGTCTGGATCACATGACTCAGGACCCAGAAAGGTGATTCAGTCTTAGGACTTTTGCTGGAACCTTAAAAAAAGAGGTACTTGCTAAGCTGTAAGATGTAAGTTTGGAGCTTGCTATTGGTGACCTTTGCCAACACAAAATCTCAAAAGTGGTAGAGAGACTACTTGAGAACAAAGCCAAACCAAAGAAAAGCAGAGCCAAAAGTTGGAGAAGAGGGAGATTTTGAATATGTTCATTGAATGTCTCCATCCAACCTTGCCTAAAGTCAGCCTTGCACTTCCAATTCCCTATCACATGAACTAATAAATTCTCCTTTATGTTTGAGTTGGTTTGAGTTGGATTTTTGTGACCTACAACTGATGATAACCTGACAGTACACAAAAGTGTTTTCATTTATCTGTACAACATGCTCTTAGATGCTATTAATGTATCTATTCTCCAGGTGAAGAAACAAGTTCAGAGAGGTTAAGTAGCTTGCTCAACTGTACATAGCTGACAAATGGTGGACTAAGGATTAAATCTCAGAATCTCTCATTACAAAGATTTACAATTCATCATTACCATCGTAAATATTGCTTATTAGCTGGAATCATTAAACCCTGCATTTGAGAAAGATTGAAAAGAAGTAAATATTCTAGAAACTCACTCTAATGGCCTCTATGCTATTAAAGTACAATGCTGAAGGACCGTTGGAATAACTGGTCCATTGATAACTTCCCATAACTGAACCTCCTTTCACAGGGCTTATTAAAGACTTCATCTTAATTCAGTCTGTGCAATAACAGGTTGCAGGTTTATGGCTACCACAGTGGGTAATTTACTCTAAAGTCAAAGGCAGCTCAAGGTGAACTTGGAAAATAAAAAAGGTTTGTCTTCATGAATCTTTCAGCTTCGTAGTTCTACTTCTCCCATGTTCTTCTGTGTCACTTTTCCCAACAATGACATTTCACTCTAGCACTCTTTTCTGGAACCTGGTTTTAAAACATCAAAATCTTTTTCACATTAAGATGGTTATGACTGAAAGCAACCTTCATATCTTGGAACATCTAGTTCAAATGGAAAATAACTAGATTAACAGTGGAAATCTATGTTCAGGGAAGGCAACGTTTACCAAAATTTCTGCAATTGTAGCACTGACTCCATTTATACTTGAGGTTAAATCTGAGGTGGGCTGTGAATGTTTTGGGCCTGTGAATAGTCATTGCTAAACAAAGCAACCTTCATAGTGTCATGTCCATTGAAAGAAACTAGAATGTAATTTTGCTGTTCTGCGGGGGAGGTGGGAACTCAAACAGGGGAATGCCCTGGAACTTTCACAGATATTATGGAAAGGCAAGATGGACAGAGATAAATAAATAAATAAATGCAAAGTGCTATTTATTAAAATGACCTACCGAAGTAGCTCTGACCTGTAGAAGGAAGAAAAAAGCACTGGAAACATTGAAACACCAGCATGTTGTTGCCTTGGCTCCAGCACTATCCCCCATCCCAATCTCTCATCTTGCTGCCACTCCACTTCTAAGACAAATTGTTAATTTGTCGGTTCTGCAAACCAGCTTTGCATTTGCCAGACTGAATCCTCAAATGTTTTATTCATAGGTGAGGTTAGTTGTAAGTACATGAGAAAAATCAAATCTCATCTACCTGGTCCAAGTATACTTGGAGAAAAGTTCAATGTATAAAAATGTCCCTCCTTGGGCTTCCCTGGTGGCGCAGTGGTTGAGAGTCCACCTGCCGATGCAGGGGACATGGGTTCGTGCCCCGGCCCGGGAAGATCCCACATGTCGCAGAGCGGCTGGGCCCATGAGCCATGGCCGCTGAGCCTGGGCGTCCGGAGCCTGTGCTCCGGAACGGGAGAGGCCACAACAGTGAGAGGCCCACGTACCGAAAAAAAAAAAAAGTCCCTTCTTAATAGGGAGGTTCTTTTCTCTAGTTGTAGTCCTAGCCGTGTAGAAAAGAATGTGTGTATAAATATATATTATTTCCCCTTTAATTTTATTCAATATAAATACGCGTTCATTTATTTATTTAACAAGCATTTATCAGTGCCTACTATTCGTGAGACATTGTGTATGATACATTATGTAAAGACATGAAAATTAAGGAGCTTCAGTCTGTGCCTGATTTTTACCTAGCAAATATTTACTGAGCACATAACTAAGGGCCAAGAACCGTTGGATAGTGCTATGAACAATTTATCTGTTTTCTGCTCTCATAGAATTTATACTCTAGTGGTAGACACCAATAATAAAAGGAAACCTAAATAAAGTAAGAAAATTCCAGAAAGTGATATGAAAATAAAACAAAATAATAGAATATTAAGTAACCTGGGAAAGAGGGATGAGAGAAGGTGCAGGTGGTACAAGGAGATTCCTTTAAGAAGGTTTCCTGCGAGCTGAGTCTTACGGTAGTTTGCATTATTGTTTCCCAATTCTCTCCCTCTTTCCTATAAGAAGATTAGGCATCCCCACCATATGACTTGCAGCATCTTCTGTAGGAGGAGTTTCCTTCTCTACCACGTTTATATCAAGCTTGGCGATGTGATATGCTTTGACCAATGAAATGGGAGCACGAGCAACCGTGCGCTCTGACAACCGAAGCTCTGATAACCAGCATTTGATTTCATCAGCTTGCTTGTTCTTCCTCTGCCGTGAATTTGACATTTCCAGATTGGGTTTGTTCCTTGAACCTGGATCCCAGAATGAAGAAGATATGGGGGAGCAGATCCACAGTTAACTCACAGTTCACGCATCAGCCATGCAATAAGCAAGCAATGAGACTTTGTCTTTTTGAGACAGTATAATCTGGTAAAAGCTGACTAACCTATACTGCTGAACAATGAGAAAGAGCCAATTTTTAGAACATCACAGAAAGATCATGTGCGTGTGCGTGCGTGCATGTGTGTGTGTGTAGCTGAGCATTCATTTGGAATGCTCAAGGAACAGAAAGAAAACTAGTGTAGGTGGCGCAAAATTGGAGATGACAAAGCAGAGGTAAGAAAGAAAGGGTCAGATGGTATAAGTTTTTGCAAGCCATGGTAAAGAGTTTGGACTATATAAGCTCTTGAAAAATTGGATAAAGAAAGTCAAAAAGTACATACTTCCAGTTATAAGGTAAATAAGTACTAGGGATGTAATATACAGTATGATAAATATAATTAACATGCTGTGTTATATACGAAAGTTGTTAAGAAAGTAAATCCTAAGATTTCTCATCACAAAGAAAAAATTCTTTTTCTTTTATTTTGTATGTATATGAAATGAGATATGTTCACTAAACTTACCATGGTAATCATTTCATGATGTATGTAAGTCAGATCATTGTGCTGTACACCTTAAACTTATACAGTGTTGTATGTCGATTATATCTCAAAAAAACTGGAAGGAAATAAATTTTAATAAAAATTATTTTAAAAATTTGAAGGACACAACAGTTGTCATTAAACAAATTTTCACTCATCATCTTATATTACATGTTTAAATTTTTTTTATTTTTAACTTATTTTACACTTACAGAAAGGTTGCAACAATAGCATGAAGTTTCCATGTAACCCTCACCCAGCTTCTCCTGTAAACATCTGACATGACCACAGTACAGTAATCAGAACAAGGAAATTAACATTGGTAGAACACTATTAACTAAGCTACAGGTCTTATTTGAATTTCACCCATTTTCCCACTAATGTTGTCTCTGAGTCCCAGGATTTCATCCAGGATCTCACTTGAAATACCACGCTGCAATTCTTATTTCTCCTTAAGTCTCCTGCGTTCTGTAACATTTCTTCAGTTTTTTTCCTTGGCTTTCATGACCGTGATATTTTGAAGAGTACTGATCAGATATTTTGTGTAATATTTTGTAAAAAAACAAAAACAAAAACTTGGGTTTGTCTAATGTTTTCTTGTGATTGGAGTGAGGTTATGCATTTTTTGGCAAGAATACCACAGAAATGATGTTGTGTCTTTCTCCTTGTGTCATATCATATCAAAAGTTCATGATATGGATGTGTCTTTATTGCTAATGATGTTGATCCCGATTGCTTGGTAAGTTGGTGTCTGCTGCATTTCGTCACTGGAAATTTACTATTTTTCCTTTTGTAGTTAGTAAAAAAACACATTTTGGTGATTTTCTATTTCCTTCCTCCCTTACACATTTATTAACTATAATTCTACAGTAAGGAAGAGTTCTTCCTCATCCCTAATTTATTTATTTAACCAAAGACTTATTTATATCAGTGTGGACACCTAAATATTTATTTTATTCTACAGATTATAATCCAATACTGCCATTTATTTCATTGCTCAAATTGTTCCAGCTTTGGCCATGAGGCACTCCTTCAGGTAGGCTCTTGAACAAACGGGAAATTTCAATAGGCTCCATCTTTCATTGAGCATTTCCTTATATACCAGTACCATAAGATGTCCAGGTTCATCTTGTGTTTTTCTTGACTCGGGCCTGGAATCAACCATTTCTCCTTGGAGCCCTCATTCCCTTCATTGTCAAATGGTGCTTAGAAACCAAGATCTCTTTTGTACTTTGCTTTTTAATGTAACAATATGCCCTGGAAATCAACAGTATATTTTAAAATATGGGGGGAGGGGGAAGATGCCGTGTCTTATCAATCAGCTTAATCCTCTGCACCTACAACTTAAGTACATGATAACTCTGAATTACAGAAAAAATGTTTCAGTAACATGTGTCCTTTAAAGCACACTGTTGAAATTTAAACCTTTAAAATGTTCCTATTTTACATCCATCTGTATTTCTGGCAGAGGAGCAAGTATTTGAGATGAGACCACAGACGTGCATACCCTGGGCAGTGTTCACCATTGTCAAGCTCAGCTTTCCTTGAAGGTCAGCAGGCCTGACATATGACTTGAAGTCAAGCAAATTGTCTCTCTATTTCCGCAGTTGGAAACTATGCACACTGATGGAAAAAACTGGAAATGACTGGCTGTGTTTGGTTTGGACAACTCATTCGAATGAGAGAGAGCCCAGCACGAGTTCTGCCTGAGTGATGTCTGAAAATCTGGCTCTTGCGTCCACCTTAACAGCCTACCTATTTCACTTTGACTGAAGTTCAGATGCATAAACCAAATATTTTTGCTTTGGCTTCTCTTGAGTCATATCAATCTACACCTCATCAAGAGTATGAAGTTTGGAAGAACAAAGAAACGATTGAGCGTCCTAAATTCAGCTGTTAATTTTGGCCTCTGAGAATGTCAACGAAAGGACTTCTAGTTGTTTGTTTAATGGTTTTTCATTGGTACTTTCTGTGGTTAGAGGAATTTGAGTAAAAGGAGATGTCTTTTCTATTGTCAATATGGAGAAATCACATCTACAAGTGTCAACTTTTAAATTTAGGAGTTTAAAAATTACACTTTTATAAAAGAAAACACTTATCCATAAAAGTAGATGTCAATTAACATTTTAGGAGATTGATTTGTTTGAATATTGAGAAAGCCAATTATACTTTTATCTGTCAGTTAAAGAAATTTTTCTGTGTTTGTAGGAAAATGTTTCAAAACCCAGTTTTAGCAGTGTTTCTGCAAATGGAAAGATGAACAGCTTGAAAATTACATCTTCACGAAGAAAGAAAAAGTAGAGTTTAATTTAAGAGTTACAGCTTTTCAACCAAATCTGGAAATACTATATTCTTGTCTACTTCCATCAAGAACAGGGGAAATTCTCTCAATAGAAAGGCCTTATATAAAATATCTATATCTCTAAGGAAAGAGTGTTAGGAATTAGAAAACCAAATTAACTGGATGATCTCCTTTACTCTCCACCTTTGCATGCAAATACCTTGGTGTGATCAAGCTCTGACTTCTAAACCTATTTAAGATACCCGTTTTGGCTCCAGAACAAATTTATTGTGCGTAAGAAGAGTTTGTGAAGCATTAAAAGGGCAAGTGCCTGGCTCCATCCCCAAAGACTTTGCCTCAGTTGGGTCCTGAAATCTGTATTTTTAACCAGGGCTAGTAGTTAAGAAACTGTCTTATTTTGGAAGATGCCAAAAAGATCATCTAGCTCACCCAGCTCATTTTACAGATGAAGATGCTGAGAGTAAGACAGAAGTTATTGCCAAATGCAATTTTTCAAAAAATTCATTCATTCAAAAGATATTTATGTATATGTATGGCTGAGTTGCTTTGCTGTGCACCTGAAACTATCACAACATTGTTAATCAGCTATACTCCAATATAAAATAAAAAAGTTAAAAAAAAAGACATATTTAAGGGACACATGCTCAACACAGTAGGCAGTGGAAATACAGTGGCAAAGTAGATAGGTTTGGGCCTTGCCTCGTGGGAAGATAGGGTTAATGGCAGAAGTAAGATTATGAGGTCTACATTATGTCCCAAATCAGTACTCCTGCCATTATGACACACAACTTTTGCCTTAATTTGGGTTGCCATTACAATCCCAGTAACTGAGAGAGACATAACATCATTGAAATGAAAGAGAGTTATCTTTCAAAATTTTCCTGTGTTTAAGAAAGATGTTACATTTCCAACAGCTGTATCTCCTTACCCACTCTCACACCTGGAAAGTTTCAGGGTTGCATTGAAATGTTAAGATCTGGAAAACATCTGCCTCTTACCACCTTCAATTTCTATAACCCACACTGGGGCTAAACTAATATGAGCCCTAAATCCTAATGACGAGTTCATAACCTTTGCTGATAACCTTTGCTTATACTAAGGAAGGCAAGCCCTTCTGTGGTCAATTTTATGTAACTTTTACTTACAGAAAAATACCTTGTTTTGTTTTGCTATCAACGGGATAAGTAATGCAGAAACTGATGCTTAAAACAGTTCCTTCTCATTTTCCTTTGGAAGATGGCTTGGTTGATATATTCTGCATGGACTTGAAAGATTTGGGAGTGAAGTAAATCTCAAAATGAAGATTTTGGCATATTAAACCTCTGTTAGATATCAAAAGAGCTAATAACTAAAAGCTGATTGTTTGGAGATTAGTTTAAATTCCAAGGCTAAATTTATGGTCTCATTATTGTTAACTCTAAAATCTGGACTAGGGCTTCCCTGGTGGCGCAGTGGTTGAGAGTCCGCCTGCTGATGCAGGGGACATGGGTTCGTGCCCCGGTCTGGGAAGATGCCACATGCCGCGGAGCGGCTAGGCCCGTGAGCCATGGCCGCTGAGCCTGCACGTCCGGAGCCTGTGCTCCTCAACAGGAGAGGCCACAACAGTGAGAGGCCCGCGTATCGCAAGAAAAAAAAAATCTGGACTAAATAAATATCCACTTTAAGGGTCTTTATCAAGATTCATCAGGTCCCATTTGTTTAATTTTGCTTTTATTTCTATCGCCTTGGGAGATTGACCTAAGAAAGCACTGCTACGACTTATGTCAGAGAATATTTTGCCTATGTTCTCTTCTAGGAGTTTTATGGTGTCACGTCTTATATTTAAGTCTTTAAGCCATTTTGAGTTTATTTTTCTGTATGGAGTGAGGGTGTGCTCTAACTTAATTGATTTACATGTGGCTGTCCAGCTTTCCCAGCACCACTTGTTGAAGAGACTATCTTTTCTCCATGGTATATTCTTGCCTCTTTTGTCAAAGATTAATTGACTGTAGGTGTGTGGGTTTATTTCTGGGCTCTCTATTCTATTCCATTTATCCATATGTCTGTTTTTCTGCCAATACCATGTTGTTTGGATTACTGTAGCTCTGTAGTATTTTTTGAAGCCTGGGAGGGTTATGTTTCCAGCTTTGTTCTTTTTTCTCAGGATTGCTTTGGCAATTCCTAGTCTTTTGTGGTTTCATATAAGTTTTAAGATTATTTGTCTAGTTCTGTGAAAAATGACATGGGTAATTTGATAAGGAACACATTAAATCTGTAGATTGCTTTGGGTAGTATGTCCATTTTAACAATATTAAGTCTTCCAATCCAAGAGTATGGGCTATCTTTCCATTTCTTTGAATCATCTTCAATTTCCTTTATCAATGTTTTATAGTTCTCAGCATATAAGTCATTCACCTCTTGGTCAGGTTTATTTCTAAGTATTTTTTTATGGGATTTTAAAAGGGATATTTTTTTACTTTCCCTTTCTGCTATTTCATTCATAATGCAAAGATTCATTTCTTAACGTGTATCCCTGTCTTCGAGGCATTAGGTACCCAATCAAATACTGTTGAATGATGGTGAATTACAGTACCACAGTTTTCAGCAAATTCTAAACAAAATATTAACAAAATTTCTGTTGAATGATTAGTTTAACATCTACCATTTAAGTTGTAGATTTCATTGTATGCTTATAGTGGAGATTTCTCAAGCATACAAATAATGGTATTAACTTTTAATTTCATATTAACTTAATAGATAATACAATCTATTAAAATAAATTTTAAACTTCAGATTGCTTCACTCGTTCCAATTAAATTGTCATTTGTACTTGAATACAATTTAGATGGAATTTCATACAAAATTTTTAAAAGGCCAAAGGCATGAGAAAGTATTCCTTTTGGTACCATAAAGTTTCCATATTTATTCAGATCTTCTTAACCTTGCAAGTCTGATGAAAGTGGTATGGAAATTGTTCATGAACAGGCTTTCTCATTAGATTTTTGGCATCTCTACCTCAGTCTCAGCCAGAACCCTGAAGAGCAAAGGCAAAATTGGAACACATTTATCTGAATATTTCAGAACCTCCAATGATGTTACTTCCAAAAGCTAAGGAAGGGTCATGGGGATTCTATTTTCCCTGCTTCTTCTTCTTCTTCTATGAAAATCTTTCATTATCCAAATTCATTATGAAAAAAATCGCTATCTCCAAATGTGCTTTATTTGTAGAATGTCGATGCAAAAACTTTTTGGTTGAGTTTCAGGTCCTGAAAACAATTGTATTAAACACAGTGGCCATCCAAGTGCAATTTAAAGATCCCATGGAAATTTTCAAAAGGAGCAAGGATTAATCCCCAATCCTGGCCAATATCAATAAAACTGCCTCTAATTTCCACAGTCCCATTTGAGCTACTGTCAAGAGCATAATAGGTTTCTCCCATTAGCATACATAGTTTCTCATTACCAGCGTTTAACTCATTACTTTGTAAAGCACTTTAAAGTCCTTTAAAATACCCCAAGTATGAAAACTGCTATTTAAAAGCAATTCTCCACTGTTCTGCACTATATCAGAATAACCTAGCTAACCCACCTGAAATAACACTAATGACTCTTAAACTTGGGGTTTTACAAAAATCTTTTTTATCTCCACTAATTCCAAATAAAGTAGATGGCACCATGTAGATTACTTTCAACCCATATCTAATTAACATGCTATATCTTACGCTTTTGTTTGAAAATGACCATGGGTGATGCAAGTCCCCTCCTTGACCACAAACATCTTGAGAGTGGGATTCACTTTTAATTTGTCTCCCCCAGAGCCAATCATGGTACCTTAGGAAAGTAGATAATAAACATTTGGTATAAACATTATCATTTACTTGTTAGTCCTTTCAAGCGTCTGTCCATTCATCTATACTTCATATGTGGAAGTCATGAGTCAGGCACTAAGGATAAAGAAATTTTTAAAATAAGTCAATATAAGATACATAAATTGATTGATTGATTTTGTCCTCAGGAGCTCTTAGAATAATGTTGGAAAACAGAGAATAAAGTACAATCAAATTCATAAGAGTCCTAAGCAGAGGGTCTATGGCAACACAAAGAAGGAGTAACTGGAGCTTTACAGAGGATTTCCTGGTTGAGAGACACTTTAGGGGTGAGTGAATAGTAGCGATTCCAAGTAGAGGAAGAACATCCCTTGCAGAGAGAAGAGAATAAGCGAAGGCTGGCTGCTCAGAAAACTGCAGGTACTCAGTATGACTAGAGCAGTATTCTCAGTGGTGGCAGGACCACCCCCTAGGGGACACTTTGAAAAAGCAACGGGGATACTTTAGCACTAGGTCCCAATGATTGGTCGGTACTACCAGCCTATAAAAGATAAAGAACCAGGGATGCTAAATGTTCTGTAATGGTCAGGACAATCCCACATAATGAAAAATTGTCCCAAGTACTACACAGGTATGGAATGTCCTTTCAGACATTCATGTCAATGAAAAATTTATAACTCTCTTGGCTTAGAGCCTAACCCCACATTACATATAATACAAAATATGTTTTGCAGAGTTTTAATGTACACTGAAATTTATAGGAATGCAATCATCATGTAAATCAAGGAAAGATTATATTTTACTTTGTTTGGAACTTTATCAAGAGTCATTCACCATTTCAGAAAATAAAACATGATGCAGAACACTTCTTGGTATCTGAGTTGTCAATTCAGCCACGTGTATCAATCCATATCTGTAGTTATCACAGTCAGAGTGATGTTATTTATAAGCACAAGCATCCGATGACTTCATTAAGTCCAAGCATTTTATACTATTTTATTACTTATTACTTTCTTTTCATTTTTCCTTCATGTTATAACTAGGGCATTTAAAAAATTATTTGCACAGATAGATTTACTCTATGAGTTTCATTTCAGGATAGTAAAAGTGCGTTACAAGATGCTTGTTGTAACAAAGGGAGCCTTAGATTGCAGAGAAGAGAATGGGCTGATGTGTTGATAGCATCTCTTTCCCCAAAGACCTCAGTTGTTACACATGAACCTCTAATTGCCATGAGATGTTCCCAGTTGTAAGGGTCTGATTATGGTTTAATGCTTGCTGGAAAAATAAATGAGCAAAATCAAGTTAGGGGACCACTTATTCTTCCCTGCATGAAACATTTTAATGTGATTTTGCACTTCTATTTACCTGGCTATTTCAGCAACATAAAAAGCCTATCCCATCTCAGGGCCCTAGTGAATAAATTCAAGAGCTGTTTTTATCTTAACTTTCCTAATTGGTCCTTCAGCACCATTCAGAGATGGTAGCAATAATACCAATACAAATAAGCTAGCATTTATTAAGCACCTACTACATACTAGGTACTACGCTAAGTATTTTCCATAGGTAATCTCCTATCCTCGCAATTAACCTGTAAAGGTACATAATTTTATCATCTATTTTATAGATGTGCAAGCAGAATTAAGTGACTATTCTGAAGCCACACCAGATTTAAGTGGTAGAGGCAGGATCCAAGGCCAGATGAGTTGAAATCCAGAGCTCATATTCTTTCCAGGACAGTAAACTTGGCATATGCAAAAACAGTTTTTCTCTTCTGGATTTCTGTGGTTTCTCACGTTTTAGACAAAGAAGATTTCAAATTGACAAACTGTAGCACACAATTCGAGTCTATTCCCACTTGAAGCTGTGGTGGGAAAATACCTAAGAAAGGAAACTTGACTACTCAACAATTGCTATATGACATCATGAGAAAATGACAAAATCACAGGCCACTCTCCGAAATGTCATGAAAGCATATCAGATATGAATATACTGGTGTTGGATTTGTCAATGGATAACTATTATTACTCAGAATTTGGAAGCACTGAATAGGTGTTATTAGGTCTAACTCTGACATTGCCCATTATTGGCTGAAATATGGGACATGATCATGACATATAGAAAGAAGAGGTAGTCCTGAGCATATTGTCCTTGGGAAGATAGTACTTTTTTCCTGATCTCTCTTTATTGTAAAAAGAAAATGTGGCAGTAAAATCTTACCACGTGAAGTGAGGGATTCCTTTACACCAGGAGTAAGTTACCCAACACATAGCCACCATGATAACTAGCTCCCTCTTCTTGTCAATATTGCTTCAAATAAAGATTTCAAGTTAGCTATGAAAGAGATCTGAGCAGTACTGGCTTTAAATTTGCTCTAATATACAGAATTTAAATGCTTGCTAAGTTTTACTTTGATTTCGTTTTCTTTTGCTTTAAAAAGAAAAAAAGTCTCCTGGTTCATCTTCCTCATGATCATCACCACTATTCACATGTGGAGGCAGTGGCATTGAATAGAAAGATGGCTGGTTTTGGAGCCAGAGAAATTTAGATTGCAATTCTGAGTCTAGATGGGAAGCCTGGAGCAAGTCACTTTTTTTTCTTGCACTTCATTTTCCATAGCTGTAAAGGGAGGATTATGCCACATATATAAAAAAAAAACATGCCAGGCATATAGCATGTGTTCGATAAATAGTAATCATCACTGAATATGGTGAGTGCCAAGGAGGGGAAGAGGTATAAAACATGGTCATTGCCCTTGAGCAGCCTAAAATCTATTTGGAATAAAAGGACTCATACATAAAAGATAAATGATAATAGAATGTGGAATACACTAATTGCAAAATGAGTTAGACAGTAACTATTGAAAAAATTCCCACAGACAGGAGCAGGAGGGCTTCATGGAGGAGAGGGGCCTGTGATAGGACTTAGAACATAGTCGGGAAAATAAGAAGGTGTTTCTAACAGCACGGCTGACATCCAGTACTGGGGTCTAGAACCCCCAGTACTTTTAGGGATCCATGAAATCTTTTCATCTTAATTTCTTTTAAAATCAGAAGGAATAAATGAATATAATAACAATGAATGTACAATAATCAACCCAACCTGGATTATATTTGACTTTATACGAATACAGTCGTAAAATATAATTATTGAGTTATCGTTGTTATTGTTTGTTTTTTTTTTTTGTGGAAGAAGGAACCCATGAAGGCAGATATGCCCAAGGTCCATGTAAGTCATAATGCAGCCCTGCCAGAGAGGGGACTGGGAAACTTTTGCCAGAAATTTCTCTCACTCTGTTATTAGTTTACTCTGCTATAAACTGAATGTATCCCCCCAAAATTCATATACTGAAACCTAAGCACAACGTGTTTGTATTAAGAGGTGGGGCTTTGGGGAGGTGCTTAGGTGATGAGAGTGGAGTGCTCCTGAATGATATTAGTGCCCTTATAAAAGAAACCCCAGGTTTAGCTCCTTCTACAAAGTGAGGTTACAGTCTTCTAGAAAGCAGGTCCTCAGCACTCACCAAATCTGCCAGCACCATGGTACTGGGCTTCCCAGCTTCCAGAACTGTGAGAAATAAACTTTATTTGTTTATAAACCACCAAGTTGACCCACAACTAGCATAATATTCAGCAGTGAAAAGCTGAAAGCCTTCCCAGTAAAACCTGGAACAAGACAAGGATGCCCACTCTCACCACTTCTATTCAACATAGTATTGGAAATCCTAGCCACAACAGTCAAATGACAAAAAGAAATAAAAGGCATCCAAATTGGAAGAGAAGAGGTAAAATTGTCTTTATATGCAGATGACATCGTGCTATATATAGAAAACTCTAAAGACTCCACACAGAAACTACTAGAACTGATAAAATAATTCAGCAAGGTAGCATGATACAAGATAACATACATAAATTTGTTGCATTTCTTTACACCAACAATGAAATAGCAGAAAGGGAAAGTAAAAAAAAAAGCAATCCCTTTTCAAATTGCATCAGAAAAATAAAATACTTAGGAATAAATCTCATCAAGGAGGTGAAAGACTTATATGCTGAAACCTATTGATAAAACATTGATAAAGGAAATTGAAGATGATTCAAAGAAATTGAACAATAACCCATGCTCTTGGATTAGAAGAATTCATATTGTTAAAAGGCCTAATCTGTCCAAAGCAATCTACAGACTTAATGTCATCAAATTACCCATGACTTTTTTCACAGAACTAGAACAAATAATCCTAAAATTTATATGAAACCACAAAAGACCCAGAATTGCCAAAGCAATCCTGAGGAAAAAGAATAAAGTTGGAGGCATAACCCTCCCAGACTTCAGACAATACTACAAAGCTACAGTAATCAAAACAGCATGGTATTGGCACAAAATAGACATATGGATCAATGGAACAGAATAGAAAGCCCAGAAATAAACCCACACACCTACAGTCAATTAATTGTCAACAAAGGAGGCAAGAATATACAATGGAGAAAAGACAGTCTCTTCAGCAAGTGGTGTTAGGAAAGCTGGACAGTTGCATGTAAATCAATGAAGTTAGAACACATCCTCACACCATATGCAAAAATAAACTCAAAATGGCTTAAAGACTTAAATATAAGACATGACATCGTAAAGCTCCTAGAAAAGAAAATAGGTAAAACATTCTCTGATATAAATCACTGCAATGTTTTCTTAGGTCAATCTCCCAAGGCAATAGAAATAAAAGCAAAAATAAACAAATGAGGCCTACTCAAACCTATAAGCTTTTGCACAGCAAAGGAAACCATAAGCAAAACACAACCTATGGACTGGGAGAAAATATTTGCAAATGTTGTGACTGATCAACAACCCAATCGAAAAATGGGCAGAAGACCTAAATAGACATTTCCCCAAAGAAGACATACAGATGGCCAACAGGCACATGAAAAGATACTCAACACTGCTAATTATTAGAGAAATGCAAATCAAAACTACAGTGAGGTACCACCTCACACCAATCCAAATGGCCATCATTAAAATGTCTACAAAAAACAAATGCCAGAGGGGGTATGGAGAAAAGGGAACCCTCCTACACTGTTGGTGGGAATGTAAATTGATTCAGCCACTATAGAAAACAGTATGGGGGTTCCTTAAAAAACTAAAATTAGAGTTGCCACATGATCCAGCAATCCCACTCCTGGGCATATATCTGGATGAAACTATAATTCAAAAAGATACATGCACCCCAATGTTCACAGAAGCACTATTTACAGTAGCCAAGGTATGGAATCAACCTGAATGTCCATCAACAGACAAACTGATAAAGAAGATGTTGTGTATACATATACACTATGGAATACTACTCAGCCATAAAAAAGAATGAAATAATGCCATTTGCAGCAACATGGATGGACCTAGAAATTATCATACTAAGTGAGGTAAATCATAAAGAGAAAGACAAATACCATATGATATCACTTATATGAGGAATCTAAAATATGACACAAATGAACTTATTTATGAAACACAAACAAACTCACAGACATAGAAAACAAACTCATGGTTACCAAAGGGGAAAGAGGATGGGGGAGGGATAAATTAGGCATTTGGATTAGCAGATACAAAATACCATATATAAAATAGATAAACAACAAGATCCTACTGTATAGCACAGGGAATTATATTCAATATCTTATAATAAACCATAATGGAAACAAATATGAAAAAGAAGATATATATGTATGTATAACTGAATCATTTTGCTGTACACCAGAAACTAACACAACATTGTAAATCAACAATACTTCAATAAAAAAAAAATTTTTTAAGACCACTCAGTTTTTGCTTTTGTTATAGTAGACCAAATAGGCTAAGACTCTCTTCAAGGTGTTTTTGCATTGAACCAAAAGCAACAGTACGTTATATAACAAAACCAACTATTATTTTAAAGAAAGGTTTTAATAGCACACAAGATTCCCTCTCTTTCAGTTCATCAAACCTTACTTGTCAGTTTACCAGATTCCCAAGGGCTCCAGAGGCAAGCTCTTCAATCCACGGGGATCCAGAAAGATGCACCCCCTCTTTGTGCCTGTGTGTTCTTGGTCTGTCACCAGATGCTCACTTAGACTTATGTCACTAATTCCTTTCCTACAGAAAAAGTAATGGGGCAATCAGAGCCGCTGGCTGGAGTCCCCGAGTCCCTACCTAGATAACTTATTACCATTGGGAAAGAGACAGTCATATCATCCACTGGAGAAAGGAAGAAAAACTAAATTTCAGAATTCTTCTTGTTTTATGTAAAGAGCTCAAAGTTATCTATCTTGTTTCCTACTTGGTTTCAAAGAGGAGTATTATGCTTCCCCACTTACTGTCCCCAAATACAAATAATATCAACAAATTGATAAGTGGGTTGCATAAATCAGAATCTTGTGTCTGAATTCTTTCTAGGTAAGAATCATAGAATTTCAGAGTCAGATGAAATCACAAGCACTATCAGATCCAACCATTTTATTCTGTTTCTGTCTCTAAGCTTATAACTAACTAAACATCTATCACCAGATTTTCACCTCTTATTCTTCCACCCAACCTTGTCCTCTTAGGCTGTGATGATCTTCCTTAAGATATTTTGTGTTTTCCTTTCTTTTGTCTACCTTGTAATGATGGCATTCACCAGGTTTTTGTATTTTTTTCATTTTAAAAATAATTCTGTCCACTTTTGAGGAGTAACTTCCAAGTTGTCCTTGCCTCAGCAGGTCAGGGGATGTCAGCACATGACCAGAGTTTGGAGCTCATCTTAAAATAATTTTTTTTTAACTTTAAAATTTTTTTGACTTTACTTTTTATTAATTTTTATTGGAGCATAGTTGCTTTACAATGTTGTGCCAGTTTCTGCTGTACAGCAGAGTGAATCAGCCATATGTATACATATATCCCCTCTTTTTTGGATTTCCTTCCCATTTAGGTCACCACAAAGCACTGAGTAGAGTTCCCTGTGCTATATAGTAGGTTCTCATTAGTTACCTATTTTACACATAGTAGTGTATATATGTCAATCCCAATCTCCCAATTCAGCCCACCCCCTCCTTATCCCCCGGTATCCATACATCTGTTCTCTATATATGTGTCATCTCTATTTCTGCTTTGCAAATAAGATCATCTATACCATTTTTCTAGATTCCACTTATACACGTTAACATGAGATATTTGTTTTCTTCTTTCTGACTTACTTCACTCTGTATGACAGTCTCTAGGTCCATCCATGTCTCTGTAAATGACCCAATTTCATTCCTTTTTATGGCTGAGTAATATTCCATTGTATATATGTACCACATCTTCTTTATCTTAAGTTTATTTTTTTTATGTTATGAAACTGCAGGTCAACCTTCTGCAAAAGTGGTAAGGCCAATTTATCTTCTCCTAAAATTTTTATTTCTTCAATATAATCAATGAAGGATGAAATTAAGAAACTCTTGATTTTATGAATGGTTGCTCATAGGCCCAGTCTTACCAGTGGATTTTACACTTTCTTTGATGATAGGTTTGGAATTTATTCTCTGACATAGGATGATTCACTCTTCTGCACACTGGAAGACTCTGCATTTGGGAGACTTTGAAAATGTCCTTCCATCTGATGAAAGAGCATTGTTTATCAATTAAATGTGAAAAGGTGAGCTCTTCTGGAATACAACTAATTCTAAAGCTTCAGTCTCTATAAAACTGCTATCAAACATATAATGGCTATTGAATGAACTGCATGGCTTTAACAGTTTGTAAAATAAAATATAAAGTGCAATACATAATAAAATTCACTTTTATTTAGTAATCTGGTATGTGGTACAGTAAGATGGTATGATAAAGTAATTATGGGATTTGGAGTTAAAAGATCTGGGTTCGAGCATCCACTTCAGAAGACTTACTGCTTTGATACTCAGTTTCCTGAGTATGTTGGAAGGATGATAATACTGATAATAATACATCGTCAGTTTGGTGACAGAGAACTTTTCATATATTAAGTTTAAAATGTTATGCAAATATTTCCCTTCTATCTCATTGCATAAGTAGCTCATAATTTTCTTTATTAAAGCGCTATAAATTCTTTGAATGTGGGAAGAATACTGAGATAAGTGGCTCTATATCCATTCTGATCATTTCTATTATTTCTGACCTTTATATTTATTCACTAAGGAAAAAAAATTATCTTTGTTCACTTGACTCAGTAAATTAGCTTGTCTCATCCCTGCTACACTGGCACATAAAAGGTGCTCAGAAAGTGTTTGCTGGAATGTTGACAAATGTTATGAAATTCCAGTGGAAACACCCAGAAAATTTTAGTGATGAAAATAAACACAAGAAACTCATGGTAAAGAAAGTACTGAAGAGAGGAAGAAAATCAGGGTGAAAAGATGAAAACCAAGGCATTCATGAGATTTGTCAGGAAGAAAGAGTCACTGCTCCTTAGAGGAGGCCCAGGAGAAGTCTCTCCATCCTCAGTAGGGAATTATCTGGTTTTGATTTCCTCCTTCTTCTGACACAGCATCTATGGCCAGCTTCTCAGCAGATCACTGATAGCTGACTTGCTTCCCTCTCTCTGTCCTGTTTAGTTTTCATTTTTCTTTTTTCCTCCTACCTCTTATCATCTTTCTGCTGCCTTCCTCTTATCTATCCTTCTTCTCTCTTTCCTTCTTTGTCTATGAGTGTGTGCATGTTCATCTCTGTATGTTGTATAGGGAGACACATGCACACACATTCAGACAAACTATACTGACAATGAAAACTTTAGAATTCAACCAAATTTCATTTAAGGAATAACTGGCTGATATTGCAATAAGATAATGTTTTATCTATGAACTATTATTTTGTTTTTAATTTCTGGATACTTTTTCCATCCAAGCAGCTGCTAAGGTATTCTAGATTTCTTGAATTAGGGAAGGGAAAATACAGCTAATGAGTCAGGTTTTTGCAGAACTCTTGGCATAGCTGGTAGATATGGAAGAATACATAATTGGTCAAAGTTGGATTTTTCCCCCAGTCCAGAGCTGATAAAGGGCTGGGGAAAGAAAAGAGCATAAGGGGGAAAGTACAAAGTATAAGTTTTGGCAGGGTCCCAACATGATGCCATTAAGGGGACAAAATAACAGAATCTCCTAAGTTTTGTGATCTGAGAGCAGAAGGGACTTTTGCACCCTTTTTCTGTGTAGGGTTAAGCAAAGCCCTACACTTTGCTAATGGGTAGAAAAGCCCTCCAGTCAATATTGGCAGGGACAGTAAAATAGAAATGGCTGAGTATATTAGTTTCATATTGCTGCCTTAATGAATTACCACAAACTTAGTGACTTAAATCAACAAAAACTTCTTCTTCTACAGTTACAGAGCTCAGAGTTTCAAATAGGGTCTCAATAGGCTAAAATCAACGTGTTTGCAGGACTGCATTTCTTTTCCAGCTTCCCAAGGCTGCCTGCCTTCCTTTACTTGTGGTCCCCTTCCTCCATTTTCAAAGCCAGCAATGGCCAGCCAAGTCTTTCTCACACTGAATCACTAACGCTGACTATTCTACCTTCCTCTTCCATATTTAAGGACTTTTATGATTACACTAAGCCTCTCTGAATAATCCAGGATAATCTCCCTATTTCAAATTCAACTGATTGACAACCTTATTCCTCCCGCAACCTTAATTCCCTTTTGATATGAAACGTAACATAAATACAGATTCTGGGGATTCAGACAGGGACGTCTTCAGGAAGCCACTATTCTGCCACCACAGCTGTGCTGTTTGTGATGACTGATACAACTCCACTGAGTGTCTAAGGTATCACAGGGAACAGCAAAATGTTTCTTCCTCATACACTTGAGAATAGCATGGACATGGCATAGGGTAGGTACTGGAGGACCCAGAGAGGTTGTACTGTCAAACTCAGGAGAATATAGCAAGATATTTATACAATGGACCAGGGACTAGGAATGAAAAACCAGGTACCATGTTCATTTCAGTGGCTTCCAGCACAGAAAGATGGTGGCCAAGAAACAGATGCCCTTTTTCTCCTGACTCCAATGACTTTATGATACATAGTGGCTTGATGCCCCTACCTTCCCCCTGTAAACTTGAATGCAACCTCAGGGAGAAAAGAAATGGGAAACCTCAAATTAACTGAGTTTCCCTAGAATTGACTAAGACTAATTTTCCACTATCAATGGATTGGGGGCTCTACATATAAATTAGGTACATTTGTAGGGGTATAAAAAGCATATTTCACATTTGAGTTTATTGTTTGATATTTAATGCACATTAAACTTTCAACACTTCTTAAATTAGAATGAGCACTTTTGCTTTCTTTTGTAAAACAATTGTGTGTGTGTGTTCTCACCTGTGCTTGTACTTCTTCTCACATTCAAACTTTAGAGACAAAGATCTGGGATGACAGACCCCAGATCAGAACCCTGTGTCCCATGATGTCATTATCTCCTTCTCCTTCAGCATTTCTCACAGTCTATCAGGTAAACATTTGTAACCCATGAATGGAGCCATGAATTACTGTGAGTGCCACTAAACTCTAGGTTTTCAGAAATTTACCAACAAAAGGGGCATTTTCTCAATGTTAGGCAAATTGTTCATAAAAATCCACAGGCTTAAAGCAACCTAGCTGGGAAGTTTTTTTTTTTTTTCCTGTTCTTTTGTCTCTTAATCCCCACACTGTGGCCTGATTCCCATAACAGCTGAAATTAGCACTTTAATTTCCACATTATCTCCTTTATATTACAGATGAATAATGTGCTAGAATAAAAGGGGGCATCTTAGGGGGAATTACCAAAGATGAAAAAAAGTATTATGCTTCTTCCTGAACAGCCCTTTTATATCCTGCACTGAATTATCACTGGACTACATCTCCAGCCATTTAGTCTAGAGCCAAATCAGAAGCTATCCCTCGGGGAGACAGAAGTCTCCTGAGATAAACTTCCTGCATTACTCGCCCCACATCTTCTTTTCACTACACACTTCAAGCCAAGTGGTTTAAGCATACTTGTCTTTGAACAAAATGCTCTAGATTGCATAGTCCTAAGGATAGTAACAGCTAAAATCTATTCAAACATTGCTTATGAGCTGAGTATTGGGCTAAACAATTCACATGCATTAGCTCATTTAATCAACCCTGTGAGGTACCTGGCAGATGCAGAAGTGGAAGTGAACAGAAGTGTAATAGCTTGTGCCAAATCACACAGCTAGTCAGTGGTAGAACCGGGATTCCAAGTGAAACCCTTTGAGCCCCGTGCCCACACCCGGTAACAGTGCACAAAACACAAAGGAGACTCAACACGTGTACAACATACCAGCAAGTTCTGCTGCCTCTACTTCCAAAACCTGTTGCTGGTCCACTCACTCTTCTCCATCTTCACCAACCTCACTGTAGTGTAAGCCACCATCATCTGCTGCCTGGAGACCCGCAAAGCTTCAACTAGTCTCTTTGCTTCCTTTCGTGCCCTACGACAACCCGTGTTCCACATGGCCGCCAAGTGAACATTTTAGGCTATAAACAGACTTTCCTCTAATTTTGCTCCCATGCATGAAGCTCTCCACTGGCTTCTCCATCCCTATTCGAATAAATCCAAAGTCCTGACCATGGTCTTTAAAACCAGATACAGTCTGCCCACTTCACCTCATCTTCTCCTCTCCTGCTCATTCATCACGTTGTCCTTTTTATTTTTCCTCAAGAATGTCAAGTTCATTCTCTCTTTAGGACCATTGCACCTGCCGTTCCCTCTGCTCGTCACTCTAGCTGAATACTAGAGTATTCAGTATTCAGTACTCGTCACATAGCTGAATACTCCTTGCCATCGGACCATCAGTTCAAAGATCACCCCCTGAGAGAGACTTTTCCTCAGCTCCCACACTAAAGCCATCTGCTCCATTCTCCACTTCCCCATATGCTCTTCACGCGACACTGTGTTACCTTCTTCACAACACATCTCTATATAAAATCATCTGGTGTTTACTTGTTAACTTCTTCGTTCCCTACCTCCCCTCTGTCGTTAGCCAAATGTAAAGTTCCATAAAGCAGAGACCTGTCTGTCATATTCACTACTCCATCTGCTGGGCCTAGAATATGACCTGGCACGTAATAGGCATTTACTCAGTAAAAAACATGTATTGAGTAAAAATATGAATGAATTATGTAATTAATTATGTGACAGAAAGCACTTAGTTCTCTGAAGTCCTCCTATGTATATATGTATAACTTTATATATATAAAAGTTTGCTGTACGCCTGAAACTAACAACATTGTAAATCAACTATACTCCAATAAAAAAAATTTTTAAATTCTATAAATATCAATATAGGTTGCTCCGCAACCGGAGAGGCCACAACAGTGAGAGGCCCGCGTACTGCAAAAAAAAAAAAAAAAAAAAAATCAATATGGTGGTGAGAAATGGGATATAGGGATACAGACAGAGACGTTATTAACGGTAAACTTCAAAAAGAAATAGAGAATTGGACAAAATGTGGTTTAGGTTGTTGACACTCTTCCCAGGCCTCCTATTGTATCTCTGCCACAGTACTTTATCATTTCCGTTCTTCTTTTTACTTCTCTTGAATGAAAAGTTTTGAGAGCTTATATAGCAGGTACTGTGCTGCATAAATACATAAGGAATTCTAAGGCGGAGCTCAAGGTGTTCACCCAAATAATAATGATACAAATGCCCTTTTTGTGGTTTATAAGAAGTGTTTTTGAACAATGGAACATTAAATAATTATTAAGAAAAATCTAAAGGTTTTTAGTAGCAGGGGAAATAATTATACAATGAAAGTTTTTGTGAAAATATGACATCTCAAATATTAAAAACATGCATTGAAAATTACTACTGATAATTTTGATGAAGAAAACAATAATTACTAATTCCCTTTCCCTCTCCCTCTCCCTCTTCTTCTTCTCCTGGTTCTAAATCAGTCAGCTTAGGTTCACTGATGCTTTAAGAAGAAACGATCCCCAAATTTCATTTGTCGTTCATCTTCATGTCCACCATGGGGTTAGACACAGCACTGCCCCACGTTTTCTTCTTTCTTATCCATGACTAAAGGACAAGCCTCTACCTGGAACATTCCAGTCTCAAGACAGAGGTCAAAACAAATGTTTTTTTCTTGAAAGTGATGCATGCCATTTCCCTCACCTTTCATTGGTCTAAGCAAGCCACATGGCCATGCCCTATGTTCCTGATGAGGAACTGCATTCCTCCCATAAGGAGAGGCCCCAAATATTTAAAAAAAATAAAATAATCTACCACAAGTTCTCCTGTACTTTCCAAATTTTCTGCAATGAGTGAATATAATATTTGTTAAAAGAAAAATATCAGAGCCTTTGACTTTTAAGTAATTTTACTTCTCTTTAAATAGAAGTGCATTTAGCTGCAAATAATAGAAAATTTGACTTTCAATGGCTTAAAAAGTAAAGCCTTATTCTCTCACATAATGAGAAGTACCTGTGTGAGGTTAGGTGGCTTCAAGCATTGGTTCAGCAACTCAGTCATATTAGAGCCAACTTCTTGTCAGTTCTCCTGACTTTTCCCTCATGTTTGCAGCCCATTTCACACATGGCTGCTGCTACTGCCACAGACCTAACATCTCCAATGAAGAAACGAGGAAAAGGAGGTAAGAAAAGCAGTAGCCACACAAGTCCCTGTAGCAGGAAAGAAAAGGTTTCCGCAGAATTTCATCCAGCGGACTTGCCCTCATAGCCTATTGGCCAGAAATGAGTCACATGACTGCTCCCAGCTATAGTGAAGTTTGGGAAAGTGGAAACAGTATTGTTGTGATTGGCTTAGAGAAATCATGATCTTTCCTGTGGCGTGGCATATTGTTGCTTTAAGCAAAGTCTGGGTTGTTAGGGAAGAGGAGTCGGGGACAGAATTTTGGCTGTCTGTCTGCCACAGAAGCCAAGAGAAGGTGGAATTTGTTCTGATAAGTGAAGTACGTAGACATCTTAGCTAGACCTGGAAAGACAATAGAATTATGCCCCATAAAGTAGAAGAACACTACTTCATAAAAGAGGTACGGCATGAGCCCCAGTAAAAAGGTGGTTTGGTAATGTCAACTAGTTCATCTGATATAACTAGAGTATACAGTGTGGAACCGCCAAGGGAAGGTAGAAGCTGGGGAGACAGGAAAGAGTCAGATGATGAATAATAATAATAGTTTTTGCATTAATTGGATGTTTACTATAGATCAGGTACTTTTACTCCTATTGTTTCATTTAATTTTTCTCAACTCCGAGTGATCTTATTCCCCCCATTTTACATACGAGGTTAAGTAACCTGCTCAAGGTCACAGAGCTCATAAGGGGTAGAGCTAGGATTTAACTTGGTCCACGCTGTAGTGATTAAGAGCACAGCTCTGGGGCTTCCCTGGTGGCGCAGTGGTTGAGAGTCCGCCTGCCGATGCAGGGGACGTGGGTTCGTGCCCCGGTCCGGGAAGATCCCACGTGCCGTGGAGCGGCTGGGCCCGTGAGCCATGGCCGCTGAGCCTGCGCGTCCGGAGCCTGTGCTCCG
Organism: Lagenorhynchus albirostris; assembly: GCF_949774975.1. Taxonomy (NCBI): domain Eukaryota; kingdom Metazoa; phylum Chordata; class Mammalia; order Artiodactyla; family Delphinidae; genus Lagenorhynchus; species Lagenorhynchus albirostris. The sequence goes on from NC_083103.1 coordinate 27,325,483, forward strand.
CAACGGGAGAGGCCACAGCAGTGAGAGGCCCGCGTACTGCAAAAAAAAAAAAAAAAAAAAGAGCACAGCTCTGGAGTCAGCCTGCCTGGAGCCCACATCCCCATCCTCACTTCATTTACACCCTGATACCTACCTCACTTCCTCCTACAGTGTCCTCCAGGGAAATGTTTTGTAAGCATTCCTGGGCCTGGAAAAGGAAAGATTAATACAGACACTGAATCATGCACAAGATGCTTCTCCTTGTCTGTACCTCTCAAATCACAGCAAAAGGGAGACTGTTAGTAAGTTCAAAATGTTTGCTCCGCCCCCCAGCCAATTTACATTATCTGACATAAACAAGAAGGCATATGAGCCAATGGCTGCGCTATAACTCATCTACTATCAGAGAGGAGAGGAGCTTAACAATACGGCTTCCCAGAAACATCTTTCAAGCACCAGTTCAGCTGCTTAAAAATTATTGCCTGAAACACTAATAAATACTGGCGATCCAGACAATATACTTCTTCATACCAACTTTAACCATGATGTAATTTCTTTTGGCTTCCACTTTCTTCATCCAGATCCATAAGATTTCTTTAAAAAAATCTAACTTCTTCCCCCACCATTTTTTTTAAGCAAAAGACATACATACATGATTAAAATCCATAAAATAAAAAATGTATGACTATTCAAATGGTCACTTCTAAAACAGAAACATTTTCAGTGTTCTACCTTATTTTAGGGTGTCATAGGTCAGTGTTCTTAACTGGGCACTATTGTGTTGGCATCCTCGGCCACCAATAGCCCTCCCCAACCATGTGACGATCAAAAAAATAAAGCCCCACACGCGTTTCCAAGCATCCCCTCTGGAGACATTTTTCCCTCTCTCTCCTTCTACCCTCATGAGAAACACTGGTTGAGATGTGACAGAATTAGGAAAGTATTTTGGTTCTATCTATCTATTCATGGGAAATGAATTGATTTCCATACCTGTAAAACGATGTACCTACTTTATTGTATAGATTACATGAAGCATGTAAAATGCAATTCTTGATACATACTAAAGTACATAGGCCCATCCAAGTGAATATGCTAGCTTGACCTAAGCATAGCATCTAAACTTTTTTTCCTCTCTCCCTGGGAAATACTTACACAGGTGAAGAGAGTTTTAATTCACTGTTCATTCTGCATCACCATATTCTTGCTCCTGTTTATTTAAGAAATGAGATGACTTGAAGCAATATTTTTAAAAAATTGAATATAGCTGTATGATTGGTGTAAAGTAAGATACATAGAAATACTAGTGGAAGAGAGGGAAACGTCCATTCTGGAAAAGGTGAGAATTACAGAGCAGTCATGTCATAGGGGCCCAGGAAGTTCTGTTCCCTTGATTTATAGATTTATAGGTTTAAAAATTATCTTATAGGATTTCTTATAGAGAGCCTTCCTTCAATAAGTGGGAAGTTAAACCAGAGAATCCAAAATGTTCATCCAATTTCTAAATACCTGTTGAAACTTCTGTGATTTGATCAACCTGATTTCTAGCACTAAAGACATGAATGACTTTCAATTCCTCTAACCTTGAACATTCCTTTATGTATTGTGATGACTGTACACAATAGCCTAAAAGTGAACCACTATTCCTAAGGTGATGACTCTTTGGGAACAAAATATGGCTTTTATCCACTCAGTTACATATACATACTCAAAGACGTATAAATATTTTTGTCACAGAGATTTAACTAAGGTAAATGCAGGGGCATTTACCGAAGCCTAGCTCCTTTCCCAGAGTGATGAAACTAAAGAAAAAAAAAGGGATTTTTTTAACACCTTGTTAAATATGCTTATTTTACTGGAGATTTCAGTTTTGTACAAAACTATTCCGGGAGCTAAAAGATTTCCTTAACAGAGAAATTCACTTTGCTGGATATTTCCTATTCCTCTTCCAAGATATTCCCCATCCTGCTCTGGACCCTGGGAGGCAAAGCTTTATAGACTGTGTCAACTGGGTTCTTGGCTCTCTGTGTTCCATTTGGGTTTAACCTACCGGAGAGAACAGCAGGAGATGGGTGGATTGGAGGAAAATGAGAGGGAAGTATTTCTTCTGGCTCCCTCATTGTGTAGTCAGGGAAGGTTGGCTGTATTCCTCAACCAAATGCCACAGATTTTACCTGGCAGCCCTCACATTTGGCTGTATCTAGTCTCTCTACATCCTAATAACCATTTCCCTCCTTTTAGCCTTTTAGGTCTGGCTAAGCAATATTTTTTTAAAAATTGAATATAGCTGTATGATTGGTGTAAAGTAAGATACATAGAAATAATAGTGGAAGAGAGGGAAAAGTCCATTCTGGAAAGGTGAGAATTACAGATCAGTCATGTCATAGGGTCATATTAGCTCCCCACTGTTACCAGCCCCTGAAGATTACACCTTCCCTTGTTGGTCTCCCCAAACTCTGTAATATGTCCTTTATTAAACACTCCTCAGTTAGCCAGTTTTGAGTATGTCATCCATTTCCTGCTGGAACTCTGAGTGATACATTCACCTTTGAAACTGGCTAAAGTCTTTTCATAACTATAGTGTTGGGTCATTTGGAGCACAATGGTTCCAAGTGCTAGTGTGAGAGTCCAAATGCCTGGGTTGAAATTATGACTCAACCCTTCCTACCACGTGATCTTGAACAAATTTCTTAACTTCTACATCTCAGTTTCCTCACCTATAAAACAGAATGGATACTAGTAGAAACTACCTCATGGTAGCTATTTTGAGGATTAAAATAGCTAGAAAGATGCCTGGCACATAGTAAGTGCTTACAAATATTGACTACTTTTATTATGTCCTCATATATTCTGTATTACTCTTGGTAGTAGGCACAACATTTGTACATTACTATTAACTAAACTCCAGACTTCCTTTGGATTTTGCCAGTTTTTCCACTAATGTCATTTTGAGTTTTTTAAGAAAAAATACTAATAAAAGGGGGAAAAACTCCAGCAACTGATTGAGAAAAAAATAACACAAATAAATAACAATGTTAATTTAAGATAATTAAAATAGAGATTTTTTTTTAATGCATAAGATTAATCTTTTTGGCAAAGACTCTTGCCCACTACAATTTCTGGCTTCCCTTACAGTTATGTGTAGCCCTGTGACCAATTTCTCCCCCAGTGTAAAGAGAGTGGTATCTACATATGTAACTTTGGGGCCTGGGTTTTAAATTAAGATCTTGGGCCTCCCCCTTCAAGTCTTTCTTCCCTCTTCTCACAATGATAACAGTGGCCTAATGAAAGGCAGAGCACTTGCCTGGTCCCTAAACAACCCCGAGGAGCATCATTCAACCACCCGTTTGAGCCATTCACATGGTAAATATTACATAAGAGAGAAATAAACAAATCTATCCCTTTCATTTATAATTTAAAAAATGGATTTTTAGCCAACTAGAAATAAAAGGGAATTTTCTTAACCTGATAAGGAAATATCTAACAAAAGCCTATAGCAAACTTCCTACTTAATAGTAAAAGTTTAAAAGCATTCTCATTAATGTAAATAATGAGATAAGGACACCAACCATTTTCACTGCTATTCAACCTTGTACTAGAGACTTTGACACTACAACAAGACAAGAAAAGGAAATATGGTCTATAAGACTTAGAGAGGAATACACAAAATTGTCATTATTTGCAATACTATAGATTTGTTTACATAGAAAATAGAATAAAACTATGATTATTAAGATGTATGAGAATGTGGCAATTTTTCTGGATACAAAAATCCATAGCATTCCTGTAACCAACCATTAAGTAGTTTCAAACAATTGGATTTCCATATAGAAAAAAATTAAATTAAATTTGTAAATTATGCATGCCAAAAAATTAATTTCAGATTGATCAGATACCTACAAGGGAAAATAAAACTGTCTATCAGAAGAAGGTATATGAAAATAGCTAACTTTATGAACTCAAGGTAAAGATGCACTTCATAGGCAATATACCAAAACATCAAGGCATAAAGGAAAAGTCTGATAAATCAGCTTCTGTTTATCGCTTCTGTCACTTACTGTCCATCAAAAGATGCCCAAAGTAAAAGGAAATAATAAACCACAAACAGGTAGAATATACTCACGATGCACATGACTAACCAAGAATTGATATGAGGATATACAAATCACTTCAAGGAAATACGGAAAAGATGAATATCCAATGGAAAAAATAGGAGGCTATTACGAATAGACAATTCACAGAAGAAATAAAAATGGCAAATAAACTTATGAAAAGGTGCTTAACACAGAAATATTCAGAGAATATTATTCTCCCTATATATTAAACCCACCATCAGAATTTTTTTTTTTTTTTTTTTTTTTTTTTGCGGTACGCGGGCCTCTCACCGCTGCAGCCTCTCCCGTTGCAGAGCACAGGCTCCCGACGTGCAAGCTCAGCGGGCCCAGCCGTTCCGCGGCATGCGGGATCCTCCCGGACCGGGGCACGAACCCGTATACCCTGCATCGGCAGGCGGACCCCCAACCACTGTGCCACCAGGGAAGCCCCAGAATTTTTTAAATGTTAATTTTCTGTCATCATACCTTCAGATTTTTTTTAATGTAAAAAATCTAAGCCGGGCTTCCCTGGTGGTTGAGAGTCCGCCTGCCGATGCAGGGGACACGGGTTCGTGCCCCGGTCCGGGAGGATCCCGCATGCCGCGGAACGGCTGGGCCCGTGAGCCATGGCCGCTGAGCCTGCGCGTCCGGAGCCTGTGCTCCGCAACGGGAGAGGCCACAACACTGAGAGGCCCGCGTACCGCAAAAAAAAAAAAAAAAAAAAAAAAAAAAAACCTAAGCCATTACTGATAAACCTGAAGTCCCCTTCATTTCCTCTCTAGTACTATCTGGTTCCCAGATTCACCTTGGAGCAATAACAATCACACAGTGTGTATGTATAGTCCAGTCCATGTTTTTATGTGTATATTTTAGATATAAACATTGTTGTGTTGTTTACAGAATGTACTTAATGAAATTTTTTCTTTCAAAAAGTGAAACTAGAAGCGGTCAGAGCCTGACATTCAATCCCTGAATAAGCCTGACTTTGAAACCCACACTTTTCCCATTAAGAATGATCATGTGGTACTTTCAAAACAATGAAAATCTCCTTCTGGATCTCAGAACCAGACTGTTGTCCTGGGTGCCAAAGCTCTAGGGCTTTCCTGGCTGGGATGGGTGGAGCATGAGGCAGAGCAGAGCCCTGGACGAATTGGGGTCTCTAAGAGCTGGAAGTGTGACCCTTGTGAAAACCCGTCAGAGAAATCCAAGCTTTAAGACCTGGAAAGACTAACAATAAACCTGCAACTCATCAGAGGCAGAACATAAAGCTGGGTAGCAGGACCAAGAGTCCAACATCAGTAGAGATGGTGGTCAAATGAGGGCACTGTCTCAGGGCCTCATTGCAGCAAATGAGAGCACTGTCTCAGGGCCTCTGGCCTTTGTAAATTATAGACATATGATATCATCAAGTCCAGCTGGCTTAAAGGACCAGGGAAGGAACCAACATTTTCCCTCCTGAAATTAATGATTTATGGCTATAGAAGACTTTTTTTCTCCCTTCATGTCAAGATTAAAAGAAAATAAATCTTTCCATCCCTACCCAACCCCCTTTTCCCTGTCATCCCCTGGCTTAAGAAGAAGCAGATAATAGGGCCCCAAAGCAGAGTAAAGGACAGGAAGTAATCCCACCCATTTTTGCCCTCTCCAAGAAAATGTTGCTATCGTAATGGTGGGAGCACAAGGCTGTCTCAGCTTTTTGATGAATAAAAGGATCATAGAAAACCAACCTCACTGTGGGGCCTGCCGATGGATGCTTGACTGAGGAAGAAAGATGAGCAGGTGAAAATGGGTTGCAAGGGGGTCAAAAAAGTCAATATAAAAAATAAGACAGAATCCTAGGAGCACAGTAAAATTCTTCAGCTTTCATAACCCCACCACAGTTGTGTCAGATTCACTGGGTCAATTAGCTGCCTACTCTATCTTCCTCTACTGTTAATAATAGGCAATATCCTCTCCCTTTAAAGAATGAAAATGAAGGATTTGTGGTTATAGTAAGCTATCATTAAAAGCACATGAATTCCTAAAAGCCTCTGAAAATAAATTAGTCTTCACATTACCATCTGCAACAATTTCACCTCAGCTAGTGATCCCATTAGCCCTGTGCCCTTTAAATAGGAGAGGGCTTGGATATCACTTAAGGAAAGTTCTCCAAGGGAATCAAGTGGTTGCAGAGATCAAAAAGAGAAATTCCAAAGATGGCATCTGCACTCTCACATCGCTCCAGAGCCAGGACCCCAGTGCCACGCGAGGGACACCTACTGAGCCATCTCTCAAAGATGAAGACAGACTCTCTAGTACAAGTCATCAATAAAACTTCAGGATGACTGAAAACAAGAAGGGAATCTGCACATTCAGATTTAAGGATAACCCACTCTAATTTTATCTGCAGATCTCTGCTTTCCAATAAACCAGGACAAGTTTGAAACCATTCTCTGGACCTCTCTGCAGCATCACATGCTGCTAACACTGCCTCCTTTTGGAATTTATCTTTTCCCCTGGTGTACTGGGTTGGATAGTGTCCCCTAAAATTTACATATACCCCAAACCTTGAAATGTGACTTCACTTGAAAATAGGGTCTTTGCATATGTAATTAGTTAAGATGAGGTCATACCAGAGTAGAGGGGACCCTTAATCCAATACGACTGGTGTCCTTATAAGAAGAGAAGAAGAGACACAGAGACAGAGACATATAGGGGAGAACTCCATGTGACAACAGAGGTAGAGATAGGAGTTCTGCGTCTTCAAGCCAAGGAATACCAAGGATTGCTGGCAATACCACAGGCTAAGAAACAGGCATGAACATTCTCTCTCTGAACCCCTAAGAAGGAACCAATTTCTGCCAACACCTTGATTTCAGACTTCTGGCCTCCTGAACTATGAGAGAATACACTCCTGTTGTTTTAAGCCACCCAGTTGCTGCGGTTGCAGCCCCTGGAAAATAATACACCTGGCTTCTGTAATACCACATTCTTTGGTGTCACACACTGTCTAACCACTAAACTACCTGACCCTCAAATGATAGAGTTTTTCCAGCCTCTGTCCTAGGCACCTTCGTTTTCTTTCTCTAATCTCCCTGCAGCTGACCTCATCACTTTTCATGACTTCCATTACAATCATCATACAGTTGATTTGTATTGGATGTTGAGTTATATTAGTTCTTTCCATATTTTGGATATTAATCCCTTATCGGGTATATTGTTTGCAAACTTCTTCTCCCATTCAGTAGGTGGTCTTTTTGTTTTGTTGATAGTTTCCTTCACTGTGAAAAAGCTTTTTTACTTTGATGTCGTCCCAGTTGTTTATATTTTCTTTTGTTTCCCTTGACAGACACACATCCAAAAAAAATTACTAAGACCTGATGTCAAAGAGTGAACAGCCTATGTTTTTTCTAGAAGTTTTATTGTTTCGGGTCTTACATTTAAGTCTTTAATTCATTTTAAATTTATTTTTTGTGCGTGGTATGAGAAAGTAGTCCAATTTGATTCTGTTGGGTATTTATCCAAGAAAAATGAAAACACTAACTTGAAAAGATACATGTACCCCTATGTTCATTGCAGCATTATTTACAATAGCCAAGATATGGAAGCAACATAAGTGCCCATCAATATATGAATGGATTAAGAGGATGTGATATATAGATATACATACATACATATATATAATGGAATATTATTCAGACATAAAAAAGAATGAAATCTTGCCATTTGTGACAACATGGATGGACCTAGAGGGTATTATATGCTAAGTGAAATAAGTCAGACAGAGAAAGATAAATACTGTATGGTTTTATTTATATATGGAATATAAGAAACAAAATGAATGAATATAACAAAACAGAAACAGAGTCATGGGTAGAGAATAAACAGGTGGCTGCCAAAGGGGCGGGGTGTAGGGGAAGGAGAGTAGTGGGTGAGGGAGATTAAGAGGTACAAACTTCCAGTTGCAAAATAAATAAGTCACAGGTATGAAATGTACAGTGTGGGGAACAGTCAATAATTATAATATCTTTGTAATATCTTTGCATGGTGACAGATCATAACTAGACTTACCATGGTAATCGTTTAGAAATGTATAGAAGTAACAAATCACTATGTTGTGTAACAGGAATTAACATAGTGTTGTAAGTCAGTTATACTTCAAAATCAAACAAACTCATAGAAAAAGAGATCAGATTTGTACTTGCCAGAAGACGAGGCAGGGGAAGAGGGAATTGGATGAAGGTGGTCAAAAGGTACAAACTTCTAGTTATAAGATAATTAAATACTCAGGATGAAATGTAAGTAACATTGCAACATGTTACATATGAAAGTAAATCCTAAGAGTTCTCATCACAAGGAAAAAATTTTTTTCTATTTCTTTAATTTTGAATCTGTATGAGACGAGGGATGCTTGCTAAACTTCTTATGGTAATAATTTCATGATGTATGTTAGTCAAATCCTTATGCTGTACACTTTAAACTTACACAGTGCTGTATGTCAATCATATCTCGATAAAACTGGAAGGAAAAAAAGAATGTCTTAATATGTTTGACAGCCGTGAGCTAGAAATTTCTTTACCTCTACAGGGCTTCTGGGTCTAAAGTCAAAGCTGAGTCGGCAGACACCCATGCAAGAATGTCATTTCTACAGAAAGCAGCTGTACTCGAAATTTGAAAAACTCTTACCTTTTGTTCATACTACAAGAGTGTAAATTTTTAAATTTGGATTCTATTTTTTTTACCTCCTAATTTAATTTTTAAAGGCATGACAACTTTCATATTGATAAGGTTTTCACAACTACGAAAGCATTACAGAGATTTTTTTTTCCTACCCTAAAGATCAAATGTCTTACTGGATACGGAATAACATTAGACAGTTGCAACAGTACAACACTTTTGAGAAAAAAACTCATGAAGAAGTTGAAAATATGAAGACAGGCCAAGGTGAACGGTGGGGATAAGATTTGATCAGATATTGAGGGAGATCAGATATCCAGGGTGGGATTTCTTGCTAAAGTGACTTAGCAAGATCCTTGCTACCACTGGGTAATGTAAAAAGGAACACAGAATTCCAAACATTGAAGCCTCCAGGAGAATAGGATTCGGAGGAGACTGACAAAGCTTGGTCAAGGAGGTAATATTGTCATTTGAAACATACACATCTAAGTCAAATGCAGAATACTAAGGAAAGATTAACAGTACTTTGCTAAAATCTCAAGAAAACCACAAATGCCACTGTGAGCATTCAGTGATATCAAATGTTATACATTCATCTTTGGTTTATCTTTAGATATTTTTATGGAAAGTTTTCTTCCTGCCTTTCTGAAAGGTTCTATGAGTCTTAAGTAATTAAAAGCTGATTAATTATAAAAAGAACTATCACCTCTCCGTGATGAGTTAATTTGTCCATTGCTTTGAAATGTCTATTTTCAGTGTAATGATGAAATTATGCACCTTTCCTCATTAAATCTTGGCATTCTATCAAAATTAAATGTGTTGAACCTGACAAAGTGGAAAATTCTATTGGAGTTCACTTTTTTACATTAAATAGTATACATATGGTGATTTTTTTTAAAAACTGACTTTTTTCTGCATATTTATGAAAGCTTTTGAAGTGTCCAAGAAAGAGCTCTGAATAGGAATTGAGACACTCAGTCTCCACCCTGCCTATGCCACAAACTAGTTGGCTGGCCTTAGAGTCTCTTCACATATAATAATGATTAAAAGAGTACATTTCCTACCTCCGTACTTGGAAGGGTTTCTATGACACTCCAAGAACATAACATGTGTGGAAGAGTTTAAAGAGTTAAAGTTCTATGCAAATACAAGGAATCATTATTGTTATTATTTTTTATCAAGATTTTTTAAGAAGGCAAAGCATTAACACCAAGTTCATAGATACAATGAACAAATTGGTGGTTGTCAGAAGCTGGGGTGAGGGGTGGGTGAAATGGGTGAAGGAGGTTAAAATAAAATGATTAAGTCCTGGGGATGTAACGTAGAGCATGGTGACTATAGCTAACAATACTGTACTGTGTATTTGAAAGCTGCTAAGAGAGTAGATATTATATTCTCTAATCACAAAAAAATAAAATTTGTACCGATATAAAAAATAAAAGAAGGACTCCCCTGGTGGCGCAGTGATTGAGAGTCCGCCTGCCAATGCAGGGGACACGGGTTCATGCCCCGGTCCGGGAAGATCCCACATGCTGCGGAGCGGCTGGGCCCGTGAGCCATGGCCGCTGAGCCTGTGCGTCCGGAGCCTGTTGCTCTGCAACAGGAGAGGCCACAACAGTGAGAGGCCCGCGTACCGAAAAAAAAAAAAAAGAAGACAGAGCATTACGTGGAGAACAAGAAGAGCAAGGCAGGCACAATCTACAAAATATGGATGAATCATAGTTAATTAATAAAAGGTTTCAAGTTATTGATGGATAACAGTTAATTAGTGGTCATCATCACAACCATCAGTGATCACCAGTATGCAAAACATGAAACACTTCCAAATAACTGAATAATTGCCGTAATAAAGGCAAAATATCCAGATGTTGGAAACCATCAAGTGAACAATTTAGAATAATTTAGACTCGTCTAAAAGTAAAAAGGATTCGTATCACTGCTGATAGCATAAATCAGCATAACCTCTCTGCAGTGAAGTGTGACTATGCATGTTAGGAGACTTTAGAATGGACAGAACCTTGTACACAGGAATTATGTTTTTAGAAACTTCACCTAAACACATAATCAGGGATATGTTCAGAGTTATGTACAAAAACTCACAAAGTGAAAACCACAAGGAGATTCTGCTTCATACCCAGTAGGATGGCTATTATCCAAAAACAAACAAACAGAAAACAGTAAGTGTAATAAGTGTTGGCAAGGATGTGGAAAAAATGGAATCCTTGTGCATTCCACAGAGTAGAAAAGTAAAATGTGGCAAACAGTATGGAAGTTCCTCAAAACACGAAACATAAAATTACTGTATAATCCAGAAGTTCCATTTCCATTCATACACCTAAAAGCGTTGGAAGCAGAGACTTGGAATAGATACTTGTATACCAATGTTCATAGCGGCATTATTCACAGTAGCTAAAAAGGGGAAACAACTCAAACATTCATCAATGAATGAGTGGGTAAACAGAATGTGGTATAGACATACAATGGAATATTATTTAGCTTTGAAAAGGAATTAGATTCTGATATATGCTGTAACTTGGATGAACCAGAAAACACTATGCTAAGTGAAATCAGACACAGAGGAACAAATATTCAATCAAAGTATGATTCCACACATATGAGGTACCCAGAACAGTGAAATTTACAGACAGAAGGTAGAATAGTGGCTACCAGGGGCTGGGGGAGGGAGTTATTGTTTAATGAGTATAGAGTTTCAGTTTGGGATGATAAAATATATCTGGAAATATATCTAGGTGATGGCTGCGCAACAATGTGAATGTACTTAAGGCCACAGAACTACACAATTAAAAAGGCTAAATGGTAAATTGTATGTTATGTGTATTTACCATAATAAAAAAGGGGGGGGGGCAAGAAAACTCACAAAGGTTTACACCGTAGCATTCTTTATGCTAGTGAAAATAGGAAATAATTTACTGACCAAGAATAGGGGTTGAATTAATAGGAGTTGTATATATAGTGTACAGATTCAATGGTATACTACGCAATCACTGAAAATCATTTACATGTTCCAAAAAAACTTGTACAAGAATGTTTCCAGCAGCTTTACTCAAAATAGCAAAAAACTGGGAAATAACTCAAATGTTTATTAACTGGAGAATGGAAAACCTAACCAAATTGTGGTATATTCATATATCACATGACGTTCCACTCAGCAATAAAAAAGATGGAACTATGTGTAGCAACATGAACAAATTACAAAAGCATTATGTTGAGGAAAATATGCCAAACCTAAAAGACTAAAAACTGTATGATTCCATTTAAATAAGCTCAAGGACAGGTAAATCTAAACGTGAGTTATCTTTGAAGTAATGTTAAGAACTGACTGGAAGGAGGAATAGTTCTCTGTCTGAATTGTGTCAATTATGTGGTTGTATATATTTGTAAAACTCATCAAATTGTACAGTGCATTGTAAGATTTACTTTAATAAACTTATTGAGAAGGAATGTGCATTTATGTGGAAGTATTTTCATAGTATGTTCCTGAAGGTAAAATAGAGACAATAAAAACAATAGATGCTTCATGATGCTGGAAGGAAGGACGGAAGGAGAGAGGGAGGGAGGGAGGGGGGGGGAAGTAAAGGAGGGAGGAAGACTAAAGGACATAAAAGTGTGATAAGCATGGCAACTTTGGGGTGGAAGAAATATGAGTCCCTTTTTTCCTTTCTATTTTCTGTGTTTTTGAAGTTTTCCACATTACGCATTGATGATATTTTTGAAGAGAACAAAACAAATTTTTAAAATTATGAAATGACCCCCCAAAAAAGTGTGAGTTTAGGAAGATAGTCAGATTTTTCTTATAATTCAACTATGTATTCAATATATATTCAATACTGGCTTTTTTCAAGATTGTTTGTTGGAACAAAATTCAAAACATGAGTTAGCCTACATTTCTGCAAACTTTGGTGTCATAGGCAGAGGGTAAGATTATTCAAGATATGTTAATAAGCTTTAAAAAAATTAACTGGGTGTCACCCTACTACAATTTTCAACACGATGCATAATTTGGGAAGTGCAACTTTCTGTTAGAACAAAGAGGAGAGATGCAGATGATCTTTGAGAGAAGGGTTGGTTTTTGAGTTTTGAGGAGACCTGTTTTCAAGGCTAGATTTCGGTTCTGCTTTAGGAAAAATCCAATGAAACAACAATAAATTTTTTAAAACTGTCATGGTATCTTCAAAATGGATTTACAATATGACATATATGGGAAAGGAAAAAAAGCTCATGAAATTGAATGTTGGTTCCCTGAAATCTATATATCTGATAATGTGGTGGTTAACCATATCAGAAATCAATTTTCCCCTTCATCTTGAGAAAATTCAATTCAAATGTTTTTTTTGGTTTCCCATGTTTAGAATTTTGAAAAGTAGATTAAAGGCAACAAATATCTCTATTGACTTTTTTTCTAGAACTTGAAGTAATTTTATGTGTGGCCAGGTTATATATAATATGCCACTGTTTGCGTCATCTCCTAAAGCAGAGATGGAAAGAAGCATTTAGATTTTTCCCTATTAAGCATGATGAATTTTAATACTCCAAAGGTTGTTTGCGATAATTTAGTCTAGAGTAAAGGAAGAGGTTTTCATCTCAGATGTTACCTCTACTGCATTGAGGGCTTTCCTGGATTGCTAGACCAAAAGAGATTCAGAAGCTACATCCAAGCTGAACAGGACAATGGGCTATAACTGATTATCAAACTTTGACCTGGTCATGGAAAGGGAGAGTGGTAGTAAGCATGCCAAAAACTTGCTGTCCCAGCTTTAGCCTAACTCACTGATTTTACAAAGGAGGAAAACAAGGCCCAAAGAGTTGAATTTATTGATTCATAAGATGGATGAAATGCCCAATAGAGTCCATTCTTTTCAACATCTTCCTCCACTGTTAATGCCTATTCTTCATCAGGTTTATGAGCTCGTAAAATTTATCTCCCTTTCCCATTATCCCCATATTAATTCCTTCTTTTTACCTCTACCCCCACTTGAAGATTATCACTCCTATCTCTTCTCTGGAAGGCACTGAAGTATATCTGTTGGCATCTCATCTCTTCAGAACTCAAGGTGTCAATTATTTAAAAATGAAAAAAATTTATTATCACACAATTGTTAGATTGAGTCCCCACAATTATAGACATTCTTTAATTACAGCCTATTTGAACCAAACGTTGTTCATTTTCTTGGCTTGAGTATTTATCAATATTTGGGGGAGTATGGCCCATGGCAGATTGAGGGGAAGATATTTTTTAGACAGAAGTTTGATTAAATTGTCTAGATTTGACTATCCTTCAACAGAAGGTTTCCAACTTGCCTGTCATCACTTCTGCTGTCCATCCAAAAAATATTTCAACTCTTTAGATTACAACTTTGAGACTTGGTCCCACTCCCCCTTACCCTCTTCTGCCTCTTTCTCCATATTCTAACCATTAATGTTAGTGGTATTATTTTTTTAAATGAAGGTAAAGTTCTTCAAAGATGAAGAACCCAAATCATGTAAGGAAAGCATGTCTGTAAAATCTCTATATGGACCTGAAATTCTCAAGGATAATGATAGAATTTATATATAAAAAGGAAAAGATGATCCAAGTACCCCACAACCTAGTAGCTAAAAACCACAATTATTTAATATCTAGCTCATGTTCTGTGAGTTGGCTGAGATGACAGGGACAGCCATAAAGGTTGGGGCAGCTCTTCTAGTCTAGGTGGAATCAGCTGACTTTTGTCGTTGGTTGGCAGCTCTGCCGGGGATGGATGGTCTAGAACGGCCTCACTCACCTGTCTGTGGGTGAGACAGTTGACAGAGGCTTTATTACCTATGGAGAATGAACAGGAGATGAGAAGTTGCCAGCATAGAAGGGAAGAGTGTGGTAAAGACAGGGAATGGGCTCTCATGGGATTTGGAAGTTACAATGAGAATGTCCCCTCTGTGTCCTCGCTCCATAGTTCTTGGAGTAACTCACAGAGAGTGGTCTCCACTTAAGACAGCTACAAAGGAAGTAAGATCCTCAGGGAAGAACAGTGTTTCCATTAAGAGAGGAGGAAACTCAAACATGTAGATAAACAATAATGAACTGTGGACTCCTGGACACACTGTGGGAAGAGTTGAGAGAAGGAGAGGAAGAGAGTGACTAATAGGAGGGCAGTAGAAGGACAGAGGAGTTTAGGCATTAGAACATGAAAGAGAAAATATTTGCGGGGGTATCTAAAGATGACAGGGGTAAGAGGCAAGAAATAAACAAACCTCAAGGCTCTTAGCAGAAATTTGACCAAGGGGCAATTTTCAGAGTGACACTGACATTGGCCCCCATGTTTACAGAACCTCTGCATCTTCCTGCACAAAGCTCCAGATATCACTGTGGGTCAGGGTGGTAGAGTTGCCAGATCTAGCAAAGAAAATACAAGATGTCCAATAAAATCAGAATCTCGCATAAATATGGAATACATTTTTAGTATGTCTCATGCAACACTTGGGCCATATTTTTACTTAAACATTATTCTTATTTGTCTGACATTCAGAGTTAACTGTGCACCCTGTATTTTACCTGGCAACCCTGGGGTGAGGGAAGGAAATGGAGCAGGTGCTGAGCAGGACTGATCACAGCTATCACCCCTGGCAGCTAGTTAGGACAGAACCAGATCTAGAACCACCAAGTCCTGTGATTTCTAGTTGGGTGCCCTTCCCTGCTTCCATTTACCAGAGAGGTTTTATTTTTCTTCTCTCCACCTCCACCCCGACCTCACCTCTCTCCCATTCGTCCCATCAACACTCCCACATTTTCTTCCTTCTCTTTTCTTAGCCTTCAGATCTCCTGGTGCCAAACCACGGCTCACCCCTCCTCTCCACCATTCTCTGACCTTGCCAGTCAATTTCATGCTCCTTCTGAAATGAGCATTTCTACTCCACCATCCACATGTGCAGATTTTTGTCTCCAGGAGAAGGGGAGGGGTAAAATTGCCAACTACTATAAATAGGAAGACGGGGTACTCCTTCAATCACACCCTCAATCCCCAACCCTGATGCCAATGCTGAAAGAAGATGTCCCTAATTTTGCAAATCAGGAATGAAGGTGACACCCACTAAGAAACATCAAATAAAACATTTAAATGTATTTAGATTTCATATCCTCAGGTTGAGGAAAGTTAAAATATAACTGATTATGGAAACCCTCAGGGTTTGTAGGAAAGGCTGCTTCTTTTAGGAAGCAGTGAATAAATAGCACAATGAAGTACTTAAAATTGGTTTACAATACACCTCAGCACAGAGCCAATAAATTAATAAAATCTGGTAAGTTTTCAGATCCCTTGAGGGGTGAAATGCAGCTTGCAACACAGCGAATTTGCAGCAATATCATCGAACAGGGAAAGTTAATTTTTTCATTCCCTATGTGGCAAGATCTAGCTAATTTTTCACTGCCAACCCCCTTTTTATAAAAATATATAGCTCTTAGTACACAATGCTTAATCGTGATCTTCACATCATTCTTTTTTTTTTCCAATTGTTTTCGAGGAATTCCAACTTACAAACGAGGTGAACAGCAGATGACTTTTATCTTTTTTACTCAAGTATTTTCAGTGCACTCAGTAATCAGTGGGGTATACTTATTCTGGTGTTAGGCAGGGAATTGCATACCCAGCTCCTATTACTGTTCATAAATTATTGTTCCCATATGCACCATCCTGAAAATGTACCTCAATGGGCTTTGTTTGGGCTGTGTATACTCCTGTCATCAGTGGTGGTAGGAATCTCACCAGAAATCTGAAAAAGACCAATTAAAAGGCAAATCCACTCTTCCCAATCCAATAACACTGACCAAAGCAACAGAACATAAGGAGATAAATGTGAATTATTTTCCATGTTTTGCATAATCATTGTAAATTTTAAAATACATTTCAGCATTGAACACAACATAATGTCCCCTGGAGAGTTCTGCTTACAAACCTTTTTAAAGGTACAGTGATCTCAGATATTTTGCATTAAGGCAGTTCTGATGGTTGGTGCTTCAATGGCCACAAAATTAAGTAGTAACATAAAGAACTCCCTTCTTTATTTAGAGCACATATCAAACACTTTGACACAGCTAAGAGCCATCACATAATGCCACAGTAGGACATTTTAGTTAACTCCCTTGTCTGATTAAATAATGTTACTATACGGTTATGATGATTTCTAGGATCTCAACTTGGGTGTGGTCCCATCTCACAGAGGCCCATAGGGGCGTCCTATAACGGTCTGTAGAATAAGATATTCTTCAGTTTATTGGCTTTTGAGTACACCGGATGGAGTAGGACACCATCCCTATCCTTAAGCAGCTCCCAATCAAGTGAGGGAGCTTGAAAGATGCATCTAGAGCAAAAAGGATAAAGATGCCTGGAGTACAGAGGACTCCAGGAAAAGAGGCACATGTGACCCAGGTTTTCTTTTTTCCCCTCTTTTAGGAGCACTGATCTTAATTACTATTTATAATTTATTTATAATTTGAAAATATTTCAAATGTTTTTCCTTTTGTTTTATTTACAAAACTTTTCTTTTCTTCACAGATAAAGATTTCTTTCAGAAGAGGTGTCCTCAGTAAAATAGCTACCACTTCAAAACAAAACAAAATAATCTCATGACCCAATAATATACAATGGTTGGTCAAATAAAAATAAACACCCTAGATGAAAAATGAAACAGTGTTGTCACTCACATGGAGGAAAAGTGAGCTAGTTCTGTAATAGTAGCAAACCTGATGATCTAAAATACGCTGCAGATTCTTGAGCAGTTTGCTTCTATCTCTGTATCTATTTTATCTTTATTAGGGAAGTTGATGAAGCCTTTGATGTTCCAAAAATGCAATATGGGATGAATTAAACATCATTTTCACAGTCATGTGTGCAGATATGGACTTGAGATTTTTTTTTTAACTCAGCCGACCAGTGTCCTAAGCAGTTTTCCTTATTATTAACATCTTCTCCCACCAATTTCTTTCCCAGCCTGATACCTCATCCTGATTAATGGACTGGTAGCAGGGACAACTTTTTTTAAATGATGTTTTGCTTAAAGCATCTGTTTATGTTTCAACAAAACAAATAAAGTCAGGTATATTAAGGAATATGGTGTTTTAGAAACAAAGAAAACAACCAAGATTAGAGGAAAGTTAACTGTTCCCTCGGGAGAAACCCTGGTGGTTAAACTGATTCATCAGCAACAATACAGAAATTGTTTTAATGGTGTTTTGAACATCTTATTCTGGAAAAAGTAATACCCAGCCTCACAAAGGTTGAAATCAAGGCTATCCATTTGGAAGACTGACAGTAACTGAGAGCGATATTTCATAAAGTCTGTTAAAGCCAGTAGGGTGAGCATATAGACACTTAATGAAGTACCTTCATCCTATCAAATATTTTTCATGCTGAACTGGTTAATACCACTGAGAACAATTAATAATGATTCAGGAAGGGGAGAGAGGTTTACATTTTAGGGCTGGGTTCTTTGGGCAAAAACCATACTTCAAAGCTTACTTAATAACAATTGAAGAGAAATCACACAGGAAACAAAACCAAAGTCTTCTGTCTATAGATGAGCAGAAGGGCACCTATGGAGTTTATCTTAGCTTTCTCTTCCCAATTAAAAATACAACATTCCTGGGACTTCTCTGGCAGTCCGGTGGTTAAGACTCCATGCTCCCAGTGCAGGGGACACGGGTTTCATCCCTGGTCAGGGAACTAAGATCCCACATGCCGTGCAGAGCAGCCAAAATAAATAAATAAATAAAATAAAGTAAAATTAAAAAAAAAAAATACAACATTCCATTCTGTCTGTTTTTATTTCCCAAGCTCAATTTAAAATTTTAACTCTCCTAAATATTCTTTTGAAGGGTAGGGAGAAGTCCTTTCTTCACAGAGTGAAATCTGTGGCAGCTTTTCTCTGTTCTTTAAAAACTGTAGTCATTAAATGCACACCGCCATCACTAGAGTACATCAGAGAAACTTCAAGATTTGTCACAGCAGCAATCCATCACGAGCACGGGAAGGTATAAACAGGGTAGGATCCACCTCAGGCAGAACATCCGTATTAGAGGCTTAAATTTTTTTTTCTCCCTTCGCCCAAACTACAGATTAGTGTCCTTCTATTACAGGCTTTGGTTTGCCTTGATAAAGGCTGTTTGTTACAGCCCGTGTTGGGGGCAGAAGTTCTTTAGTAAAACTTGTCATTATTTATGTACCAGAAAGGAAAACCTTGTCTATTAAATTAATTAGAATGTGACCTGAAAAGGAATATTTTTGATCAGTGAAAACAGAAGTCTTCGGGGAAAGGGGAAAAAAGGCAGAAAGGTTCATAATACAGAGCTGCATTGTTTGCAGAAATCCTGCTGCTTCCTTTATGCCTAGCTGAACCATGCCAGGAGCCCTCTTGAATTTCTACAAGAATACAGTTTCAGATCATCTGCATTCAGGGCCAGAGTCATGGCCCTGGAACCGATAATTGCCTCTGACAGGATTTAATTACCTTCTCTAGGACCTTTTCTCTGTTTGATTGGAGACCACCCCCTGCCTCCGATCAAATCAGACAGTAATAACACGCTGAAGCGCAGCAGCCAATCACGAGTCAAGTCTGAACAGTGACCTTGCTGAGTCGAAGCTGATTGGTGGTGTCAGCCTTGTCAACGGTGTCAGGGAACCGTCAGACAAGAAAGAGCGAGGGGGGAGCTGAGGAGAGTGAGGGGAGATAAGAGAACAGCATTAATGCTAATGGAGGTTGTCAGCATTCAAGACTCCAGGCCGCCTTACCAGCGGCCTTGCACAAAAACAAAAATATGAGAGAACTCATACAAGTCTAAAATATTCAGAAGGGGAACATTTGTGCTTCTCCAATTTGGGGAATCTATTCAAGGTATAATTCACATGCAATTCAGATCCAGCGACATACACACGCGCTTGATGTGACAGAATAATTTTCATGAGAAGAAAAAGCCCCACAAAACTTAGCCAGATGAATTGGGGGCGGGTGGAGGGGAGGAATAAACTACTGCTCCATGACTTTCTGTTGTCTTTTTTTTTTTTTTTTTTTTTTAACTAGACCCCTGAGAATGCTGGTATTTAAGATGCACCACAAAACTCTGGTTTTAATAGTAACCTGCTTTTAATATTAGCAGTCGCTGTATTATTTATGACCACTTTAGTGTGGGATATAAGTCCACCTATAATGTTAACAAAGAATAATACATTCATTAAATGGCCAATCTTTATGTACATACAGTTTTAAGATAATTTATAGCAAGGGCATAATTCTGGTCATTTTCAAAAATTAGTTTAAGCTATAAAATTTGGTTAACCTTTATTCCATCAAAAAAGAAAAGAAAAAAAGAGCTCTTTGCTGCAGAAAACAACACCAAGGCATCAGTGAGTTATAATATGCAGAAAGTCTGTTACAAAATAGTAATCAATTGAGATTTGGAAGAGAAGTAGAACGTGTTATTAGGGTTGTACTAATTTGGAGTTTAGTTTATTCATTACATTTGTCTATAAATTACCTTCCCCATAGCATTTATTTTGTTTCTGACTCACCTACCTCTTTACAAATGTAGCAACTACTATAAAAAAATACATTTACAAAGGTGTATAGAAAGACAATATTTATAGGGATTAACAGTATTTTTCATAAGTCTTTCAATCATTTAAGAAAACTGGTCTAATTTAACTTCTCTCGCAACGAAAGGGGCACTTTGTTACCTGATTCCTGGACTTTATCAAAAGGAATATTGTTTTAAAAAATAATACCAGATGATTCAAGTTTAATACAGATTCTTCCACATGCATACAAATACACATTTTTTCAAGTGGTTTCCAGCTTCACCAAGAAATTTTACCTAAACAGTCATTGCACAAGTGGATTCAGTGTTTTTGACTCCTATTCTATTCTTTTCATACCTCTCCCCAACAAAATATGATTTAAAATTAAGAATGGAAACTTTTCCTATATATCTACAATTCTTTTCCTTTATAGCCATGGAATTTAAAACATAGTTAACATATAAATATGGCATATTTTTCTATACCAGATCAAAATTTATAATGGACTTAAGATGATCATAGTTATTTCAATTTTTAAAAGAGCTATCTGCAGCAACCTATAGGGATGCAGAGTTACTTTGAAAAGATTGAGTATTTTCAGAGACCCATGGTTAAAATAATTCATTTAGGGGGAAAATGTATCTTACACAGAAAATCAGAGGCTTAGAGTCTGGTTCCAGCTTTGCTATTGACAAGCTGTTCAGTTTGAGCCAACTCACTTGTCTTCATGTGTTTTGGTTTCCTCAGCTATAAAAGGCAGTTAACAGGAGGTTACCTAAAGAATCAAAAGTGTGTATAGTACGCACGTAATTAGGACGTAGACAGGATAACAGAGTCTTTTCGCTTCTTGGAAACACTATTCAGGGTTGGTTTCTCTCTGCCTCTATTCCCTCCAGCTCCATCCTGTCACATGTGCTCACCACCACCCGACACACACTGACAAATATTTTGACAAATATTGAGAGATATGTAACATGTAGTCACTAGCAGCGTCAGGACTAGAACCCAAATTTGCTAAATCTTATCCCTAGGTTCTTTCTGACTCCACTTTTTGCCACTTGAAACTAACACAGTTGTTTTTTTTTTTTTTTGGTGGTACACGGGCCTCTCACTGTTGTGGCTTCTCCCGTTGCGGAGCACAGGCTCCGGACGCGCAGGCTCAGCGGCCATGGCTCACGGGCCCAGCCGCTCTGCGGCACGTGAGGTCTTCCTGGACCGGGGCACGAACCCGCGTCCCCTGCATCGGCAGGCGGACTCTCAACCACTGCGCCACCAGGGAAGCCCCGGAACTAACACATTTTTTGGTACTCAGATAAGTGCTGATCTTTTACTGCACTGGTTTTAAGTATAGTTCATTGAAAGACTCCATATGCATCATGCATCCTACTTGGGCAAGGGAGCAGATGCTTAACAAATGCTTTTAAAAGAGACTGTGCAGAAGCAAACAGGTCTAGTCATTGTGTGACTATCATCAACTTGAATTTTTGACCCTTTGGCTATTATCTCTAATTCTAGCATATATGTAACTCTGAAAATTAGGACAAACTTTAGCTATTTTTCAGGTGTTAAAAAGAGTATAACAAATGAGTGTGTGTATAGTCCTGACGTAAGAAAGAAATATAAGAAGGTTTATTATGTCTCAAAGTGGATAGTCAATAACATTTTATTTCAATGGAAGATACTATGCTTTTCAAAGACAATCTACCCCCAGTTGTGAAGGGAAGGGGAGATTTTCATTCTGTCCCCCTGCTATCACATCTTCAGCCAGTTCAGATCAGAGCAGCAGCAACAGAAAGGAAAGAAGCCAGTAGCATGCCTTATTCATTTCTTTAGCAACGCTATTCTCGCCCTGGAAAGGTGAATAATTAATACCCATCTGACTCCACCTAATTAAATCCACATTTGCTTATTCTGTTTATTTGAAAATGCTTTCCTTTAGAGAAAATAGCCTTTGCTTATCGTCACAGTTTATATTTCTTAAATGGACACTTTTGGAATTACAGAGATTCTATCTTGGTTTTGAAAAGCCTTTCCCTTTTTGTGCTAATCATCAGGAATAAATGACAAAGCTTACTATTTTTTGAAATGGGAGACAGGATAGTAACCAATTGCTAGGTTTAGATTCTTATAAAACAGATAGTCAAGCCTAGATTACATCCTTTTTTTTTCCTAGAGAGATGAAAAAAGGTCTTTTGCTCCTTTAAAAACTGAATACACAACAACAAATAAAGAGAAATTAAAGAGAAACCATGCACTACATCCTCGGTTAAATCTCAATTGCCGTTTCAGAATGATCTTTGCATAATCTGAGTTACACAACAGAGTGATTAATTGCAAATTCAATCACTCCTTGACTGAGCCTCAGAAATCAATTCCCAGTAAAATATGACACTCAGTCATTCAAAACAATAGAATAGTCAATATTTCACCATCCACAGTCTAGTTAGGACCTATTTCAATACAATACAAATTCAATTTTTTTCTGTGTCTAGCAAGCCTCTTCTATTCCACGTAAACTTGCCTAACATTTTCAGTAATTCAAACGATGATGGAAAAGTTAAATAGAATCATGAGATTTCCAAGACTTGTAGTGAGAATTTCACTCAAAGACTTCTGATCCAGACTTCTGATCTTTGCCTTAATTAGTATTGATGGTCAACTTTACTTGCATCCTTGTGGCTAGTCAACTTAAATTTAGACAGGAATCATCCAAGTGAGGCAGAGAGTACTGTGGACGGGGGGTGAGGGACATGGAGGGTAGTGAAGATCCAGGTTCAAGAAGATGGTCCAGAATCAGATCTGAGACTGCAGAGTCCTGGAGTTTACCGCATTTACAGCAAACGAATGGAAATTGCAATACAATTTTCCAATAGACCTCACTTTGGAATCATTTTCTCTAGCTCTGAAAGGCTACGATAGAGGAAAGATAGAACTCAGATATAGAATTAGAAACCAAATCTAGATAGAAAACTAGGTAAACAGTTTTCAGTGTTTCCAAGACTAAAATTCCCCAGTTTTGACTTTTAGCACTGATTTTACTTCTCACTTGGTGATCTTATCAATTCATCTAACTGCCAAAAACTCGATTTCTCTTTTTCAACCCTGGACTCCCAGATATTAAGGCATGATTCTCATTTTTCAGCTTGAATTTTTACTATCCCTAAATAAAATACACAAGGTTTAAATTGTTTTGTCCCACTATTGTTGTTACTATTAAAACAATATTGGGGTTTGTCTGTATTTGGGAAGGGGGTGTTTCTAAAAAAGAATACATCTGATTAAGTGCATTGTTTATTTACGTTAGAATCCACATTTTAAAAGACCAGCACACAAAAGGCTTGGAAATGCATCTAAAATGAGAAACTCTAGTCAACGGATTATTCAGCTGGCAAAATGGAAATTTCAAGTTGCATAGACAGCTAATTGTGGCCTGCCTCTGGAATGACAGGTCTATAATTTTTAGTTTTGTGTTCATTGAAAGCCAGTCACCTTGACACTCAGTGCTCCATTATCCACCGGCCACCAACCACATGATGATATTCAAGGAGTGACGGGCACTTTCCATTATGGGTTGGTGAAACACACTGAGTTTTATTTGGATAAAGCGGTCCTGAGAAAAAAAGAAATCCAGGTGTCTACTTCTCCTCATGAGCAACAATGACACTGAAACAACTTTAAATCCAGAGAATCAACTTCTTTGTTCTTGTATCATAACAACCATCAGTTATTCTTGGTATTCATTGCTAACCTCCTGAAAGTGCTTTAATGTGTCACCGTCCTAGCCTTTTAAATACAAATTTTGCCTTTTAACGTCAAGAGCTCTCCCCATTAAATTATATTATCTTAGAAGAACTTTAAACCTAGTTAAAGCCTGCATCCAAGAGAAAGTGTAAGATGTTTGTTCTTTGCCTTTTTTTCCCCTCCAAGTTATCATTTCAATTGTTCCAAGGCTTCATGGATAGGGGAAATATTGTTGAGCCAGGAGCCAGGAGATGAAATTGTAATCCTAGTAATGAATGAATTTTGGCTGTTGACTTTGCAGAAATCTATCAACTCTCTGAGCTTCAAATTAGTGATCTTTAAAATAAAGAGGCTGAACCAGATGTTCTCTTCATTCTTTTCTGTTTGTGCAAATGTCTGGTTCTATATTAATATTAAGGTCTATATTATTAAAGTCTGATCCACATACTATTGAAATAATATAACATTTTCCTGGCTACAAACAGCACTGAACTTCATTTGTCAAACGGAACCATGAGGATGTATTCAGCTGCAAGTAACAATACCTACTAACTGTGGCATCAATAGAAAAGTCAGTTAATTGTCTTCACTAAAGGAAATTTGGAGGCATATTGTTCAAGGTTCTGTGCAGTAGCTCAACATTGCTATCAAGAGCCCAGTCTCTCTCTGTCCTTAGTGTGGGGTTTTCATCCTTTGATGTCATTTACCGGTTATAAAATGGCTGCAGCAGCTCCAAGCATCCGAGCCTCCACAAAAATGAACCTGGAGGGGGCTTCCCTGGCTTCCCTGGTGGCGCAGTGGTTGAGAGTCCGCCTGCCAATGCAGGGGACACGGGTCAGGGGACACGGGTTCGTGCCCCGGTCCGGGAAGATCCCACGTGCCGCGGAGCGGCTGGGCCCGTGAGCCATGGCCGCTGAGCCTGCGCATCCGGAGCCTGTGCTCTGCAACGGGAGAGGCCACAACAGTGAAAGGCCCTAGTACCGCAAAAAAAAAAATGAACCTGGGGAGGACGTTATGCTAAGTGATCGAGATAGGCAGGAAGAGAAAGAAAAGTGCTGTATGATTTCACTTATGTGTGGAATCTAAAAAAGTCACACCCAAAGAACCAGAGAGTAGAATGATGGCTGCCAGTGGCTCAAGGGTAAGGGAAATGGAGAGCCTGTTGGTCAAAGGGTACAAATTTTCAGTTATATGCTGATTAAGTTGTGGTGATTACAGTGAATAATACTGTATTGCATACTTGAAATATGCTGAGAGTGGATCTTAAGTGTTCTCAACACACACACACACACACACACACACACACTCACCAAAAAAGTAACTGTGTGAGATGACAGATGTATTAACTTAATTGTGATAATCATTTCACAATGTATATGTATATTAAATCATCACATCTTACACCTTAAAGAAACATCACACTGTACAGTCTAAATACATACAATTTTTATTTGTTAGTCATACCTCAATAAGGCTGGAAAAACTTTATTTTAAAAATGTTTAATAAGAAACCATGGCTACAAAAATAATCTCGCCCACGAATTCTTAGCAAGGAACGGGGAGACTGAAAAGAGGATTCTCCAATGATCAGAAAGCAAATACTTACGCAAAGACCTGGTAGGTGGAATAATAGCCACCGTATCCTCATCTTAGCCCCGAGAACCAGTGAGTGTTACTTTATATGGCAAAAGGACTTTGTGGGTATGATTAAGGATCTTGAGATGGGAGATGATTCTGGATTAACTAGGTGAGCCCTGTATGTAATCACAAGGGTCCTTATGAGAGGGAGGTAGAGAGAGTTTGACACAGGAGAAAAATAGGTCATATAATGACTGGCAGGAAGTTGGAGTGATATGAGGAAAGAATGACAAGGCAAAGATGCAGTGGGCCTCTGGAAGCTAGAAAAGGCAAGGAAACTGATTCTCTCTTAGAGTTGCCCAAAGGAACGGCCCTGCTGACATCTCAAATTTAGCCCAATGAGATTGAGTTTGGACTTCTGGCATCCAGAACTTTAAGAGGATACATCTGTGTGCTAAGGCACTGAGTTTGTGGTAGTTTGTACTAGCAGCAACAGGAAACTAATGCAAGCCCTGAGCATACTTTCCTTTACAACTGATTGGCCAGATACAGGCCATTCCTTGACATGAGGGAGGCTAGGAGAATAAGTAGCTGGCAAACAGGAAGAAAACAGACATGATTGTATTAGACCTATTTTGATTCATGCCCTGGGGTTGGGTATATTGCTAACCTCAAACAAACTGGAGTTCTGTTAGCATGTAAGTAGGGTCTGCCATATCAAGGTTCAAGGAAATTTATGAACTTTGAGATTATTTCTCAACTTTGAGATTATTGTGATATTCAATTACAATATTTATTAAGTGCCTAGTCACTCAATTTAAAAGTTCAGTGACTTGTAAAGTTCTCCTTGGCCTAAACCCTGCTTATCTTCCCAGCCTATCTCCCATCATTCTCTAGGGATCCAGCCTTACTGGTTTTTCAGCTTTTGTTACAAATTAGGCTTTCTTCCACAAAGTCACCCCAGTATGCATTCAATTTGCTTTCCATGAAAATCTCCCCCACTCAACCCAACTCCTATATTCTTTACTTTGCTAAATTCCCCTGACTATTCAATTCTCAACTTAAGCAGCAATTCTTCAATGTCGTTCCCCCGACCACCCCTAAGTTAGCAGCCCTTATTACCTGTTCACTTAGCATCTTTTATGTAATCATAAGACTGACAACTACTCCTTTGATGTTGTATTCTCCACTAGTCCAGGGTACCCCCCTGGTTCTAACAATAGGAGAACATCCTTGGGTCTAGGCCAAGAAATGAGGTCAGCCTTATTGGCTTGCAAGGGAGCAAAATAGAAAGAAGGCAACACAGTTTTTCCTATCTGTCTCACTGCTATGGTCTGAATGTTTGTATCCCCCCCCCCCGATTTCATAAGTTGAAATCCTAATGTCTGATGTGATGGTATTAGGAGGTGGGGTCTTAGGGAGGTGCTTAGGTCATGAGGATGGGGCCCTCGTGAATGGGATCAGTGCTTTTGTAAAAGGCCCCAGAAAGCCAGCTAGCCCCTATAGAAGATACATCAGTTGGTCTCTGCCCCTGCTTCACGGCACAGAGCTCTTAAAACCCTCGTAATTTCCTAAGTGATAAGAGTACTAGTATCTAGAATAGCATCTTCTGTTCTAATATTTGGTCTTTCCAAGGAGGAAGAGTCATGGGAATCTCTGATTTGTAGCCAAGTCAGACAGAAGTTGTGGGTGACCTGGGAACATGCTACTTGCCATTGACATCTGAAAGGGGGGGGCTGTCTCATGGGACTGAGCCCTTAACCTATGGAGTCTGTGCTAACTCCAGCTAGTGTCAGAGTTGAATGGAATTGCAGGACACTCAGCTGGTATCACAAAGAACTGTTTGGTGTAGGGAAAAAACCCTTACATCTGGCATCAGAAGTGCTGTCAGTATGGTTGTAGCATGAGAGTTAAGGAGAAAGACGGGATAAGTCAGTTTTTCCTTTCTACCCCCTTCCACCATGTGAGAACACATTGAAAAGTCACCCATTATGAACCAGGAAGAGGGCCCTGACCAGAACAAAACCATGCTGGTGCCTTGATCTTAGGCTTCCAGACTGCAGAACTGTGAGAAATAAATTTCTGTTGTTTATAAGCCGCCCGGTCTATCGTATCCTGTTATAGCATACCGAACAGACTGACATTTACCCTGAAAACACTGATGTTTCCATTGTGGATTGAACAGTCTAACTCTTGGTTTCAACTATTTTCTTTGACATATTTCTATCAAAGTCCCCACCAGAATGTCAGCTGTCAAAAAAGAGCCACTTTTAGAGAATGTCCTAAGAGATGAGGTGTTGAAAAGTTCTCCTTCCACCCACATAGTCAAAGCTCTGTCTGCCTTACTGTCCACTCTGTGCACAGACCTAGGCTCAAGTGCTCTTTGGAGAAACGATGTTTACTGAGTGAAGGCACCAAGCTAAGTTTAGAGCTATACAAATGAACAAGACAGGGACCTGGCTGACGTGGTGGTCAAACACATCAAACTGCACAGGCCTGTGCTTCTTAAAATTTGGTCCACTAATCACTTGTATCAGAAACATCTGCAGTGCTTATTTTAAAAGAATATTGTTGGGCTTCACCCTAGACCTATTGAATCAGATTTTCTTTGGGGATAAATGATTTGAGACCAACCAAAATTCAAGAATCATTTCCATAAATTGAAAACCAAAATAAACAGTTCTGTTTTTTTAACCCAAGAATTTTTTTGTTCCCATTTGGTTGCTTCACATAGATACTCACCCTTTCTTCCACATATATTTAGCACAATGCTTTATACACACCTACTCCATTAGCTATCACATCAGCTGAGCAGTTCCATAATCCTCATCTATACAACTATAGAACTAACACACCATTTTTGCCACAGAATAGCTTGCACTTGGGGAATTGTGTTTCATCTAATTCCTTAAAATTAATGAAAAAGTACTATCAGTTTTAGTGGCGTTATCTCAGGCCTCCATTTTGACATAAATTATTTATCCTACTAATTTAATGGCAAACAGTCACTAAGGTAAGCTCAAGTCAGTGATTTCACACGTATATTGGTTATAGTTTAATTATTTAGGTGCCACAACTAGCTTTGTGATAATGAACTCTCCTGGGCAGACCCCATAAAATACATTCCTCAGCTTTAAAAAAAAAAAAGGAGGTTTAATGTTTTAAAGTTTTTCATGCTGAGGCTTATGTAACTTCTGAGTTATAATGAAATTTTAGGGAAGAGCCAGGAAATGTTTGTGCCAAGCAAAAGACAGAGAAGAGGCCAGGATCAGGGAAGAAAGAGCAAGCATACTTGCAAAATCTTTACATGAAAGTTCTGAAAATTAGCAGCTGCTTAGGTCAGAGAGTTATGGGACTTAAAAAATTAAATGCCCACATTTTAGAGCATGCCATATTTTTTCAAAGTCCTTTAAATTCTTCCATTTGTACTATATAGACTTAATATTTATAGTATCTTATGTTCAATTCAAATGATTCATTCATTTAACTGTAATAGTAAAAAAAAAAAAGCCCAACCATTTTGATAAATCAGTGGTTCTCAGCCACTACGAGACGTTGGTACACTCTGAATCTTCCACAGGCATGTGCCAAAGTTTGAGCACTTAAATTTGTATTTATTACAAAGTAGGATATATACAATGAGATGAAAGAGGGGTTGAACAGTTTATGCAACGTGGCATATTGCAGGAAAAAACCATGAGGAATAAGAGATGCGATATTAAGCCATAGCTGTTGAGAAATTGTGCACTTTACTGAAAAGTTTGAGAAGTTTTCCTCCTGAGTGTATAAATCAGCAGGTTAAACGTCCCTCTCAAATAGTAACACAAGACTGAAGTGCTACCCAATGAACACAGTGACGTTGATAGATACGTGTTAATGTCTTCAAATATTCTGGCAAAAATTCTATGCTCAAAAACCAAAAAGTTGAAACCTACTGCCATACAGAGTAATAAGGGCTATGACACAGATATGCACAAGTATTTAGGGACACAGAAGAGAAATTCGTATTCTATTTGAGTTTGCGGACAGAGGGTTTGCCTTGAGGAGTTGAAATCACGGAAGAACATAATGCAATCTATGTGGGTAATTAACTTCTTTTCCAAATAACCAGGAAAATAGTGAGCAGAAAGTCAGGCAGTTCCCTGGAGAAGAGAACAGACACTCAATGTCCTGGGGAGGAAAATGAATGGCCAAAGATCCGTCGCCCCATCACTTGGATGTCCACATCATCTCCACCTGTTTTCCCTGCATAATAATTAGGCATATATTCCCTTGTCTTCTGAAGCTAAGAGACATATTAGATTAGCAGGCTGACATTTCACCTCTGCAAATCTGGGTCCATTTAGACAATGTGTGATGTGTAAACTTTTCAACAGCTGATGTCACTATAAATCCAAAAACACCCATATCTGTGTCATTCTCTTGACCCATAATCTTCAGGAAATCCTTTTAGTTCTTCTTCCCTGGTGAGATCATTGTTTTCTTCATTGTGCGTTTGCTCCACTCAACACTTAGAATGAATCTCAAACCTATGAACCCCCTCCTTTAAAAGCCCAGCTGCCTTTCATGCCTCTATACCACTCACTCATACTTACAGAAGTTTCTGCGAAGGTCTGATATAGTCTCAGTTTTCTGATGAGCAACAGATGAGCTCTGCAGTTTATATGGTATCTTTGGAGCATTCTATATTCATACCTTGTTTTAGTTTTTTGTTCGTTTGCTTTGTTTTTTGCTCATGGGAAAATTCATGTTTTTCAGAAACTGTTTAAAGTGTTCTTAAAAAATGAACTATCATTTCAGTTCTCTGTGTTTTCTAAGACTCTCTCATTGTGACTTACTATAGAATTAACTATCTATGTAATTTTTTCATCCCATTAAATAACAACTGCTGTACGTTAAATATCTTATAATGGGTAGTAGGATCACATAAGATTTCAGCATTTATGTAACTTTAGACCTAAAATGAACATAGTTCTTTGATGAGCAACTATTGGTCTCAGAGAATGAATCCTGCCCAGCTTCTCTGTAGGATTCTAAGATCTAATTTCGGCATGAATAATTGAAAAATTGCCTCCATATTTGCTTCTCTTTGGTGTATTCAGTTTAAATTATAAATGTATACATTTTCCATGAGATGAGATAAAATAGTTTTCATTTTGAATGAAAAACAAATGTGTCTTTAACATAATTTTTTGAATGTCCTATTTACTTTAAAAAAGTTAATTACTATAGAGGGTGCAGATGCATTCATTACTGTATAATGAAACTGAGCCTCTGAAAACTAAATGTAAGGAGATTGAAAATCTTCATTCTAACAATAAGCAGCAAAACTGAACAAACTGAAAAATCAACAACTCTTCTTAGATCCATCAGAGAAGTAGAGTGACAGGGCAAACTACTGCCCCAAAACTGGAGAGACAAACAGGCAGATACAGATAGTCATAACTTACCAGAGCAGACACATAGGCAGGAACCAATATTAGGATAGGAAAACCTGAAGTAGAATTGAAAAATTGCTAGAGGCATTAGAAATTACCAAAACTGAAAAATAAAGGGAAAAAAGACTGAAAAAGAAAGAACACAATATCCAAGAACTGTGGGACAACTACAAAAGGTGTTAACAATACATGTAACAGAAGAAGAAAGATGGAAAGAAACAGAAGCAATATTTATAGCAATAATGACTGATAATTTCTCCCAATTAATGTCAGACACCAAGTTAAAAAACAAACAAACAAACAAAAAACAACTCCACCGAGGCATATTGCATTAAAACTTTAGAAAATCAAAGATAAAGAAAAAAACACCTTACCTAAAGAGAAGCAAACAAAACAGTTATGTCTGACTTCACCTCAGTAACCGTACAAGCAAGAAGAGAGGGAGTGGAATCTTTAAAGTGTTGAGAAAAAAACTAGCAACATAGAATTCTGTACCCTGGAAAATTATCCTTCAAAAATGAAGGAAATATAAAGAGTTTTTCAAAACAACAAAAACTAAGAGAATGTGTTGCTAGTAGATCTGCCTTGAAACAAATGTTAAAAGAAGTTGTTTAGAGAAAATGAAAATTATATAGGTCAGAAACTTGGATTTACATAAAAGAAGAACACTGGAGAATGAATAAGGAAAAGTAAAATAAAACTTTTATTTTTCTTATTCTTAATTGATTTATAGGATAACTGTATGTTCAAAATAATGATAGCAACAATGTATTTCATTATGTATGTTCATGTATGTATATATGCTTATATATAAGTGAAATGAATGACAGCAATTATATAAGGGGTAGGAAGGAGGAACTAGGAACATTTTGTTTTTATAAAGTGCTTACACTATACGTGAAGCAATATAGTGTCATTTGAAAGTGGAC
Source organism: Lagenorhynchus albirostris (assembly GCF_949774975.1). NCBI lineage: Eukaryota > Metazoa > Chordata > Mammalia > Artiodactyla > Delphinidae > Lagenorhynchus > Lagenorhynchus albirostris. Next base: position 27,357,456 of record NC_083103.1, read on the forward strand.
TTGGATTAGTTGTAAATGTATATAGCAAACTCTAGTGCAACCACTAAAACTAGTAAGAAAAAGAACAATTGATATGCCAAGAAAGGAGAGAATATAGAATCATATAAAATGTTCAATTACCCTTTCTCTCTTTTCAGAGTATCTGCTATTTCTTCTCAGGTGCATGATGCCTTCAGAAGCTTCAAGTAGATCATTCCCATGCCAAGAGTTGTTCGGTGCCATAAATTTTAATTTCTTGATTATCTGTTTAAGCGTAATCTGTATTTCATTAGTATTACTTATTTCTCCCTAGAGAAAACTCCAGACATCTTACATCTGTTTCTCATAGTCTGATATAAATAATGATGATAAACCGTACATATGAAAAGACAGTATACTGTTTCACAATATTTTCTACTATAAGTCTTGTCAATTCAAGCTCTCTTTTATTGAAGTTAACATTCTATCTTTTATAATCTTAGCTGCAGCGGGAATAGTAGACAAATATTGTGAATGGGCATTATTTCCTATCTTTCATATTCAGCATCTGCAGACTGTTTATCCTCCAACAGGAAGTTAGCTAATGTAAATGTCTGGTGATTTGGATAGAGTTCTCCAGAATTCTTTCAACTGAGATTTGAATAATTAAACTAACCTCTACCTTAAGGCAGGGACATTATTATGCTGAAACTTGAGATAATGGGCTAAATAGAAATAATGTTACTTAACATCCTCCTGAACCTAAACACAAAAGAAAGAAATGTGGAGTCCAAGTAATGTTTTTTTTTTTAAATGAAGTAAACCACATTTGATATAATTCCCTTTGAGAAATATTATCTGTGTGATTTCACTGCATGCTTAAAATTGCAGTTTGTAGGAATATGGAGAAAGGGTAAAGGAAATACAAAAGAAAACAAAGAAGAACTTGGTTTGTTTTTAATCCTCTCAGAAGTCATTAGTTTGGTCATAAAGCATAATAGGATCATGAAACAATCTGAGGGATAGTATTAGGGGAAAAAAAGATGAGCAGAAAAAATCCTGAGGACTGGCCAGTGTTGTTTTCCAGAACTTTGTTTCCTGGGACTCAGCAAACCAGGAGAAAATCATAATTTGCCTTGGTAGAGAAGATAAGAGTAGTTGATAGGTTTAGGTTTTGTTTTGTTTTGTTAAGAGGGTATAGAATAAGGTGTTTCATCTGAGATGGTGTCCAACCTAGAATTAAAATAGCTTCATCCATTCATTCAATGGTAATTAAGCTGAGATCTACAGGATGAAAAGCAAGAATAAAAGCATTCCAGGTAAAGGAAACATCACATGTAAAGGCCCTATAGGTATAAAGAGTTTTGAGAAGGGAAACGATCAATGTAGCTACAAAATAAAGTCTAAACAGAAAATTGGCATGAGATGCAGTTAGGAATGTAAGAAGTAACCCTTGCATATAAGGCCTTGAAAGGCTTTACAAGAAGTTCGAATAATTGCCTCAGAGCCACTAAAGGGCATTCAATGATGAGGCACTAATGACTTATGTACTTTTTAGGTTGAACTTTGTCTCTGTATAATAAACAGATTAGAACAGTTGTTCTCCATGGGAGGTGATTTTGTTCCCAGGTGACATTTGGCAATGTGTGCAGACATTTTTGATTGTCATAACTGGGGAGGGAAGGGGGAGAGTGCTATTAGCATCTAGTGGGCAGAGGCCAAGAATGATACCAAATATTCTATAATGCACAGGACAGCTCCTCTGCACCCAGCTCCCACAGTCCACAACAAAAAAATTATCTGGCCTGAAGTGTCCATAGTGCTAAGGTTGAAAAACCTTAGATTCAAGGAGTCAACAAAGGATACAGGAAAATTAAGTTAAATGACTATTTCAGTAGTCTAGGTAAGAGACAATGGTATTTACTCAAGGATGTTGGTAGTGAAATGGAGAGAATTGGATGGATTCCAGATACAGTTTAGAGAAAAACTGATGGAACTAGACTTCTGGTTTTGGTTATGGCAGACTTGATCATTCAAATCATTACTGAAGACTACTAATAAAGGTGGAATACAGGGTTTCTAAAAAAATCTTTTAAGGATAATCAAAGAGCTAACAAATAAGTGAGAAGTCAGTAGACTAAGATCAAAAGAGGATGGAAATCCAGAGAGGTAAGCCCAATATTTGAGGCTATTTTTGCCCTATATTTGCCCAGCCAGAAGAGGAGGTCTGGAGGTTGAATTGTTCTCAAGAGGACTAGAGAATAAAAGAGTCCAAAATTTGGCAAGACTTGGAACTCTGCTGAGCCATTTCTACCTCAGCCTGGAGCCCCAAAGGGCTGTATTATAAGAGTTAGGTAAACTGGAAGCAAACCAGCACTTGCTGGTTTTCTGGCGACCCAGAAAAATTTCAGGCATGGAAATTGAATTAAAGATGATCTTCAATTGCTAATGCATAAGTGCCTGTGTAAGACAAATGACAAAGCTCTCTGGAGAAAAATAGTGTCCTCCACAAATTTTTCTACAAATACTGCTTCAAGCCCAGCATTAAATGAGATCTGATTAGACACATGAGAATACAAGACCAGCAGATGTAAAGTGACTAGAAATCGACCAACCAATACTCTAAATCCTGGAATTTTCAACCACAGACTGTAAATCAACTATATTCAAGGAGATAAAACTTAGGCTTAATAATTTCAAGTAGGAAATCGGAAGCTCTTAAAATGTGACAAGACAAACTTGAGAAGAAACCAAATAGAAATTCAGCAAATGAAAATTCCATCAAAATTAAGAATTCAATGGACAGTTGACATAGCTGAAGGGATAATTACTGAACTAGAAGAAAATATCCATAATGAAGCAGGGAAAGACAAGACAATAGAAAATGCAGAAGACAGCATATGTGACATAGAATAGAGTAGGAGAGGTTTCACATACATTTAACCATCATCAGGAGAATAGGAAAGAGATAATAAGCAAAAGCAATATTTGAAGAGAGAATGGCTAAGAATTTTTCAAATCTGATGAAAGATATCAATCTACAGGCTCAAAAAGCTCAACTAATCCCATGAGGATACATGAAAATGCTTCATAGCTAGACACATCACCAAAGACAAAATGAAAGCCTAAATGCCATTCACTGGGATGAAGGAAATTGGGGAAGGACTGATGAGAAGTAAGAATGTATTCCTACCAGTATTATACAGCTGGATTATACTGAAATTCTTTAGCTAAGTCTGCATCATGACAAAACAACAAGATTTTTCTTTAAAAGAATGCCCCATGTGAGTTTGAGTATCCCTCCAAAGTGCTCTCCTAACACACTAAGCACTCATTACACATTATTATAGTCATCTATTTGCTTGCAATAGACTAAATACTTTGAAAGCAAGAGTGATGTCTTTTATTTATTATCTTAACAACAGTGCCTGGCAAAGAGAAGTTTCTCAATAAATTTTCATTATGTTCCTTGTATTACTTACAAATAGTATTTAGTTACTAGGAACAAAGAACCCAAATATGAACAACTTGAACAAGATTCATGTTTACTTTACCTCATGGAAATGAAGTTTAAAGGCAGGCAGATTCAGGCTGGTAAAACTGCTCCCATTTTCACAAATTTTTCAGGCTCACTCTTTCTTCTTCTACATCTTTAGTACATGGATTCTATGCTTAAAATCAGCTCATGACTATGAGATCATCACTGCAGCTCCAGCCATCATATCTGCACTTTGGGCAGGAAAAACAAAGAAAAAGAGCAAGTAGAATGTTCCTTTTCCCTTTTCTGGAATAGCTCTCCTGGAAACACTACTCAATTAATTCTATTCACATCCATGGTTGCAACTTCTGCTGCCCCTACCAGAGTCCTACCCTTGCAATTTTCTCTGTCTCTACTTCCTTCTGTTCCTCTAGTTTGAGACCTGTTCTGCATCTCTAACCCTAGAAGACTACTAAAGCCACCTCCTCGATTAAGGAAAATGTATTTCTAGATTTCCAAGGAAAAGAATAGAATGCATTTTCTTGGAAACAACATTATCAATAGTGATTACATTGTATAGTATGAGTATGTTATCAAGTTGTTAACTATTAAGTGGGTTTCTCTGATGTAAACTTAGAACACAAACACCTTTTATAACATGCTTAAATTAGCAAAGTTATTTCTGATTACACATATTTGCCCTAGAAACTAATTTCTGAAACACAAACTTTTGTTAGGAGGTGTCGACTTTGTTAGGTGTGCTAGAACTCTGGTAGTGCACAGAGTGGGGGCCAATGCACTTTTGAATATTTGGTCATATTTTCTTTTCCCCTTGTGCTTTATTATCTTTCTTGCTATACTCTTATTGCAATGTGTTTGTTTTGCTTTATTTTGTTTGCTTTTTTTGTTTTTACCCAAGGACATAACTGGGTGCCTCTTATGATCTGAGCCATTATTATTTTTTTCTCTTGAGACACGACAAAAAATGATTTGCTGGTGTCTTTAGAGTGGCATACTATCCAAACTTTGGTTTCATGTCACGGAACTCAGCTAGTTTGAAATGTCACCTGTAACATTTTGCATACCTTAGTAAACCCAGTAGTGAGAGTTTAGCCTTTCAAAGCAACCTGAATACTCTGCATATTTCTATCTTGAAGTAGTGATGAATGAGTACTAGTTTGATTGCGATAATTTCCCAGAATCTGAGATGAGTACTCGGGAATTATTTGAAATAAAGCTAATCCTATATTTAATCAAGTCATCTGACATAGAACTTTCTGTCTTCATCTTTTTATTTTTACCTCATCATTAAGGCACACTGTCAACTAGTAAAATCTCAGTATAAATGCTGAAAGCACAAAGTTAAAGGCATAATAACAAGTGGATAAAGTACTTGTTATTAAAATAACAAGTGGGTTATACACTCAGTATATTTTATCATTTTACAAACATGATACTACGTTAATATTAGATAAATGCTTAAACAATTTGCTGTGCTTTGGAATGTAATTCTCCATTTCAGATGCTCTTCCATGGTTGAGAGCTTTGTTTTTTATCATAAGTTCATAGAATTTTTGACTTTTTAAATTATGTAGTGTGATATGTTAATTTTTATTTTCTAAAAATGGTATAAAAATAAACTGTTAGAATTTTTCTTAATATCTTCTTATAAAATTAATGGAAATAGTATGGATTTTGGAGCAGATGGATTGGGTTTGGTCTTGATTTTTCTTATCTATATGACTTTAAATGTGTTATTTATTTTTCTGACATTCAGGTTTTTTGCCTACAAATTGGAAAAAAATATTTCAAAGAGTCCTGGTGAGGATTAATGACATTATTATCATTAATGTCATTAAACAAAAAAGGTCTAGTAGAATGCAGACCTCAAAGAATGTCCATTTTCTCTGCTTTTTCCTTGGATATGTTGTGAGCTGCTTCATAAGAATTTATTTAATTCCATAATGTTTGAAACAACGTGAGGTACACAGTATGTGTTTACTAAATTCTCATTGAGATGGAATACCCTATAGAAATTTTGGAAGTGAATTGAGGTTTTTTTTCTTATTCATTCTTTGGTTTCTTAAATACCTCTGTGTTTTTGCTTAAAGGATACCTTTTATTATAAACTTCTTACTTTAATACTGCCAGGCTGGGTTTGATAGCTGTGCCATGCGCTCCCACAAATCCTCTAATGCAGGGGTCCCCAACCCCCGGGCCGTGGGATGGTACTGGTCCACGGCCTGTTAGGAACCGGGCCGCACAGCAGGTGGTGAGCCGCTCCCCATCACTGGCATTACGGCCTGAACCATCCCCCCTGCTCCCCGTACATGGAAATACTGTCTTCCATGAAACCGGTCCTGGTGCCAAAAATGTTGGGGACCGCTGCTCTAATGTGTCTCTATTATACTGTTTATCATGTTACTTTATATTTATCTATGAATTGGTTGTCCTTTTTACTAGACTGTGGGGTCTTTGCAAATCTTACTAATTTTTCTTACATTCCTAGAACTTTGCAGAGTACCTGGCATATAGTAGGTTCAATAAACATTTACTAAGTAAAAATATGAATGAATTTATGCTTCAGCATTTGAATCCAGCATTGCATATGTCATGGTCTCGCAGTTCATCAAATGAAACATCAAAGGAGGGAAATTTCATACAGAGAGTTTTTAAGCACTTGTTCTTATCTTCCTCTATTTAAAAAAATAATGACAACAATGGGAGGGGGTACTTAATAAATTTTATGATGTAAAGAATATAGTGGCAAATGTACAAAGATTTATATTAAAAATCAGAGTTTAGGGCTTCCCTGGTGGCGCAGTGGTTGAGAGTCCGCCTGACGATGCAGGGGACACGGGTTCGTGCCCCGGTCCGGGAAGATCCCACATGCCACGGAGCTGCTAGGCCCGTGAACCATGACCGCTGAGCCTGCGTGTCCGGAGCCTGTGCTCCGCAACGGGAGAGGCCACAACAGAGAGAGGCCCGTGTATCGCAAAAAAATAAATAAATAAAATAAAATCAGTTTATAATGAATAGTAAAATCATAGAATTAAGCTAAGTACAATGTATTAATAAAGTTAGGCAGAAATGTCCCGACATCAATCAGATTCCAGTAGAAAAAGAGAATCCACTCTGAGTATTTCAAACAAGAGGATTTTGAGGCAGGGAATTTTTTACACAGGTGACAGAGGAGCTGAGAAGCCAAAGGGGGAAAAATGAGGTAACCCAGAAATTGACAACAACCAGGAACGTCTACCACCTCTGCTAGAGAGACAAGTGAGGCGGCTCAGAAACTGAGCCCAGGAGCTGATGTCTCTTGTTGGAAGTTGGATCCGTGAAGGGCTATCCTATGGGAGCTGGAACCACCAGGGAGATGCAGCTGCTTCTGGAGGTGCCACCCGGACAGAGAGGGAGGGGGAGAAACTCCCAAGCTTCACCCCTCCTCCCACCACCCATCTCCACCCAGTGGCTCCCATGAGCCAAAGCCAGCTGACATGGGAACCTGGGAAACTCAGGCTGCAGGGGATCTAAGAATCCTAAGATCTAAGAAGAGGATTACCCCCAGAATGAGGTAGATAATAAAGGGGAAAAAATAAAACTGTGCTTTGGCACCAAAGCCCGTGCTTCAGCCTCTATCAACTTACTGATCTGGTCTTCAGTTTCATGCTTGAAATTGTAGTAAGCGCAGATGTTTAATGTCTAAATGATTGCTTATAGAGCTTCCAATCTTCCTCACTCCAATCAGAGGAGGATTTACAATGGAGCTAATGATTCTTAAACCTCAGGGCCCTACCCTTGCTCCAACCTCTTGTAGTGCTCTGAGAAAGATCTTAAGTATCTTTTAAAATTTATGATTGTATATGCTTTTTGAAAACAGAGGATCCAAAAGGTTAAAGCATCTTGTCCCTTGTATAAAATCTGCCTCTTTCCTACCTGCTCTCTCCCCCTCCCCTTATATCTAAGTTAGCTTCCTTTCTCAAATTTTCTTCTTTAACTCTTAGTTCAATTAAACCAGGACCCTGGATCAGGTGAGCTGGAGAAATTCTAATTCCATTCAGCAAGGTAAAAAAAAAATTATTCTGCTTATGGAAACTTTCTTTACAATACGAATCACAAACTCAAATTCTTCCAGGGATCCAAGCAAAGGACAAATGAATGAAAAAGGATCAGTGAGGGCTAGAATGGCTAACGCCCAGGTTGAAATGAGCAACTGTTACTCAGCTCCATCCAATGGTTGCATGAAATTAAGCTCACTGGATCCAGGTTGTCTTCTTTTTTCTTTTAAAGAGAAACTGAAAATATAATTTCTTTTTTCCAAGTCAAACTGTGAATTCTTTTGAGTTTTAAATGTACACTGAAAAAACTTTAATACAGTGCCGAGCAAAACAAATCACATTCAGGGCTTCCCTGGTGGCTCAGTGGTTGAGAATCTGCCTGCTAATGCAGGGGACACGGGTTCGAGCCCTGGTCTGGGAGGATCCCACATGCTGCGGAGCAACTAGGCCCGTGAGCCACAACTACTGAGCCTGCGTGTCTAGAGCCTGTGCTCTGCAACAAGAGAGGCCGCGATAGCGAGAGGCCCGCGCACCGTGATGAAGAGTGGCCCCTGCTTGCCACAACTAGAGAAAGCCCTCGCACAGAAACGAAGACCCAACACAGCAAAAATAAATAAATTAATTAATAAACTCCTACCCCCAACATCTTCTTAAAAAAAAAAAACAAAAAAAACAAATCACATTCAAGTGCTATATTGAACCCATGGGCTGCCAGTTTACATTTGTTTTTTAGGAGATATACATAACTTGAGAAACTTAGAACGAATCTTTGCAAGAAATCTGATTCTTTCTTTTCCCAAAGTCAAAATCAAGAGAAAGAAAAGGCTAAAGCTACCTCAAGAAGTCTCTCTGAGCTCTAGAACAGGTTGATTATTATTTATTGTAGTAAAAATATAGATTCAACAAAATCATTTTAGTGTCAAGCATATTGCTGATGCTGGTATATATAAGCGAGAGAAATGGGGCCAAAAAATCGGGAGGCCAACAGATGTACAACTAAATAGAATACTTATGATGAAATAGCTAACAGATATTGAGGACTTACTATGTGCCAGCCACTGTGCTCAGTGTTTTGTCAATCAGACTGTCAGTCAACAAACATATGTTCAACCAGGCACTGTTCTATGTGCTGGGATAAAGCAATGACGAGACAGAGGAGCCTGCCTTTCAGAACCTTAGAGTCCAGAAGAGGAAGAGAGTAAATACATGTGTAAACAAAGAGATATGTGCAAGATGATTGCAAGAGTTCTGTGATATAATAAAGAAAATGGGGTAATGGGATAGAGATTGACTGCAGTAGGGGAGATAAAAGAGTTTTCAAAACTGGTCCAGGAAAGCCTTCCCGAGGAGCTGACTTTGGATAAAGACATGACTTAGGAGAGGAAGGCAGTCATGAAGCAAAATTTATGAAGTTTGTTCCAAGTAGAAAGAAGAGCAGATGCTAAAGATCCTTCAGTGGCTGAAAGTTTGGCATAACTGAGGGATGGAAATCAAGCCAGTGTGAGTAGAGCAGATGCGCTCAGAGGGTGGGCAGGACCATATTGCACTGTAGACCACGATCAGGAGGTTGGATATTCATCTATGATGATGTGCAAGGAAGCCACTGAGACTTTTCAGCAGTGCTCTAGTATGGTTTATTTAATTAAATTAATTAATTTATTTATTTATTGGCAGCGTGGCATGTGGCATCTTAGTTCCCAACCCAGGGACCACGCCCCCTGCATTGATAGTGCGGAGTCTTAACCACTAGACTGCCAGGGAAGTCCACCCTAGTACGTTTTGATTTAAGCATTAAGGTCATTCTGGCCGGTCCATGGAGGGTGATATATTGATGTGAAAGCTGAGGTGATGGAGGGCTAGACTGGATTGTAGCAGCGCCGAGAGTGAGATACTGGTAGATTTTTAAATCTATTTACTTATTTTTAATGGACTGGATGTGCGGTCTGAAGACAAGACCTAAAACAAGAATGATATCTTGGTTTGGAGCTGACAGGAGCTGCACAGGCCACCGCCGCTGGCATCACCTCCATTACCTTCACCCCTTAGCAGTCACCATTGACCGCCTACCTTCCTGCCAGCATTGTTCCTAAGCCCCATTACTCTCTGCCACAGCTGACCCTGCGCTAGATCGTTAGGTCTTTATAGAGTCAGTAGATTATTCCTCTTTACAGGTGGTGTGGAAGTATTTTAATATTCTAAAAACTGATACAGCCATGCCAGGTGATACCAGCTGAATATCAATCTGAGACTAAAAAGCCTAAAGTCTATCCTGTTGGATGTAGAACATCAATGGCAGTTTTGGCCAGGGGAATGACATGATCAAAGTAGAGTTTCCAGAAGGTGGAACTGGCAGCTGTGTGCAGGATGAGTTAGAGAGTGGAGGGAGAAGCGGGAGGCAAAGATCAGTTAGCAGGTTATTGCAGAAGACGCACAAGATCAGGAGAGGAGAATACATCAACTCCCCGAAGGATTTTGCTGTGAAAGTTAGACCTTGCCTTGATAGGAGGAAGGTAATATACTCCCTTCTCCCCTTTAAATTGATTTGTTGGAGCTTTGTTTTGTTGCTGAAGGTACCGAGTGAATATATCTTTGTCATCTACATGCCTTGTGGGTAAATGATAGAATTACCATCCCGGCTTCCTCTTTCCTGAAGGAATGAACTTTAGAACTCTATGGTATGAAGTGGGCTGGATTAGGAGTGAATTCCTGAGGTAACTTGGTACTTTCCAGAGACAGAATCTCTCTATGAATCTTTAACACATTGGTTAAACTGGGGAAAGGGAGAGATTCACATCCCACGTGAAGAACATTAAAAAATCCTTGAAAATAACCCTAAAATATATCTTTGCTTATTTATGACTGTCAGAATAGATAGAAAAATTGAGGGAGGGAGAAAAAAAAGAGGGGGAGAGAGAACAAAATCATAACATTTGAGCAATTGGTGAACCTAGGTGAGTATATGGCTAATCACTGTACTGTTTTGCAAATTTTCTATAGGTTTAACATATTTCAGAATAAACAATGGGGGGAAATATTTCACTAGTTTGCTAATTGTTCTTTCTGGGAACTAGCTGACCTTTGATTTTTAGTAATGATGATTTTAATGACTCACTTTATCATCAAAAAATCTACAAACAATAAATGCTGGCGAGGGTATGGAGAAAAGGGAACCCTCTTGCACTGTTGGTGGGAATGTAAATTGATACAGCCACTATGGAGAACAGTATGAGGTTCCTAAAAAAACTAAAAATAGAACTACCATACGACCCAGCAATCCCACTACTGGGCATATACCCCGAGAAAACCATAATTCAAAAAGAGTCATGTACCAAAATGTTCATTGCAGCTCTATTTACAATAGCCCGGAGATGGAAACAACCTAAGTGTCCATCATCGGATGAATGGATAAAGAAGATGTGGCACATATATACAATGGAATATTACTCAGTCATAAAAAGAAACGAAATTGAGCTATTTGTAATGAGGTGGATAGACCTAGAGTCTGTCATACAGAGTGAAGTAAGTCAGAAAGAGAAAGACAAATACCGTATGCTAACACATATATATGGAATTTAAGAAAAGAAAATGTCATGAAGAACCTAGGGGTAAGACAGGAATAAAGACACAGACCTACTAGAGAACGGACTTGAGGATATGGGGAGGGGGAAGGGTAAGCTGTGACAAAGTGAGAGAGAGGCATGGACATATATACACTACCAAACGTAAGGTAGATAGCTAGTGGGAAGCCGCCGCATAGCACAGGGGGATCAGCTCGGTGCTTTGTGACCGCCTGGAGGGGTGGGATAGGCAGGGTGGGAGGGAGGGAGACGCAAGAGGGAGGAGATATGGGAACATATGTATGTGTATAACTGATTCACTTTGTTATAAAGCAGAAACCAACACACCATTGTAAAGCAATTATACTCCAATAAAGATGTAAAAAAAAAAACAAGACAAAACCCTCGTTAGATGTGCCTTCAGAAACGCATCGTGCCAGAGTGGAAGGACAGCAAAGCTTTAGAACCAGGTAGGGGTGGATTCTACTGTTGCATGTTTGACCTTGGACAACTCATTTGACCTTCCCAAGGCTCAGTTTCCTGATCTTTACAACAGGAGTAACAGCATCTCCACTGTAAGGTTGTTATGAAATAAGCAATAATAACTAGGCAGAGCGCTAGGCGTGCCATATGCTCTTCATAAATGGCAACTCTTGTTATTCTCAAGGGAGGGAGGTTATTTGATACAATCAGACCAGAATATCAGAAACTTAAACATATGACAGACTCAATTCAGCAAACCTTCACACTTGCTTTGAGATCCAACTTAGAATGCTTTTGTCATGAAGTAATATTTTTAATTTACTCACAGTTTCTTTTGGTCACCCTGCAATTTTTTATTGTCTTAAACATTTCAACTTTCACAGCTCCAAGAAATTTGAAACTGAGGTCAAGAAAGATTAAAGAAATCCACCCCCAACAACAAAAACCTCTCCTATTCTCCTAGTTATTGAGCCCTTACATCCTATACTTGGGTCTGATGGCAGACCAGAAAGGGATACATTTGTACTCAGAGGATCTTAGACACCATTAAATTAAAATTCAAAAGCAACTACTGAGTTTCAGAGACTTGAAACAAATTACTAAAGCTAGTTAAATATATTTCTAATATTATTAAACTCTTTTTCTGTACCAGTACTAAACTAAGTTCTTTATGTGCATTATCTCATTTAATTCTCAAACTACGCTCTGAGGCAAATAATATCATGATCCTTATTTTACAGATGAGAAAACTCAGCCTTGGAGCTGCACAGCCTAAGTCACCACTAGCTACATGTTGCTATTCAAATTAAATTAATTTAAACAAAATTTAAAATTCTGTTCCCCAGATGTTCCTCAGGCCAAATTTCAAATGCTCAATAGTGGCTACTGCATTCTTCACCTCAGATTATACAGACATAGAAAATCATCACAGAAATTTCTATTAGACAGGGTTGCCTTAAAGTCTAAGTAATCATCTAAGTTAATACAGCTGACACATGGTAGAACCAGGACTCAAATCTAGGTGACCTGACTTCTGAACTTGTCCTGTTAAGCCCTCATTGCCAAAGTCAGAACCAAGATTTCCCAATATCCACACGAACTTTCTTCTTATTGTCCACTATTTCTTCTTAAGAATATCATTCCCTCAGTGAATTATATGCTTCATGGTGACATAGCACTGATATTCATAAAACCAGAGTTTTCCAAACCTCAGGCATTCATGTATCACTTCATGATTTTTGGTACATGTACACACAGACTGCACTAGTGTTACTTACTTTTTAAAATTTACTCACATTTTTATTTAAAGCTATTTATTTAAAAAATTATATTACTATAGTAAATTATTTACTTCTATTACTTGCCTATGTTTATGTTTATAAAAATAAATACAAAGAAAGCAAAATATTTTGTTATGTTCTATCCAGATACTAAGAGATTTTCATTTCTATATAAGGAGGAGTGTGTGTTATATAGGTATTAAATATAGACTAGTACAAAACAGATACTGTTACTTGTCCTAATCCCAATTATTGAAAAAGAGTCAAAGAAGGAATACGTTTCTCACAATGTGATATGATGCTATTCATTGCTATATCTGTAAAACCACCTAAAACCTCCTCTATGCCCACCAGGAGTTTGTGTCGTACATTTTAGGAACTTTGCACCAAACATTTAGGGAAACACCAAAGCGGCATATAATAAAGAGCAACTACAACCATGAGCAAAAACTATCACACAGACAATGGGTAATTTAGAAAGGAAGTGACTTTCAAGGAATAGCTTCATGGAAGGATGTGGAAATGGGCTTTCAAAGTGGAATAAAATGAGTAAGACTATTTTGGCCAAATGTGCACTGAAGTGGGAAGGCAAAAGAAGTTGTGGGGACAGTAAGACTATCAGAATGACTAGCACTACAGGAACACGTTGAAGAATTTTAGGCAATATAGCTAAGTAAGTTTGAAGAGGCTCAGTTTGGAGAGTTTTGATGCTAGATTAATACAAACTGAGAGGAAATCAGTTCAGAGTAGCGGCTTCAACTTGTGCACAGAAGGCTCAGGATGGGAGTGGCTGTGTTAATATCATTATGGAAACGAAGAGCAACGATGAGCTGGATAACTTCACAGAACCAGAATATTCTAGCCTTTATCAGTTGTGAGTTGAAATTCAGTCCCCTTTGCATGGATATCCCAGTATCCCTCCATAAGCCAAATCCCCTTCACTTGACTTAACAAAGTCCAGGCTTCTAAAGAAACTCATTCCCCAATATAGTTCTAATCCTCAGAGGTCTTATATGTCAACTTCTACGCCACTAGCCCCAAGTCTGGATGCCTGGCTCTGGGTTCGTTGTGAGAGCAGTTCACAGCCACTGCTAACTGGAGGCTGGATGTGTGGAAATCCAGCCACCGCCTTTCCATTTTCATGATTGGTACCCAGTGCGGTGGAGAAGAGAATGCACCGCCCACTGTGGTACACCCTAACACAGGCGTGGTTTTCAGAACCAAGATAGCCGAGAGGGCTCTGGAGTCCCACTGCTTGAGTTCAAATCCCAGTGCAGCCGTTCAATTGTATTCCTTTCTCTTATTGAAAATAGATTAATAATAACACATATCTCATAATTGCTGTTAATGTTAACCAGAAGCATTCCTAAAGCTCCTGAGTGAATTCATACCAGATGTCTCCCTATTATTAACCCCAGATTATTATAGCTCTAAGTCACTCATACAGGCTAGTAAGCAAGCGCATACACACACACCCATAGACCCCAGAAGGCTCACATCCCAGCGGGGTGACTGTTTGGGCATGTTTCCCAGTATTAGCCGTATTAGTTACCCAAATATATCTTCAACCATCATCACCCTCTGATACCTGAGCCTTGGTGCCATCTTGCTGGGGCGGCAGATTGCTTCACCTAATTGCCTTCTCACTTCCAGACACACTCCCTACATAGACTATCCTTGGCCACCAGTGTGCCAAGCTCTTCTTATCTCAGGATCTTTGTACCTGCTAAAACTTCTTTCTTCAGTCGTACTCTCCCTTCTCTGCCTAATTTTTACTCAACCTTCAGGTCGCTGAGAAGCCTTCCCCAAACTTCCATCTAAATGGTCCACTTATTTATCCATTTATATGTATGTATGTATATCCTTCCTTTGTGAAGTACAACTTAAGAAATTCATAGACATTTGTATACACAGTTTTGCCCTGGAACAAAGCCAAGTTAATTCTATTTACCAACAACTTAAGACAGACGTGGTCATGTACAGTCATTTTAATCTTAATCATCTTGTTTTCATTTTTTTCTTGGTTCTCTAGAGCTGGCTATGTTTGTGTGTAATTTTGAGGTGTTTTATGAGCATTATTAAAGTCATTATGCCCAACGAAATGTACAAGCAGTGAGAATGATGAAAACTACTAATTAGTGGCATAAGACTATGATGAAAACAAAATGAAACCTAACATTAATTGATATGCATATTTTCATCCCTTTTATGGCATCATTTGGACTTAGGAACAAATAGACTTATGAATAGTCTTTGGAAATTTAACACATTTGTACCCAGAGGAGGTTCTATGTTTGGTTTTCTGGTTATATTTTTACCTCTCTCTGCCTGTCTCTACTCTAAACTCCATGAGGCTAGGAATCAATGTTTTGCTCACCATGGTATTGCAGAGTGCCTCAGGGTGACTGTAATGACACCAACTACCTAGAGTTAAGCCAAACTTCACAGATAAGGGGAGAGTCCTCCACAAGACTGCCCTCACTTCAGACACCAGTCACAAGTTCAGGAGTCCCCAGGCCACACTCACTTCTGACCAGCTGGCTGCAAATTCAAAATTTCCCACTACCCTCTCAGATTTGATAATTCATTAGAATAACTCCAGGAACTCAGGAAGGCACTATACTTAATCATTATAGTTTAATTATAGCAAAAGGATACAAATCAGAACCAGCCAAAAGGAGAGGCACATAAGATGATGTCTAATAAGGTCCCAAATGTGAAGCTTCCTTGTCCTCAGGGTGCCTGTTACCTCTGGGTACACCAATGTGGGCCAGTACACAGAGTGTTTGCCAACCAAGGAGGCTCACCTGAACTTCGGTTTCCAGAGTTTTTATCAGGGTTTCATTATACAGGCAGGGTTGTTTGAATCATTGCCCATGTGACTCCATCTCCAGCCCCATCCATCTCCTCAGAAGTCAGGCTTACATTACTTTTGGGGCTCAAAGCCCCGAAGTCTAATGTGTGGTTGGTCTTTCTAGCATGGCCAGCCCCTCTCCTGACTCATCTCATTTACATAAACTATCTAGGAGTCCACCATGAGTCTCCTCATTAGCATAAACTTTCAAATGTGGCCTGAGGGGTGCATAATGAATAACAAAGATACACCTGTCACTTGGGAAATTCCAACTGTTTAGAGGTTACTTCCAGGAACCGGAGAGAAAGGCCAGTAAAATTGTTTATTACACAGTAATACATAGTAGATGTAATAAATACTTGGTAAATAAATGACACACCTGAGAGTTAGGTCAGATGAAACTGGATATTGTGATGACTATATCAAGAAGAAAGATAAGAAAAAACTGATTGAATCTAGCAGTGAGGTGATTGTATTCAAAGCAGTTTCAGATGTTAATTGATTAAAGAATAAATCGGGGGCTTCCCTGATGGCACAGTGGTTGGGAGTCTGCCTGCCGATGCAGGGGATGAGGGTTCGTGCCCCGGTCCGGGAGGATCCCACGTGCCGTGGAGCAGCTGGACCTGTGAGCCATGGCCGCTGAGCCTGCGCGTCCGGAGCCTGTGCTCCGCAATGGGAGAGGCCACAACAGTGAGAGGCCCGCGTATCACAAAAAAAAAAATAAAGAAATACTAAATCGAAGTTAAAGTTTTATAGATTACTCTATTAAGATGTTTGCTGATGACTAGAAGGTGGAAGATATAGGATATACAGACATGAACATGTAGAAGATGATGGGAAGGAGCCAGTGGACTAAAAGAGATTAAGGAGAGAAGAACTGATGGGGCAAGTTTGAGGTGGCCTTATGGGTAACTGACTTACCAAACACTGCTGGTGGCCAAATACAGGTCTTAGGGATGAAGTAGAGATCATTTACTCAACCAGATGGCTTCCAATGTCCCTTCTCAACCTAAAAGCCTATGATTCAGCTCTGTGGAAATACCATTGTTCAAAGATGTTCATTCCTTTAGACAAGTGGTTCTTAATCGGGGGTGATTTTGCCCCTCAGGGGACATTCAGCAATGTCTGGAGATATTTGACCCAGCAATTCTACTTCTGTCTACGTATTCAAGAGAACTGAAAGTAGAAATTCAAGCAAATATTTGTATACCCATGTTCACAGCAATATTATTCATAATAGCCAAAAGGTGAAACCAACCCAAGTTCCATTCAGAGATGAGTGAATAAACAAAATGTGGTATATCCATACAGTAGAATATTATTCAACCTGAAAAAGGAAGGAAATGCTGACATGCTACAACATGGATAAACCTTGAAGACATTACAATAGTGAAATAAGCTAGTCACAAAAGACAAATATTGTGTGACTCCATTTATACGAGGTACCTTGAGTAGTCAAATCCACAGAGAAAGAAAGTAGAATGGAGGTTAGCAGGGGTTGTGGGGAGGTGGGAAAGGCAAGCTGTTGTTCAATAGGTATGAAGTTTCAGTCTGGGAAGATGAAAAAGTGCTGGAGACGGATGCTGGCCATAGTTGCACAGCAAGGGGAATGTACTTAATGCCACTGAACTGCACACTTAAAAATGATTAAAATGGTAAATTTTATGCACATATATTTTACCACAACTTAAAAAAAGACTGAAGTGCTACTAGCATCAGGTGGGTAGAAGCCAGGCGTGCTGCTAAACATGCTACAATGTACAGGTCAGCTACTTCAACAAAGCACTTTCCAACCTGAATGTTGATAGTGCTGACGTTGAGAAATCTCTCTGTCACAAATTAGTGAAAGAACAGCAGTAAGAGACTGTACAGTGATATGGTCTTTTCACTTTTACACTGCTTTTCCACACTCAAGCCACTTTCCTTATTTCGCTAGATTTCACTGCCCAAATCAAGCTAAAAAAAAAAAAAGCAGAAGTAGTTAAAAAAAAAAAGGGGGGGCTTCCCTGGTGGCGCAGTGGTTGAGAGTCCGCCTGCCGATTCAGGGGACACGGGATCGTGTCCCAGTCCGGGAGGATCCCACGTGCCGCGGAGCGGCTGGGCCCGTGAGCCGCTGAGCCTGCGTGTCCAAAGCCTGTGCTCTGCAACGGGAGAGGCCACAGGAGTGAGAGGCCCACGTAACGCAAAAAAAAAAAAAAAGGAGAAAAACAATCACTTAAACCTCAAAACAATTTTGGAATTCTCAATTTCTGAGATAAATATTTCTCTCGCTCTCTCTCAAATAATTTCACCAATAAAGTTTGAAACTATGTAAGACTCCCAAATTTGGCTTGAACTCTTCATATTTTGTTGTATTCCCAAGTTTATTCTATGCATGGTCAAGAAAAAGACAATAAACTATTTTAGCAATGCTGTATACTTTCAGTATATATTGTGTGTAAATATATGTAATCTGATTTCAATTCTTGTGAAAAATCATGAGTCTTCTACAGATGTCTTTTCTACAGCAAAGAAGGCATCTTGGTTTAAAGGATGTCTTTATTTCTCATGTTTAAAGGCTTAAACAAATCTCAGTGACAAAGGATCATTTTTTCTCACTGCATGTATTATCATTTAAAAGGGAACAATGTCTCCTGTTAAATAACTAAAACAAATTAAAACTTGAATGAACCATGACAGTAAGGGAAAATTATCCTTTGCATTTTCTATCATGGGGCCACTGGATCAATGGCCTTTCAATTCAGTCAAATAAACCACTGATCCAGTCGAACAATCAGTGAGTCTTACTATTTTCAAGAAATTGAGCAGCTTATTTGATTGAAAATGATTGAGGCAATTGTGTGTGTGTGTGTGAGTGCATGTGTCATGCATGCATATGTTGAGCCCCACATTTGATACAGATTCAATACAAGTGGAAAAGGACCATAGTTTGAGAAACAATGGTGTTCAAAAATTTTTTAGTATTTTATTAATTTAGTATCTGTTTATTTCTCCATCTTGTTCCAAAAAAGGTTTAGGGCGGCTCTGAGTGTTTTTATATATAATCTGCAGGCTTTTGTCTTACGTTTGTGACTATTTTGTAGACTGAGTGCTAAACACTAAATTATTAAAGATTATGAAAGAAAGAAAGAGAGAGAGAAAGGGAGCAAGGAAGGGAGGGAGGGAGGGTGGGAGAAAGGAAGTAAGGAAGGAGGAAAGAAAGAATGGAAGGAGGGAGGGAAGGAAGGAAGCTAATATATAACACCCAATGAACTACTTTATCTTGAAGACTATTTCAATGACTTCAGTCAATAAAACCACTGTCAGACAAGACATCTTTGCCATTAATTTGTATTCAAGGATACTATAACTACTTGTTTATTTAAGTAGAATGAAATGTGACCTGAGCGTACTCGTTGTCTTTTTACTTTCTGTCTCCATTTACCCTTCTGAAAGACATCCAAATTCTTTTTGGAGAATTTCTTTCCCCTTGAACCATAATCTTGGTGCGGATGATGAATCCAGGTGCCTGCCTTCCTACTATGGAGTCACACCAGCTGCTGGGGACTCTTCGTGCCAAATCTTTCCTGAATCACTCAGATATAGGCAGGAGGTGGACTTAACTGTTTCAGGTTGGTCCATGGATGTACTCTCCAGGACTCTGACCCTTGAATAAGTGATACAGGATTGAAGAGACATTTGGAGTTGAGTCATCCTGATGGCAGTACCGCAACCACACTCTTCATGCTACAGTATATTTCTCCAGTTCCTCGTTCCCAGCCCTTTCCATATTCTCTTCTTGATTCCTGCTTCCTGACCAAGTGTTACAATCCATCCCTAATTTAGTGGTTTAAAACAACAAAAATAATAACGTCATTTTGCTCCAGACTCTGCATTCTGGGCAGGACTCAGCAGGGACAGCTTATTTCTCCTCTACTCATTTTTATCTGGTGGGATTTTAAAGGTAGGACTTGAAGGTGTGCTCACATGTCCGGTACCTGCTCAGAGAAGGCTGAAACAGATGGAGACCAGAATAATTGGGTCTCCTTGGGCATGTCTTGAAACCTTTATATGGTCTTTCCATATATGATGACTTTAGGGCAGCCAGACTTCTTATGCAGCAGCTCAAGGAACAAAGATGCACGGAGAAGCCCTATCTCTTGTCCTGACCTAGCCTGCAAAGTCATGCCGTGGTACTTCTGCTGCACTCTCGATTGAAGCAATGTGAAAGTCCATCCACATTCAACGGGAAAGAACTTAAACCTCTCACCTCTCAACAGAGTACCGTCAACATCACATTGGAAGAACATGCGGGATAGAAATATATTGGTGCAATCATTTTCAGAAAATTTAATCCACCACCCTGAGCCTTCGGATTGATGTAATCCTGTTAATGTTTCAATAAACTCCCTGTTGCTGATCCTAGCCAGGGTCAGATTCTATTACTTATAACTAAAGAATCCCAATCTAATAGACTAAGGATCTGTTTTATTAATCCCTTGGCAATTAAATGCCACCTTAATGTTGGATATTTAATTAATATCACCATCCAAAGGTTGGTACTTATTCGTTAATTAATTGACACACCTGCGTGACTCAGAAGCCAGCTTTGCTTCACTGATGAACGATTCCAACTATTTTATCAAGCTTCACTCCATCGCTGCAAAACAGACACGGTTATAAGAAAATAGCTGAGGCAGAGAAAGGTTATTTGGTTTATCACAGATGGCAATGGGGAGTGCAGCACTTCCAGAAACAGACCCAGAAGTTTTCATTCCCTTGGCCAGGCTGGAACTATTAAATCACATAGAAATACCAGGAAAAGATAAGCTGCATGAACCAGTGATTGTTGGCACTAAACACTCCAGCGAGTTCAAAGAGCCCTTAGGGCCTGCTGTTTATTTGGAAAACCAGAAGAAAAAAAAAAAAAAGTGGCGAGAGAATGGCAGGATAGAAGCCTAGCTACATATTAGATTATGATTTTATCTTAAACAGGCTTGTCTGAAGAATTTACATATTAGGGGTGCATGAGTTTATATATATATGGGTTTAGAGCACTTCAATCCTTTTTTAAAAACGCTTCGGGGCATGCATACACATATTAAATAAAAATGTATGTTCCATTAAATATTATCAGTCGGTCATCAAAATATCACCCTGAAAGGAATTTTAACATAAGATCACATAAATGTCAAAAAACAAGTTAGAAAAATAGCTAATGTTATAATTAATATATAGACTATGATGCTGCTTTACTAAAGGTGAAGATGTTAAAATAAAAAATGAAGTAAGAGGATAAGTACGTTGTTTCTAGGAATATTCCATCCCTCCTTCTGGAACTTATTAGTCAATTTCCCTAAGATGCCAGAAGGTTCTAGAAGATTTTTTAAATGTAATTGTGTGATTAATCACCTATACTTACTATTTTATTAATGAAGTCCTTGGAGATAGAAGAGAAAAATATATGCCTGTGGTTTCAACCACTGATGTTTTTCAGAGTTCAAATATTATATTATAGTGTTCAAATATTATAGTGTTCAAATATTATATTTTCATCTTCTCTTTCTCTCTCTCTCTCTCTCTCTCTCTCTCTCTCTCACACACACACACACACACACACACACACACACACACACACTCCATTTCTACCTCTTTTCCTCTTTGGTTCTCTTCCAGAGGCTGCTCTTTCAGTGACAGACATCTCCATGGGCTGTTTTTTGTGACCACCGGCTGCGCTGTGAGAACTGTTTTGGTCTGGCTTTTCTTCATGCCTGTCAAAGGCCACAGAGTGTTGGAGTCTGAAAACACAGCCCAAATCAGCATGGTCCCCAGAGACTCCCAATACATCTCAATAAAACTTTCAATGATCTCCATTTTACACATAGCATTTCTGTTGTGGATGACACACCTCATCTGAACAAATTATATCGAATAGTACCTTAAGTGAAAAGGTTCGTTCGAATAGGGATGATACAGAGAATTACCTCTAATACCTTGTTTTTTTAATTTCCCGTTATGAATAAAACCACTACTAAAACCCAAGAAAAATCATATACATTCCTTTCAAAAGCACAAAGGTCCTAAAACCTTTGATTTGAAAACCCCTTGTGGCCCCAGCATTTTAAGCCATCTTGCAGAATGTTTTATGTGTAAATATACTTGTTAGGACTATTTTTCCAAAGAAATGATTATTAAGGTCCATTAGTAAAACACCTTTCTATTGATGAATTTTGGAGGTATTGCTTTACTCTTTATTTGTTGGGTCTGTTTATCTAGTTTTATTAGCAACTTGTTGCTGGATTCTTATGTATTAATTCAGTGCAACAGTAAGGATTTTTTTGTGTTACGTTAGTATGAGGCTACTTTTAAAACTTTATATTTTTACCTCTGTGTAAGTACAGTACTGAGGAACTAAAGGACATACATAACTCTCAATCTATCATCTGCATTCCCTTTGCATTAAGTGTAACACTGGCACGAAAATCAGAGCCCCAGCTGCAATTTTTCCAGCTGTCTCTGTCACCCTGTGATTTTTCGGTACAAATTTTCTAGCCTGTTTGAAAAGGCAGGCTTCTACCCCCTTCTTTGATTGTGCTCAGGCATTTGTCCAGCCTGAGACATGGATTAATATGAACAGAATCACAGACTTTTCTGAACATAAGTCATTTACGTGTGTTTAGTGGCAAATACCGAGCAAGAAAAAAGCAGACCGCAGTTGCCTTTGTACAGAGTCTGGGTAGGTTTTGATTTCACTCAGAGTCAAGAACAAAGCAACCTCTGACTTTTCCTCAAACTCAGCCTGTATGGAATGACTTCTAATGACTTCACGAACTGCTAGCCTTCAGATGACTGGAGCATTTTCCGCTTTTTAAGTTTTCCTCCTTCTATGACGTTTTATGATTATACCTTATGGTGCAGTTCTATTTTTGTTCTTCATGATTTTCTGAGTGCTTCAAGTTTAGAGGGAATTTTTAAAAATCATTTGGCCACCATCAAACGTGCTCCTCAGTTTGGGGATGATGTGGAGTGAGACTTTAAGCATCGTGCCAACACCAAACATGGCATTCCCTATTGAATGAGCCAAATCCATCCCCTGAGTCTGAATAATTTAGAGGAGACGTGATGTCATTGTCTACTTAGAGATAAATGGAAAGGAGTCTGGGTGTAGACTTTTGGAGTGGCCTTTGTAATAACAGTAATTAAAAAGAGCATTACCTCATATATTTAAACTTTTTGTACATACCATGTGCTTTTCTCATTTTTACCCAATATTACTCAAAAAGGGCTAGTAGTCCTGTGTCATTATTTTTGAAGCACTGTTCGATGACACTGGTTTTAACAGTTTCTCACAGCTCACTGCTTCAGTTTTCATCAAATTATATTTCTAGTTACACTAGACACTTTCATCGTCAATTTCCGTATGCCTCAAAGATATGCGAGGACCAGTTAGCTAATTCTGAATTTGGATACCAGATAATAGGTGCTGTAGAACATGTTTTTCTCTCAGTACAACCTTTTCTAAAATGAAAATCTGAGACTCCACTAGGCAAACTCCTTGACACCCAAACACACTCATATTTCTTTAACTAAATTAGCTTGTGCGTATGGGGAAGGTTGAGGATCACCACAGACTATTTAATTTTGACGTGCAAATCTTGTAATAAGATAAACACTAGTCATATACACTTCCATATACTTCATATCCCAACTGGTAGAAACGCAGCAGTCATACAATTTGCCAAAGAAATGCCAAGTTCCAAAGAATTGCCAAGTTCCAAAGAATTCTTAAATCCTCCCTCCTTTAAGTTCTACAACTTTCCCATGTTATTGCCATCACGTTTTGAACCTCCTGTTGTCAGATGAACACTACAGATTAGGGCCCATTATATATTCTAGACAGCTCTGAAGTATGCAAATAAGTGTTATATCAACAATTGGTAGTAAAGTTTAAATATCAATTAGTCATCATTCTCAACAAACTATCAGCTTATTTGTTTTGTTTATGAATTTAAACAACATAACCAAAAACTGACTGCAGCTAGCAAAACATAAAATCCCTAATTTGCTTTTTAGAATATTGCTTTTGCCTCAAAAATTATTTTTTATTAATAATATGACAATAAGACCATATCTCTTGGTCTTTCAAAGATCAATTCAATCATTCCCATAAATGTGAATATCAGAGAGATTTTCTTAATATGTTTTAGGACTATTGACTCCTTAAAGGAGCATCTTTTAAAGTAATCTTTATGGTTATAATATGTGTGCAGTGTCCTGAAATGGAATATGGACTGTTAGGTATTCTAAACTTATAACATGCATAGCACTTCTTTTAATGAAAGTTCTATAGAGCCATAGAAGGATGTTTAATGACATGGAAAGATGTTCATAGTATCTATTCAGTTGAAAGAACAGGTTATATAGGTAATGGGATATGAGGAAGAAAGAGGGGAACTTTTATTTCCTAATGTACTTCAGTATTTAATTTATTTACAATGGCAGTATATTAATTTTGTATTAAAAAGATTTAGAAATGTATTACAAAACTGTATAATAATTACTTGATATGTATCATACATTATTCTAAGGTCTTAAAAAATACTAACTCATTTAATCTTGTAACAACTCTACAAAGTAGGTACTTTTAATATCTCCTTTTTACAAATGAGGAAACCAAGGCACAGAGGGTTTAAGTAATTTACCCAAGGTCACGCAGGTAGTAAGAGGCAGGCAGAGGTGGGATTCTAATCTTGCTTTGCTCTCAACTACTACAATATACACTTAACTGTGTTCCCAATTTTCTTCCATTTTTGTAAAATACATTTGACTGAAAAACTATATAACCAAGTGTTAACAGTAAATATTTCTGAATGATGAAATTACAGCTATTTTAAAATTTTTTCTTTTTGCTTATTTGTATTTTCCAATTTTCACAAAACAATGGATAGAAAAGGAAATAATATTGAATAGGAAAAAAATAATCTTTTTACAGTTCCTTCTGTACTGAGCATGAAATAGGGATTTTGATCTATCACTGTAATTTTTTTAAAACGACCTTCCTGTAAACCTTCCTTTTATTTTAGAATCTAGTAAAACCATGTCCCGTAGACCTTGGCTATTCATCTCTTCTCTTGTGTCCAGATTTTGCTCTGTTTATAGATGGTCACTATGGGGAATCATGAGGACAGGAGAAGAAACTGATGGAACTTTCAAAACGTAGACGTTCCAAGAAAGGGGTAAATTTTGAAAACATGGTTGCCATTATAAATGTCCTTAAAAGTTTATATATATTTCCATTGCATCTTTTCTTGGCAGCCTGACTTGCTAAGAGGGGCCATAGTGACTTAGTTTCCACCAATCAGGAAGCCAATAATCAGAACGCCTTCACAGTGGGTTTGTGGGTTTGTGATTGGGTCCACGTGGAATAATCCTACACCAAAAGAACAATATTCTTACTTGTAATCAGTGTCTATGTATTTCCTCTGAGAGCATATCTGTTTCTTTGAATGTTTCACTTAAAAAACAACCATTTTATAAGAATCACTTAGAATATTGTTTGGAATATTAAATAGAAGTGAACTAACTCCAATAAAGACAGATGTGGAATTGACGTAGCATCTAAAAACTTCAAAGGAAAACAGAAATACACTTCTTGCATTTATATTTCATACAAAATAAGACAAGTCCAAAAAAAAAAAAAAAAAAAAAAATAAGACAAGTCCATATGTGGACCAAAAATAGGTGTGGGACATTGAATGAGGGATAATGTTCTAGAATCTGTATGTTTGAAAAAAGTTAATGACATTTTATGCCAGGACTGTATTTCATACTGCAGTTCCTCATGACAAGATGGGATTCCAAAAGATGTGTACAGAATAGAATGAAGTTGGCTTGGAGACATGGGAAGGGTGCACTACGAGTAGAATGAGGGGCTTAAAAAAGGAAGTCGTTGGGTAAGTATAGCTCTCAGTCTCTCTGGCTGGGTACTGCCACACCTTCAGACACTATTTCAAGATTCTGGTACTCTTTGTTTTTATTACGTAAACTGTATTCAAATCTCTTAATTCCATTCACATCTCTCCATGTCTCATCTCCTCCAAACTGTTCTGCTAGAGGCTACCATCACCTCCAGCCCAAAGACTGCGAGAGCTTCCGAATGGCCTCCCAAAGTTCACTCTAGCCCCCTAAAATCCATTCTCCACGCTGGGGCAAGAGTGACCTTTGCAAAACATAAAACTAATCATGTTAGCCTTTCTACTTAAGATCCTTAAACAGATTCCAGTTGCCCTCAGAATAAAGTCAAACATCTTCAACAAGACCTTAGTTGTGACCTTCAAATGTTTTTAACTTGGCCCTTCAGTTCTGGCCTCTGCCTACAGATCCGGATCCAGACCCCTCTGGAACTCAGCAACCCGCCACACTGCTTTTCTTTTTCCTATAACATCCTTGTATTCCTTTCCTCCATCAGGGAGTCTTCACTCAGAGGAGGAAAAGTACCCCTATTTTAAGTTTTCTTTGTACCAGTTGCCTCTCCTTTTCTTAGATACAATTTTTATTTATTTATGTGATTATTTAAAGTCAGTCTCTCCCCAGGCTCATTAGATTACCTACTTCATATGTGGGAGGAAACTCTTGCTTTTTGCATCATTAGTCCATCGGCATGGTTTGAGTACTCTGCCTGTCACAGAGCAGAGCTTTAAAAGTATTTTTTGAATAACTGAACATTATTATTACTGAGAGAAATGGGGTTTAGATTCTGTTGGTCTCTCAAAGTCAATTTTTAAAAAAATGTATTCATTCATTTATTTATTTTTGCTGAGAGGGAAAATTACATTATACATTGCTTAATCAAAATATTGATATATCTTATACTAGCTTGTCAAACTGAATTATTAAACTTGAAAAACCCCACATATGTTTTCTTTAATCTGGTTATTATGGGTTTTCCACACTGCCCATCTTTCAAAAGAGATTACTTTGGCTTTTACTTCAATGAGATTGCTCGTCTTCCACCACGACAAGCCTATCCCAAGTACCACTAAATTCTATCCCACTTTTCCAGAACTGGGATCATGATGTGATATAGGGAAGGACTCAGCAAACACTAATTGATAACAGAGATCACGCAAGTCTGTTAGGCTAGAAAGCACACCAGCACATGCTCAGTATCTTGTTAAGATATTTTTTTGAAACTGATTATTAAAATTATTACATAAATAATACTCATCTCTTTTGTTGATACATGCTAAACATTAGCTAGTAAGTATGGTAAGAATTAGCGAGTGTTTTGTAAAATTTTAAGATTTCCACTCTCTCCATCTTTATTATTTAAGCTGCTGGCAAAGCTGGATCAAATTTAGTCTTTCTAAGATAATGCCTATAAAATTTATTTTATGAAATAAAATTTCATGGGTTCTAGTGTTTCTTGAATCTTTCTTAGTCATACACGTTTTTATTGGATAACCAAAAGGAAATTTTAAATAAGAAGGACAAAAGCCATAATTTATATATTTATTTTGAGCACTTCAAAAAGGATCTATCAAAGAATCAGGTTAATCACATAATTTTCTTTTGAGACTATATTTTGGTATATTATATCTGTAAATTTTAAGATACAAAATTTTTTTTTTCTTCTGCATCCTGCTGTGTTTAAAAAGAAGGCTGCCTTTAAATGGATGGGACACATAAAAATCTTCAGCTTCTCTATGAGAAAATCAACTTATGAAGCAGTCTTATGTACTATTTCATGCTTTTGAAGACAGTAACAAACCCCTTTAATTGTACTATTTGAACTCCGTAGGAAATCCTTAGCTCTTATCCTCCATGCTGGTCTCATGATATCACTTCCGTTCCTGCATATCTGGTATGGATTTTCCTTCATTGTGTAGTAGCCTCAATCACTCATGCATTCTCTTACTCTCTTTCTCATTTATTGACTCATAAGATTGTTGAACAAATATTTCCAAGTTTCTACCAAGTGCATACATAGCACATAAGAATGAAAACCACAAAGGGATAGAGGGCATAGTTCTTCAGCTTGAGGGGGTTACAATGAAAACATTTAAAACAAACCAAAGGAAAAAAGTAAAAACTGTAGGAATTTAGAATAAAGTAAAGGTATTGGTTGGCTCAGATATTTTTCTAATTGTGTCATAATAGTTCTATTAACAGGCTCTGATTTCTGATAATATATATCTTAAGTTTTGCTGGAAAATGATTAAAATGCAACCAATTTAAAGAAAAAAAGAGGTAAAATAGTTCAATTTTTTTTCTGAAGAAGAGCTGCAGGGTTGAACCAAGCTTTTAGTTATACACAAGTATCCCTGAAGTATTGGAAAACTATTCTCATAGGGAGAATGAAAGCCAACTCCAAATAAAGTACTGAGCTTTCAAGGGAAGTAGCATTCACTTTCCAAGCTTCCACCTAAGGTTCTCCCACGCTCCTATCTCTCATTTTCTTCCCTAAATGCATTCTGAAATGATATTTTAAAAGATACTGCAGCAGGATATCAGGAAGTATATTTGCCAGTTCCTTCGATGAAATCACTGGAGAAAGGGTCCAGGTTTACATTCCATTAAAGGAAAAAATGTGTAATATTTGCATAGAGGCAAGCATAAACTTGGCATTTGATTTTCATCCTTCTTTTGTTTTCTATTAGAAGCAATAAAAATTGAATTTAACAACAAAAAAAATGGAGCTTACAGCCTCACTTATCTTAAAAAAAAAACACCACCAAAACTCCCAGAATATAACATTCAAAATTTGGTATAATGAGGTTTGATGTTTCCAAGCTAATGTCAGGGGACAGACATGGTTCACATCCACTCATTTTAAAACAAGCTTTTAGTGTAGGTAGCTATGCTGGTAGAGAATATGATTTGACAAAATGCAATATGTTCAAAACCATGGGATGAGAATTATTTGAAAAGTGAGTTCCTTTTTGTCCTAATTTATTATTTAAATTCACTTATACTTCTCCAGCTTCTTTATTTTGGTAGACAAATGGAAATAAAAATTCATAACCCTAATACAGGTTGGTCACTAACTCTCAGTGGATAACTGATTAGCAGGGACACAGTAGAGGTTGACTTCTTCCTACACTACAAGTTACGATTTTAACCTTTTTTTGCCTCAATTTTTCCCCATTCAATAAAATGATAAAGAAGTTCTCATCAACTTTGTAAAGGATCACTCACTTGATTTTTTTTATAGCATTAAGTATCCTATAAAATGTGCCACTAAAGTAGAACAGGTTTTTATTTGTTTTTTTGTGTGCACGTTACTTAGATCTAGGATCATGCACAAGCTAGTTTTCCTTTTTTGATTGACTATCAGGTTGTTTGTTTTCTAAAGGAAGAAAACCACAGAAATAATTTGGCTGGTGCAGATTTATTTTTGACTGATTAAATCAGTCAAAATCAGTTGAAAAATTTTAACCATGTGGATAAGGGGTGTACTGCTAACTCATAGAAGAAAGAAAACAAAACCAAGCATTTCTTCAAAAACATGATTCCAGTCAGTGTTTGCTGCTGGGCTGGAAATCAAAAACAAAATATAAAGGAGCCCCTCCCCATCTTTGGCATTCTTTAACGCCAATGCCACTTGCTGTGGTTTATGCTGGGCGAGGAAAGTGACTGTCCTCTTGCTCCCAGCACATGTGACAAGTACGGACACTCTGGACATACTGTACAACAAAAGAAATACATTAGCAAGCCCTTCATTTCTACTCAGGCATAAGACATACCTTACTTCAAATTCAAGTGCCAGCAAAAAGAAACTCAAAATGGATTCGAGACCTAAATGTAAGGCCAGACACTATAAGACTCTTAGAGGAAAACATAGGCAGACACTCTATGACATAAATCACAGCAAGATCCTTTCTGACCCACCTCCTAAAGAAATGGAAATAAAAACAAAAATAAACAAATGGGACCTAATGAAACTTAAAAGCTTTTGCACAGCAAAGGAAATCCTCGAAAAGACAACCCTGAGAATGGGAGAAAATGTTTGCAAACGAAGCAACTGACAAAGGATTAATCTCCAAAATTTACAAGCAGCTCATGCAGCTCACTAGCAAAAAAACAAACAATCCAATCCCAAAATGGGCAGAAGACCTAAATAGACATTTTTCCAAAGAAGATATACAGATTGCCGACAAACACATGAAAGGATGCTCAACATCACTAATCATTAGAGAAATGCAAATCAAAAATACAAGAGGTATCATCTCACACGGGTCAGAATGGCCATCATCAAAAAATCTACACACAATAAATGCTGGAGAGGCTGTGGAGAAAAGGGAACCCTCTTGAACCGTTGGTGGGAATGCAAATTGATACAGCCACTATGGAGAACAGTATGAGGTTCCTAAAAAAACTAAAAATAGAACTACCATATGACCCAGCAATCCCACTACTGGGCATATACCCTGAGAAAACTAATTCAAAAAGAGTCATGTACCACAATGTTCATTGCAGCTCTATTTTCAATAGCCAGGACATGGAAGCAACCTAAGTGTCCATCAACAGATGAATGGATAAACAAGATGTGGCACATATATACAATGGAATATTACTCAGCCATAAAAAGAAACGAAATTGAGTTATTTGTAATGAGGTGGATGGGCCTAGGGTCTGTCATACAGAGTGAAGTAAGTCAGAAAGAGAAAAACAAATACTGTATGCTAACACACATATATATATATAGAATCTAAAAAAAAAATGGTTCTGAAGAACCTAGGGGCAGGACAGGAATAAAGACGCAGACGTAGAGAATGGACTTGAGGACACGGGGAGATGGAAGGGTAAGCTGGGACGAAGTGAGAGAGTGACATGGAGATATATACACTACCAAATGTAAAATAGCTAGCTAGTGGGAAGCAGCCACATAGCACAGGGAGATCAGTTCGGTGATTTGTGACCACCTAGAGGGGTGGGATAGGGAGGGTGGGAGACAGGGAGATGCAAGAGGGAGGAGATATGGGGATATATGTATATGTATAGCTGAGGGTGGGAGGGAGACGCAAGAGGGAGGGAATATGGGGATATATGTACAGCTGATTCACTTTGTTATACAGCAGAAACTAACACACCATTGTAAAGCAATTATACTCCAATAAAGGTGTTAAAAAAAAATTCAAGTGCCAGGAAAGCCCATTGTAAAAGGGACATATTTTCAAGTGAATTCTGTTTGATCTTTTTTTATAGGGGCTCCAACCAGCCTCTCTCCCTTCCTCCCCAGACCCTGGAAACCAATTAGTCTCAGCACAGAGGCCACAGACCAGGCTGAAACGGTTCCTTTTTGTTTTTAGGGGATATAATTTCAGCCAGGATGTCTAGTCAGTTGTCACATAGTATACCTAGCACACTTCTCCCTCTCACACACATCCATTGGATTTCCCTTTGGAGAATGCCTAGATTTTTGAGTCTGGTTGGCGTCCAAATCCTTCAGCTCTGACAATGGCATAACATCACAGGGCCACCTCATCTTTCACAGTCAACACCACCAACCAAGTTTTCTAAAAGCCTTCTCTTCCTTGTCCTCTGTCTTCTAGCATTTCAGCCGCTTTTCTTTTCCTTACGTGTTTGCCTACAATTCTGAAAAGCTTTTCTTCCATAACCCAAAGTAGCAGAGAAAAAAGGACAAACTTTTATTTTTACGTTTTTGAATTGCTTATCCTTTGGGAGAAATGTGCCCCAAACACAAAAATGGAAACAATTAGTCTTTGCCTCTCCTTGCCTCCATATACTGAACCTGCCTTAATTCATGGAGGTGAAAGAAATTATCAGCTGGATTGGCCTAGGAACAACATCGCAGAAAGAAAGGGGTGTGTGTGTGTGTGTGTGTGTGTGTGTGTGTGTGTGTGTGTGTGTGTGTGTGTGTGTGTGTGTGTGTGTGTGTGTGTGTGTGTGTGTGTGTGTGTGTGTGTGTGTGTGTGTGTGTGTGTGTGTGTCTGGCGAGTTGAAAGGCTTGAGAAAAGGCCTTTCCCCCAGGAAAGTCTAA
Organism: Lagenorhynchus albirostris; assembly: GCF_949774975.1. Classification (NCBI taxonomy): domain Eukaryota; kingdom Metazoa; phylum Chordata; class Mammalia; order Artiodactyla; family Delphinidae; genus Lagenorhynchus; species Lagenorhynchus albirostris. The sequence goes on from NC_083103.1 coordinate 27,389,106, forward strand.
GCTCAGCAGACGGGGAGGGGGACCCAGGGTCGCCTATCCCTGGTTTCAGCGCAGGGCCCGAGCCGCTCCCCTTGCCCCCGAGGCAAGCTCTGCGCCCTGGAGCTGTGCCAGGACTGCAGACAGCGCCTGGCAGGTCGGTGGGTGGGGGGCCTGGGGCCTGGGTGTTCCCTTTGCAGAAGACGCCCATTTGGAGGGAAAACTCCCTTTATTTTCCTGGGGCTCCGTAGCCCCCCTCCCCGGTCCCCTATCATTTTTACGCTGATCGCACTCCTGATGATGAACTTGCAGCTCAGCTTCCTGCCGCCTGCTTGACCCGGGAGCACCAGCAGGCTGCCGGCCTCGCCCTCAGCTCCCTCCTCCTCTTGCAACCCCGGGGCCTCAGGGCGCCAGTGGGGGTTCGAGTGGGCCGGGGCAGCAGGAGGGGCGCGCGGGGGCGCGGGGTCCCGCCGGGGAGCGCGCACAGAGCGGCGCCTCGGCCGCCCTGCTTCCTGGAGCTGTGCTCCTTTGACCCCAGTGGCAGTCCCTGTCACTGCACCGCTCTCGCTCCCTCCGGCTCGCCGCGCCCTCGCTCCCTCTCTTCGCCCCCTCGCTCGCTCTCTCCCCAGATCGAGGCTGCTCCCGTCCTTTCTCCCCCGCGCCTCCCTCTCGTGCCGCGCCCCCCGGCCCCCAGCCCCAGCCCGCGGCGGGACCTCTGGGGTCGAAGGTTCTGGCCCGCCCGCGCCCCTCGCCGCCCCCGCGCGCCTCCCGCCGGCTCCTGCTGCTTCGCGATGGATCGCCTGCTCGCCGGGCGCTGAAGGCATCCCCAGGACCCGGAGCGCAGCCCGGGAAAGGTAATCCGCCCCGGGAAGGGAGGCGGAGGGCGGGGGAGGGGGAGGAGGCGGCCGGGCGCCCGGTGCCGCGCGCGAGAGGAAGGGAAAAAAATGCACACACAAAGCGGAGCCCGGGTGCGAGGTGCCTTGTCAGCGGCGCGTGCGAGGGGCTCGGAGGCTGCGGACCGCGGCTGCCCCGGTGCCCCTGACATTCTCACAAGCCGGCGCTTCCCCGGCAATTCGGAACCCGAGGAGAGCTTATTTTCAACCCCCGAGCGAAAGCGAATTCTTTTTTAGGAGCTGTCTCCCTCCCACTCCCCATCTTGACCCTCTGCCCTTCTCCACCCCCACCCCCCCCAGTCCTCGGCCCTCGACCTCCCGGGGTCCTCACCTCGCGGCTCCCTCCTCCGCCGGGATTTCTTAGGAGGGAAGGAGGGGGTGTCGGCGAGGGGCGGCGGCGAAAGCCCGGCAGCGGGGATGGGGGTGGGGACGAGGGCTCGGCGAGCTGTTTACTAGAAAGTCCCGGGGTTATGTGTTCGAGCCGCCCCGGCCTAGGCCCGGGTGCATTGTGTTGGCCCGAGCCCCGGGCGCCCGCGGCGGCCCGAGCGAGGTGCGGTGGCCAGGAAGGCGCCGCGCAGCTTTGTGCTCGGGCTGCGCTCCGCGGCCGCCCCCGGGCCGCCCGCGTGCGCGCCGCTCTCGCGCGGGGCTGTTTCTCACTCTCTCCCGGCGCCCCAACCTCGCTCTCCCCCGCCGCCTCCGGTCTCCACGATCGTAGCCTGCCGATCGAGCAGGCGGCCCGGGCTGGGCTGCGGGGGACGAGCAGCGAGAAAAAGTAACCGTTGCCGCCCGATTTCTTCCCTTGAGAGGCAGGAGTTTCTATGCTATTTACATGTAACAGGGTTATCTTTGTAAAGCCTTTGAATTACAAGGTTTGCGGCCTAGGAGGTAGAGGGGGCATTTTCCTGGAGGTTGGGGAGGGGATTAGAATCTACCAGCAAGGAAGGAAATTAAGGATGCTCCAGTGGGGTAGATTTATTACCACATTCCCCCCCAACACACCCCAAATTAAGTGCAAATGCGGGTCATGAAAAATGTGTAATTGACTTGAGATGCTGCAAACAAACACAAACAGGTCATGGTGGAAAAAACAAACAAAACTTTAAGTGCAAGAAAAGATTTCCAAAGGGGGGGGAATCCGTGGCCTCCACACCCCCTTCCAACGCTCGCTGGCTCCCTCCCTTTCTTTCTCTGCCGCTCCAGGGAAGCAGCCCCGCAGCTCCGGGGCAGAGAGCAGGGAGGCGGTGGCGGCTCCGGGCGCGGGCTCCGCTCTGAGGGTTCGGGGATGCCAACGCGCCCTGGAGGCTGACGTCGGGGGCGTGGGGCTGTGATGCTCGAGCGAGGATGGTGCGGTGTCAGAGCCATTGGCCGCCGGTGGTCATCAATCAATTCGGGGCTGGGGGAAAGGTAGAGAAAGAAAGGCGCCCAACGGAGCCTGGGGCCGCGAGCGCCAGCGCCAACAGTGCCAGAAGCGGCGGCCTCAGCGGAGGCGACGGCGGTGGCAACGGGGGACTGAGCGAGTAAGGCGAGCTGGTGCTCCAGGAAGGAAGGGGGAGCTGTAGTCCGGACAAGCCGGCCGTGAGCCGGGAGGGCAGGGCGCGCGCGAGTGTGTCAGTGTGTGTGTGTGTGTGTGTGTGTGTGTGTGTGTGTAGTTGCTGACCACCCCCAACTGCCCACCCTAGATTTAAAACAAACACACCAATCCAAAGTAGAGAATTCCGCGCCCCCCGCCCCACCATATATAGGCTCTACGCGTTGCCAGAGGCGCGGGAGAAAAGTCCTGCCCTTTCTTTCCGAAAGAATGTGCCAGCCGGGTGTCCGCAGTGCTGGAGACAAGTTCAGGTGTAAGTGCGTCGGGAGGGAGGGCGCTCTGTGGACAGAGGCACGTGGAACTTTGTGCATCCGTCTAAACACCTTGCTGGAGAAGCCGCCCGGAAGGCTTCTGGGCATCGCTCCGGAATACAGGGATGAGTAACTGGAGATGGGCATGAAAGAGTAAGGGCGTGAGTTGAGAAAGCACTCGATCTGTGCTGCAGAGGGAGGAGAAAGCGAAATTTGGCGGAGTCGGAGCAGGCGAGTCCCGAAGTCTGGCCAGGCTGTCGGGCGGTCTTCTTAGGGGTAGTGAATAAAATGAGCATCCTTGTTTAAACGAGGAAATCACGGGCTCCTTTCTCATAGGCTGTGCCGTGCGGTGCTCGGGCAGAGAGGTCATGAGTTGTTGCTTTGAAAACTCTTGGTAAATTGGACTTCTGGTGTCTAGGAGGTGGAGACAGTTATTTAATTCCTCAGCTTTTAATCCCTTCATTGCCAGCAGACTTTAAAAGCGTTTTCCACTAGATTCCTGAAAAAGAACATTCCAAGTTGCACAGCTTAAGGCACAGGATAAGTGATTGCTGTCTAGGAAATGCAAAATGTGCTCACATGTTTTTTTTTTTTAAAGAGAAAATCAAAGTAGCACCAGCATGAATGTTTGGCAGTGTCACATTTTTCTTTAGGATTCCTGGCATTTAGTACTGGGTTCCTTTGTTTTATAGAGCAAATGTATTGAAGTATAAAAATGGAAATTTTAAAAAAGAATACTGGTCTCTGTAAATATTATACATGAAGTAATGTAAGTGTGATGAGGATGAGATGCTCCAAAAAATGATTATTTGGAAGGTTTTACTGACTAAGTATGTGAAGCAAGGTGATGCAGGTTCTTGGTAGTTTTAGGTGGTGTATCATTCTGTCTTGTTTCAAGCTTTTTCCAGATTTCTCAGGTTAGAGGAGGGAGTTTACCAAAAAAAACCAGAAAACAAAAAGGCCTTTCCCATGTATTGGTGTTTCCTATTCTTGGGATATGATCATCTTGTGATGTGAGTGGGGGTGAACATAGCATTTTTAAAAAATAAGCTTTTTCTTGATTTGTCTATAAAGGTTCCTGTGAAAGTTTTGAAGCTCTCTGCCTCAGTCTGACATTTTCTTCAAAGGACTCCAGTTTAAAGAAGATAGACACTGCAGGTGCACTGTTTCGATAAAACATTTGAAAGAGAACATGGTAAAGATGAATTCAAATGAGGTGCCAGCCACCCATTTAGCCTTTCCGAGTAACAGGGGCCTGTGCTTGCTGAAGAGGCACAGATCTCACTTGATAGAAAAGGCAAAATCCCATGTTGACTTTAGGGTACAGTGGACCATATAGGAGTGCAAACTGATCACCTTCTAAGTTCCATCTTTTCTGGGCTTCAAACGGGAGGGTCTGATGCTAACTACTGTAAGTCATTGCCTAGATGTTTACATAACAGGAATGTATCTTTCATTTGTAGGCCATTTTGCTTAGTTTAATTAGCGAGTTTACTCCAGAAACATTTAAACTGTTTCTGGCACCCGGTGCAGAGATTGTTACTGAGAGGTCACAATGGTCTAGACATGAATTTTGCTTCTCTTGCTTCTTGATGTTCTGTATTTCACACAATAGACATTGATGGCAGGAACATAAGAATTCTCATGTAATTTTTACACCACTCTCTAATTTATGCAAACACTAAGTTCTTGCAGTCTGAAAATGTGTATTTTTTCCCCTCTGTGCTTTGATGGCTAACATTCTTTTTAATGACAGTCATTTCTATAACAGGAAGATGTTTTCATTTGTTTTTACTTTTCAGCGTGGTGCAATTATGCAGTTTTGCGCTTCAGTCGTGTCTCTCTGTACTTTGTGTCTCAAAAGAGAATTACAGTACTTAGAACAGGACTGCAATTTGAAGCAGGTGTTGTGTTTTACTGTTATGCAAAATAACAGTAAAATATAATTGTGGGGGAAATTAAGGAAACAGCTGCAAACTTGGTATGAAAACTGCTACATTATGATTTGTAAGCAGTTCTTATAGATATCTTACATCAGAGGAGTGGGGAAAGATTTTAATTTGTTAATCCTACTGGCCTGGTTGTCTGTCAGCTAGCGCTTAGAGGACTCATACCTCCCATGAAGTCAGGAAGAAGAAAGAGAACCCTAAGTGACACTTTGTTTAAAATGCCAGAGCATGAGGGATTCATTTCTTGGCGGTGCTGTTGTGCATTAGGAATGCAGGCAAGGTGGGTGTTATTTAGCTTGCTTTGCTCATATGAAGAAGGCAATGATTTGAGTAGAATGCTGTGGAATTTCTTAGCCCAGCTAACATATGGAGGACTACACAAGCCCCGGGTTGTAAAATAATAAAATAAATGGCCTATGGCAGGCCATCTGCCTTTTGCTTGGTATTTAAGGTGTTTCATGCCAAATTTAAATCTAATCCTATTATTCTAAATATTTTTATTTGAGATAGCAGCTAAGATTCCCAGAGCTTAATGGTGCACATGGTGAAAATATTCTAATGTGGAGCACTTAAAGTAAGAAGGCGGGTTACCTAAGGGTTATCCAGGGAGTGTGCTGCCCGCTTCTTTACAATTTCACTGATCAGTTGCAGCAGCAACCAAGCAGGGGTGTGCTCTGCTCAGTCTTTGCACACTTGGTATAAAAATAAGCATCCTCATTTCCGAACCCAGTGCAGCAAATAATATATTGACATTTATACAAAGAATCAAAAAGAACAGAAACATTTTTTAAAGGATGAAACCAGCTACTGAGAATTATGCAGCACCAAGCAGGAGTGAAGCGGTAGCTTCAATGGCCACCCTCCTTTACCTCTCCTTCTGGGCTCCAAGAGGGGCGGTAATGAGCGCATCCAAAATGGTGGTCCAAGCCTGCATGTATTTGACTTTCCTCTGAGTAACTGGAGGGTTTAAAGAAATTATATTACATTTAGCAAGAAGGATTTGCCTTCCATAAAGTTCTTGGCCAGAGTGGAATCCATATATATATATACCAAGATTTGAGCACCTATGTGTGTTGGGAGCCACTGTGAAAGAAAAAATTATATGTGATGTGTGTATATATTATGCGTGTATTACAGTTACAAACAGGTATCTGTTATGAGCACAGCATTTTAAATTTACATTTGGCATTGTGTTTTCTGGCTGTGCTAAGCACCGGGATTTCAAATTATTCTGTGACACCAACTTTGTACAGACCAAACATTCCAATTAGCAGGGAAGGTTTGGAAGATTCGCCACTTCGAGCACAAACCATTTATAGTTAGACACCATGGCAACTGTGGATGTGCCCCTTCCGTAATTCACGTTAAGTGCCATAATGATGATTAAAGAGGAAATCTTAGTTTGAACACCATTGAAATGGTTTGCTAGCAGCCAGCTTTATCATTCGGAGTGTCATGTCCATTCTGAAGTACATGCTGGGTGGAGAATTGGGAAAGGTTTTATCCATGAGGCAACCACACAGATTAAGATTTTTCCTGAACCAATCTCATGTCTAGGTGTCCCATCTGACATCGCTTAGAACATCCTCTTTTTCTTTGTTCTCATTTTTTTTCATTTGTTTTTTTCAGAAACACACAGCAGTATTGATGAGTAGACCCTTGGGTTCAGAGATTGGGCTGAAACGCACCATGCCTGCTTCCATCCTTTGCTCCGGAAAGTTGTGAATTGCTCATGCCTATAGGGAGGAAGGATGGCACATGGGATTCCTTCTCAAGGCAAGGTTACCATAACGGTGGATGAGTACAGCTCCAACCCCACCCAGGCATTCACGCACTACAACATCAACCAGAGCAGATTCCAGCCGCCACATGTACATATGTAAGTATCACTCATGAACTTAAAAAAATTAGCCATCAGGAAACTAGAAATAAAATAAGAAATTCACTGATGACTTCTGCCCAGGAGAATAAAAGGTGTATGATTCCCCAAACAGATGGGTATCTATGGTTCCAAGTACAACTCAGAGGAATCCTCCACGTTGGTGTAACGCTGAACGTTTCCAGAGTATGTACTTTCAACTACAATTTGGCATGAGATCTTCAGAGCCTCTGAGGGTTGCCCTCATCTTGTGTATAACAACAGAGAGGTTAAGGTATTTGCCTAATGTCACACAGTGAATTTTGGCAGAGTCTCCTGACCCCTAATTCAGTTTGCTTTATGTTATACTGCTTGCCTCCATGATGAAATATCTTTAAAATTTCTGTAGTTTCCCCTCCAACACACACCTCACCCCCCCACCCCTTTACATTCAGCTGGGAAACAGGCCTAATTGGGACTAATTGTCCAGCCACTGCTAAATCCATCGTCTTGCCTGTTGCTCGTAGAACGTGTGCTGCATGCTGCAGGACTCAAACAATATGGGGAACAAAGGATTAAGGGACAGTGGAACAGTTGGTTCCAGGAATTGTACTTTCCCCTCACTCCCTAATACTCTTTAAGTCATGTCTCAGTTTAAACTGTTTCAGGAGCAAAGTGTGGGAGAAATCCAGAGGCAAAGATTTTGCAGCACCTGGATGCACACCAGCTTTTTTTCCGTTCCTCTGCTGCAGGATGTGCTGGGCTTTCAGCAGAAGGGGCAAAAGGTCACCATCTCCCTTGTTTATTCAAGGCCTGGTGCTCATTCTCTATTAGACTCTTCCAATGTCTAACATGAGTCTTTCACAGTAGGCCTAAACCCCTTTGCAAACCATTATATAGTCAAGAGAGAAAAGAGGTTAGGGCTCTGTTGAATGTTTTTGCCATTGCTGGCAAAATTGAACTCGGGGCACGTCCAAGTCACAAGCTCTTTTTTAAGTAATTGTTTTATTTGAGCATTTTAAAAAAAACAGTAGGTCTCCCCCCAACCCAACACGCACACACATGCGCACACACACACTCTCAACCCCCCCCCCCCCAATTTAGAAACACTAACCAAACAAAAAGATCCTTCTCTTGACTGCCTGGGTAGTATAGTAAATACTGGGATGTTACTTCGCAAGTATGCAAATAGAGCTACTCAATTATCTATGATGGGAATTCTGCAAAAAAAAAAAAAAAAAAAGGAGAAGAAAAAGAAAAATCCTTGCAAATGGTTAATGCTAAACTATTTCTAAGATTCTTCTACTTTCTTTAAATCAGAATATATTCATGATAATGAAGGATTCCTAACATGGTTTTAAGGAGAGGTTTTTAAGGGGAATAAGATTTTTCTTTGTTAAAATGGCTTTTCTGAAAAATAACTGTGTTCATTTCAAATATTCCTTTTATTCTTCTGCTTCTGATAATTTCTTTTTCTTCAAATATGTTATAGAATGTGTGCAAGCTGGGCTTAGGATTCCTTTAGCTCTGCTTTGCTGGTGTGACGTTTTGTATTAGAGAATCACAAAGCACTTTGTGGATTCTGTTTCCTCCCAGGCAAAAGAAAGTATATTTTGCCCCAGATTCCTTGGAAAATGACTGATAGGGAATCTTAGCTTATTCTTCGCTTGTTTGTAGCCCTAAGATTCCACTGGTGAACTGTGAATGCTCAGAGATATTTTAAAGATCATGTAACTTTAGGACAGATGTGCTTAGATCTAGCCATGAAAAGTTCGAAGGATCAAATTATAGCTTTTATGAAAACAAGGCTTGAAAAATGGAGTTTGCGGTGGCAGCCTAGACAGCTGTGTAGCCCTTTTACCAGACTTCCTTCCTAGAAGTAGAGGATTCTTCCACGGTCAACTCCAGCTGGCCTTTTCACCTTCATCACCCACTAAGGGCTTCCCACCTGAACCCTTTGTTCCAGCCACGCATGTTGACTCTACCACCTGAGCACCCCGTGAGCCCTTTCCATCTCAATGCTTTTACTGTTTCTCCCAGCTGAGACACTCTTACACTCTGCTGAGAGCCAGTTCAGGCCCCTCTATGTCTAGGAAACCTCTTCTATCTCACCCAATCCAAAATGACTGTGCTTACCTACCCCCCTACCAACACGATGTCCCTCGTCATTTGGTATTTACTTCAAACCAGACCTCTCTCCCACCCGCCCTCTCTCTCAACTATGTCATTCATTTCTTAAAGGCAGGGATTGAGCAGGTAACAGGTGCTTAGAAATGCTAATTGATTGCTTGCTTGATTGATCCATTGATTTGATTGTGAATTGAGATGAGAAATTGTGATTGAGATTTGGAAATTTTCATTGGGATCCTTCTGTCCTGTCTTAATATTTTGAGTGTTTGTATGAACGTGTGTGCATGTTATCAAGATGCTGGCCGACCTTTTCCTTGGCCTTTCTTTTCCGCGCTTGGTGCCCTGGCATGGTGACCGGCCCATGCTGGGCATTCAGCTTAGTTAAATGGGATCATGTTATATTTTAAAAGATTGCCTTGAGTCTAAATAGAAACTTAAGTTGGCTGGAAAATACCTATAAAATGTTTAGTCTAAAATGTCTTAAGTTTTTCTAAAATTTTTAACATGTTATGGTAGAGCTTTACTCCTCTCCACAAAGATATTGTCTTTTCCACTTGAATAGTTGCTCATTTATTTTGCATGGGTTTCTTAAAATATTTGCTTTCCTTTGGCACTTAACAACTGAGGTCTATGAAGACCCATGACAGATCACCTGGATTGGAGTTACAATGCTGGGTCCTTAAATGATCTGTTATTTTCTTTCATGAAACCTAGTTGAGGTTTTCTTACCTTAGTTAAGGAATAGCTCACTTCCCATTTAATTCAGTTTGTCTCACCTCAGCTTTGTGACCCATCTTGGGCAATTTACCTCTTTTCTCCCGGCCTCAGTAAATGTAAACATTTGTACCAAATGATAGCTATGGATCTTTTTAGCTCTGACATACTAAGATTAAGATTGCAGTTAAGACATTTATTTGCAAGGTGTTGCTGTGGAGGGAACACAGATGCATAAGACCCGGTTCCCATCTTTAGAAGCTCATCACTGATTCAGAGCTGTTGTTTCCACTGGCTTTAAGGGTTTACTCCATGGTCTTGGTTTGGCTCCACCTGTGAGTTCTGACCAGGTTGCTACCAAGCTTTCTAAGAGTCACTAGCCTATACATCTCTGCCTGTGACGTAGGGAGGATTTTTTTTTAAAAGAAAGCCATCCGATATGACCTTGGAAAAGAAAATTAAAGCGCAGTTGGAGTTGACAGGGCAGACTTGAACCCAGAATTCATGAGCCCCTCTTATCCAGACTCTTGAACATACTGATAGATGTGATAGTTGAAAACCAACAATTAACAGGGCTTCATTTTTCTACAACCCTGTCATCTTCCCCAGCAGAATGTTATTTAGTATTTTTAATGATGAAAATTATTTAGTATTTTTAATGATAGTGGGAGGAGGTGCTCAAGGAGCCAGTGTAGGTCTGAAAACACCATCAAGATTTGGTATGTTTTAGATTATCTGAGGCCTAATAAAATGCTGTAAGACATCTTTAGTAGGGTACCCAACCATCTCCGTTTTTGCATCGAAAGTCCCACATTCCGGGAGACCCCTCAGTTCCCTGCAAACCAGGATGGTTGGCTACCCTACTGAGGTTAATTCCTCAACTTTTTCTTTAAGGTTTGGTTGCTAGGAAGCTCAAATCAAATTTATTTTCAGTTTTAGCTACGTCCTTGTCTACGGCTTTAGTTGTCAACACCCCTGGAACCTTACTTAGCTCTTGTTCTTTTATACTTATTTTGAGGAGGCAGTGTAGTGTCATGGTCGGAGTCTCCAGTGGAATCAGATTGTTGGATTTAAAACCTGGTTGCACCACTTACTAGCTGTGTAACCAACCATGGACAAAGGTATTAACTTCTCTGGGTTTTTTTTCCCCATCTCTAAAGTGTGGATGATAAAAGTAGTGCCTATCTCCAAAGGTTGCTGTGAAGGTTAAAAACTTGTAAAGTTTTTAGAGGAGTACATACTCTGTACTCAGTAAATGTTAGCTCTTCGCATTAATGATTGTTTTATTGATTCTGCACCTTTTTATTCTAAGCTGTCTCAGTCCGTTTTGAAAATCACTGGAGTATAAATAAATGAATAAATAAGAAAATCACTAGTAAGTTTGTCCTGTCTTCCTCCAGGACTCATTACTAGCAAACTTGGCTGGGTGGGAGTTTTGGCTGTCAGGGTTGGAAGGTGCCCTGACTTCTTTTTTTAAAATTTTTTGTTTCTAAATTTTTTATTGAAGTATAGTTAACTTACAAAATTGTATTCGTTTCAGGTGTACAAAATAGTAATTCTGTATTTTTATAGGTTATACTCCATATAAAGTGATTATAAAATATTGGCTGTATTCCCAGTGTTGTACATTACATTCTTGTAGCTTATCTATTTTATACCTATTAGTTCGTACCTCTTAATCACCCTCACTTATTTTGCCCCCGCTCCACCTCTTACCAATCTAGCAACCACCAGTCTGTTCTCTGTGTCTGTGAGTCTGTTTCCGTTTTGTTATATTTGTTCATTTGTTTTATTTTTTAGATGCCACATGTAAGTGAAAACATATAGTATTTGTCTTTCTCTGTCTGTGCCTTGGCTTCTTATTGCCTGTCAAGGAGTGTCTCACCTGCCTTCAGTTACTCCATGGGATTGACAGTCCCAAGGGGGCAAGGAATCCCAAGAGCTGAGTGCCGCCTGGTTGTTCTCTGCAGAATCACAGTGGCCTTCATTCACTTGTGCTCGTCTCAGGCCCTTGTACCCCCATCAGTCAGTGTCTTAGGCTCTCTGCCTATGGCTGTGGTTACAACAGAAGCATCAAGAGTTAACCATAATTAACTAGGACTGAGTACAAAGGGCACAGCTTGAGCTGGGGAATGAGGACAGTATTCACATGGCAGCTGAGAATGTGGTCTGAAATCAGAGATCTGTATCCACATGCTGATCCCACCAGTTACTGGCTTGGCTAGGTGATGGACAGAATTATTGAACTTCAGTCTTCTCATCTATAAAATGGGTTTGACGAGTCTCTAAAACGGTTGTAAACAATATATGAGATTATGTATATGACATAGTGCCCAGAAGATAGCACTTGATAAATAGATGCTGTGTTAATATTTATGGTCTTGTGCATTAGCTGGTGAGCATGAAATAAGTGTTAACATCTTTTTGTTTGAACTGCTTGCATAAAACTTGACAAGACCAACTTGTTCTTGTTGCTTTGTTGTGTTTTACAGCATCTGTCAGTGTTTGCTTGGGTATTGCTAATCCGAAATGATCTGAAGCTTTTAGGGTATCTGGGTGATCTTTCCATGCCAAATTGTTACAGGATTTTGTTTGTCTGATCTGAAGTTTCATTCTTGCATGGTAGGAAGTAAATGTTTATTTCAGGTCTGAATTAGGTATCCTTAGATGCAGGAAGAAAGTTACAGAAGAGTGCTATAGAATGATGCCATTTGGTTAAAAAAAAATCTCAAAATGTGTAGAAAGATAAATACCAACATTACTGGTGATCATGTAGGGAATAAATTTGCAAACAAATCTGGGAGAGGGAGTGATGGGTAAAGATCTTACGCTTTTTATTTTATATACTTTTGGATAATTTAAATTATTTTTATAAGAACTATGTAATACTTTTATGATAATAAAACTTTTTTTAAAGAGTGATAAAAATGTGATTTGTCTACAGTCCCTTCTGCTTTGTTAGCAAGGTTTGCATTAAAGGCTCACTCTAATGTAAATCTACTTTCTTTGAGCACTGCTTCCTTGGGAGGTACCTTCTTCTGTTTTATGTTATAATCAAGGTATATAGACCAAAGGCTGTTCATTGGTTCAGTATAATTCAGCTTGGTCATGTGTGGAAAGATGTGAGGCCAAGGATGCTGGCTACTTCTTAGTCCTATAACTGGAGGGAAATTTCTTTAAGAAGTACCTTCAAATTCATTTTTGAAAGCCAGCAGAGTACATAGTATCAGTAAACAGATAGCTTGCTATAGTGGATGACTTGACAGTGTTTCAGGGAACCTGGATTCTGGTCCCGTCTTGGTCACTAATTAGGTTTGTGATTCCGAGCAAGTTGAGCCTCTTTGAATTTCAAGTTCCTCACCAGCCATTGGGCTCCATGCCCTTTAGCTTCATTCCTTCCTACTCTGGCAGTCTAGGGTTTCTCCTTTTCTTCTCTTTTCTTTAGTCTGTTTGAAATTAAGAACACAAATCCCTCATCATTAGTGATATTCTGTAGGGAAAGATTATAATAGTGAGATATCATGGGGATGCTTTGGAGGGGGAAGACCAATGACCTCTTCCTCACACAGAGGAAGAGTATCAATGAATGGGTGAATGTCTGGGGCTCTGTAACATTGCACATTACTAACAAGGTAGAAATTCATCCTTTGTCGCAGAGCTGGGCTGCATTCACTGTGCAAAAAAAAAAAAAAAAAATTCGAAACGTTTTTCTCTTGGTAAGCCGCTTTCTCCTTCTCATTACAAATTTATCACTGGCCTGAACATTAGCATGGCCATAATTTCTGTTAATGTTTTCAATCTGAAATTCGTCTTGGAGATGGCTGAATGGCCCTTTTGGTTTGTGCTCATATATAAACACGGGGTATTTTTCTTTTTAAAAATAAGCTCTTTTTCCTATATGCTCCCTGAGGGCACTGTCTCGTGGTCCGTGGCAGTTAGACTTCATTTTAGAACTGACTTATTTCCTATTCCGTCGATTTCTTTGTTTGAATTCTGGCTTTAAAAAGGCAACCTAAAATTAGATATATTTTTTTGTCCATATGGATTTGTTCTTAGAAACTTAGCTGTATGTTACATAACTGGGTAGTTTTGTTTGTTTGTTTGTTTTTGGTTACTTGACTCTCTGGGAGGGTAAAGAATTTTGACAAATAAAGTAGATTCTTTCTACTGTGGTATGCCTGGATTTCAAATCCTGAGACAGTTATCTACATTTGCAGAGAGAAACATTCATACGGAAAGTGTGGCCAGTTCCTATCCTGAAACTAGGAACTCGCTGCTCACCTCTCCTTAGGTATTAAATTTATCTCCTGCTCTAAGTACAGTTTTTTAAAAAATTTCTTTTAGGGAGACATTTTGATAAAAAGAGACAAAATGACAAGACTAGCTAAACAGGAAGTATTATAATAGGGAGTCTGTCTTTGAAACATGCTTAATTTTAATTCTGAGATTTAGAGCCAATGAAGATGTAGATTTTAAGACATAAAAACAAAGCTAATGCCACTAGATCTGCCACATTTTGTGTAACAAACTCTAGGTAGTTCTGAACTATTTCCAAAAAGGAGAAAAAGCTCACCGAGTCTGGGAAGATCTATCCACCATCAGCTTGTTTTTCTTCTTTTTCAGTATTTCCTTAGCTCTCTCCTTCCCACGTCTCTTCCCCTTTTAGACTTTCCTAGCATCCAGGAAATTGGATGTTTCAGTAGCTATCCTGGCATGATTAGGCTATTATTTCAATATTAGTACAGACAAAACTACCACACTTTTCCAGACCGCCGTGTTAGTCTGCCTCTTTTTTTTTAATGTAAAGAGTACACTTAGAGGCTTTGTCTGTGTAGAAACACTAACTCTGCAAAGAGGAAACTCTGTTGAATTTATTGGCCTTTGCAGTATTTGGGTCTGCATAGTTTTCTTCTGTTTTGCTTTGAAGATTTTTTTTTCTTCAGTTTCTGTCCCTTTAGAAGGGTAAAATATATGCAAATAAGAAAATGCGTTGTTGCAGGCTTTTCATTTTTTTTTCCTTTACCACAAATCAAGAATATAAGCCCCTCTAGTTGGTTTAAATTTTTGTATGGCTTTATATTACATAGCAAAACTCTTGACACTAGTCGAGAAAAAAAAAAAAAACAGGAAAAGAAACACTAGTACCATTTAATAAAGCAAACAAGTAAATTTTCAGTACTTGATATTATTGCGCCTTAAAATTCCAGATGAGAATTAAACCCTTCTTGAAGTTCATTTGTCGGTAGTGGCTTCGTTAAAAGATTACAGGGCACTACACCATAACATGAACTCTACTCAAATCCATTTATTTCTTTGGTAGACAGTCTCTGAAACCTTCCAGCTCAAAGGTTTGACAATTCTTGGATTGGAAAAATATCTTTTCCCACCTTTTGGTGGGCTATTTCGGCATTGCTGCTGATTGGCTAAGAAAAGTGGCTTACTTGTAGTATTTAGTTTTAGGTATTTGGGCCACAGACCAAGTTTCAAACCGTTTACGTATTGTACGCTTCGTTTAAAATGTGTTTTGCAAAAAAAAAAAAAAAAAATGTGTTTTGCACAAAGACTTAAAACTGAAATCAAGAAAAAAAGTGAAATCTCCCACCAGCTAAGCAACCTCAGCATGTTTCTCTAATTTCCTGAGTTAGCCTTTTGCTATGACATAGACATTCTACCAGCTCTATTTTGGTCCTGAGTTTTGGAAAATTTTTCCCCCTTTTGTTTCATTTTGCTTTGCCTTAAGACTTCAGAGATAACCACAGAAGCCTGTCAGACTGCATTAGGCATTTTTAAAAAAAAATCACAAGTATCATACCCATTGCTCTTGGTTTTGCCTTATATTTAATATATTCCATTTTTTTTAAAAGTACCAACTTTTACATGTTTGTCCTGCTTGGGTGGGCAGCAGATATAATGTGGAGGTACATGTTTTATGGAGAAGAGGGAAGATAGTGGTATATGTGAAGGAGAGAGAAAAGACGAGAGGGAGGGCCTAGCAGATATATCCTGTTAGTTCATAACTCTTTCTTGCAGTTATGATGTCCCTGGCCTTGGGCTTGACTTTAACACCAGGAACGTGTCAGCATCCCTAAACATCCGTCAGCAGGAAGATAAGACAGATTTCACCTTGGCTTTGTGGGGTATGCATGCCAACTCTACATACCAATGGATCCAGCATTTGAAAGGATCAGAATAGCAATTTTTGATACATTGACCTGTTTTGATCCCTGAGAAGGAACACTTTGGTAGGCCTTTTTAGGTAACTCAGAAGTTGAGGTTTGCATTTCAATATATTAAAAAAAGTCCATTTGAGAAATAGTGAACTATGAATTGGCTTTTGAGAAATGTAAAAGTATCTGAAACTTCAATTGCCCGAGGTCTGCCATCTGTTAGTATCTAGGAGACTTACCATGCGTTGTGCTCAGATTCTGACTTTTACAGGTTAACTTGTTTTCACTTTGTTCCTGACCTTCACATTTTGGGCACAGCTGGATGCACTGAAACCTATTTTGACTCCACCAACTTAGAGAAAAGAAGAATGAGGAGGAGGGAGTCTTTGGGAAGAATAGACAGACTAGGAAGGAGGTGTTAACTCCTAAAGGATATTAATTCCGAATTCTTCCATAATGCAGTTCAAAGAAGGATCTGTTTTCCCCCATGTGAAATATAAAGGCATAGGTAGGTGTCCTTTTCCTTACAGAAGAGTGAGTCCACTACCACCCCCTTGCCCACTGACACGCTTGAGAATTCAGAAGGGAAATAATAACCCCGCGGGAGGTGGTTGGCCCCATGTCGTGCCCCTTGGTGGCGGATGGCCGGCCTGTTTTGCATCTCTCCATCTCGACCCCTCCACCACGTTAACGGCAGCCGGCACGCTCCACTGTTTATCTTGGAATTGGATACCATCATCTTGGCAACCAAACTGGGACCTTTCCTGCTCAGATTGTTTGTCATTTGTTGTTAATTATCTGTTACCATAAATTCTGCACTTTGAGAAAAAAGGGAATGTTTTGAAATATTTCCTCCAACATGTAAGTGGAGCTTCATTTTCTGTGGACAGAAGAGGGGAAAAACGATCAGCCCTTTTGGGAATGGGTTTCAGGGAAATCAAATGCTCTGGTTTTTCAGACCGGATGGGTTAGATCCTGCTAATGCAGCCAGGATTCGCAGCAGAAGAACCTTTGCAATTCAGGAATGATCTATATTTGTGAGAGGTACCCCCTTCTGAGGGAAAAAAAAATTTACCTTTACATAAGGAGTTGTGCTTTTATCGCAGTCTCTTTGTGCCATAATTGTGTGTGTGTGTGTTTGCTCGAGAGCCTGTTCCCTGCAGTTTCTCACTTTCAAAGGTTATTAAGACAAAGCAGTCCAAAGTGAAAGGTAGCTTCTGCTTACCTGCCTTTGTGAGGCATTTATTTTGTCAAGTATAGAATTAAAATGAGCTTTCTGGCCATTAGTGGATTTTAGTCATGCCCCCGCCCTCTGCAGGGAAGGTTGTGTCACCTTATAAACAAACAGCACTGTTTTGTGAGGTGCTGTATCATGAGCTAGGGAGCCACCGCTGGACTTACTGTCTTAACAAAGGGGTCAACAGAAGAACAGGAGACAGGAAGAATGCGTGCATGCATTTTGGAGGGAAGAGTTTGGGAGTGAAGTGGTTATTGCTAAACAGAAATCGAGGCACATTTAAAGACATAAAAACTGAAATCGTTTGAAAAGTTCTAAAAGAAAGTATATCCAGAATCCAGGCTGTCTCTCCACCCCGGGACCCCTTACATGTGTTCGCTTATAGTCTCTGTTGCTAGCATCTCATCTTTACCATGGGGATCATAACAATATATGCTTCCATAAGTAATGGTGAAGGTTATATTAGATGATGCTTAGTATTGAGTAAAGCACTTAGCGCAGTATCCCAACGCTCAATGCATGGAAGCTACTGTTACTAATATTGTTTACCCACAACATCAATGCTTGAATTTCAGCAGAGTTTTAATGGCGGCATATAGACCATCATCACCATAACTTTTTTTGGTTGCCATTAAGTTTGGTGTGTCTGTTTTCTTCTCGTTGAGGAGCTTTTGTTTTTGTTTTCCTCTCACTGTTAAAGTTTTTAGGGTTGTGCTGCCTCCCAAGGCATCCCCACACTGGCAGGGAGGGATTGAGTCTCTGTTAACCTGCTGATAGTCAGGGGCGCAGACTTAATAGACACCCATCGCAGCTCCTGCCTGCTGCTTGGGACAATGTAGCTCTCAGAGATGTGCCTTTTCCTGGAGTTGAGGAACTTGCCTGGGTCTGCTGCCTTTGGTTTCTGCAGAGCCAGAAAATGTTCTTCCCAGGCTTAGGAGGAAGGAATCCTGACCTGAACGGTGTTGCCCCTGAAATAAAACATCCTTTCTACGTATTCCACTTCTGTTATCCTTTTCTCTCCTCTCTCAGTGTTTTTCAAAGGGAGTACGGTAGGTGTGTGTGCATTATTTTAGAGCACAGATAACAGTCAGATTTTAGGATTAACAAATGAGTGTTAACCTAGTGTCTCAGATTCAGGAACAGTTTGCGTATGAGAACGAGAGACTGGATGGAGGAGAATGGAGGTTGAAAAAACGCACCCTCACGCTGCTCTGGGGGAGGCTGGGGAAAGGATTTAACACTTTGGATTCGTTAGAGGCCATTAAAACTCTGATGGGATTGGATTACCTGACTGCACATCTGAAACATGAAACTCTTGCCCAAGCCGTGCAATCGAGTTAAGCTCAAAATTCAAGGCCTTCCCCCTAAGACTGGCCTCTGGGTAAGCCTCACTGTGGATGGCAAAATGATTTCCTTTGAGAGGAGCAAGACTGCAGTGAGGTTTTTATGGCCAATTGAGCCTGTATATTGGTGCCAGCCAGACAGTTGGCAGCACTTAGTGCCAAGTTCAGTGATCTGTCCACCGGTTTTTCCCAAGGTCTTCAATTCCGTCTGGATTCAGGGCTGACATTGAAGAGAAGTACATTGTAAATCCAACTTCCTAGGCATGCCTCCTGAATTTTTTATTTTTCCAAGTGGAGAGGTACTGAGAGGTGCCGGGAGAGCAACAGGCTGCTCCCCTGCCGTCAACTTTGAGGCTTGGAATGATGTCCTCCTCCCTAAATACACTTTCTTTCCTCTCTTCCACCTTCGTCACTGCTTCAGGGGAGCCCCTACCCCTTTCTCTGGATTACGTGAACCCTTTGTGTGTATGGACCCAGAGCACCTACAAGTAATGCTTTCCCTTGGTCGCACTTTTTATAAATGTGTTTTCTGAATGTTTGTGAAATGTCTGTCTTCCACTAGGCTTTAAGCTCTCCGGAGGCAGCATCTCTCTCTTTTTTTTTTTTTTTTGCAGTACGCGGGCCTCTTACTCTTGTGGCCTCTCCCGTTGCGGAGCACAGGCTCCGGACGCGCAGGCTCAGTGGCCATGGCTCACGGGACCAGCCGCTCCGCGGCATGTGGGAATCTTCTCGGACCGGGGCACGAACCCGCGTCCCCTGCATCGGCAGGCGGACTCTCAATCACTGCACCACCAGGGAAGCCCGGCAGCAACTCTTTATTTTTTGTTGCCCATTTGTATCCACAGCCCATATCATAGTGCTATCACATTCTAGATACTCTCCAAATACTTGTTGAATGAATGAATGACAGTTGAGTTTTCAGGGATTCCATGTTCTCTTACTATGTGCTTTGCTTTGCCAAGAAGTGTGTGCCCCCTTGGAATCATTCATTCATTTTGAGGGCATGTATTTAGACTTGATGGTATACTTGGCTTTAAAAAGGGTAACTTATGAGTCTCCCGTGTTTTTTTCAGGATGGAGCTGGATGAAGCTCAGAGTGAGTATTTCTGATACTCCTACACTAATGCTATAATCTATCCTGCCTTCGGTTGACTCTTACTTTGACAGTAGTAGACTCTCATTTCTAACACAGGAAAAATGTCCAAGTTTCACTTTCATCTTGACCCTAAAGATTTGGGTTTCCTATCTTGTTCTCTACCTTAAAAACTGAGGTATTAGAAAGTATGTTGTCTTAACTCCTTGTAAAGTGCTTACTTATTTATCCTATTTGGCATCAACTATTATTGGCTAGAAGCGTGAAATTAATTAGGAAATATTTCAGCCTGATTACCAGGAGCCTGTCAGCTGTCCCTAATATGTCGAGTTTACCTGAAATGAAGACCATGAAAACGGGTCATCTCTTATCACGGGAATCACACATTTTGCATAAAGCGAACCAATTTTATTCTGTATCCTTATGTTTTTAACAACTTTACTTTTTTTTGTAGTAAACTCTTCTAGTTCTTATCATACGACTATTTTCACAGAAACCTGTGATTTGGGTTTACTACAGATAACACCACTATAACAACATTGGTGTTATACGGTGATTGAAAGCCTTCTGAAACTTTTGTTTTAAAGGTGAAACAAATGAAATTTAAAGGAAGTATGCAATGGATTTCTAATTACTGGTGACTAAGCTATAAACTTCTTGAAAAGTAAATGACAAAAAAATGCTGCTGAAGAGTGCCAAGCTTAAGGAAGAATTTTACAAGGGGCAGAGCATAAAAGAGGGCAGAGAATAAGAGAGATTTGCATGGCAAGCGCTTTGGGGCAGGAAGTTGTTAATTTAAGTGATGGGCTTTAGGTTTTCTCCCTGACTGTCCCCTTACTGTGTCTACTAAGAAAGGTGTTGTATAATTAGGCTTTCTGGAGATCCCCTTTGGCTGAGGACCTAATTGAGTTTCAGGACTAGAGGGCTGAGCTGGATGGAGTTGGGGGAGCTTTTGGCCCTGCTGGTCCAAACCCATGGATGGACCTGCCTCTTTGATAAGTACCTGTAGTGACTGGCAGTGACATTGTTTGGGGAAAGTATGGTTTAGTAATTGAATAGTCGGTGCTCCTTAGTATATGAAAATCTCTCTCTAACATAGGGAAGACACCAAAATCCACATGTGCAATTTAAATGAGCTTGTATTCTGCATTATAAATATGCACCGGATGCCAAGTAGAAAACCGGAACACTCTCTCAGGATGCTGTTAGGGCCAAGCGGAATCTCATTAGGGACGGCTTCAAAGATCAGTTCCTCGTGTCCATAAAAACAAGTGTAAATTATCTGGTGCGCGCCTGCTGTTAGCAGTTGCTGTGTTGCATTATGCATGATGCCAGACTGCACAGAGGAGCCACAAACCGCTTGGAGCTCCAAAATAGATGTGGGGATTCCTCCACCCATACATAGATATTTTTTTGGTGCTGAGTCCTACATTTTGGAAATTTATTGGTGTGTTTCAGTTAATGGAGGGTGCTACATATAACCTGCTCGTACATTTTTGATGAATTGGAGTCAGTTTGGAGAGGCGTGATAAGGCTCTGAATTGTTTATATGAATGACCAATCTACTCAGATTTATGTATTTTGTTCACATCTGGAGTCAGATTATGGGCATAGCACAGTGCCTGGTACAATAAATAGTTATTGAGGAAGAAGTGAATAAATGGATGTCTTCTTGGGTCTAGCAGTCAGAATAATGTGGAAATGCAAACCACCCAGTCCTTGTCTAGTAGGGATGTTTTGCTTACTTAGAGAGACAATCAAATGTGTCTGAATTAAATACATTTGATAAAATAACCGTGTGTGCATTGTTGGTAATAGAAGGATCAAGGTGTGTTTTTGCATACCTGTGTGCTGTGCTCACTGTGAGGGAAACATGTAAAGACTTTTACATATGCACAGTTGGCAACCCAGAGAGCTTAAATGACCAGAGTAAGGTCACACAGGACACCTGACTTACAGTACATTGTGTGTGTCTTTATGACCCTTAGTGAGCAGAAGGTGCTTAAGCAACTTACAGTTTGGGGAAGACAATAAATCCTAACCGGGGCCCACTGAAAAAAAATGCATAACGTGAAAGTTGTGAGTTAAGTTTTATTTGGGGCAACTGAGGACTATAGCCTGGGAGACAGCTTCTTAGATAGCTCTGAGAAACTGCTCCAAAGAGGTAGCGGGGAAGGTCAGTATATTATATATATATATGATTTTAGTGAAGCACCAGTTCTGGCAGAGACTGGCTGCTAGTCACGAGGAGCATATGTCTCCGTTAATGATTTTAGTACTTTTCTAGATATGAGGAGATGCAAGAATTTGCGCTCATAAAAATCTTCTCCTGAAAATATCTAACTATCTGAAGTCCTGTTCTGTCAGTTTCCCCCAGATCACAGAGGTGCCTCATTCCTGGTCTCCATCCCGAACTCCTTTCAGGGAGTGTTGAAGGTCAGTGGCTGTGGTGGATAGTGACTTAATCCTTGTAGAGGCAGATGGCAAGTGCTAGTTTTTAGCTGGCAGTGAGTAGGAGAAGCGGGGGAGAATTTCTTTAAGAACACATCTGAAATAAGCCTTTTACGAGTAATCTGACTTCATTCTATTAAATTGCTTTCCAATTTTATTTCCTAATTTTCCACTGTAGACATAGCCCAGGTTAGTCAAAGCGTCTTCATGTCTAATTCTTTTCCCACACATGAAAGAAGGAAAGCTCCCTGTAGGAGGCACCCCGTTATGGAAAACTGTTTAAATGAAACAGGAGCAGCTATTTTCTGCCATGGAGGATCACACTTTGCTTTCATTTCATAATATCTCCTCCTTTTCTTACCACCCATGTGTCCCTTGGTTCCTCTAAAACCTGGCAGCGTTTTTCTGTACCTCAGAGTCCAGAAACCACTGACATTTCCTACTCGGAGACGACGCATACTGGACAGCACTTGCATCTTTGCTGGGATGTGGGAACTGAGAAGTGTGGAGCCATGTGCCGTGGACTTGGACAGTGGCACACATTCCAGACAAGTGAAATGGTTTCTGGCCCACTGCTTGTGCTGTGTGGGAATGAGCAAACCTATATGCTTCTAGGTCTTTTGGAGACATGAAGATAGAAGGTTAGATGCTTCAACACAGTACCTTTTACACAGTTCAATTTGAGTACAGTTTTGAGACCTGACCGTGGTTGAATATCAAGGGTTACTTCAAAGTCACCTGCATTTTTGAGAATTTCTCAAAGGTTGCTATTTGGAAATAATCTCTCTGACCAAAAAAAGTGGTGTTACTGCATAGAAAATTGCTTCTGCGAGCCGTAATCGGTGTTGGCATCACTTGGGAGACCATCGAAGTGTGTCTTCTTCACTAAGATTGAGAAACCCCATAGCCACGAGTCACTCTGCAAGTAGCATTTCCAGCCACGTGCACTTGGAAAAAAGCTCTGTGGTAGGTATGAGGTACCCTATTAAACTTCTTTATGTTAAAACTGCAGCTGGGCCCAAGTTGGCTTTGGCGACGGTCCTCTCTGCCTAGGGTGCCGCAGATCTAGCTATCAGCCAGCCTCTCACCAAATACCTCGGATGCTGGTGCAGTGGCCTGCAGCTGGGCCTTGGCTCAGTTGCTGGTGGTGAGCCAGCAGTACCTGTTAGATCTTTAAAAACGGAGCAGCACAGACAAGTAGAAAAATTCTTCCAGCTCTGTTGCTTTTCTGGGAAGTTCAGAGAGGGCATTTAGCAGCGACTTTTGCATTCAGTTCTAACTATTGAACTTCGTAATAGGAAAATTATCTAATAAAAGCTCTAGTTTTGGGTGGTGACTAAAATGAGTAGTTCTGGAATGCTCAAGACCCCCACTTAACTGCACAGAGAAGCTCATAAAATATGCATGGTGAGGAGTCCAGCTAGTGAATATATTAGTTGTAGCAGTCTACACCTCCCTGTAGAAATTATACATCTCCATTGTTTATATACGAATGTGTGTATGTATCTGCACACATACCCACAGATAAATGAAGGTTTAAAATTAAACATAGATGAAATTGTTTTCTGAACACTGCTTATGGCTATCTAAAAAACAAATAAAACATTGGACATTGTTTGCATGTGGGTTGCACACCTCAGCTAACGATTACTAACACGGTTGACCTTGTTTTCTATTGAGGGCACCGAGAAGCTACGTTATTAAGCGTATTGGGTCAACCCGGAGTTCACAGTTAACATCATTTTTCTTTCTGTGGAGATGAAAAGGTCTTCAGCCAGATTGTTTTCTTTTGGTTCCACACCAGGTGGGGGGTAGCATGATTTTTGCATGACTATGGCTCTGCTCTATAAATGAGCAGATTCAGTCTTTTGTTTTAAATGTAATCAGCAAGATTGCATTTGCATTGCTTGTGAGTGAATCGCATAAGTGAAATTACACTGCCTGCATCTCATTTGGTATCATAAAATGTTACGGGATGCAGGCTGTTTTTCTCCAACTAAAGTGTCTTCAGTTGGTATTAGGGTGCTTGCTTTCATTTTCCTTTGTGACCAAATTTATTGCATTCTGCAGAGCTAGGGCTCATATTTTCACTTAGGTTAGTTGCTGGAGAAATACTCATTCATGTTCCCTAGAATAAGCTAAAATATTGGTTCAGTAGCGGGTAAATGGAGTTTTAAGACTATCTCATGTCGTGTAGCAAGTGATTGGTAATCACTTGCTGTAGTTTGAGACAAACTTCTGCTTACTAAGAGTAAATAAATGCTAGTCACTGTTGGTTGGAAGTATAATGCAATCTAAAGCTTTTCAGGCAGTTAATGTAAACCACAAGATGGTTTACATAAAACAAAAACAAAAACTTCAGTTAGTCACTTTTTTTTAATGACCAGTATAAAATACATATCTTAATTGGCTCTTAGGACATTCTTAAGGCAGATGACTTAACAGTCATTTTGAGATTCTGTTAGACCTGCGCGGTCTCCTAGGAGTTTCAACTCGCCCAGGAAACAACAAGAGTCGGAAGTCGATGCAAAACGCAAGAGGTTTATTGAAGGCCGGTGCACCGGGGTTCCTTGGTCCTCACGCAGGAGGTCGAAGAAGGAACCCTTTTGGGCGCGAATATGTCAGTTTTATAGGTTCCCACTTCCCCGTATGTAAATTATAGATTTGGTTGTGTTCTCCTGCTGATTGGTCCCGGCTTAGGCTCGGACCAGAGAGGGAACTTGTCCCCAGCTGCCTGATTGGTCTTTGACAGACACCTTTTTTACATTTTGTTATCTCCCTCCTTCTCGGAAGGGGGCCGGACATCCTGGAAATTCACCCATTGTCTAAGAAGCCCCTATTGTCTGGAGAGTTCTTAATCATTAGCTGGAACAATGTCTCTCGAGTCCCACATTCCCCCCTTTTTCTTGTGACTATTGATTCCAATCATGGAATCTCAACCTTCTGTTCGTAAACTTTGGTACTGTTGTCTTAACATTAGAACTTGTATAGTACTGATACATTCTCTAATAAATGCTATCAAGCGATTTAGAACACATGGTCCAAAAGTTAAAATCAACAATAAAACAATAAGAGGTCCCAACAGAGTAGAGATTAAGGTAGTAAACCAGGGGGACTTATCAAACCATGATTGAAACCATCCTTTTTCGTTTTCTCTCTCCCTTTGCCTTTTATCTAAGCGTTCCCTTAGTTTATCCATGGTTTTGGTAATGGTTCCTGAATGATCAATATAAAAGCAACATTCTTCTTTTAGAGCGGCGCATAATCCCCCTTCTTTAAGAAACAGCAAATCTAGGCCTCTTCTATTCTGCAACACCATTTCTGAAAGTGAGGTGAGTGATTCCTTTAGTTGAGTTATGGAACTTTCTAATGCTCGAAGGTCGATGTCTACAGCCTGTCTTAAACTTGCATAATACTGGGGTTGTTGTATGAGGGCTGTGGTTCCTGTTCCTATCCCGGCAGATATTCCTAGTCCTAGAAGGACAGCCAATGTGAGGGTTACAGGTTCTCTCTTCCTTCTTGTTTTTCCCTCGTATTCATCTAAGAAGGACGAATCTGAATGATAGATAAGTCTAGGAACTAATTGCACTAGCACACAAAAATCAGCTGAATTGTTGAGAACCTCTAGAGAGACACAAGGGGTGAGCCCCGTGTTACATGCCCATCATCCATCTTGGGGAGGTACAAGATATCCCGAGCCTGAAGGGAGGCTGAAATCATGACAAAGGTGTCGATGGGACTGGGGAGGTGTTCCTATACAAGTACCATTTCCAGAAACCGAAGACAGAGTTAATTTACTGTTCCCTTTCTGTTTCCATCGACAATGGTCCGGGGAGCTGACATTAGTATAATTAGAACTATATCCTATAGCATCATAATAAGGGGGAGGGGCAGCATAACAGAGCCAACATGATTTTGTAGCCTCCGGGTTTGTAGCATTAAGGACCGTAAAGGCTGCCTGCACCAAAGAAAGCATCCTATCCTGAGGAGTCCTAGGCTTAACTGTGGGTTCTTTGGATCCAGAGGTTTCATTAGTCTCATTCTTTGTTGACGTAGTTGAAGGGGCCGGGGGAAGCAAAGGGGGGCCAAGTACGGGATTTGGGCCTATTGATATAGGAGCAGGAGTCTCAATCTTTAGCTTAAGGGTCATTAATATTCCTAAATCATATCCCCTCATGTAAAATCTAACGCCCCAAGAATGACCATTTATCCATTTTTCATCTCTTTTTCCGGGATTACTAAAGGAAATTTTAAGGGGATGACACCATCCTGAACATTTACTCCGGTGTCCGGTATCCTCATTATGAGAATAATTAGCCGTTACAGTAATAAAATCCCAAGTTGAGGTGGGTTTCCAATTAGTATCCCCGGTAGTTTCACATCCCCAGCTTTTGCAATAAAAGTTTTCAGTTCCACCACATTTATAATTCAGAGATCAAGGGCGGTGGAACCCGGGGCATACGTAGAAAGTGAGGATACCAAGCATCATTCTTTTGCCTGCATTTTTGCAACCCGGCCCAAACCAGTTTCCGAAACTTTGGAAGGGGCATGAGAATCTTCTGTATCCCAATAAGGTGCTCCTATAGCCAATTTACAAACATCAGGAAAAAGATCTGGCCACCAGGTCCAGGGGGGTGCAGTATGACTAATGGACCAGGTTACATCTCCAGTCTGAGAAATTACCTGCCAAGTTAAACGTTGGGGGAGGTGAGGGCTAAAATCACTTACAGTCAATAAAGGCAGTAAAACCAAAATTATAAGTCCTAGGTTCGTAGAAGCTTGAGTTTGAGCGGGTTGTCGGTTCTTTGGGCCTGCCATCCTGATGATGCCGCCGCTGGTGCAGCTTTCACGTGTGAAGCATGGATCCAGGCAGCGATGCCGTCCACTTTTATGGCCGTTGGGGTGGTTAGGAGGACGGTGTATGATCCTTTCCATCGAGGTTCCAACGTCTGGGTTCAATGCCGACGGACGTATACGGAGTCCCCGACTTGGAAAGGATGAGTTTCTCCCGGTGTTCCCGGTTGGTAGGCCTCGGAGAGTTGGGACCATATCTCCTTTTGGACCAGTTGGAGTCCCAATAGCCTAGCATACAAGTCAGTGTTATTTTGACAGTCTGGTTTTATTTCTTCTCTTAAGGTGAGAAGGGGAGGTGGGGCCCCGTATAGCACCTCAAAAGGAGTAAGATGGTACCGGGAAGGTGTATTCCTAACCCGGAACAGTGCTAAAGGAAGGAGCACCGTCCAATCTGTACCGCCAGTCTCCAAGGACAATTTGGTTAGGGTCTCTTTTAGAGTTCTATTCATTCTTTCTACCTGACCTGAACTCTGGGGTCTATATGCACAATGTAATTTCCAATCAGTCCCCAAATATCTGGCCACATCCTGACTTACCTGGGCGACGAAGGCTGGACCATTATCAGACCCTATTACCTTTGGTGCTCCAAATCGAGGAAAAATTTCTTCTAAAATCTTCTTGGCTACTACAGCAGCTGTTTCTTTCTTTGTTGGGAAAGCCTCTATCCATCCTGAAAAAGTGTCTACAAAAACTAAAAGGTATTTATTACCGTACCTTCCAGGACGCACTTCGGTAAAGTCCACTTCCCAGTAAGTTCCTGGGCGGTCCCCCCTGAGTCTCTTTCCAGTTTCAAGTTTCCCTTTGTGAGCATTTACCTGTTGACATGGGACGCATTCCTGCACAATTTGTTCAGCTAATTTTGTCATTCCAGGGGTTTCGTACCCGGCTTTTTGTAACAAGGCTACCATCTTTTTAGTCCCCAAATGTGTCCATCTGTGCATCTGTTGTAACATGGATTCTGCTTGCTGAGGGGACAAAGTTTCTTTTGTTGTGGCCGGGATGATTTCTTCATCGCGGCCTGGTTTTTCAGGAACTTTATCTGACAGTCCTAAAATGACTTCTCCCGATGCTATTTTTCAGGCCACTTGGTCAGCCATATTATTTCCCCTAATTATTGGGGTATTTCCTTTTTGATGTCCAGGGCAGTGGATGATACTGACTTTAGTAGGAAGCATGAGTGCAGTCAACAAAGCCACGATTTCGTCTTTGTTTTTAATTTCTTTGCCACCTGAAGTTAGTAGCCCTCTCTGTTGGTAAATGGCACCATGGATATGAGCGGTAGCAAACGCATATCTACTGTCTGTGTAGATGTTTACTTTTTTATTCTCTGCCATCTCTAATGCCCTCGTCAGGGCAATTAATTCAGCTCGTTGGGCTGAGGTCCCTTGTGGTAGCGCCGCTGCCCATATGACTTGTTTTCCGTCTACCATGGCTGCCCCAGTTCGACGCTTACCTTCCTCCAGGAAACTGCTCCCATCCGTGAACCAGGTGAAATCAGCATCAGGGAGGGGCAGGTCCATCAGATCTGGCCTACTGCCGTGTGCTGCGGCCAGTACTTCCTGACAATCATGTATGATGGTGGAGCCTTCCAAGTCAGGATCAGGTAGCAAGGTGGCTGGATTGAGTCCTGTGGCTGGAGCAAACTTGATGAGATCTGAGTTTAGCAACAGGGTTTGGTAATGGGTCATCCTGGCATTAGTTAGCCACCTATCCGGTGGTTGACGGACTACATTTTCCAGGGCATGAGGAGCTGTTATCGTTAGATTTTGTCCTAAAGTTAGTTTGTCAGCATCTTTGACTAGAACGGCTACTGCAGCGATTATCTTTAAACAGGTGGGCCATCCTGATGCCACAGGGACCAATTTTTTTGACAAATAAGCAACTGGGCGATTCCAGGGACCCAATTTCTGAGTCAATACTCCTTTTGCAATGCCCTTATTTTCGGCCACATATAAATGAAAAGGTTTGGTTACATCTGGCAGTCCTAGGGCTGGAGCTGAAAGTAAAGCTCGTTTGATTTGGTCAAAAGCCCGTTGTTCCTTATCGCCCCAAACGAAAGGAGTGCTGTTTTTGGTTAGGGGGTACAATGGGGATGCCAGCTCAGCAAACCCTGGAATCCATAGTCTACAGAATCCGGCCGTCCCCAAAAATTCTCTAACCTGCCTGGCGTTTTTGGGAGCCGGAATTTGGGCCACCGTATCCTTTCTGCTCTCCGTGAGCCATCTTTGCCCCCCTTTTAATAGATACCCCAGGTAACTGACCTGTTGTTGGCATATTTGTGCTTTCTTGGCTGAGGCTCTATATCCCAGGGTTCCAAGTTCCGTTAACAGTTTTTCAGTACCCTTGATACAATCTTCTTGGGTCTCAGCAGCTAATAAAATATCATCAACGTATTGGAGTAATGTTACCTGGGGATTTGATTCTCTATATAATGCCAAATCCTGATGGAGGGCTTCATCAAAGATGGTCGGGGAGTTCTTAAATCCCTGAGGTAGCCGTGTCCATGTCAGCTGACCAGACATTCCCGATGTTGGATCTTTCCATTCGAAGGCAAAGTAGGGTTGGCTCAGGGGAGAGAGTCTTAAACAGAAAAAAGCATCTTTAAGGTCCAAAACAGTATACCACGTATGTTGAGGTGGAAGAGTGCTCAGGAGGTTGTAAGGGTTTGGAACTGTGGGGTGGAGGTCTGCCACCCATTTGTTTACCTCTCGTAGATCCTGCACCGGCCGATAATCATTTGTTCCTGGTTTCTTTACCGGCAGGAGAGGGGTGTTCCATGCTGATTGACATCTTATTAAGATGCCCAAGTCTAGTAGCCTCTGTATATGGGGACGGATACCGTCTTTGGCTTCTCTACTCATGGGGTATTGACGGACCGTTATTGGGGTGGCAGTTGCCTTGAGTTCCACTAGCACCGGGGGCCGATTTTTGGCCATCCCCATTCCGGCAGTTTCTGCCCAGGCTTGAGGGAACCGAATTACCCAATCTGTAACATTAACTCGTGAGGATGAAGGCTGCTCGTATAATTTATATTCATCTTCTAATTTCATAGTCAATATTTGAAGTAACCTTCCTTTATTATCAGTTATGGTGGGACCTTCTGGCTGAAAGTGGATTTGAGCCCCTACTTTGGAGAGTAAATCTCTTCCCAGCAAAGGATAGGGGCATTCCGGAATAATCAAAAATGAATGGGTTACTCGTCCAATCCCAAGATCTACTGTCCTTCGTGTGGTCCATGAATATTGTTTATTCCCAGTGGCTCCTTGTACCCATCACCTTTTAGCTGAGATAGGACCTTTTGAGTGGAGAAGGACGGAGTGCTGGGCTCCGGTATCTACCAAAAATTGAACAGGTTCCCCCTCCACTTTGAGTTACCCGGGGCTCGGGGAGAGGGTTCGAGCCCTGACTTTCCTAGTCTTCTTCTTCCAATGTTAAGATTTTGTTTCTGGTTGGCCTTCCTCCACTCTTTTTCTTAGGGCATTCTCTCGCCCAATGTCCTTTTTCTTTACAGTAGGCACATTGGTCCTTGTCTAATGGCCGCCTTCTGTCTGCCGTTCGCCCTTTCTGCCTATTTCTATCCCCTATATTTCTTCCTCCAACCACAGTGGCCAGTATCTTACTTAAATTCCTCTCCTGTCTCTTATCCCGTCTTATTTCACGGGCTTCCTGCTCTTTCTGCTTTCTTTCTTCCTTCTCTTCCTCTGTTTCTCTTTTGTTATATACTTTATCTGCCTCTTTTACTAACTCCTGAAGCGAAAATCCCTGCAAGCCATCTAGCCTCTGTAATTTCTTCTTAATATCAGGGGCCGCTTGATCTATGAAAGCCATTGCTATAGTAGCCCTATGTTCCTCCGAAGTTGGATCATAAGGGGTAAAGCGTCTAAAGGCTTCCATTAAACGCTCCAGGAACACAGTTGGAGATTCCTGGGGCCCCTGAGTGACTTCCCTTACCTTAGCCAAATTAGTGGGCCGTCTGGCCGCTCCATGGAGACCCGCCACCAGAGCCTGGCGATACACTTTCAGGCGCTCCCTACCTTCCGGGGCATTGAAATCCCAGTTTGGCCTGACGAGTGGGAAACCAGCATCAATCTCGTTAGGCAGCTGGGTAGGTTGCCCATTGGCGCCTAATACATTTTTTCTGGCTTCTAAAAGAACCCGTTGCCTCTCCTCAGTCGTTAGGAGAGTCTGGAGCAGCTGCTGACAATCATCCCATGTGGGCTGGTGGGAGAAAACAAGAGATTCTATTAAAGCGGTAAGGGCCTGTGGATTTTCGGAAAAAGTTGGGTTATGCATTTTCCAATTATAAAGATCTGCAGAGGAAAAGGGCCAATATTGGAGAGATCTATTCCCTTGGCCGTCGGGGGGGCCATACTCTCTAAGAGGTAGGGCAGTGGAGTCCGGGGAGATAGCCCTCCGGCTCCTAGTGCCCGCTGAGGGACCCCTTTCTTCTTCCATCATGGATGGTTCCCTTGGTGCCGAGGGCAGTGGAGCTGGGGGTCCTCTAGGTGGTAGGGGATTTGGGGCCGGAGGATAAGGGGGTGGGGAATCCAAAAGAAGCAAATCGGACTGCGGGTCAGGATAAATCGCCTTCGGTGGATCCGGGGCGTCAGGTAGCTTTTCCGTGTTGGGGTTTTTCTTTAAGGCTAATATCTCCGACGCTCCTGATGTATGCGCGGACGTACCTGTTGAGGAAACAAAGGGCCGGACCCACGGAGGTGGGGAGAGAATTAAATCTTCCCAGACCAAGACATATGGTACTTGGTCTGGATGTCCGTGGGGATCTATATTAAATATCTTAGACTTCAGCAGCTTAATCTTGTCTAATAAAAAGGATCCTTCGGGGGGCCATCCTATCTGAAATGTTGGCCATTCAGAGGCACACAAAGTCTGCCACTTTCCTTTCTTTACCTCTACCGAAAAATTATGGGCTCTGGCCCGAACTTCGGTCCAATGGCTTAGGGTAAGGGAAAGAGGAGTCGTCATAGTTTGTCCCATTGTCGTCCGTCAGAGAAGAAGAATAGACCACAATACAGAAACAGTTAAAACTCCACGAAACACATATACGCATGGGCCACCGCGAGCTCGCTTCAAAACCGAAACTTCTTCAGATGGCAGTTATCACCAAGGGAACTGCCGAAACCGAGTGAAGGGGAGACAGAGTTTGCCTCTCCTTCCAGATGAGCCACCAGGGCGTCCCCTAGGGCTCATGGACGCCGGCTATTAGCACGTCTGCCTAGCCAGAGGTCCGATACAGATTCCATAATAAGCCGATTCTTACGGCTTTCCTCCGATAATGGCCCACAAAGAACAAGGGACAAACAGACAATCAAGCTCGAGCTTACCTGGTACCTCCAACTCCCGATGTTCTTGTGGTCCGGGGCGAGTGGAATCCCGGACGAGCCCCCAAATGTTAGACCTGCGCGGTCTCCTAGGAGTTTCAACTCGCCCAGGAAACAACAAGAGTCGGAAGTCGATGCAAAACGCAAGAGGTTTATTGAAGGCCGGTGCACCGGGGTTCCTTGGTCCTCACGCAGGAGGTCGAAGAAGGAACCCTTTTGGGCGCGAATATGTCAGTTTTATAGGTTCCCACTTCCCCGTATGTAAATTATAGATTTGGTTGTGTTCTCCTGCTGATTGGTCCCGGCTTAGGCTCGGACCAGAGAGGGAACTTGTCCCCAGCTGCCTGATTGGTCTTTGACAGACACCTTTTTTACATTTTGTTATCTCCCTCCTTCTCGGAAGGGGGCCGGACATCCTGGAAATTCACCCATTGTCTAAGAAGCCCCTATTGTCTGGAGAGTTCTTAATCATTAGCTGGAACAATGTCTCTCGAGTCCCACAATTCCTCCGCTTATTTCCTTGAAAATAAATAATTTAACACAACAGTAATAATCACTGACTTCAAAAGTCAGTAATTTATTTCAGTGACAAATGAGAATGCCCTATTTCACAGATCCCTCCCCCTTCCATTGAGGTTTTCTTAATTCATGAATTTTTCAGGTGGAAGTTTGAGGGAAGGGTATGAGTTCTTAGATAACCTAGAACATGGTGTGGTTATCCACAAAACCGCTGTTTGTTAAGTACATTACTGATAAAACCCCACAAGGCAGCAGGCAGCTGAAGTGCTGATTATGCCCTTTGGTAAATGTGAAAACTGCTTTCAGAAAGAAAAAGTATGCCAGTTATACTGATATACCAACAAAATCAAAGTGCTGAATAACGAATGATGATCTTTAGTTATTTGGATAGTTATTAGTAGAAAAAAAAATGGGAAGAATTAAATGTGACGAATAGGAAATGTAAATATCAGAGGGTGCGTTGTTTTGCCTATCAAAAGAGAAGCCTTGAGAATACTAAATCCAAAAGCAAAACTAACATTCTAAAATAGCTTACAGGTTTTTTTCAGTAAGACCTTGAAGGAAAAGTGCAGTTTTGTATTCTCATTATCTTAAAAAAAAATGTGTCTAGAAAAACGTTTCATATGGAAGGAGAGGATTGAGTATAACTTCTTTTTAATTAGTAAATTTTTAATTGAAGCATGAGACATAGAAGTGTACAAATTAACTGTATTTGACTAAATGAATTATCACAAAGGGAACATGCTTATGTGATCAGTATTGGATGTAGTTTTAAGGATCATTTGTTTTAGTCTGCAAAACAATATTCCAAAGTCATGAGATTTTAAATATCATAGTCTCTGATAAACTTGTGTTAATAAAAATTGTAGAGACCTTTGTTACTAGCACTGTGTGATTTACAAAGGAGATAATTGTACATGTTGGGATCCCAGTGGCCTCCCTAGGATTCCTCTGTAGTTGGAAGTTGCAGGGCTGAGTATATATGTGACTACTGTGACTTTTATTTAAACTGGTCTCTAAGGCATACTTTCCATTTGTAGTCATTTAAGATTTCCCGAAGGCTCCTCTCTGTGATTTGATAATTCTCTGGATAATATTTCCAAACTGATGACCTTCTTGAGTTAAAATAATTTTTTTAGTCTAGCTTTAAAGACATCTTTATTTTCTATTCCATTCATCACCATTTTCTCATTGAAAAAATTAACCATGCCTATCCCACTTCAAATGGGCAGCTGCACTTTGAAACTAGATCCTTCTTTTGGCTGTAATTGTCCAAATGAAGAGGACTAGGTTGGCTAACTATTTTGAAAGGAATTGGTTGTGACTGTAAAGCACTTTTTTTTTCTTTTTTTGCGGTACGCGGGCCTCTCACTGTTGTGGCCTCTTCTGTTGCGGAGCACAGGTTCCGGACGCGCAGGCCCAGTGGCCGTGGCTCACGGGCCCAGCCGCTCCGCGGCTTGTGGGATCCTCCCGGACCGGGGCACGAACCTGTGTCCCCTGCATCAGCAGGCGGACTCCCAACCACTGTGCCACCAGGGGAGCCCATGTAAAGCATTTTTATGCTTTCATTTTTTTCTGTTCAAATTTTGGTGTGTTCCCAGCTAGGAAAAAAAAAAAAAAAAGGAAGAAGAAAGTTAACAAGGAAGGAGGGAGGGAAGAAAGAAGGACAGAAACAAAAGAAAGAGGAAAAGGAGGGGAGGCAGTTCACAAAATACTTGTAAGGAAGACAGCTCTTCCATGGAAATAGCTTAACTCCAGCCTTGGAAGAAAGGGAAAGAATGACTCCAAAATCTAGTCTGAAAAAGACTTTGGGGCTTGAAGTATGACTGTAAACTACGGACACAGAGTTTTCTTTTTCATAAATTCCCCAGAATAAATAAAATAGTAAAAAAATGCATACATACATACGTGTGTGTGTGTGTGTGTGTGTGTGTGTGTGTGTGTGTGTTTATTCTGTTTGGTGTCATTTTCATCTATTCCTGCAATACCTACATTGCTCAGTATGATTCTGAAACTATTTCTTTAGCGGTTGTCTTTGGAGCCAATTCATGGATATATAAGGAAAGAATTCTGTTTTCCAGTTACAGATATCATCTTCATACATATTCATTCATACCTTCCTTGTGAAATCCTTAAGGTGTCCAAGGAATAAAATTCATCAGTGAGTTTTTACTTTTGACTTTCTCACTCTGGCCACAGGGCACTTTAGAGTTACCAGGCTAAATGTCTTCTTTGGTTGCCTGAAGAGTTTTTATATACATAGTACTACGGCAGCCTTATACTTGTCTACAAAGGTACTAGACTGTCTATTGGAGAGCTGATCCAAATGATCCTATGCAAATGGGAAATATGATCTATCAGCTTACAGACTGAAATAATTGCACATTCTGTTTAGGTGACCAAGATGGCTGATTAGAGATGGTTACTGATTGGTTACTTAACAAGTAGCCATTTTTTTCAAAGGAAACTAACAATCGTAATAGACTAGCTGGCTATATATGTATGTTAAATCTCATAACTAGGGAAGAACACTTCCAAATGAACATGAATTATAGCTCTGTTTATTATACAATTGTGAAAGCTAATAATTTGTCTTGACATAATAGCTGCTTTGAGCTATCAAGAGTCACGAA
Organism: Lagenorhynchus albirostris; assembly: GCF_949774975.1. Lineage (NCBI taxonomy): Eukaryota > Metazoa > Chordata > Mammalia > Artiodactyla > Delphinidae > Lagenorhynchus > Lagenorhynchus albirostris. The sequence goes on from NC_083103.1 coordinate 27,424,101, forward strand.
TAAGTGAAAATACATATAAATTTCCAAAAATATATTTGAATTCTTATATTTTGATTATACATTGTCTCCAACAAAAAGTTCATACTGATACCTCTAGTTAAGACAGAAATATTCTAAAACTCACTTAACCTTATAAAGAGAATGGCGAATACCATGGTCTCAGAGTTTTGATATGTACTTGCTTATTTGACATGGTCATGCTTTTATTCATTCACTAATTCAAGTATTTATTGAATTCATGCTATGTCCCAGGCAAGCAAACTGCTTGAGTCTGGGACTGTTTAACAAATTGAAATGATAATCTCATAAATTTATTATGGGGGAAAATAATTCAATGTAATGCACACTAATGATCTGTATCGGTCTTGAATCAAAATTTGTCATAGCCTAGAGTATAAAACTAACCCTCATTATTTTGATTATCTTCCATTTGATGGCTTTCTCTTCATTTTGTTGTCTTATTTTGCTTGGTTAAACACTCTTTTTAGGGAACCCTTTTCCCCTCTCCTTCAGGGCATCTTAGATCTTCTGGGCTTCAGGGCAGACAGTCTACGGTAGACCAAGGAAACCAGTTAAAATGAGCAAACCAGACAGAACAAGACAAAATCCACAGAGATTATAATAATAATAATAATAATAAATAATGGCTACCTTCTTTTGAGTGCGTATTGTCTACCCAGTAAGTGCTAACTGCCTTAATACATTATTTTATTTAATTCTTAATATAACCCTCGGAAGTAGGTGGTGTTATTCTCATTTTGCAGATAAGAAAACCAAGGCTAAAAGAAGCTGCCCAGAGTGGCCTGGGTTTCACAGCTGGTCAGTGAAACATGTTTACCTGAGTCTATGCATCATGCCACTCTGTCAAGGAGGCAGCGATAGACCCACAGATTAAAGACTTGGATTTTGACTGTTTTCTTCTTCATGAAGAAGCATGAAGTAAATACAATCCCGATCCACAAACATATTTTTGGAATAGTTCCACTGATTGAGGCTCTGTAGAGAAGCATGACCTAGGATGACTTTTTCTCTCAGATAGAAACACAAGTATGGAGGAATTCATTATTAGGAGGCTGGGGGAATCCATGGAGAAAATCATATTGGATTGAGACTCAAGTGATGTAGGCTTCATCTGTAATATGGAAATAATACTGGTTAGAGCAGATGGTCTTCAAGGATCCTTGCGTCTCAAGCGTTCTAAGATTTTAGTCTGAAGTTACTCAGAATTCCTTGTATTCCTGGACTTTCCACTCAAACACTACGTGGATTGGAAGATAATGCAAAGAGAGGTACAAATGGAAACATTACACTCACAAGTCATGTAATAACAGAAGGAACGCTCAAGACTGTTAACCCATTCAGCTAAACACCCAAAACTGAGTATAAGCATTTAAGAAGGAAAAGATTTTCTCTACCTCTAAGTACATTTGGGGGCCTTTGGAAGACAGAGATTTCCTCAAAGAACACATTGATATGGAAGTATGAAATAAAGATGTGGAGACTGGGCCTTTTACTGAGTGAAATGAAGAATTTGAGATTCCAGAGAAGTGTGTCAAGGTTTTATTTCTTTCACTGGTTCTTAGACACACTCATCTAAGAATATATCAGTGGCCTGAGAAAGCCTCTAGTTTCAGAATGGCTGCTGACTCACGCTTTGACGTTGGACAAGTCTCTCCAGCCTTGTTTTCTTATCTGTAAGATGTAGTATAGGTCCCCCAAACTGCCAAAACATCTGTAAATCAAGTATATCTTTAGATGTCACACAAGCCAGAGAGTGACAATACTGAGATGGTGTTTGGAGTGATGGGGCTCCCAAGTGACTTGAGTTATGGCCAAATGACCAAGTCAGAGGACCTGGACTCACGTCATTCCTATGGAGCAGAATAAGAAAATTCCAGAATGAAAAAAAGAAATATGCAGTTGAGTGAGAATGGTTTGTCCTCTGGAATGAGTTAAATGGGTGATGATAATTCTGCTGTCGTACACAATGGCATTGAGGAAGATGGTGGAGGAGGCCAGATCGTTCAGTCCAGCATTGCTGTGGAGTCCCGGAGACTCTCTGCTTTGGGGTTGGTGTGAGCTGCAGGTCTAGAAAGGACGAGAGGGCCTGTTACTCTGAGGAGTGTATACTAGTGCACGAATGCAAGGGAGACCAGGCTTAAGGGAAGGCAGAAGTGTGGCATCTTCTAGCCCAAAGGTGTGGCAGGAGGTGGCAAATCTCTAGTGGATAATCTTGAGTTCGGGGGAAGAAATTTTAAAATAGGAACCCAGCCTTAAAGGAACAGAGTGAGGGCAAATGGATTGCGTTCCCTGGAATTGTAGGTTATAAAGGCTTATGGCAGGAAGGAGGAGAAGCTCATTTCCTAGAACTGAAGTGGAAAGCAAAGCAGAGGGAGATGCCCAAGTGGCTTGTCCCTGAGATGCTTGAGGAATGGATTAGGATTTTCTGGATGCCATCTATGGTCAGGGTTGGTCAAGGTTAGCCCAGAAGCCTGGCCTGGGACTGAGCTGAGTGGTGAGCATGCAGCTGCCGTAGCTCTGGGGAGAGACCTGGCTTGGGGACAGGGAACCTTGCTGTGTATTTGTTGGGAAATTCACAAAATGCCTGGAGGACCCTATGTTAGTTAAGGTGCCCCAAGACATGCCAAGAAGTCTGAGAAGGGTGTGCTTTTTCTCTCTCGTTCTTAGTTTGCCTCATAAGGTTAAAAAGAAGGCGCAGTAGTCCTCAATTTCTTAATCTCTGAGTCTTTGATTTATGTTTCTGATTATTTATGGTCATAAAATGGTCAGTGTAATCTACCTGACAGCTTCCTCCTTGCTGTATAGGCTTTTCTTGTCAGTAATACCGAAATCCTTACAATGTAAGACAGACCTGTGCCAGAGATGGCCCTTGGAGCTGTAGATACCATAGTTAACACTCAAAGAACCCTTTGAAGTGGTTATGTATCCTTCCTTCATGAGGCTTGAATCGGGATTCAAACCCAGCTCTTCTTATTACAAAGCCCATTCTTTTTCACAAGGCCATCCTGACTTTCAACTTGAAGTACTTTCTTTCCTGTGTCTCGATCTTGTTTTTAACAGGAACAATGAAGATGTTCAAAATTCCAGCTGCCGTGCCTAGAAATCTACAGGAAGAAATACTGTCTTCTCTTTGCTTAACCTTTAAATGCTTCAGACAAAAATAGGTGTTGGTTTGTTTTTTAACTGTAGGAAACGCAAATGTAACTCACGAGTTGTTTCTTGAGACCACACCATCCTTCCCAAATTTGAAAGGCATGGCACTGAATATTGGATCTTAAGATGATGGTCGTGGGTGAGCATGGAGGTAGTGAGTGAGCCCTGATGATTGTGTTTTCTGACCTCTGAGCAAGACCTACATTGTTTTTTTACTACATAAGCCTTGCCTTTCTGCTTCTCTCTCTCTTTTTTTTTTTCTGAAAGACAATATAAGGAACGTGGTAGTTTACTTTATAAAGTAGGTTTGATGGTGCAGTTGGCGGCAAATGGTGTTGAGTGGTGATGGAACAGTGATTTTTGGAAATAAACTGTGTAGGGGAAGAAGAGGAAAGGAGATACATATGTGCCCTGTGTTTGCATTGGAGCAGGCAACGCACAGGTGGGAGGTGTTTGTGCTCGTCCCTGGGCTCGCCGTGGGTGGCCAGGACTGTCCAGAACATGATTTTATTTATCTTAGAGGAGTTGCTGTCATTTTTTTCCCCCAGAACTATTGGCATTTGAGGTTCACACATCACTGAACTCCTGGTCTGTTGGCATTTGAAGAGTACGACTCACGGTGTTTCTCACTTATGGCGAGAAGTTATATAGCTAGTGCCCCAAATGGCCCAGTTCATGACCACAGGCAGCCCCAGTGTTAGGGCTGTGTGTCTAGAAATCTTGTCTGGGCTTGACAGCTTAAAAGCCTTTAGGGGGAGTTCAGCAATGGGAAACGGCTAAGAAAATTACGGCAAAACTAACCCATGAAATATCCTGCAGCCAGTGAAAACGTTTATAAAGGGTCTGCAGTAACACTGAAAATGCTGATGTTATAATGATTGAAGTGGAGCCCCCAAATCCCCGAATATAACATTTTGAATGCAGAATGATCCCAATTATGTTTTAAAAATGCATAGTGAGGGCTTCCCTGGTGGCGCAGTGGTTGAGAGTCCGCCTGCCGCCGATGCAGGGGACATGGGTTCGTGCCCCGGTCCGGGAAGATCCCACGTGCCGCGGAGCGGCTGGGCCCGTGAGCCATGGCCGCTGAGCCTGCGCGTCCGGAGCCTGTGCTCCGCAACGGGAGAGGCCACAACAGTGAGAGCCCCGCGTACGGCAAAAAAAAAAAAAAAAAAAAAAAACATAGTGAAAATATGAAATGGAAAGAGACCAAAATGTTACTAGTAGCAATTCTTAGGTAAATGAAGCTGGGTTCATCTTTCTTTGCTTTGTATGCACATATTCTTAATTTTGTTGATGTTAGTTATTTGTGACTTTAGTAAGCATATATTTTCCAATTAGGAGGATAAAGGCTTTTTTAACAGCAGAATAATAATTTCACATATTTGGGGGAAACTTGCCTTTCTGGATCAGGGAAATTTGCTTGTCCTTTGTGATTCTGGTTTCTCAGGTGACTCTTACTTGACTGAATTAACACATCACTTTGTGTAAAATAACACCTACTTGACACAAGTACTGAGATGACCTAGAAGACTTGGCAGTTTTAATAGTATTAGGTGAATAATAATTTTAAGAGATAGGGTTGAATTATGAGTCACAAACTGGTATGTTCTTTCGCATTTAGGGTGCAGCCTGCTTTATTATCCATATAGAAGAGAAAGTTGGAATAATTCATTAAGCAGACTATTGGGTTTTGTCATCCTAGTGAAATTAGGGCTATCCTGAGAAATTTCTGTAGAGACAGAAATAATGACAAAACAATACTAATTATGATCATTATTGGTCCTTCACACCATACTCAGTGCGTTCTCATTACTTCCTCACAACGTCTCTATGAGGTATTTTTACCCCTAATGTAAATGTGGAAAAGCTGAAGTATGAGATTCAATAACTTGCCCACGTTCCAGAGATTGTCCGTTTGTATATTTGGGATTTGGATCCATGCTGTTTGTCTCGAGAACTTATTATGCTCATAAAGTATTATGAGCGATTCTAGTAAATTTCATGCAGAAATTTATATTCAACTACCTGTTTTTCTTTTAAATGAACTAAGAGACGGATGTGAATGATATTTAGACCAGTCAGAACACCTGATGACAGATAGCACTTTATGGTTTTCAGGGTATTTTCTGTTGGACAATAACCAAGTGGACAAAACTCGAATTTCAGAAGCTTATTAGGTGTTTAAAAGTTATACCTAATATTTGAAATCTTCAGATCTAGAGAAAACTTGTATTTCTTCAATTTAACATTGGATTTGTATAGAAAAAAAGTACTGGACTGGGAGGCAGTGTAATAGTGAATAAGCCAGGAGTTGGACAGACACCTCTTGTAATTGAGGCTTCACCATTTATGGCATCTCTGACCTTGGGGGGATCACTTATCCTCATTAACCCAGTATTTCTTATTTGTAAAATGGGATTAATAATACCCACCTTATAGGGTTCTTGCAAGGAATAGAGGAAGTAATATTCATAAAATTCAGGCACAGGACCCAATGCCTGGCATTCACTGATGGGAGCCATTATTTTTGTTACTGGGAGTTGGGAATCATGGAACCTGGAGCCAGTTCTGCTGCTAACAGTGGTCGTGAGCAAGTCCCTCAACCTGTCTGGATCTTAGGCCCCAATGACAATAATAATACTGTCTTTTTTACCTACAAGGTGAGGATGAAATCAGATTATACATGAAGCAGCTTTTGGAAAAAGTGTGAAGGGCTGTACCAACATACAAGTTAAAGATGAAGGGAACAGTAAGCAGATCAGAAGGGGCAAAGTAGTTGACTTGAGTTTAGGTTGTAACTGGAACTTCCCACAGGAGTTCATTTTGCAGAGAACAAGTTGAGTAAGTTATACTCAGTCTCCTGTGAAAAAAAGCTTTAATCCAGAAACCCAGCAGCATTATTCACCGATTCGCCTGCCTTGTGACCTCTTATCGAGACAAAGCCAGCCCCGAACTGGACACTATGGGAAGCCTTATTGCATATTTTCCCCAGTGAGGGCTGGGCCTTTGGTTATTAGGGAACTCCCTGACAGACCTGGCCAAGTTTACTCTTTCACTTGAGAGTGAGAAAAAGAACAAAACAGCCCATTTCTTCAGCCTGGCAAGCTGTGGAAGCATCAGGTGTAGATATGTGCAAATTGGTCCATACCCCCTCAGACCAATTTATAAAAATTATCTATGCGCTAAATTGCCAGGCGCACTCAGAGAAGTTTTGCTTTGGCAAACTCACATCAAAATTCCTGGCTATTCTCAAATCCCTGCCCGGCTGCAGGTCCCGTAGCAAACATTTTAATTACTCTCTGTTTGTCCTGACTCTTAAATGTTTGCTACAGGACAAAGAGAAATTATATTTCCAGTCCCGCTGCCCTTATTGAGATGGGTTCATGATTCTTACTGTGTTTGCCAGTATGGTGACATGCTACAACATGGGTGGGAAAGACACAGTAATTTCTTTGGAATCAGGAACGGATTTGTAGTTGGGGGTTATAAATGCTCTCAGTGACTTTCTCAGGCTACCACTCACCCTAGATTCCAACAGGAATCACGTCTGTACACAACAGTGCCTGCTCCAACCCTAATCAAGTTTCATCTGTCAGCCAAGACTGCGTTCCTACAACGGGCATTTGGAGGCATTGCCTATTAAAATATCAAGTCTTTAGCACTGCCTGGAAAGCAAATCTGAAGACTTGATCGGGACTACATCTTTTAATTATTATTATTGTTGTTATTTTCCAGAGCAATTGATACGGGAGTGAGAAGGGGACTGGTTGGAACTTAACATGCCCCCTTGGCCACCCCTCCCTAAAAGATGATATAAAAACAGGCAGTGAGCCAGAGAATTTGCAAGGCTAACTTTCTGACGTGGAAGAGAAAAATTATTGCAATGCCCTTTAGCTAAGTCCACTCACTTCAGCCTTTATAGACGGCAGTGATCACGTGGTCACCTCTTCATGAGGAAGAGAGCTTGAAACAATCACAGCAGAACCTCCAGAGATTGGGGGTGGGATGGTATCTGATAGGGCACAGGCAGTACCTGTAAGGTTTTTTTTTTCCTTCTTTTTTTAAAAGGCGAAGGTTTTTTGAGGAAGTTATCTTTTTTCCAGAAAACTAAAGTGGCCCAACTTCCTTTTCATCTTATCCATCATTGCTCTAGCAGAAAGAGATAGCTGACATGCCTCAGTCTTAGCAGACCGGTAGGGCACTACAATAGGCAGTTTTGCGGAATGCACACCTCAGATAACCGCCCTCTACAGTTTAGCATTTGAATGGGTATATGCAGGCGTGAAAAGGAGCAGACAGTATTACGAGAACAAGGTGGAGGAAGACTTTCTCGTAAACTTTTGCGAATGTTGACACAGACCTGAGAATTAGCTGAAGTTTATTCCCTATCCAACGTATCCAGGAAAGTCACTGATTTGAAATAGAACAGGGTGATTTTATATGTGAACTATCATGAGACCAATAAAAGAATGTAGAAATGACATATAACCAGGTGCTGAAAGAAATTGGATCTGGCCAGGATAAGGACTACGGTGTAATTGGATTTGTGTGTTATCTCCTTGGGTGTTTAGGAGATTGTGTGTGTGTGTGTGTGTGTGTGTGTTTGCACTGAATGTAAGCTAACTGTTAAAAGTACGTTGTATAAAGTTTGGCCTCTGTGAAATGTGGCCTGTACTTTGGGCTCAGTCAGTCTTGGTTAGTACCTTTTGTTGTTTTTATAGAGTTTGGAATAAAATAACCACTTGTTCCTGATGGGTACCTGGACTGGGTGAGTAGTCATAACTGTAGTCATGATGATTCGTTGTCCAGATTTTGGGAAAACTGGAATCTGGAAAATGCATTCCGACTTAGCAATCCTTACACCACTGTGAAGTAGAGAGGTACAAGCTTTAACAATTTTAGGAAAGTTTAGGTCACCTTAGAAATGCAGTGTCTACCAGGGAATTACCTTCCTGTAAATTCAGCCCTCTGACTCACTTCCTCACCTTCCCACCTCTCTCTCTCTCTTTTTTAATATAGTGTTCCTTTTATGTTGAATGACATTACCATAGCTCTCTGCTTGGTGATCTCCTACTGCCCCTTCAAGACGCAGATAAAATATACCCACTTTGTGAAGACCTCCCCATCCCCAAATAGAACTAATTCCTTCCATCAGTCCTTTTCTTGGAAGACTCTCAATAATGATGGCTAACGCTTAATGAGCACTTCATATGCACCAGTCCCTTTATAAGCAACTGTCATTTAATCTTCGTGTCAACTTTATGAGGCAACTACTATTATTATCCCCAGTTTACAGATGAGACACCTGAGGCTTTGAGAAATTTAGTAACTTGTCCAGGGTCTCAAAGCTATGCAGAGACAGAGCCATGGCCTAAACCCATGCCTTGTTGATTCTCTAAGTGACATAAATGACTCCCGGACCTACATAGATATATGTGATTTATGGTCACATCAATTACAGTTTGGTATGTATGCCCTCCCCAGCAAAAATGTGAGGTTCAAGATGGTAAAAATGACAACCCTTGTAAAAGAATAATTCTTAAAAATTCTGACTCTCACCCAGATATAAAATGAATACTTGTTAAAAATTTTGTATACCTCATTAATAAACAAGGGAACCAAGAAATTTGTTATAACAGATTTATAGGAGGACCACAAATTTATATGGAATAAAAGAATGTTGAAATGAATTCACAAATGGATGCAAAACTGGAGGGGGGGAGTCAATTGAACATCCACTGGACAGAATTTATTTGCATCTGTAGATAAGAATTATTTGCATTGCCTTCACTTATCTACAAGTTACAAAGTTGTATAATAGCCCACAGACTAAGGCCTATATCCCTGTGGGATCAGATAATGCCTGGAGGCTTTATCATTCCATGAAAAGGATGCTCACTCCAGTCTTAAATTTTTCCCTGTACCTTTGAGAAACAGTATTCCATAGCAAAGGGCAGAAGCTCGTGGTTTAGATAGGCTCTGAATCCAAAGTACCAAGCTTACTTGTGTGACCTTGAATAAAATTTGGAAGGAATACAAAAAAGTTCACATGCTTGGCAGGTGTGTGCGTGTACACACACATGAATCCTGCAGAGAAAGATCTTGAGGGGATTAAATGTAATAATACAGGAAAAGCCCCTGGCACATAGTAGATACTACTAAATTTCAGGTATTATTAGTAGTAATAAAGTGTCATGTAGTTGTTGCTTAATGAATGTTGAGTGACAAAATCAGGAGTGGACAGACTTTCCTGTTAAGGTCCAGATAGTAAATATTTCAGGCTTTGCAGGCCATATGGCATCTGTCATAACTGTGAAACTCTGCTGTTGTAGCTCAAAAGCAGCCATAATAATATTTAAACAAATAATATAATTGTGTTCCAGTAAAACTTTCTTTCTAAAAACATGCACTGGGCTGGATTTTGCCTTTGGGCTACAGCTTGCTGACCCTGGACTAAATGATTAAAATGCCTAACTCAGAAGCTTGGGGTGAAGGACTAATTGCTAGTCACACCTATTGGTAGACCTTGCCAATGTCACTCAACAGGGAAACCTGGGCAGAGGTTGGTCAGTGCTAAGCTGAAGTTGTAACATGGGAGAGGGCATTTCTCTTTGTTATTATTCAAAGTAAATCGACTACTGGATATGCAGTCAGACCTAGATTTTAATGTTTTCTCTACCACATACTAGCCGGGTGATCATGGGCAAGTTACCCACCACGTCTGTACCTTGGATACACCAACCCTGAGATAACCATGGGGAAATGTAAACTGTGAAATACTCTACCCAAAGTAGTAAGTACTCACTGCCGGAGAGGGAAGTAGTCCTCTATTGATTCTACCATTGTGTGGGAACTATGTAATTTCTATGGTTGAATAGTAGACGAGCTATTTCAGCAGAAGATAAAGATGTAAGGTAAAAAAGTTCTCTCATTGTCACCAATCAGTCTCCAGAGTAACATATATTGAGTCTGAAAATTATTGTATTGGATTAGTTTTGAAAGGTCTTTAGATGTTGGCATCATGTTAAGTTGCCTTACAAATAAGCAGTTGTCTTGAAATGGACTTACGTGATGTCCCATATGTAGCTAAAAATGGTCTTTCTGCCTTAGGTACAACTGATATTTTGAAAGTAAGTCAATAAACTCAACCCAAAGTTGGAAAAAACATTAAGGACCATTAAAACCCAACATCTGGCTACACACTTTAAAGAAGGCCTATTAGCCATGCAAATATGAAGTTACCTGCACTTCTGATAAGCGCAATTAACTAAATAATGAATTCCATTAACAGCTACTTGTGAGAGGAAAACTTGGCTTTGATGAGTTGGGAAGTAGGAAAACACAATAGATTTTGGTTTCCTTTGGCAGAGTTTTAATACAAGAAAAAACCCCTTTTTATCAGTTAGGTCCAACATCTTCTCATGAATATCCCCCCAACATTTAAAAAGTAAATGGTTGTGTTTTTTAATGTCTCTTAACATTCTTTCTACTGGACTGAGCCAGTTGAAGACATGTTTTCAGGTGGATCCAGTGTTCAAAAATGACCCATATTTTGTTCTTGAGGTTGTAATTGTAATGATTAATTATTAATTAAAAAAATGTGTGCCCCATTTTAGGACAGAATCTGCTCTTACATCTCTGTGTGTTGTGTTGTGTAAGAGGAGGTTGTAAGCTGGCGGATGACAGAGCAGACACTGAGCGGTCAGCTTGGGACAGAGCCACCTACTGGCCTTGTGCCTCTGCTTAATCTGAGTCTCAGGTTTCTCGTGTATAAAATGGGAGAAAGACAGGGCCTACCTGCTGTAGGGATTAAATGAACACTGCCCAGATGAAGGGCATCACACACCTGGCTTTGAAGTGAAAAGTGTTGCTGTTGCTCCTCGTCATTACCATCGTTATTTTCAGCCAAAAAATTCTGTGTCAGTATCCAGATGTCTTAGTCAGCTGGTATCACAAATACTATACACTGGGTGGCTTAAACAACAAACATTTATTTCTTATGATTCCAGAGGCTGGGAAGCCCACAATCAAGGTGGCAGCCAATTTAGTTCCTGGTGAGAGCCCCCTTCCTGGCTTGTAGATGGCTGCCTTCTTGGTCTGTCAAGGTCATCTTTCTTCTGTCTCTTTTTATAAGGCCACTAATTCCATTCATGAGGGTTCCACCCTCTTGACCTAGTTACCTCCCAAAGGCTCCACCTCCAAATACTATCCTATTAGGGCTTCAACATATGAATTTTAGGGCAGGACACAGACACTCAGTCTGTAGCATAAGACTAGTGATAAAAAATGGGGACAGGATGAAGCTACAGGAGCTGTAATCATGTAGGATTTTGTAGTTCATTTTTGACTACTTCTCCAGTCCTCGTTTACAGTATACTCATGATAGTTTCTGTTTGTAATATCATCAGGTTTCTTTTTTTTTCTTTTTTTTTTTTAAAGAAGATGTTGGGGGTAGGAGTTTAGTAATTTATTTATTTATTTATTTATTTTTGCTGTGTTGGGTCTTCGTTTCTGTGCAAGGGCTTTCTCTAGTTGTGGCAAGCGGGGGCCACTCTTCATCACGGTGTGCGGGCCTCTCACTATCGCGGCCTCTCTTGTTGCGGAGCACAGGCGCCAGACACGCAGGCTCAGTAGTTGTGGCTCACGGGCCTAGTTGCTCCGCGGCATGTGGGATCCTCCCAGACCAGGGCTCGAACCCGTGTCCCCTGCATTAGCAGGCAGATTCTCAACCACTGTGCCACCAGGGAAGCCCTATCATCAGGTTTCTATTGCCTTTCCTTCATATCCTCTCCTTTCTGTTTTCACTGGGCTTGGCTTTATCATCATATGCCTAGATTTTTACAGTTAATTTCAAGTCAGCCTCCTTTCCTTTAATGCCCCCCCACCCCCATCCCCATCACCCTCACATCCTGCAGGGGCCACATCAGTTTTCCTAAAGCCAGCTTTCTTTGTGGCCCCTTGCACCTTTCAGTGAGTGAAGGAGGAGGAAGTTTCCCACAGCTTCCAGGACTGGTTCAGGTCCCACAGTCCGGCTCTCTGTGGTGTGATCCCCAATGCCACCAGCCTTTCAAACCTCTCACTGCTCATTGACACAGCGACTGTGCTCTGGCCATGCTTCTTTACTCACAGGTCCCTGAGTAAGCTCAGTGTTTGCGCACAGTGCCCACTGTTCCCTGGACAGCCCTTCTTTTCTGCCTGACTTTCCAAGTCCTGTGCTTGTTTAAATCCCAATTCAAATTCCAGTTTTAGGCCACTCTCATGCCTCTTCTTTCTGAGCCTAAGATCCTTTGTCCCAGGCATTTGAAATTGACACTGTACCTTGTATTCCATGCCCACTGTAATGTCCCCTGTCCTTCCTAGCCCTCAAGCAATGCCAGGCATTTTCTCCTTTACCCCACAGTACCATGCATATCCTTGATTATAGTAATTGCAAATTGTTTCATAAGTCACCTGTTTACATATCGCAGAGACCATCTGGGACTTGGCTTTAGCTGTCTCCCCAGCGCTTAGCACAATCTATGGTTCAGAGAAGGCGCTTAACAAATGCCTGTGAAATAACTAAATGACTGAGCAGGAATCAGGCAGGCCAATAAACATTTGTTGAAGACAGGCATACCTAGTTTTATTGTGCTTCACTTTATTGTGCTTCACTTTATTGCGCTTTGCAGATACTGTGTTCTTTACAAATTGGTGGTTTGTGGCAACTCTGCATTGAGCAAGTCTATTGGCACCAATTTTCCAGCAGCATTTGGTGACTTTGTGTCTCTGTGTCAGATTTTGGTAATTCTTACAATGTTTCAAACTTTTTCATTATTATTATACTTGTCATAGTGATCTGTGATCAGTGATCTTTGATGTAACTATTGTAATTGTTACGGTGCACCACAAACCATGCCCCGTATAAGACAAGGAACTTAATTGATAAATGTTTTGTGTATTCTGACTGCTCCACCAACCAGCCATTCCCCTTTTCTCTCCTCCTCTGGTCTCCCTGTTCCCTGAGACACAACAGTATTGAAATTACAACAGTTAGTAACCCTGCAATGGCCTCAAAGTGTTCAAGTGAAAGGAAGAGTCGCACGTTTCTCACTTCAAATAAAAAGCTAGGAGTGATTAAGCTTAGTGAGGAAGGCATGTCGAAAATCAAGATAGGCTGAAAGCTAGGCCTCTTGCACCAAACACTTAGCCAAGTTGTGAATGCAAAGAAAAATTCTTGAAAGAATTGAAAAGTGCTATTCCACTGAATACATGAATGATAAAAAAGTGTAACAGCCTTATTGCTGAGCGGTCTGGATAGAAGATCCAACCAGCAAGATTAGGCTTTCGCTTTCCTTTAAGTGAAAGCCTAATCCAGAGCAAGGCCCTAACCCTCTTTAATTCTGTGACGGCTGAGAGAGGTAAGGAAGTCACAGAAGAAAAGTTTGGAGCTAGCAAAGGTTGGTTCGTGAAGCTTAAGAAAAGATGTCTCCATAACACAAAGGTACAAGGTGAAGCAGCAAGTGCTGATGCAGAAACTGCCACAAATTATCCAGAAGATCTAGCTGAGATAATTAATGAAGGTGGCTGCACTAAACAACAGATTTTCAATGTAGGTGAAACAGCCTTCTATTGGAAGAAACGCCATCTAGGGTTTCCATAGCTAGAGAGGAGAAGTCAATGCCTGACTTCAACCTTCAAAGGACAGGCTGACTCTCTTGGTAGGGGCTAATGCAAGTGGTGACTTTGAGTTGAAACCAGTGCCCTTTAGCATTCCAAAAATCCTAGGGCCCTTAAGAATTATACTAAATCTACTCTCCCTGTGCTCTATAAATAGAACAACAAAGCTTGGATGACAGCACATATGTTTATAATATGGTTTACTGAATATTTTAAGCCCAGTGTTGAGACCTACTGCTCAGAAACAAAACAAAACAAAACCTTTTCAGAATATGACTGCTCATTGTTAATGCACCTGGTCTGCCAAGAGCTCTGATGGAAATGCCCAACGAAATTCACGTTGTTTTCATGCCTGCTAACACAGCATCCATTCAAGTTTGTGGATCAAGGAGTCATTGTAAGAAATACATTTTGTATGGCTGTAGCTGCCACAGATAGTGATTCCTGTCATGGATTTGGGCAAAGTAAATTGAAAACCTTCTGGAAAGGATTCACTGTTCTAGATGCCATTAAGAACACTTGTGTTTCATGAGAAGAGGTAAAAATATTAACAGTAACAAGAGTTTAGAAGAAGTGGATTCCAACCTTCATGGATGACTTTGAGAGGTTCAAGACTTCGGTGGAGGAAGTAACTGCATATGAGGAAATACCAAGAGAACTAGAATTAGAAGCGGAGCCTGAAGATGTGACTGAATTGCTGCAATTTCATGATAAAACTTTAATGGATGAAGAGTTGCTTCTTATGGATGAGCAGAGGAAATGGTTTATTGAGATGGAATCTACTCGTGGTGAACATGCTGTAAAGACTGTTGAAATGACAACAGAGGATTTAGAATATCATGTAAACTTAGCTGATTAAAACAGTGGCAGGGTTTGAGAGGACTGACTCCAGTTTTGAAAGAAGTCTTACTGTGGATAAAATACTATCAAACAGCATTGCATACTACAGAGACATTATTTGTGAAAGGAAGAATCAGTAGATGCGACAGACTTCATTGTTGTCTTATTTTAAGAAATTGCCACAGCCACACCCCAGCCTTCAGCAGCCACTATCGTGATCAGTCAACAGCCATCAGCATCAAGGCGAGACCCTCCACCAAGCAAAAAGATTACAGCTCACTGAAGCTCAGATGATAGCATTTTTTAGCACTACAAATTTTTTTTAATTAAAGATGTACATTTAAAAAAAATTTTTAGATATAATGCTATTGCACGCTTTATAAAGTATAGTGTAAACATAACTTGTATATGCACGGGGAAACCAAAAAAATTCTTGTGATATTCGCTTTATTGTGGTGGTCTGGAATCGAACCTACAATCTCTCTGAGGTATGCCTGTCGTGAACTGACAGATCAACTGCAGAATCCTTAAAGGAAACACGCTTGTTGCTTCTTTGTCTTCCAGAACTTGCCATGGCACCTGGCACGTAGGTAGATGCTTAAGAAATCGTTACTGACTACCTTACTGACTGACTGTGTGGAATGACAGGCCTTCAGTACAGTGTCACGTGCCTTTTCTTTTTTCAAATGCAAGGCCAGTAACCAGAAGTGTAAGCCGATTAACCTGGTTGTTAGGTTAAAAGAATAGGAAACATTTAACCCCAGACAACACATCTCCAGTGGGATACTTATGACCCAACCATATGCCATCTGAGAGGCTTCAGTGGCTCCTACAGTAGCTAGCCTGACGGGCACCAAAACCCCTCCAGTGGGACCAACAGAAGGACCAGGAATTCCTATCGCGTGCAGTGCGTGAAGAATTAAATTGTTACCACTTAATATTCATTGAATGTCAGTGCTGTACTTTTGTACTAGGAAAAAATAGATGAGACACGAGATACACTCCGTGCAGTGGGCTTTGTTAGCTCTAATTAGTTGGTAGTAGAACAGTGCTGATACAGCAGTTCAGCAGTTAAAGGAAAGCAGTGCCCTCGGTACAAATGTGAGTGTATTTATGCGTCTGGTTCTGTTATGCTTCCTTACTGTGTTGCAGCACCGTTACTGTTCTGGGGCATGATGGCTAAATTGGGAGAGTTTTATCAGCTCAGAGTTGTAGCAAAACAAGAACAGCCCCATTTCTGAAGGAACTACTTAAATCCCACATCCTTTAATTTTTGTTTTATTGTGGTAACTGGGATTCTGGCTTCTTTGTTCTCTTTTACACTAGAAATACCTGGGAGCTCCATCTATGGCCCTAAATTGCAGTTTCACTTGTCTTTATATATAAGGTCTGGCTAATACTGATTATATTTGGATGGATCTGGACTGTGTTCACCTTTGCATTGTCTGGAGACCAGAAAGTAAAATTGCAAAGAGAAAGAACATGCTTTAAGCTGACTGACTTGTTTCTGAGGTCTTGCACAGATTCCTAGTGGTGTAGGAACGAAGCAGCTAGTCATCTGGGCATCATTTGGTCCTGCCCCTCTTTTCATACTTGAAGAACAGAGGCTATAGGAGGGAAAGTGACTTGCCCAGGGTCACATAGCTAATTGATGACCAATGTAGCTGGGCTGTAGGAAGGCCCTGGACACCACAACCAGAGCTTTTTTTAATGAGGCTTGTCTCTCAACTAAAGTAGCCCCTCTAACGACACCTGTATTTGGAAACATTCACAATCAGTCTGACTTGACATCTCTGAGAATGAGGAACACTCTTTATCTTTACCAATATTCTAAAAATCAAATTTTATGTTGCTTATTTTCCCTATGAACTATAACATGTGGTTTTTGAAGTTTTAAGAGACTCCATTCAACTGAATAATGTACATAAGAATTGAGGGTGTCAGTGTATGGAGCCCTAAAACTTGGATAGTTTTGACAATAAATTCAAATAATTTTGAGCAGTCTCTCTAGATATTAATGGCTACAAGAGTTTAGATGGTTGATTTGCTCTCATTTTATCATTTTTATCATCTTTTTCTCCAAGTGCAGATATATTTTTAGGTTCCAAAATTAAGTTGGTAGAAAGAGAAGTGAATTGGAAGTTAGAAAACTTGAGTTCTAGTTCTGTAGAGTGGACAAACCTGAAAAAATTTTAGTACTTACGTATTTCTTTTAACGTGTCATTGAAAAATACAACGTGTATCCACGTCGTGACTTCATAGATGATACTGTTGAGGGCAAAACTAAAAAAAATTGTGTAAAAGCTGTAAGACGCTTAACAAAAATTAAGTAATAGTATACACAGAAAGGCAAAAACTGTGAAGAGGATATTCAAAGAAGAGAAACACAGGATTAGATCATCTCTGAAGCCCTTCCAATCTAAAAATTCTGTCACTGTACTAACTTAAGCCTGGTATTTATTTATTCATTGTTTTGCTGGCAGGTTTTGCATATCTTTATCAAACAGTCAAGTGGAGAAGGGACTGAATTCTTATGTCTAGGGAGGATGGTGTAACATCACAAACCTAATTTTAACTCTCATGCCATCTGAATTTTCAGGGTAAAAATGAAAGCTTTAATGTCACATTCGAAAACTTTTTAAAGTCAGTGGAATGCATAAGCACAACATTGGGGTTTTCAAGTGGAATGGGGGATGATAAATACATAGAAATCCTGTTCAAATGTTTTGTAAGGGTTATAGTCTACCCTGACGCTGAATTATAAGCTAATTGTGTACAATAGGCTTTTACTGCACTCTCGGCCTAAAGAAGAAATCCATGTCATAACAAACCACATGATTACAGCTTTTCTGAAGATCTGTCAATAGGACTTGCAACACTGTGTACATTTGTTATTGGAAAAAATATCAAATATGGCCAGAAGAGGATTCCGTAGTGTAAGCAATAATATTATCATATTAGTTTTTTATGGGTAAAAAACTCTAATGGGTCAAGATGGAATAAATGAGAATGTTTTATTTGTTTGAATAGGCCATGGGATATATAAACATTTGACAATCAAGCTTTAAGAACAAGATTTGAGGCTTGGCACAAAACCTGGAGACTTAATTGGAAAACCGTTTAAGATGTTAACTCAGGCCTCCCCTAGGAAAGTCCTCCAGGGCGTCCAGCTCTGTTGGTTCTCCATCGCCTGTACTAGCATTTGTCTCGGATAAACAGCTCACTGGCCCATGAATCCACGTGGCCCATGAATTCTGACACTATAGATGGGGGGGGCGGTTCTGACCAATCAGATTGTATTCAGGAGATCACTAGGATTCTGGGGACGCTTGACATCCTATCACGCAAGGAAAAATGAAAGAAAATGTGGCCGCTCCACTAGGTTAGGGAAGATTTCAGGGGATTGTAATACATGTCCTCAAATATTTGAAGAATTGTCAAACGGAAAAGGGACTGAATTCTCCTTTGCTATTTCAGAGTGCAGAACTAGGATTAAGAAGGAAGTGACAGGAAGGAAGTGAATGTTTTTCTTGACTGGATCATGTGCCCAGCGCTGTGCTGCTGTTGTTCGTGTGATCTCCTTTAATTTCACCAAGTCGTGTGGTAACTGTTATTATCTCCTTGCAACAGAAGGAGAGATGGAGGTCAGAGAAACTAACTACTACTACTAATAGTAGTAAAAATACTACCACTGAATTAAAAAAAAAACCCAAAAACCCTAGCATTTATTGTCTGCTGTGTGTCAGGCACTGTTCTAAGTACATTATTCTTGAGTACCCTATTTGTACATTATTCTTTTTCATCCTCGTGGCAGTCCTATGAGTACCTCATGGCAGGTACTATTTGTATACTCATTTTATGGGTAAGGAAACCAAGGCACAGGAATTAAGCACGTTGCTTGGTGTCACGCTGTTAATAAATGTGGAGTGGGATTCAGAGCCAGATTGTCTGGCTTTGTAGCCAAACATGCCCCCACCCTTACGTCATTCTGCATCTTTACTTTCAGAGCATGTGCTGTGTGCCAATCCTAGTGCCTGACAATTTATATCCTTATAGTAATATCATAGACTAGGCATTATTATTCCCATTTTACAGATGAGGGGAAAATTGAGGCTAAAAGAATGAAATAACTTGCCTGAAGCAAATAGCTCGGCCAAATTGTTACTCAGTCTTCAGGCTCCAGGCCAAGTCTCTTTGGACCACGCTCAGCTTTCTCAGAGTTTCTGGATCGGAAACTTTCTAGCAAGTAGAGCTATCAATAACCAGAATGGGCTGCCCTGGGGGAGGAGAGGGGACTCAGGAGCTCCACTTCTCTGGAAACGCTGGAGAGAAAATTTATGTCAGCTAGGCAGGGAAGGGATAGAGGAGATTCAAGCTTCATATGAAGAATTGAACCCGATGCTCCCTAAGGTTTTGTCCAGCTCTGGGATTTTATGATGCTGTGTTTTCTTCTCATCTTCCCATGTCATCTTGTTTTCCCCTGGGTGTACTCAGATGTACGTGCAAATCTCAGTCTGCTATTTGAATCTAGCTCTGGGGGTTAGATTGCCTTGGTAAGAGACTCACTTGCTAGGATATTTGACATGATTCCCTAGGGGAAATGTTAGGTCATGTGAGAAGTCAGCAGCATAAGCGGTAAGGCTGTTAACTAAGAAGGAAAATGCAGCGGGAGGGTCTTCCCACAATGTGAACAGGTAGATCTGCCCATAGCAGTCAGGGTCTCCCTTAAACTTGCTTTCACAGGAAAATGTTTGGCTGTCTTGCCTTTTTCAAGGCGTTTGCCTAATGCCCAATTTGGAAATAGTCGTTTCCCTAGGGTTGTCTCAACTTTCATTATATCCATGGCAACTTGCCTACTCTACTAGATATCTTATTTTCAGCTCTGAATGCCTTTGGGTGGAAATGCCTTCCTTCCTATGACCTCCCAGGTGATATTTGTCATGTTATTCAGTGTGGCTCTGACAGGCTGCACCATCTTGCCTTCCTGTACTTAGTCCTGTGCGTAACAAAGAACATCAGTGTCTCTGGGTCAGGGGATGTATGTAAATTCTGTATCTGCATCTTTATATCCCCCAATTCCCCAATCTTCTACCTTGAGTCAACCCTCCATATCTCTCCCCAACATCTACTAATTGTTTCTCTTTGATGACATCAGGTTGGTGGTATTGACGGGTGGGCCCTCTCAGCCCTCCTGTATCCCTCTGACTTATTGTTTTATTTCAGCTGAAAGCTGACAAGACACAGTTTTCTTCGTTCTTCCTCTCCCCTCTTTTTTTTTTTTTTTTTTTATCCCTTGGCCTTTATTTCACTGTTAATGATGTTGGACATTTGAGTGTTTCTCTGGAGGAGGCAGGAAGATGGAGAAGGATGTTGAAGCCGCTCAAAAATTTGACTGGTGTTTCAATAGTCATAGAAAGTGATCTCCCAGCAGAGAGCTAAAAAACATATCATGTACCACATGATGATTCACTTCTCTAAACTGAAGAGGTTCATAGCATATATCTGTGCTCCCTTCTGCTTTATAAATTCAAAATGATGACTCTGATGTCCCTCTGATAAATTCAGATGGACTCCTAAAGGATTTCTATGCAGTAGTTGTGCCCATAGCTTAGCTGAGTTGTGGAAAGAAAGAAACGGGATTGTCTATGCTTTACCATCAGGATGAGAACTGAACTGGAAAATAAAGATATATAAATATTGACTTTATTCATATAAAGTCCAGTGGTTTCATTCAGATGTTGGTGGTTTCAGTATTCATGTGCACAGTCCCAGTCTGGCGAGTATCTTAACTTTAGGTATAAGAATAGAATATTACGTATCACTTTCAGAGGGTGACACAGTCTGCTGCGGCAGGGAACAGTTCTTCATTCCCTGGGAAAACTACTTTTAGAAGATAGGCAATATAGGGGCTTCCCTGGTGGCGCAGTGGTTGAGAGTCCACCTGCTGATGCAGGGGACACGGGTTCGTGCCCCGGTCCGGGAGGATCCCACATACCGTGGAGCGGCTGGGCCCGTGAGCCACGGCTGCTGGGCCTGCGCGTCCGGAGCCTGTGCTCCGCAGCGGGAGGGGCGGCAGCGGTGAGAGGCCGGCGTACCGCAAAAAAAAGAAAAGAAGATAGGCAATATCAATTGATACAATTAGAATCACTGAGACCGAGTATAATAGAGTCTCAGTAATGGAAAGGCAGACAAACATTTTAATATATATTTTATTTTTAATATTTATTTAGTTTTATTTATTTATTTGGCTGTGCTGGGTCTTAGTTGCGGTACACGGGATCTTCATTGCCGCATGTGAGATCTTTAGTTGCGTCATGTGGGTCTTTTAGTTGTGGCATATGAACTCTTAGTTGCGGCATGTGGGATCTAGTTCTCTGACCAGGGATTGAACCCCCTGCGTTGGGAGTGCAGACTCTTAGCCACTGGACCACCAGGGAAGTCCTTATATATATTAAAAAAATCAACATTGGATATAATCATGAGGGTTTCCAGGTTACTCATGAGATCTCAGTGGATTAGTGAATTTTCTCCATGATAACAGCATTGTTAATTTCTAACCTTTACAGGAAAAATCCTTTTTTTTTTTTTTTTTGCAGAAGTTAAACTTTCTTTTTGGGTTTCCAATGAGACTTGTTGCGTTCACCAGTTCACAGTCCCTCCGTCCTTTCTGTCTTCTTCCAGCTCTCCTTTCTTTTTCCTTACTTTCCTTCTTCTCTGACAAAGATAAAATTAAAAGATTAACCATTCAAGAAATGCAGTACTATCCAGGTTATATACTGATGTCTTTATTTCCTTCACGAAAACTGCCATTGTTCAAACAGATTGTTTCTTTTTTAAAAAGTGGAAAAAGGAACAAAAAATTAAACAGAGGCTTTAGAGGAAACATGTACAGGGAATCTTGTGTTGAGCTTTCCCTGTGTTCTCTGCTGCATTTTAATGACCCAGGGTGGGGCGGTGATATGAAATATTGTTCCTTATTTAACGTTTTACACTCCCATCTCCACATTGTGTATTTGCTTCTCTTGCGACCTTTTCGTTGCATTGGTAACTGCTTCTTTTCATCCATAATCCAACGTAAGTGTACCTTCCTGCAGAGAAATTACAGGAAGCTGTCAGTGTAGAGTTAATATAGTTAACGCACCCTTAACTCTGCTATAAACCCCTTAAATAATTAAAACTGTATGCTTGAAGAGTCAGATTTGCATTTCTTCACCAAGTTTATTTAGCACACTTTGTTACACTCAATTAAATGAGAATGTTCTGTTTCACTTTCTTTGCTTCAGGTGGATCATTTTGCCTTTTGATTCTTGTGCCCTAGTGGTAATTTCACAGTGCTTAGGTCTCCAAAACTGAATATATATTAATGCATATGTAGATCTATACACACCCATTAAAAGGTTTACTATTTGTACTGAATAGAATCTTTGCCCAAGGCGTTGGAGCATTCCAAGTAACCTAAGGTGTAACTGGGACAGCAGATAATTCGTGGTGGTAGAGAAGGAGCTGGACAGAGTTGTTGGAACATCCAGTGTTTTATTTAAAAAGCCCTGTTACTTTGGCATCACCTTCAGTGCCCACAATTTGATTTGTGAATCTCCCTGCGAAAACAAGAAGATAAAAGGTGTTGAATGGTTCTAGAAAGGAAATTAAATACAAGTACTATGACTCTTCACATCTCAGTTGGCAAAGCATGTGCAGAATGTTCTTCATAAATTAGTTCATTGCTTAAGTTATGCATGTTTAAGGAGGAATAAATTAGTTATCCATTTCCTAATGAGTAGTGGGATCCATCGGAGCTTGATGAGAGAGGAAAGAGCATCATTTTACTTCCCCAGTTGGGTTCGATATCCCTAAACTTCACCATTAATCACTCTCTCAATTTCCTGAGTTATTTCTGACTCTACGTGTAAGATAGTCTGGCCTTTTAATTTTCCTACCAGGTAAGTAAGACTTTTTGAATTTGCCCAGTGGGTTTGTAGACGGGAGATGCTGTCTCCTTTGCACCCAGAAGTGTTCCTTGTTACAATGGGCCCTTCTGTCTTTGCATCGGTTTGTCTGGGTGTGTTCACGGATAACAGTCAATGTGTATGTGCGATGACAATTACGAGGGTTCTAATATGTTTAACTGTTATGGGATCTGTTATGTCTACTTTAGGGTCGACCCCATCCCATATGACACTCCAAAACCAGCGGGCCACACGCGGTTTGTCTGCATCTCAGACACACACTCCAGAACAGATGGTATCCAGATGCCTTATGGGGACATCCTTCTCCACACAGGCGATTTCACCGAGCTGGGACTGCCCTCAGAGGTTAAGAAGTTTAATGACTGGTTAGGTAAGGAATGATTGCGTTCTGGCGCCCCCAATTAACCTTTCCCGTCCGAGTGTCACTCACTGCGTCCTAATTGAATTAGAGCACTTGGAAGCTAGCTCAGCCATTTCTCATATGAAATGCGGTGGTGTCTAGCTTTAATCCAATTCTGTTAATTAAAGATGAATTTTTAGATATTTAATTTTACTGTGCATCCTTTCAGTGCCTGGCCTCGGTGGCTCTGGGGCAAAGGGATGGAAAGCTTTGAAACCAATCTCATCGCACTCATTCTGCTTTAATGAGGGCATTCATTGGCACACATGAGACGTAGAATCATATTTTTAATTCATTGGCTCTGCAATCCTTCCCAGGTATTATAAGTGAAGACCTACTAGTAAGAGACCATTTCTAAGGAATGAAGGAGGATGTAAAAGCCCTTATATAAAGGGAGGGTCCTAGCACAGGGCTGCTTGGGGGCAGCTTTCCCAAGTGAACCAGAAGGGTATCCTAAGACCCCTGAAAAGATAAGATGTCCTGCTGTAAAGCTCCAAAAATTTGGAATACGAAACCACCCTCCACTCTGTGGAAAGGGTAATAGCAACTTTGTGGTTTCTGTAGAGGCACCCGTGGGTCGGGGTTATGGGAAAAATGTTGGCTCCTGGGTCAGGCAGTTGCCAAATATTAGCATTACAAGGCAGTCATTACAAGTCTTACAAGGCGAGATTAGATGACAGATCTTTTTCGGAATCCTCTTAGGTGAGGGAAAGGAGTATAAGAATTACATAGTAAAGAGTAAAAATCACTCCGCAAGAATAATGTCATGAATAATGTGTCAGCCAACAAAAATTACTCAGGAGATTTAAGCAGAAACTTGAAAATTCATTTTTCCATCAAACTAAAGCAGGGTTTGAGACATTTTAAAATAATTGATTAAGTGATAAAATATATGTGTTAATGGAAAACAATATTCATTAAAAACAGTGAAAATATTTTAAAAACAATGAGCCTAACTATAACATAACTATTTTGAGTTTTCCTGTGACCTTGCACATCTATCCACCTTTTATAAAGTTGACATCAGGGTACATATCTGCTCTTTTGTCTGTTTTCATTTGATAGTGTTGGTAAGATTTTAATTGATTTTGCATAACTTCCATATTTATCCTTTTTGATAGCAGTATGACATTTGTATTGTTCTGTATGTTTATTTAATAAGACATCCCTCTAAAAAATGAACATTTAAATTGATAACAATTTTTCCTCTGAAGCTAGCACTGAAATGTGCGTTTTCATTTGTATGTCTTTTTGCTTCCATTGACTTGTTTCTTAGGGTAAAGTACTGTATGAGTTAAATTACTAAGTCAAAGGATATGAAATTGTTTATGATTCTTGCTGTACATTGGCATCTTGCTTTCCAAGGGGATTGTAGCTGTGTCCTGAATATACCAATTTTACCACGATCTTGGCGACGTTGGATATTGGAGCTTTATATTTCAGTAGGTATTCAGTCATCTCACTTAAAACAGCAAGATATCTTAAATATCATTCAGCATAATCTCATTCTTACAAATGACTCAGATACAGAGAAATTAACTGACTTTCTCAGAGTCTCCTTGTGGTAGAGCTGGGCGAATAATCCAGATCTTCTCACTCCTCTTTTGCATCTGTCAAATTTGCTTTCAAGTACTATTATCTCTTCATTTTAGCAACGTGTATTTATGAACTATTAGCAGACAAAATTATTTGGGGTTGAATTTTGACAGTTTTAAACTGTTCTGTGACAGCTGAATTTCAACACAGAAATGATCTCGCTGCATTGACAACGTTGATGTGTAAAGGAGTAACCCTGTGGGAAGCGTTTACAGAAATAAAAGACAGGATAGATCCTGGTTATAATCTTGTTTAGCCACTGACCTTGGGCAACTGAGTTAACCTCGCTTTTCCCCTTGGTTTCCCTCTGTAGAACGAAGGATTAATACCACCTGTCTTTCTGGTTTGTTGTGCAGATTAATCAGTAAATGATTGCAGCTAGGAAGTTTTTGTGGGCCATTAATAACTGAATGGGGAATGTGGCGAACGAACCATCAACACATATTTACAGGGTAAAAACAAGAGGAGGTCAGAGGAATTGTTTAGTAGAATGGACGTAAACACGGGGAGATTTCATAAGGGAATGTACTCCATAGATGGCAAAGTGCCATGACTAAGGAAATAGAAAGGTAAAGAATTAAAATGCTGAGGTCCGATTGCAAGGTCAGTTCCTTCTCGCCCCATTTCCCCTCTGATCTCCTGAGGCAGGAGGAAGAGTTCTCTGCAAGGGACGCAGGATGGGAGGCTGAAGGGAGCCCACAGTGGGGTAAGGATAGAGAAGTTCAGAATCCCATAGGGAAAGCCTAGAGTAGCTGCCCAGCAACCTCAGGGTGCTCCAAGGGTGAGACGGTGTGTGATGACACTCTACCACTTGGCTCAGTTGGGAACCTCTCCCCTGAAAAGAGTGCTTCCAGCAAAAGCTGCCGGGTGGCCTAGGAGAGTCGAGTCAGGGGTCAGATCAGTCTAGGGCTTTTGCCATAACAGGGCATTCAACTCTCACCAGAATGGTTCCTCACAGATTCGGCAGGTACTGAGATCCAGTGAACCTCTAACTGATTTCCATCTCTCTAGTCTAGGCCACCCTGATTCTTGGAAACAGCCCGACCATCCCCCGGGCTCCCTTACTTTCCCAAAAGGCTAATCTATTTCGGCTATAGGCTAGGCACTCCTTCTCTCCCTATAATATCCTTTGAAGGTTGCTAATGTTATCTGCATTTTACAGATGAGGAACCTGGAGCTCAGCTGGGCTATCTTACCCGAGATCATTTAGCAGAAAAGAAACTCAGAGAGGCTAAGAAATCCACCCAGATTCACTCAGTGTGAGTAAACTTGGGGTTGTCTGACCCCCAAGTTATGAGCCCTTTCCCATTCCGTGGTGTTATGAGTGGGTTTATGGCAGCTAGGAAGCTTGCAGACTTTAGGCTTGAATTAAATATGGTAGCTTCCAGCAGCTTCATGTGGAAGTTGAATAGCTATTTGACCATGTGCTGTTATTTTAAAGATGTGGTTAAGCTCTGCCCATCTTGAATCTCACGCTGACCTACCAGCTGCAGGGGCTGAGAATCCCATCACGAGTTCTGTGTTGGTTCAGACATGGTGGGTCCCTGGTTAATTTGTACATATACCACCTGGCAGGAGGAACACACAAAGTTATTAATACAAAGTAGTTTATGAGATAAGCAGGCGGCACAGGGTCATAAGATGATAGGACCCAAACTAGGTACAGCCAAAGGTTGGAAAGGTAATGCAGCCTGTAATGATTACGAGCAGCTAGGAAGAGCCTGTGTTGAATTCCCTGCCTTTGATAAGTTGCTTAAACTCCTGAGCCTTGATTTTCTCATTTGTAAAATGGGCGTAATAATAATAATATACCCCATGGTTGCTGTGAGAATATACTCTGTGATATACTCTCTGACCATTCTGAACACGCCCGTTGGCCTCTGGACTTTCAACAGATAGTGTAGAGGGAGACAACAGAGCCAGCGGCATAGAGTGCAAAAGGCAGAGACTAGAAAGGACTGGCGCCATAGATTTAAGAGGAATTTGGAGTGTAAGAGGGAGCCCAAAGAGGCATAAGAGTAGAGGCTGAAGACAGGTCTCCCTCTTACACTAGTGGGACAGGACATTGGGACTGTAAGAAGACTTGGAGGTCCCACCTCCTCTTTTTTTTTTTGTGGTACGTGGGCCTCGCACTGTTGTGGACTCTCCCATTGCGGAGCACAGGCTCCGGACGCGCAGGCCCAGCGGCCATGGCTCACGGGCCCAGCCGCTCCGCGGCATGTGGGATCTTCCCGGACTGGGGCACGAACCCGTGTCCCCTGCATCGGCAGGCGGACTCTCAACCACTGCGCCACCAGGGAAGCCCCCACCTCCTCATTTGATGGAAGGGGAAACTGAGGCCAGAGAGATTATATGAATTATTCAAGGTCACTCAGATAAGTAATGGTCTTGTTGGGACTGAGACTTGTATTGTCTATGGGTGGCAGGGGCTAGACACCGTACCTCTTCCCCCACCCCTCCGTTACATGTATCATTTCATGCAGTCCTCAAAATAACTTGTGAAGTAGCTTCTATGACTTATGAGTAAGCTATTATTAGCTTCTTTATTACTTAGGAGGAAAACTGAGCCTTGGTGAACTGAACTTACCTAAGATCACGTGACTAGGAGGTGACCTGAGGATTTGATATTAAGTCTATCAGACTCTACTTCCCATTTGTGTTCTCCTGTCTTTCTCTATTCCCAGTCTGGGGCTTGGGATCCCTGCTGGAGGGACTATATCCTGAGTAAAATGGTGTTTTTTTTTGTTTGTTTGTTTTTTGTGGTACGCGGGCCTCTCACCGCTGTGGCCTCTCCCGTTGCGGAGCACAGGCTCCAGACACACAGGCTCAGCGGCCATGGCTCACGGGCCCAGCCGCTCCACGGCATGTGGGATCTTCCCGGACCGGGGCACGAACCCGTGTCCCCTGCATCAGCAGGCAGGCTCTCAACCATTGTGCCACCAGGGAAGCCCAATGGTGGTTTTTTAATAACTACCTTTCTAAACATACACACTAACACATATATAGGCTCAGAGCCTAAGGTGGGTCTATGTCATTTCTCATATGTCAGAGTTGTCGGAAAGAGGTACAGATAGGTCTTTGCTAAAGAAATACTTTTTAAGGTGATGGTTAAATCCTATAGTCCCATTCATGTGTCAGTTCAGATATGCTCCAGGGGTGTCATGAATGAATAGGCTTTGGTGGGCTGGACTGGGATCCTAGCCACTCAACCATTATGGCATTTTCTTTGTTATCTTGGCAAAAAAGTATCTCAGTCACAGACTAGGCTTAAAAATAAACTTGCCAACTATAGATTAATTGCCAGTTAAAATGTAATTGTTTTTATTGCCGGTAAATTCCAAACCGC
The DNA here is from genome assembly GCF_949774975.1 of Lagenorhynchus albirostris. Lineage (NCBI taxonomy): Eukaryota > Metazoa > Chordata > Mammalia > Artiodactyla > Delphinidae > Lagenorhynchus > Lagenorhynchus albirostris. The sequence continues at coordinate 27,452,080 of NC_083103.1, forward strand.
TGAAATGCCTGAAGGCACCTTTTGTGAGGCAGTGGGTCGTGTGTGGTCTTCCTTCACTTTGCCCCTTTGGTCTTTCTGTGTCTCTTTGATGTTCTTTACTGATCACTTGATTTCATGGCTCCTGTCCTCTCATCTTTAGAATCTTTGTGGTAACCTTCTTCTTGGATATGCATATATGTCCATGGATCCTGCACAAACGGAGACCTTATCATTTGATTGCACACCCACCTTCATATTTCCAACTTTCAGTTACACCCACACCAACTTTCTTCCCATCCCCCGAATGCACATGCCCTTCCACACCGCTTTCCTGTTGCAAACCCTGTTCCCACTAACTGGAATGACCTTCTCCTCCAGGAGAACTCCTTCATCCTGTGTGACTGGTTCTTTTTCCCTTAACACTTTGGTCAGGCATCTGTGCAGCCCTTCCCGTGGTTGTTATGTCATTGTTTCCTTGTCTGTCCCCTGCCTAACAAGTGCTCCTCGTACATCCAAGTTCTGAGTAGGGCCTGGAACATAGTCAGTGCACACAAAGGATTGTTCAATCACTGAGTGAATGAATGAACATAAAGGATAGGACTTTTCTTCTGCCTGCACGTTTGGCCAAAACTTTAAAATTATGTTGTACTGCATATAAAATGTCTTGCCCTGCCCTTCCTTTTCCTTTTTGTCCTCAAAGTATGTATCCAGTTGGCTATCGTTAGTGATTCCTATATACTGTGCAGAAATGCTTAAAAAGGGTTTGTGGTGGTTGTTTTGTTTCCTGTATTATAATTAGAAAGACACCTTTCTTGGGTGGCCTGTTCTTTTAGCCGAAAGTTGATGTTTAACAATCTAGTCACTCAAAATCCCTTTTAACACAGCACCAATGCCATGAAATTAAAATTATGGCTTTTCTTGGGTCTCAGTTGTCATTTAATAGCTCTGAGTTTCAGTCTCTCCAGGGCTAAAAGAAAGAATGAAAATGCTTCCTTGGAAGATCTCAAGCAAAGGGTTCTTTGTATTTGTAGGAGCACTGTATTAGGCGCAGTTATAACAGAGTATGACTGTAGCAAACATCCCAGATCATAGACACACAAACTGATTTTGCCCCTTTCAGAATAATCATACCGGGAGAATGTGTTCCTCTTCCAGTGATCTTGCTATTGGCCCAAAGCTTTGGAGCTGGTCTTTGGGAAAAGCTTTCACAGCCTGGGCTATTTATTTTATTCTTATAATACATGTAATGTTCATTCCTGATAACTTAGAAAATAGAGATAAGTGAAAGAAGATAACAAAAGTACCCATGGTCAGAGATACCACTGTTAACATTTTTAAAGAAGGCTTTCTATTGAATAGAATAGGGTGATTCTATACAGAATGTTTTCTATTGATACACACGTACGCATACATATACGTGAGTGCTTTTTACCAAAATAGAGATCTTACAGTAATACTGTTTTGTAGTCTGTTTTTCATCTCAACAATATATCAAGAACAACTTTCCACATCAATAAATATGGCTAAAATACTTTTTCCCCAAAAAAGCATACTTTTCGATATAAATAGGATACACATGTTATAGAAATTCAAGTTTTTGACATGTGCAAAGTAGAAAATATACATTCCTCTGTATAATCCTGTCTCCAGAGTGATTACTATTCGATGTGTAGCATTTGAGAAATTTTTCTACTTTCTACTTTGAATATCCTCAACAGCAGCAAGTCTTTACCCTTTAAGTGTTTTTGTTTAAGGAATATTTTTATTTTTTTTCCTTTTCACAATTTGTTGATTTTATTTTAACCATCCTCATCCGTGTTCTCTGCTGCTCTAATAGTCAGTCTCTACACAGATGACCATTTCTCAGCAGCCCATTTCTCAAGGTACACAGCAGATGGTTCTGAGGACTCTGGCCCTTGCTCTGTATTACTGGCTCCGCTGGTAATTACTTGAAGTGGTGAAGTTTTCTAGGGTTCTTGGTCCTGGGAGGACTGTTTTCATTCAGTTTCTTATTCATCCTGTGATAATGGCTGAACACTGTTGTCCTTGTTCCTTTTAGGATTTCATGAAACGATGGGAGTTATTGGAGAGGCTTTCTTCCCCCTGAACTCCCTTGAAGGGAGTTTAATTTCATGTTGTCTTAGCCTAGAAGGGCAACAGAGTGAAACCAGAAGGACATTGTTTTAGGAGAAGAGGTTAGGGACAGGATGGAAAGGCAGGCTTCGCAAGAAGGAGTACAAGATGAGAACGGTGTTTGTACCACCAATGGCAAGCAGGAACCTTGGAGGGAAGGGAACACACGGGGAAGAAGAAGAGAAGCATGGGTAGGGTCATTTGGCCTTGCCACCATCTCTGTTTAAGGAGTATTTTTAAAAGTTAATAGAGCTATGCATGTTGTCCTGTAACTTTAAAGAATAAAATTACAGCACAGCATTCTGCTGAATGGGCGCACTCTGGCTTATTTAGCCAGATCTTTACTAGTAGACACCCTATGTGTTTTCATTTTTCTTTATTATTATCTGCACCGGTGTGATGATCATCCTTCTTGCGCTCTCTTTGCAAACATCCTTAATTTATAGGATACCTTCCTATAAGTAGAATTGTTGCTTCAGATGATACGTACTTTGAAAAAAGGGTTTAATATGTATTGTCAAATTTCTCTATATAAAGATTGTAATTTCTTTCTGATACTCTCAGTAGTATTTGGGAGTTGGTGTCACATATTTTTGAATATCCTCAGTGGCAGAAAATCTTCACCCTTGAAGGGCTTTTTATTTTTTATTTATTTATTTATTTTACCCCAATAGAGAAGGTTACCTTCCTCCATGAAGGGCTTTTTAAAAATGACTACAGACTCTTTTATTAATTGTGAAAGCTTACGTACTCATTGTGAAAAAATGCAAATAACTGTACAGAAAAAACCAAGTTCACTACTCTTCATAGCGGGAGTGTATCCTGTCGTGTAGTATATGAATGCATGTGTGTGTGTATTGATGTATGAAAAGACAGTATGGTGTCAGGTTAAGAGCGTGAGTACCAGATTTAGTCTGTGTGTGTTTAAATCCTGCTTTCAACATTGTTAATTTTGTGATCTTCAATTTATTCATCTGTAAAAGGAGAGTTATTAATGCTTAGTGTATCTAACCTACAAGGATTGTGGTGAGGTTAAATATAATAATGGGTACCCAATGTGTACAGGTAGTGAATGGTCACTAAATGTTACCTACTACCCAAGCTGCCATGACTCCTCCTTTCTGTCCTTCTGGTGAACTTCTCTTATTCCCCGGGACGCCAGAACTTCAGGGAAGGTAGCCCTACATTCTCTTGTGCCACAGTGACCTCTGGCCGGTGGCCCACTCTGCCTGTGGAGCATAGAAAAGGATGAGCATCATGGCCTCCCTGGCCCCCAGAAACCTGGCCCTGTCTCCTTTCCCACACACAACACACAAAGACGTCTCCTTGGATTCTAATTAACCTGTGAACCACACACCTGAGGAGGCCAGGCTTCAGTCTTCCGTCATCTCCCTTGTCTCCCTCCTTGAATCTGGCCCACTGACTCGCCACCCCTACACGGGCACACAGTGTCACCGTCTCTCCTGAAAACCATTCCTGCCCAGTAGTTTCCTGCCTTACAAACTCCAGCACACCAGGCTTTAGCCAGGTTATCAATGGCAGATTTCAATTTATTTTTTAAATTCTTACGCATAACGCTTTCTAGGTGTGGTTTGCACATTTAAGGTTGGAGCTTGCAAAGTGGGCAAGTTGAGATATACCATTTTGAATAAAAAACAATGATGTGACATAAGGGCAACAAAATAAATAAGTCATGGGTCTGTCAAGTACAGCACGGTGACTATAGTTAATAACACTATATGCTATAGTATAGTACAGTAGTATATACTATAGTATAGTTACACACATAAGTATTGCATATTTGCAAGTTGCTAGAAGAGCAGATCTTAAAAGTTCTCATCACCTGAAAAAAATTCGGTAACTATGTGTAGTTACAGATATTAACTAGATTTACTGACGTGATCATTTTGCAATATATGCAAATATTGAATCAATATGTTGTACACCTGAAACTGATATGTCAATTATGCCTCAATAAAAATAAATAAGTAAAAACAGAACAAAACAATAATGTGACATAATGGCAACTGCTTTTGATGTGCCTAGCAGTTCCGAAAGAAAAGTTTCAGAAATGATTTGAGCAGGAGAGCCTCATTGGAATGTTTACAGCGGTATAACTTTATGACCACTTAATAGTCATATCTAATAACGAGGTAAAGGTTAGAGGCTTTAAGAAGGGCAAACAAGATGACTTGTCCCATGATTTATAGAGGAGAATGTGCGAGACAGTTTCTTAGATTTCTTAGAGCCTAGAATTCCCTGGTTCTTATTGTTTACAGTTTTAATATCAAAGAAGTTTCTTAATCTTCAGTTTGCTCACAAAAACAGTGTCTGACATGCTGTACTCTTCAGCTTTTGACTGATAATTTATTTTTCCCAGTTATCACCCTAGAGTTATAGTTTATTTAATGGCTTCTCTTTCTGTTTAAATTTATTTATAGCTTCTCTTTCTAAGCAATTTCCCTAGGTTTATTTTTTCCTTAGTATGACATTCTAGAATAAAAGTGTCTATGAGCTGCCTATATATTCTATCAGGTGGATGCAGAGATCCTGTTTTCCTGTCTGTAACAGTATAGGATGAGTATCTGTGTAATCCAAATAACAGTTGATTCATGCTTACTATTTACTTGTTCTTTATATTGAAGAATCTTTTATCCTAAAGTGAATTACTTCATGAGTCAATTCATATATAAATACATTTTCCCAATAAGGATAAAATTAACTTTAAAGTATAGGTCATTTTATTAAGTACAGTACTTTAAAAAAAAAAAAAACAAAACCAAACAGAATAGTTGAATATGCTCAAATAAGTAAGATTGGGTTTTGTTCCAATGGAAAGGATCATCAGTGACCTGAGGACACAGAGGCTAGGTCGTTTCGTGATCCATGTGAACCTAATCCTCTCTGTTATGGCCAGCCATTTTCTTAAATTACATTAATTATACTGGTTCTAATTTATATGACATCTTTCCTCCAAAGGACTCAAAGTACCTTTGAGTATATTAGATCATTAATGCTTATAATGGTCCAGGGAAGTTGATATGGGCAGACAGTATTACCCCTGTCTTGCTGATCAATGGATGGAGATCCAGAAAGGTAGAAGGACAGACTGGGGTCATACCGTGAGCCAATCCAGGAGCTGAGACGAGAGCTATGAACCACTCTTTGAACCTTCACTTCTGAAGCTCCCTGCTTCCTCCTTTGCTGAAATATCCCCATCTCCTAAAGAGAAATAGACATGGCCAAGACACATATAACCACTACTTCATCAGCTTAACAGAAAAACCACATAAACACTGTCCTGAAATGGGTGAATCTTTCCTCACTTTACTGTTTGAAAATTGTATCACTATTAAAAATAAATAAATAAAATTTAGAAAGGAGCTCTTTGGAAATAAAAAAGTCCCCAACTTTTCCAAACCGTCTGGCTAAGAGGCAATATTGAAACCCCCAAACTGTATAATCCTAAATCTGGACCAGGATCCTTGTATCCCAGAAAGTGAAGGGACTTCACCCTCAAAGGATTATTTGCATGTGATCTCCTCTGGACCAGGTCCTGCTTTGTGGTAGGCGCTGAGAATGGAGAAGGGAACAAGAGAGCAGTGTCACTGCCTTTAGCATCCAGCCCTGATGGTCAGTATTATTTCCCTGATTTTATAAATTAGGCAGCTAGAACTCAGGGAGTCTAAACATCTTACCCAATTTTGCACAGGACGAGGGGCTTTATCTTCTGCCTGGGTGTGATGCCATTTATCATCCTGCACTATTTCTACATAACAAAACCTGGGAGATTATTTTCATCCTTTGAGGTTTTATCTGTGGCATGGAGTCCTGATTTTATCTTAATCTGTTTCTCTTTCCAGATACTTGCATTTAACTGGAGACTAGGTATTTTGCCACAGATGGTAGAAGGTACACAGATACCTCAAAGACGGTATATCTCAAACCAAATTAGTATCTCCTCCAAATACTGCTCATTCTCCTGAATTCCCATTTCTGATTCCCATGACCATTAACGCAGGCACCTAAACCTCCTCTGTCTAAATATGACTATGTTTTGTCAGTTTTCCTTCTTGAGTGTCTGTTGTACCTAAAGAAACTGCCAAGGCTCAGCCTACCATTCATTTTCCTGGAACTGTTTAATAACTAATGCTTACTGAGTACTCACCATTGCCTGACTACTTACAAGAATTAACTCATATCTTCACAACGTTCAGGTGGGTTGATGCTGTTATCACCATTTTTACAGATGCAGTAGAGGCACAGGACCCTCTTCCCATGGATTATGCCATCAGACTTATATTTTCTGGAATGCATTTTAGGAACCATTTACCGATGGAGTAAAGTCTGTTATGCCATTCAAGGCTCTTCATGAGCTGGTCCAATCTATCTGCCCAGCTTCCCTCCCCAACATACTTCTCTCCACCCTCTCTTTAGCTCTTTGGGCTTATATCATATCTTTTCTCTCTTGCTAGTCCTCCGGACACAGACACATGCTGGTCCAAAGTCGTCCTCACCTTATCCATTTCCCGGGTCTGTTGGTCTCTGCTCAGACCTCTTTGGTGAGATCTTATTTTTTCTACTTCTGTGTCTTCTTATTTATTATCAGTCTTCCTCCACTGAGTGCAAGCTCCGTGAGGGTCTGGACTTGTCCCATTTGCCACTGTCGTATCCTCTATACCTACAAGAGTATACCTCTGCGCAGGAGCTGCCAACACACGTGCGCTGATTGGATGGGTAGAGGAAGGAAAGCAAGCTCCGTGAGAGCAGGGGTGTGTCTCTCTGCTCCTTGTCATTGATGAGGTTGCAAGCATGGTGCCATGTGCATAGTAAGCACTCAACAGATTTTTGCTGAATAACTGAATATTTGCTCCTGTGGGTCCCACTGCCTGCCTGCCAACCTTGTTCCCTTTCCTCTGTGAATTTTGTTCATTCTTTAAGGCCCAATTCAAAGTTTACCTCTGTTACGAAACTGGCCCTGCCTTCCCAATTGGTCATCTTTTCCTCCCCTCTGTATGGTGTTTAGACCGTTAGCACACATTACTCAAGGGCTTCTCATCTCTTTTGATTATGAGTCTCCTAAGAGCGTATTGCCAGCGGAGTCTTTAGCAAATAGAGACTCTTTAATAAATGTTTGGTTTCTTCACTTCCTAGTTGTATTTCCGTGAACAAAATGCATTGCTTCCCTGATGCTCAGCCACCTCTCTTCTCCAACAAGGAGAAATAGAGTTGTGAGGGTAACGTTTGAGGGACATCCTCAGAAGGTGTCAAGTACCATGTAAATGTTAGAGATGATCATTTTATTTTAACATCACATCACGTTCTTACATCAGAAACCTTCGAACGGATTTCCAGACCCCACCACAGGTTTCTGGATAAAGACAGTCATCCTTGTACCAAAGTGACCCCGGGTTTGGCTTTGAACTTGCTGATACTGCATAGGTCATTTCCATTTCAGCTCTCCCACCTCCTCCCAGCCCGCCTGCATATTGTCTCCTGGAATCTTTTTTTCCAGCTGTCCCCTGGGTTTTTGACTGTCATTTTCCTGGCCCTGAAGCTGCATGGAGAGTCAGTTCTGCTTTTAGTCTATCACTTGACTCGCTAATTCTTGACGTCCTCCCTCTCCCCCTTCGACTGATAAATATTTATTATTGGTTTTGTGTGCGAGTCTTCAAGGTTTCACTCTGCCTGACCCCTGTGGTCACTTAGTGATTACATGCACCAGCTGAGGTAATTTATTCACTTTGTTTTGGTGTGAACACGTCCCATGGGTCTTGTAACTGCTGTAATCACTTGACCCTACTGGCTGTTAAATGCCTTAAACACAGTTATTTTAAATTTATAATTGTTTTCATTAAAAATCCCTTATAGTAACTTAGCTGACCTTGCTGTCAACTTGGCATAATGTGCAAGGGGGGAGAAATGAAAATATTATGATGCAAATAATATGGTACTCATCAGAGATAACACGACAAATCATTAGCTCACCCCACGCATGCTCACCTGGAGTCATGCGAGGAAGATGAATGAGAAGAGCACATAATTGTAGCACTGTCCACGTAATTCAGTTCAGCCATTCCTGCACACGGGGCAGGCCACTGGCCTAGGGAGCGGAAAGTGGAGTGCAGTCCAAGGTAAAGTACCAGAAGGGCCATTAAGGTGTAGACAGCACTTCTCACACCAGTGGGTGGCCCCAGTTGATTAATCATTTTTCAATGAACATTTTTATACTTCTTATTTTGAATCTAATTTCAAATTTCAGAGAAGTTGCAAGAATAATACAATAAACTCCAATATACCCTACACCCAGATTCCCCAACTGTTAGTTTTGCCTTATTTGCTTTATCATTCTTTCTTTCTCCATCTCCCTTCCTCCCTCCCTCCCTCCCTTCCTCCCTTCCTTCCTTCCTTTCTTTCTTTTCTTCTGAAGCATTTGAGTGTGTGCTACAGATATCAGGCCCTTTACTCTAAATTTTTCAATGATTCTTTCTTGAGAACATGGCTATTCATTTACATTAACCCACTACAGTTTTCAAAATCAAACATAAATTGATACAATTCTATTATTTAATCTCAGATTTTTTTTTCAGATTTTGCCAGTTGTCCTAGTAATGTCCTTTATAGCATTTTTTTCTCTATTCTAGGGTCCAATCCAGAATCATGCCTTGCAATCAGTTTTAAAAACCAAACCAAATCAGACTAAATCAAAATACTGTTTCTCACTTTCTTACCCTTAAAGAGTGAGAAGGTTATAAAGGAAACTTGACCTTATAAAATTAGCCTATTTATACCTACATTTCTAAGTAATATTATAAGAAGAGTTGTATATTAACTGACAAGATGCCATGCTATGTGGGTGTTTTGTAAACACGTTTGTTATCTCATTCAGTCCTCCGAGCAAACATACAAAGAAGTTATTCTTGATCTGAAGCTACAGATGCTGCATCTACCATAACATAGATCCCCAAATTCTAAAAGGCAGCGTCTGTGTTGATTCCTGCCTTCTTCCACGCATTCGGGGAGGGTGGGCCTCCAGGATCCTAGAGATTCACGGCAGTGGGGACTCGAGTGATGTTATCTTTCTCTCATTTCTAGTTTTTACATTATACTGTCAAAGACCAGAAAATATGTTTACCGTAGAGAGTTATCTAACATGTTTTTTTTGCTCCGAGAGGTACTGCCTGGTATCTTCATGAATTTTAAAAATTGGTGAAATTCTGAATGAATGTCAAATAAATTAGGTTTGTTTGATGGAAGGCTCTTAGACCGCTGGCCAGAACGTGCCAGAGGGAGGTCATAAGAGCTTGGGTAGCCTGGCTGATGGCGCTGGAAACTTGCACACTCAGATTTTCTGTGTGTTTCTGGCGTGACTAAGTTAGTCCTGATGGAAACTTGAAGGCACAGTCCAGAGCTATCGACGGAAGCGTTCCTACAAAGACAGCTTGGTTAGCAGCATTCATAATTTAGCCTAAAAGGGGGGGAATTCATTTTGAAACTCAGATCCTTACTCTTGGTTATGTTTTTGTTTATTCTTGTTGTTTTTCTATTTTATTACTTGGGGAAGGAAATGGGAGTAGTTTTGCATTTTCACTTAAATTTTTTTCCAGTCTTTCCAATATGTTGTTCCTGATCAGGACTGCTGCTTGTCCATAAAGTGCTTTTGTACAAAGTGTGAAGAGGTATCTTCTGAACCTGGTGGGTATGTGCTTGTTGAAAAGCACACAGCTCCCACTCACCCCCTTGGCTTTGCTCTTTTGCAGTCAACAGCCTTTGCAACCATATACAGCAACCCTCAATTAGTCTTCTATTTTGATTTGCCCCCCCCAAATGAACGTTCTCTTTGTTTGCTTTTTTTCACGTTTTATTACCTATCTTTGGATAATGTTTTTAGACTCAAATTTACTTGTTTGTCACCTTGTAACCTTTTGATAATGTAATATATGCCATTTTTATGTACTGTATTTTGAAATGGGGGATTTAAGGCATTTGTTTTTAGCATTTGTAATAGTCCATAAAACATACATAATTGTAAAAAATATATATAAGTTCTTAATTAAAATATCTCTTTCTAATTTTGAAAACTAGAGGAGACTTTTATAATCTTCCAGATAAGAATTACATTGGGGAAAAACTTCTTTTTGATTACACTACCTGTACTTCCTACAGTACAGGTACTTTTCACATTTGGAGTTTGTTTTAAAACCTATTTTGTTACATCTAAAATGAATAATTAAGCAGCTAACTATAACATGCATTATTGATCTATCAGATTTAGATGTTATCACAGAAGGTTTTGTGTGCACTATGAAACTGAAATAAACTTTTTTCCTGGTATTTCTTAAATTCTTCTGGTTCTTCCTGAAACTTCAGGAGCAGGAAAGAGAGAGCACATTTTTTTTCTTCTAATTTCAGGGTAAAGTTGTACATTAAACTGTGTTGTCTCCCTTCGTTCTGCCATTGATATGAATCTCTACTTTGTATTTTTCTACTAATAAAAAAAATTATTTTGTATTTTTGTATTTTTCTCCTTTGTTTGAAAATAAGGTTGGGAGATAAACTTTCCTATTTTGAGGAGACTAAACATGCCTGTGAGGACAGACATCTGATATAAAACATACAACTTCCAAAGCTTTGATTTCTCTGTAAAATACTGAGAATGAGATTGTTAATTCTTTACCTATAGACTCTGAATTATTTCACATTACACAGTCTTTTGTGATTCAGTGCCTGCCGTATATCAAAGACCTATGCATTTATTTCCCTTTATCATCTGCATTTGGAATTGATAGTCAAACAAAAGCCTGTAGTAATAGTCTTAGTGGTGGTGGCAGTGGTGGTAGTCCTAGTGATTGGACTAGTGTTACTGGTAGGAACGGTGGATGGGTTAGCTGTACTTTGTGAGGTCCTTGGGGGTTTAAGAAACAAAACTGATAGTTGCATAGTTTCATATTCTTCATTTTATGAATGCTTCCTTCACAGAAAGCCTGGATTTAGAAAGCAATGTAACACAAAGCCTAAAAATGACTTATATTGAGTTGACAGATGAATCTCTAAACTTGAATATGTAGCATTGTGAAAGTGAGGAAACTTACCATTCTTCTATAAAAATAGGCAGAAACCAAAAATACATGTATGTCTTTTGTGGTGCAGATATAGGTTTTGAGTCTGAATGTTTTGTTCTTTTTTTTTTTTTTTTTTTCTTGCGATACGCGGGCCTCTCACTGTTGTGGCCTCTCCCGTGGCGGAGCACAGGCTCCAGATGCGCAGGCTCAGCGGCCATGGCTCACGGGCCCAGCCGCTCTGCGGCATGTGGGATCTTCCCGGACCGGGGCACAAACCCGTGTCCCCTGCATCGGCAGGCGGACTCTCAACCACTGCGCCACCAGGGAAGCCCAGGATGTTTTTTTCTTTGGAAAGGCCGCGTGAGGGTTAGGGGTGAGGAAGGGTGTGATTTCCACCTTCACAGCTGTTTGCATGTGCAATTCCTACTCCAGCTAAAGCCCTCTTGTCCAGTGTGACGGGGACTGGAAAGTGTGCAATTAATCAAAAAGTCAGCTAAAGCGGGAAACTATAACTGTGATAAGCATGTAGCTAAATATTTTTATTTTAACTTGAAACATACAGATGTTCACGTTTTGGCCAGTCTTCTGATCTATAGCTGCCGTGTCTGAAGGCTTTTCTTTGAATATAGACATTGTGATTCGGAAACTGCACTATCATTCTTAGGTAAATCACACATATACTTTATCACCTTTATCTAAAATGTATCATATTTATCACATTTCCACTGTATTTATTGGTGAGTAAGAACGAAAACTTACTTGCAAAACAATCTGAGTGCAGAATAGTTCTAGATTATGATGATTCTTTTCCCCTCACTTTTTAAAGTGTTGTCATATACCCTCATGCAACAGTGAATTTATACAGTCTTTTAATGTTCATATCTAGTCGTTTTAAGTCTCCTGGAAGTATTTTGTACATGGTTTTAATAAGGTCAGTTTGGAAACTCGTTTCTCATGACAGGAAGAAGAAGGATCATGGAACTTGTTAAGGTGGTTCCTGCTATCCTCTTTGATTAGATGATTATGGTAAAAAGTACAGCCAGCATAAACTAGTTTGGGGATAAAGGCATGTAACTCTGGGATGCCGTATGTTGGAGCAGAAGTGCACAGGGGTCGCCAGGGATAATTGTGACTGTTATTAGTCAGTGCACTGTGGGCAGCAGCCAGTGTGTGTCTCGGAAGGACTAGAGAGTGTCAGTTAAAAGAGTCTAGGATTTCTGGAAATATCTAAAACAGAAACTATGTGCAGTTTCTGTTAGTTGTTTTGTAGCTCATGTAGGTAAAAACTTACCTCAGACGTAAGTTTTTATTCTTATGGATGGTCTCTTTGCCTGCCTTACAAATGTTAAAAAAAAAAAAAGGTCATTGGGAATTCCCTGGCTGTCCAGTGGTTAGGACTCCGTGCTCTCACTGCCGAGGGCTTGGGTTCAATCCCGCAAGGCGCGCTGCACGGCCAAACAAAAAAGGTCATAGTTACAGCTTAGTGATACGGAGCATGCGTGTGTTCACAAGTCGGTGTATCTGGGTGTGTCTTTCATTTTTATTATACATAAGCCAAAATGCATTACAGAGTAAGATTCCATAGTCTGAGGGGTCTGGAAAGAACTTGAGTTTTAAGAAGGGTCCAGTCTACTGGAAGTATTTTATACATGGTTTTAATAGTCAGTTGGGAAACTCATCTCTCATGACAGGACGAAGAAGGATCAAGAAACTTGTTAAAGTTATTCCTGCCATCCTCTCTTAGTTTTCTTTGTCGGGATTAGAGCAGGTGAAGTCTGAAGTTGTCCATGCTTATAGAACACGCTCTTTCCCCTTGCATTGGCACCCTGGTCCGTCACCTAAAGAGTAAGAGAAACACACCAAATGATCAAGAACTCAGCCCACACAGGCAGGCTCATCCTTCAGAAAGGTTTGTACTACTTCTAGACTTGGTTAGTTCAAAGTTTCTGAAGTGTGCTTGGTTGATCAAATATGCAGTATGCAGGATTCTGCACATCCTTTTTAAAAATTTAACAAAGCTCCTCGGTAGTGTTGGTTTTAAAAATCTCTTCTACCATATGTGTATGTTTGAATCCATCCTTTTTTAAAATGTGTGCTTGTGGTATTAAGAAAATAGGCCAGGTGTTCGTAATACTGTTTGTGTATATTCTGGTGTCAAATATAGATGCACACCAACTAACAATAGCTGGAAAGATGAAATCTTGCGCAAGCTGTGCCTTGTCTTCACAGTCAGCAGGAACAATGCTTTTGGGCTCGAAGAGAGGCTTTATCACCGAGGAGGTGTGTGTAGGAGTCTGTTAGCTCAAGAAGTGGGGAGGGGGAGGTGCTACAAATTTTAGTATAATGCATAATGTAGAAAGAAATTTTATCCCATCATAAAGATTAGTGGGCTGTGTAATTCAATTTAAAATTGGTCGGTGTGTCCTGACCATTATAATAGCCTTTCTTTTTTTTTTTATCGCCATTCCATTATTTTAGGTCGTACGCCAATGTAGAATGGAGCATACAGCTGAACCATAGTAAGTCTCTTTCTGTGGTTCCACCCATTGGAGAAATTGTTGGTGAATGCAAGAGATTATCTTAAAATGAGTTAAGAAAATGCTTGCTCAATTGAATGCCTCCTTGTTTTCTTTCTTACTTTTTTTTTTTAACATAAAATGAATTTCTTCTGGGCAAGCAACCATTGAGAGTGAAATTCTTTTAAAAGCATTTGCTGGACACAGGGCTTGGTTCTCAAAACTCCAGCGTTAGCACTTCTCTGCAGTATCATAGGCATTACTGTGCCATTGAAAACCAAGATTCAGTAGCTTATGTTAATGCAAGACTGACAGACCCACATCTGATGGCAATTACCCATACTGGGGGGTTAATAAATGTTCTTATAATTACTATCTTTATTTTCTTTATTACAAGAAAAATGGGCAGCTTCCTAAGCCGTACCTCCTGCTTCTTGCTCCAGTCTTGGTGACTTGCTAATTAACTGTTTTGGTTCCAGTGCTTCATGGGCTCTGCTGAGTTTAATATTCATGTTAGGGAAATGCTAAATTCTTTGGCCAAAGTAGTAGGAAAAAACTAAATTGCATTCAGCAAACATTTATCCATGTGCTCGTTATGAACAAGAAACGAGGAGCTATAATAATAATGAGACTTGGATGCACCAGAAGAGTGTATGGGAGATGAATGCATAATATTGTCACATCTTTTTTTTCTTCCAGTTGTAAAAGATCTTAATTTTTATCCATGTTCTTAGGGAATTTCAGCCCTGAAGCACTTTGTTAAGAAGGATCTTCATGCCACATCCAGACTCAATGGGAAAGACATTGTGATCAGTTAGCAATGTTTGCCATGTTGTAGGATGGGGAGATGGTTACACACATACCATGTGTTTACAGGTCCTGGTTTAGTGTCATTCATCTTTTATCAAACTCATGTTCTCTGACCGTAATAGACAGAAAATGTATGCCTGCTTTATTTTAACTCTCTGGCCAATCCAGACTTTCAAGTGTCTCTACTAGAAAGTTCCTGAAATGACTGTGGCCTTGGCTTGGTGGGATATGTAACTGTCTTCCACATTGTAGGCAGTTTCATGTCTGTTGCTAGAGGTTCTTGGTGTATCGTGGGGCAAGTTGGGGCCATTATGTGAATCAGGCAGTCAAGAAGACAAGAAAACACAAAACTGTTTGTGTTCTATGGGATTTAGGAAGCAGATTAATTTTGATTTATGATCCTAATCTATAAAGAATCAAGGTTATCTAATCACTCTGATAGGAGTTAACTTTTGAGCTTTTTGCATACTTACTTAAAAAGGCGTTAATAGACCAACTCAGTTTATCCTATTATGTCCCCCAAATCTTGGGCAGCTCACTTTCCCCCCGTTCCCTATCTCCTAAAACTGACTGCTTATCCCAGGTAGGTGGTAAAAAATTCAGATTCCTGGAATCTAGCTCAGACATATTGAATCAGATTCTCTACTGGTGAGTCTGAATAATTGGAGTTTTAATGAACTCCTCTGTGGCTTTCCTGCCAGTCCAGTGCCACCATTCTCACTTATGACAGTGTCCCATGGTCAAGTTCAGGGATACGTTCTGCAAACTCTCATCACCCTTAACAATAGGCCATTCTTTTCCATTGTGATCTCTGTTTAATTCAGTTACCTCATCTGTAAAAGGGGATAATAGTTCTCACTCCATAAGGTTGTTCTAAGGATTAAGTAGGTTAATGTATAAAGTTTTTTAAGGCAGAGCCCAACAGAGGGTAATGTTTTGTGTGTCAGTTCTAAACCTCATAATGGTCATCATCATTTGATTTTGTTTACAGTTATCAGGATCCCTTACTAGGCTGTTGTAGGGAGGAATAGAAGGTATACAAACAGTATTATTTGGGAGAATGATTATTAATTAAACATGTGGACATATAAACATAGTGAGTTGCATCGGTTAGGAAGCTTTTGGCTGCAAGAAACAAAATAGCTTAAACAACAACAGGCTTGTTATACAACAAGAAGTTTGGGAGTAAAGCATTTTTCGGGATCTGGTAGTTCAGGAATTCTTTCAGTCTTCCTTTCTCAGCTTCTCCTATGCTGTTAGTCTTGCTACTAAGGTTGGAGAGTAACTGTTGAAGAACCAGGCATAGAATGAAGGCCATTTCCTCCTTGTATTGTCTCTTTGTACAGGTGGTGACCCTTTCTCAGAAGCCCATCAGCAGATTGGCCCTCATGTCTCATTGGCTAGGACTGGGTGACATGCACCTTTTTAAACCAATCACTGGCAAGGGAAATAGAATTGCTGATTAATCAAGATCCACTTGCCTGGGTCTTCTAAGAATAGGCCCTTCTTTCTTGAGCTCATGGCTTTGGGGGGGGGAGGCAAGAGGGATGAATATATGAACAAAATTGGAGGCTCTGCTATCTTGGAAAGCTGGGGTGAGGATTTGAATAGACCATCAACAGTGTCTGCTTCATGAGTCAAATAATGAAGGCTCTTCGGATGGCACCTTGGAGAGAGTCACCTACTATTTTCCTAGAATAGAGTTCATTTAGTATGACTTACTGTAATTCAGGAGACAGCTGTTGCGGCATGGCAAGCTGGTGACTGAGACGCCTTGTGTAACACTTAAAATGTCATGCTTATCACCTGTTTCCTATTTTCATCTTGAAACTTTTTACTTTTCTCTTTTCCTTTTCCTTTGATTCTTTTTCTCTTTTCTTTCTTCTGTTTCATCTCTTGCCGTTCACATGGAACAACTACCAGGCCCCATATATTAAACAGGATGATTGGCTTCTAGTCACCTATGTCTCTTTCCAGTAGAAATGATGTCCAGAGAGAAGATTCCTGTTATGCAGTCAGATTCCAAAACTTTGAGAGGCTCAACCCATAATCGTGTATTACGTTTGATGGCTGGCTGTTCAGAGTAGCTTAATTTTCTTTCTCTCTTACCCATCTAAACTTGACCTGTCAAGATTCTTTTGTTTTGTTTTGTTTTGTTTGCGGTACGCGGGCCTCTCACTGTTGTGGCCTCTCCCGCTGCGGAGCACGGGCTCCGGACGCGCAGGCTCAGCGGCCATGGCTCACGGGCTCAGCTGCTCCGCGGCACATGGGATCTTCCTGGACCGGGACACGAACCCGTGTCCCCTGCATTGGCAGGCAGACTCTCAACCACTGTGCCACCAGGGAAGCCCCTCAAGATTCTTAACGATAGCACAGGGAGTATCCTTTTAATAATCCAGATGCATTAGTTGTCACCATCAGTTGGTCATCAAGAGATGGAAAGACCCGTTGGAATCTGAACCCACTGATATAGGGTAGCAAGGATGCCTGTTAAACCCTCAGTAAAAGAGACATGCACAGCAGTCAGACCCTGGCAAAAGCAAAAATAAAAGCAAGAACAAACGGAAATGAATGATATCATTGTTCAATTCTAGTGGTTTTGAACTCAGTTTCCTTTATAGGTGAATTAGCCTGAACTAATTCAGGCTAGTAGCCTGGTAGACTGAGGACTCCCTCTGCCTCTGGACAAGAACGAAAGTAGGACAAGAGGCCTCCAATACCCCTCTTGCTAGGGTCATGTTGGCCACTGAGATCTTACCTAGTTGCTAGAAGATGCAAAGAAAAAGTGGAAGTGAGAAAAGAGAATATTTTTCCTTAAGATCATGGCCTGCTCAGACCTAGAGAATCAGAGTCTCCCAGGAGGGAGCCTGGAATCTGATTTTTTTTTTTTAACTCCCTTCCTAATTTAGGACATCAGACAGGTTTGGAAGCCACTGGCCTAGAGTAACTATCTCAGACCTTCTAATGATTAAAGTGTTTGCACGATCTGACTTCTAGGGCAGTGATTTTTCAGCTGTGTTACAAGGGGCTAGCAATGGGGCCCGAGGGGGCAGAACTCTACCTCTCGCCCCCCACCTTCAGGGTCTCTTCAACTACAGCAGACGCATTTTGACTCTTGTTCTTTAATTCAAGCTTCTTTATAAACTTTTCTTTGAACAAAGTTTTCCCTTCGCTCCACTTGTTCCACCACACAACAAACAAAAATGATCTGCTTCTGGACCAAGACACAGGCTGATACGACTTCCTGTAAAGCCTTGTCCACGGCACCTTTGGAGAGCTGAGAGAAATCCTATTAAGGCCTTGAAGGCCTGAGGTTGCATGAATAGAACATGGAAAGTCAGTGGTGGCCAAGTAGAATGACCGTGGCGGGGGGGAGCAGAGCCCCTGTCAGGAGTCAGCCCTAGTCCTCCCCTCCCCCAGCTCAGCGCCAGTCAGCACAGTCTTCGCAGGACAGTCTGTTACCTCCTGTTTGGCATCCCTTCAGTTAAGCCATCATGCTATAGTAAACCTCAACTACCCAGAGCCCAGTTCCCTCTAGTAGGATTTTTAAGATGACCAAGGTAAAGCCTAAGAAAATAAGCAAATACATCAGCTTTGTTGAACTGCTCCCAACCACCCCCAGACAGCAGCAATAACTCACTTGCAGGGTAATGTGCACATCTAGCCCCATCTTGTACCTTTTTACCTCCTGCATGGCTGCTTCACCATCAGGCCCTTAGTATGCTTGTCTTCCCGGGGCAGGAAGTTGAATAAACACGTTTTAGAAATATTTTAGATCACAAGAGTAGGTTTAAAAAAATGTTCTCTAGTTAATTTTCCACTAATTGACAATAGAAGATGGGTGTTCTCATGAAAATTGAGATCTTAAAGGAACCACGTGGTTGATATACTCTTCTAAACATAGCGCGCAGCCGCGCGCGCATGCGTGGGTAAGCATGCATGAATGTGCTTCCTGCTTCCTTACATTATGTTACACATGATCAGGGAAGTCTATTTCTTATGTATCTTATTATTGAAAAAGGGCTGGGCAGACTGAAAATGTCCAGTGATCTCCCTCAAAGACACCATCCTTGATTGCCATATCTCAGTAGATTTCCTCTGTTATTCTCTGTCATAGCACCTGCTAATACCCTTCCTAGGACTTACCATAATCTGAGTTACATGAGTGGGTATTTACTGCTTTATTGTCTCTTACTCCCAGCTGAGTTTAAGCTCCATAACAGCGGAGACCTTTTCTGTTTTGTGCATCATTACGTCAAGCACACTGCCTGTCATACACTAGGACCCCAGGGAATAGCTGTTGAATGTCATAGGGAGACTGACCATTCCATGGGCATTCGGGACCCTATTTCATCATCAGATCTCATTCTAACTTTGAGAGGGTCAGGGATCTAATGAGATTTAATGGGATCTAATAGGATTTCTTTCCCCCAGGGCTGCTGGATTAGGAAATCAGGTTGCGACCCGACTTTGCAAGAGCTTTGAAATGAGCCCAAAGGGAAAGGAAGCCACAAAGTGGGTGAATCTAAGAATGTGGCGTTTAAAGTGAAATGCCACACTACAGAGTTAAAAAGTGAGAAGAGATGAACCCGAAGAATTGAAATCTGGCCAGACCTTCCTAGTAAGGAATCAACTTTACAGTCTTTGGATGGGTTTGAATAGCAATAGTTGTAGTTCTCTGTTGTGGGGGATTGTCAGACCCTGCAAAAATATCTTCTTTTCCTGCTAGTGTATCTAATCTCTAGTTTCTGGCTAAAACACTCCAAAAGAATTCATCTCAAGAAAGTAGTCTTTTTCAAAAAATTTTGACTGCCATTTTCAGCATTTAAGAATCAATGATACTGCTTTTACCTCCCACTCTGAAGAGAATAATCCTAGTGAAAAATGCTAGTATTCCAGAGACGGACAGACATGAAATACCATGGTTGAGATGAGCCTATGTGTTATAAAAATATCAATCTAGAAAATCTTTTGCTCAGAGCCTTGAGAAATCATCTTGGTATTTTATGTGAAAAAGGGGTGCTGCATTGGCTGAGAGTCAACAAATGTAGCTCCTTAGCTACTGAAGGAAAAAAATAAGTAAAAATGTCGATGTTGCTCTCATGGAAGATCTTTACTGTTGGGTTTCATTAAAGATGTTTCAGCAATAGTGTCAGAGACAGAAGAAAAGTTTGGAAGGATAGTGGTTGGATTCAGAGCAGTCATTTCTTTTCTATTTCTTTCTCTTTTTTTTGTTTAAGATTTTTTGATGTGGACCATTTTTAAAGTCTTTATTGAATTTGTTACAATGTTGCTTCTGTTTTATGTTTTGGTTTTTTGACCCTGAAGCATGTAGGATCTTAGCTCCCCAACCAGGGATCGAACCCACACCCCCTGCATCGGAAGGCGAAGTCTTAACCACTGGACCGCAAGGGAAGTCCCAGAGCAGTCATTTCTATTAAGTTACTCTCTGATTTAAGCTCACAGTTAAGGTGGCTAAACAGATGCCCTTATGGATCAAATGAAAGAAAATAATCTTAAACTGTAAGAGTAGAAGTTTAAAAAAGAACAGGAAAGAGTATCCCAACAATAAACTCTGAGCAGTCCTGAGTGTCCATGAGATACGAAGAAATTAGTGGCCATATGCCCGGGGGTTATTGGTTGGTCCTTGCACGTAGTGGCAGATCGACTTTAGTCAGGATTCATGATTGTAGGCACCGTCTTCAGAAAAGCCTCTCAGTTTTTCAGAACCTGAATTCCCTAATCTTTAAAGCAGATCATTTAAATTATCTCCAACACAAAAACTCTGACCCTGCCATTGTATGATGTGGTAGAGAAGGAGAGGATTGGTCCGCAAAATAAGGAGTTTCACCTTGCACAAACTCACTGGGTGACCTGAGTTGTTTAAACTTGCTGGGTCTTAGTTTCTTGTTCCATGGAAGGAATGATTCTGATCTCAGATGACTCGCCTAGGTTGGAATCTCAGCGAGCCTGGAATTAGAGGATAAGAGGTCAGGAGCACCCTGCTGCCTCTTGATTTTCTGTTGGAAGCAAAAGGAAAAAGCTGGCCCTACAAGTATGTTAGCCAGGATTCTTTCATCTGACCCAGTGACTTGGGGGCCTGAGAAGATGCACACACATGTCCTGTTTGGCTTGGTCAGTAGACTCATTCGTGAAGAGTGGCCTCTGCAAAGCCAGCTGTCAAAACATCAGTGATTTGCCTGAGGGGCCTAGGAGGGAAAACGTTCAGATGAAGGGATGCAATGAAGAAGAAATATAGGAACCTTCCTCAAAT
The DNA here is from genome assembly GCF_949774975.1 of Lagenorhynchus albirostris. NCBI lineage: Eukaryota > Metazoa > Chordata > Mammalia > Artiodactyla > Delphinidae > Lagenorhynchus > Lagenorhynchus albirostris. Next base: position 27,472,854 of record NC_083103.1, read on the forward strand.
AATGAATGGCTGTTGCATTAACTCCACTATTGATTATCTCCTCTGAGCTCCCTAATCCTGGGAACAAAGGCTGGAAAAATCTTTAAACGAATAGTGTTAATCATGCAACAATAATAATTCCCTTCTCTTTTGAAATTGAAGCATTATTTGCGTGATGTGTATAGCTTATTCATTCATTTATTTGTCCATTTATTTGTTTACCCATTCAACAAATTTGAATCCTTACTACGTGCAGACCAGTCTCTTTGCTTCCATCTGCCTTCCCCAACAAAAAGTCCCCTTATAACTGATTTTTAAAATCTGATTTGGTTTCTCAATGACAAATGAATAGAATATCTTGTGATGGATATATCTGGTACCATCTTAGGATAAAATAAAAATAGGATTTGTAACACTTTAAGGCCATCTGGAGTCCAAAACTGAGATACTAACTACTCATATTCACATTATCCTTAACCAGGATAAAATTATTTCTTCATTCATTCATTTGATAAATAATTATTGAAGCCTGCTGGGAATGCAAAGAGGAATGGAATAGAGTCTGACCCTCCTGAAGTCCGTAGTCAAGTGGGAAAGAGAGCCCTGTAGACAGATCCTTCGTTCTATGAACTGCAAGCTCAGAGCCCAGAATACGAGTGGAGGGGTGACTAATGGGGGCCAGGTCACGAAGAGTTGTACACATCACACAAGTGACGTGTTTGGAGTTTGGCTTTTTGTCTATAGGCAATAACAGGGAGTCTAGGAGGATTTTAACGTGCGTGACTGTGTAAGTGAACAGAGGAATATATGTGAATAGTTTTCTATTCTGATAAGATCACCTTAGCATTAGTGTGTAGGATGGATTAAGCCTTATAAGAAGGTATATTAGTTTGCTAGGGCTGTCAACAAGATACCACCGACTGGGTGGCTTAAACAACAGAAATTTATTTTCTCACAGTCTGGAGGTTAGAAGTTTGAGATCAAGGTGTCTGTAGGTTTACATTCCCCTGAAACCTCTCTCCTTGGCTTTCAGATGGCTGCCTTCTTGCTGTGTCCTGACATGGTTCTCCTCTGTGCATACACATTCCTGGTGTCTCTCTGTGTGCCCTTATTTTTTTTTTTTTTCTTATAAGGACCTCAGTCAGATTGGATTAGGGCCCATCCTATGGCCTCGTTTTAACTTAATTACCTCTTTAAAGACCCTATCTTCAAATACAGTCACATACTTGAAGTACTGGGGGAGAGGGCTTCAACATAAGAATTTTGGGGGGACTCAATTCAGCCCATAAAAGAAGCAAACCGAAAGGTAGGGAAATCCACACCTTGTCAGAAGGCATGGATGTGTGTGATAAGGGACAGTAATGGACATGTATTTTAATGAACAATTTAAGGCTAAAGCAGTATGTATTCATTTGACTTCAAATGTTCAGGAATAGGGACCCTCATAGAACAAGACCACCTGTGCTTTTTTTTTTTTTTCATTTTACTGTCTTGTTGCGAACAGTGTTCCACAGACGGTATGTTCTCCAACTGTGGCCTGATTATCTGGATTCCTTAAAATATTTAATTGAATCATTTAAATGAGAGCTTTAAAAAACACCTTATGCTTTAAGCATACTACTTATGAGAAAACAGATTTAAGAAGACACAGTGCAAATTTGTCTCTTGAACTGTAGCTTTAAAATGCTGGGGGCTAGATCTCAAGAAACTAGTAAACTATAATGTCTCAGTCCATTCAGGCTGCTATAACAAAATACCACACACTGGGTGACTTATACGCAACAGAAATTTATTTCTCACAGTTCAGGAGGCTGGAAACTCCAGAATCAAACATGGTTGAGTTCTGGTGAAGGCCCTCTTTGTGGTTCATATATGGTGTCCTCTTTCTGTGTCTTCACATGGTGGAAGGAGCAAGGGAGTTCTGTGGCTTCTCTTTTATGAGGGCACTAATCCCATTCATGGGGTGTCCACCCCCACCCACATGACCTAATCACTTCCCAAAGGTGGCACCTCCAAATACCATCACATTGGGAATTTCAATATATGAATTTTAGGGGGACACAAATCTTCAGACCATAACATATGAGTAAAGAAGAAAAATATAGAAAGAGAAATAGACCTCCAACTCTACTTCCTGGAACCTTGGGCCCCAAGGGCCATGATGGACTTTCCAGAAATCCTTTCTTCCTGAGAAATTAACTACATATTTTGTACTGCTTCATCCCAAAGGGGAGGCTTGGGGCATTAGGCCACAAAGCTCTTCCCAAGAGAAGAGGTCAGAGACTGTTGGAACTAGTATTTCAATGAAACCTAACCCTTATCAGCAGGAGGCTTCATGATTTCATACTACCCAGCAAGTCTTCTTTGTAGCTTCCGATTATCTGGAGTTCTTAGTAGAAAATTTTGCCAGCTGAGGGGTGGGGGAGAAGCAAAAATGGAAGAGGAATGCGATCTTCGTTCTCTCCATCTCATCACTGTCACTATTGATCAAAATAACCTTCCCTAAGAGATTTCTCTTAAGTTTTTACCCTTGGAAGGCTTCATTAAAATTTTGAAATATAAAATGGGAAAAGTCGATTTTATTGGATCCTAAATTTTGTTCTATGTGGCTTCCTGTCCAGAGTGCAAATTATTAAAATTGACATAGAATGTGTGTGCAAGGTAATATCATTTTTTGTAGACTCTTTTCTAAATTTCAAGATATCCGTAGAGTGGATTAGATTATATAGCAAGTGGGCTTTCTTTTCTTTCTGAAAAGAAAATAGAATTGTGTATTGATGCTTTCAGAAATATTATTTGATGGCAATGAAATATTCTCTGAGATTCCCTTCAGAGGGGAGAAAATGGAGTTTGTTTGCAGTAATTGCATTTTCTAGCATTTGCTCTCACACTTTCCAATATAAGCCGATTGAAACCTGTGATCTGGTTTTGCTTATTGGCAAAAGTACCAGGTAAATTCATCTGTGATGCATTTAAAGAAGATGCTTTTGAAAGTTTGGAAATTGAGATGGCTTTTTCTTATTAGATTTCAAGAGTATTAGGGTTCATTTCTATATTTTAGTCTAATGTAATATTAGCCAAATATGTTCTTTTTCAATTTAGTTTTAATCAAGTTCTAGAAGACCATTTTCATCTAGCCCCAGTGGCGCTGTTAAGGCAGAGATTTTATTTCCACTGTCAACCCTCTGTTCTGGCTTCTGTGGACCAGCCCCTTGGAATCACTGCACACTGAAATCCTGCATTCATCTGCCCAAACATTGTTTCAGCATGCAAAAATCATAGTAGCTATTACAAAAAGATTTTTTTTATTATTACTTGTGGGGTTAAAGTGGGGAGGGAATCTAAAAAGCCTCTAAAATTGTTATTATTTTTTAAAGATGACCTTTATGCCAGCATTATTTTTATTTGATTTTTTACTATACTTAATGGTTTAAAAGGCACACACATAGGATTTGTATTTGTTCCTCTAATTATTCAGTAGAGTAATTGCCACTTGGTTTGTAATTATTGCTGGAAGGAACACCTTTTTCTTAGTTGCTTTTTTAAAGGCTTTGTGGGGAAAAAAATCCCAACATATTGTTTTTCAGCTCACCATAGACTTTGTCAGTCAACACTACTAGTTTGTTAAAGATACTCATTGAATACTCTTTTAAGATGGTAAGAAGTAGGAGATGAACCCCTTATCTCGAATGAAGTTACAATGCAGAACAAAGACAGGATAAAAATAATGATAATAATAATAATCGTCCTTTATGTGTCAGTTTTATATTAAGTTCTTTATCAATCTCACTCAGTCTGCATGTCCACTCTGTAATATAGGTTGTGCAATTATACTTATTTTTTCTGATGAGTAATATGAAGGTTAAATAGCATGTTTTGAGTTTCAGTTTCTCAGGTAGTAAGTGACAGAATCAGAAACTTGGTCCTGAATCTGTCTGACTCCAAAGCCCATGATCTCTCCATCATGCCATTATTTCTACATTCTATTATGCTCCAGTGATATAAACATGTACACGGCTGGTTGAGATGAGACTTGACAATGTTGTTACCAATTCTTCCTGTGACTATCCAGTGAAATCCTGATTTGGATCCAGTTTTCTGAAACTTGAGGAAGTCAACTGAAGGGTCTTGAGGAGATAGTCTGATTGTTTCAGATCAGATTTGTTGTATTTGTTGTATCAGTCTTTTTCAACAAGCCAAGGCTCTCATTTGTGAGGAAGAGTTTGGACAAAATAAACAATGAAGAGACTACCCATGGTTCATAGTAATAGTCAGATGGTAATACTCAAGTATAATTGGAGCCATGCTTCCTTGGACAGTTACCATCACAGCTTTACATATAGAACATGCCATGTTGGTCTGGGAAGCAACTTAGAGGTACTCAGTTGGGAAACAAGGAGGAGATTGTCATTCATTTTTAATACCTTGTGGTAGTAAAGTGTATGAGTATGTGTGTGTGTTTGTGTGTGTTGTGTGTGTTAAGTCACAGAAAGCTGTGTTGGAATAAGGTTATGGTTGAGACGAGAATGCATGCAAACAAGCTGCTGCTGAGTGGCACTCAAATCTCTGAGATGTTTCCAGGTCCATAATAATTATGGGTACTAATGGCCTTGTGGTTTACACTTCTTAGTCACGTTACCTGTCATCAGTGCCGTATACTGGTGACTACTCGAGTCCAGAGGGGGGTCTGCTTTCCCGGGTGAGGGATGGACTTTGTGGATTTAGGCTTATAACATCTCCTGATGCCTTGTGATTCTTTTTATGGAGGAGGCTGAAGAGGAGGAGGGAGCATTTCAGCTGTGGCTTCTTAACACTAGCCCTAATTCCTGCAGCAGGCCACTGGGCGTTCACTCAGCATTCCTTACTTTCTCCTGGGTTTCCGGCTCAGCCTTGACATTATTGTAATATAGTTTTCTGTGTTTAATATTTCTTAGACTTGGTTTCCCATTGCAAGCATGGAAGAAACCCTAATGCATGAGTTTCAGAGGAGAAGGTAGCAGTCTGAACCTGCTGTGTGGCTCCATCAGCAAGTGTGAGTATTAACGTTAGAGCTGTCAGGACTTGTGAAAATTAATGGAGCCTGACGGGGGACAGACTGAGGTCAGAGACGGAGCTTGCCCTGATTGAATGTTTCTGGTGGCTTTGCAGCCGAGGCAAGTGAGTGCAAAACCGTGGAGCCGAGAGGGAGTGCTGGAGGTCCATTCATTTATTTAACATGTAGGCAGTGGGCACCAAATATGTGTCAAGCACTTTTCTAGGTGCTGGGAGCAAAGCAGGAAAAGGTGGGCTGTACCTGCTTCTAGCTTCAGAGCCCTCTCCCTACCTCTAGGCTGGACTCAGCCTTTCTCTGCTGTTGGCCCCCAGCAGTCATCAAGGAAGGAATTTATTAATTTATTTTAATTTTTATTGAAGTATAGTTGATTTTCAGTGTTGTGTGAATTTCTGCTGTACAGCAAAGTGATTCAGTTATACATATATATATATTCCTTTTCATATTCTTTTCCATTATGGTTTATCACAGGATATTGAATGTAATTCCCTGTGCTATAGAGTAGGACGACCTTATTGTTTTATCCATCCTATATATACTAGTTTGTATCTGCTAATCCCAAATCCCAATCCAGGAAGGAATTTAACTGACACATCTCCTTAGTCCATCCCAGAGCCTCATAATTCTTCCATCCTCATAGCCATTGGTATTTTTTTTTTCCTTCCATCCTCCTGCAAAATTTTCTGCTCGGCCAATTTTCAAGCCCAAGTTATTCTTATTTAGTCCTGAGTGGAATAGAGAACCTTCAAGAGTTTAAACATTTCCCTCTCTGCTGGAGTCATGGTATTAAAATACAATAATAATCTTAAACAGAAAAAAATGTCTTCTATTATCCACCTTGGGGCTATAACAAGGTCCCTTTATAACGTTGGCATTAGGGAACATCTACAGTGCCCCGCACAGACCAAAGGTTTCAGAAATGTGATTGAATTGCAATATATCTCTTTTGTGTATAACAGTCCCATGATAATAGGTCTGAGTATATATCTGTTTTATTCTTTTGAATCTCAGGAAGTTCATTTTTTCTAGCACATTGGCAAGGGAAGGGGAGCCTGAAGCTTGTGCCCTGTGAGTTGTATTTTCCTGGGCACCTGGGAGCCATTGCAGGTTCTTCTGACTTGTTATCTCTGTGTTGTTTTCTTCTTGCTACATAGTGAGCTTTATTTTATGTGAGTGATGTGCTAGAAATATTTTTGGTTTCCTCATATATTTTCAAAGTCTGGAATTTACGAGTATGGAGGGGAGTGTGCATAGAGATTGGAGATATTTAAATTAATTTGTCACCTTCGTATAAGTAGGTTTTCCTTTACCCAGGAAAGCCAGCAAGCCATGTTTGCTTTGGGATGATCTCCTTCACAAAGAACTACTATTGTACTCTGGGTTTTTTCCCCCTGGGTTTTTAGCAGAAATAAATAGGAGATAGCAGTCAGTTAACCTTGCCTGTCAGATCCCTGATAAAAATTGGGCATGGTGAAGGTGGTATTTGTCGTAAGTCACAACCTGATGGCCATTTTGGTTGCCCCTATTTCCCATACTCCCCATTCATGACGAATGAAGAGTGTGGGGCAGGAGCCAACTCCTAGTAGGTGGCAGGCAGATTCCCAGGAAAAGAAAGTATTCTGGAATGACCTTGGATTCTGATCTGACATGAACTTGAGTTTTCGAGAGGAATACATTCTATAATGATTTTTAAAAATAGGTTGCAGTTGTGTGATAATTTTGATGAACATTACTTTTATTGGTGGGTGCGGGGCAAGGTAGCAAGGAATCGTGTTTGGCCAGAGGAGCGCTTCTATATGTTTATTGTAAAATGCTGATGCACACATGCCCTAGTCCTCACCACTCTCTCTTACTTCTACCTAGTTCAGTTCACATTTTTGTCTTATTTCTCTGGTCCCTGTAGACATTTTAGTTTATTACCTTGGACTTCTATTCTACTGTCAAAGCCTCATCTTATTTCTCATAATACAGTCAACAAGTTTTTAAATTCTGGGACTCTGCGTGACAATGGACAAAGGAGCTTTTTTCCCTTCTTCTCAAGTCTGTAACCTTCCCTTCCTTGGGTAGGCTCCCAGATTCTTCTGGGAGCTATAGTGCAGCTTCTGCACCCATAGCTGCAGTAACATTTGGGGAATGCCTAACTTGAGCCAGCATCTGTGGTATGAGGAGGACTCATGTAAGAGATAGGTCTTAAGCCAAAGTCCATGAGGCTGTTAAAAATTTGGGCTCACCTCCACTTAGAGGGGTGGGATAGGGAGGGTGGGAGGGAGACGTAAGAGGGAAGAGATCTGGGGATATATGTATATGTATAGCTGATTCACTTGGTTATACAGCAGAAATTAACACGCCATTGTAAAGCAGTTATACTCCAATACTGATGTTAAAAATAAATAAATAAATAAATCATGTGTCCAAAAAAAAAAAGATTTGGGCTCACCTGACAGAATACTAGCAGGGGAGGCAAAGAGCTTTTCTTGTCCCACTTTTGCCACCAGCTTGACTTGTGACTTTTCTTAGCAAGTGACAGCACCTCTCTGGCACTCACTCTCTTCATTAGTAAAATTGAATTGGATACATCAGTGATGTTTCTTTTTAATATTTTTAAGTCAGGGCTAACTTTCTTCGAATCAAATCTTTCCCCAAATCGTAAAATAAAGGAAAGCAGTGCTGCTATGGTGAACATGGGAGCAGGCCCCTCCCCTCCCCCCTGTCTCTTTCCTCACATCGCCCTGCTCCAGCCCCGGGGAGGGTTACAGAGCACAGCTTTCAAATCACTCAGGGTGTGAAACATGGGAGCCGCTTTAAGTGACACATTAAATGTCCAGAGTTTGGGAAGGAAGGGAGGCTGACCTTGACACAATCCGCTGTGTGTCTGCTTTAAAGTTGTCACAGCTTTATCAGACATGTGCATAGCCAAAGATCTTAGTTTTTCTTTTTCTGTTCCTCTCTATATACTCATCGAAGAGTACCTTCATCTGATTCTATGAAGATATTAGGGGTATTCCAAATGAGTAGTCACTCTTGAGAGAAATAGAATCTGGGCGTTACTTATCACAGGTTACACTATTCATTTGTGAATGAGGGGCCGATCCTGGCCCATTTTTTGGCAATCAGTAAATGTTAGAAGAGATGGGTAACTGGATGTTAGAAGGAGGAAAGCAGTGATATGTTGAGGGCACACATTTTCAAGGTTAGAAGCATCTCGACAGAGGCAGCTAGGTTTGCATTGTGTATAGGTTGAAGGCCTCGTAGGTCCACCCACCATCACCTCAGATCCAGATATCTTAATGACCCTGGTAATGTTTTTGTTAATTTGAAGGATACATTGGACCATGCCAGTTTCTGCCTTTGGAAAATCAAAGTTTTCTTTTATCCCCACATGTTTTTCTTTGAAGGCAATGACATTGTGCAATGTGACCAGGGTGTGATCCAATTTGTGGATAAACTAATATTTTCTTGGTTGGCAACTGGGAAGGGCAATCATTATAATAATTATTATAACACAGCTAATATCTATTGAATGATGATAAAGTGTGAGAAACTGTGCAAACCTTTACATGCAGTATATTGTTTAATGTGCATCAAACCCTAGGGGTAGTATTTTTATTTTCGCCCCATTTGTATTTGAAGAAACTGCAGTTTAAAAACAGTGTATTGGAGAGGATTTGGCTAGACTGGATTGGAGATGCTTCCTCATATCACTGCTAAAGTTCTGGAAAGAGAATTCCAGAAGCTTGCAGCTGGTAGGCCAAATTAGATGTATTAGAATTGGCCCCCAACTGTGTTTGTTTGTTTTTAATTGAACTAGCGATTCAGGAGGGCTTAAACTTGGAGGACAACCCAGTACTGGTTTAAGCCTTGTCATATAGCTCAAGATGACAAACCCATTCCTGGAATTCTTTTTAGGAAGTTCCTGGTAAGTCTTGCAGAGGTTCATTCATTCCTTCAACAGATACTTATTGTGTGCCTGCCATATGGGAAGGTATTGAACTGGGAACTTTGGGCCAAACAAGGAACCACAAGCCACAATCCATGCCTACAAGGACCTTACAGTCTAGGAGGAGACAAGTCACATGCAAAGGGTAAAACTAAAAAAATGGAGTAAAATAATAAAGTGCGCTGATTATTTACTCCATACCACACATGTGCTTTGGAAGCTTTATGTCATTTTATCTTGAACACAACCTATGAGGTGGATGCAGTTATTATCCCCGTGTTGCTAACACACCATAGAGAACATAAGGGCTCTGTCCAAGGTCATACAGCTAACATGTCATGAAGCCTGCAGAGGCCCCACTCTTACCCTCTTGCTGCCTCCACAGTTTAAGTTGTAATAAAATTTAAAAATTTGAAAATTAAATTTCAGAGAATAGAAGTGTGACACATGCAGTAAGAAAATATTCAATAATATTCATAGAATTAAAGATGAAGAGGGAAAGTGTAATGGGTCAGCTGAGAATGAGGTGGGACGCAAAGGGAGTTGAGGAAGAAGAGAGGAAAGGAAATACCGGAGAGGGAGGGGGAGAAGGCAGAGTCCAGCATCACTAATCCAGGAAGAGATGCTTTGTCAGACAGGGATGTCACTGCGGAGACATCCATGGAGATGAGGATGGAGAAAAAGGCTTGGCTTTGGTTTTTAGGAGGTTTTTATTGACATTCAGGGAAGCTTTTGGAAGAGTACAGAAACAAAGGCAGATTGCATTGGGTACATTCTGAGTAGCCATTTATGTCTAAGTTGCCGATTCTAATAGTAGGGTAGCCCATCAGGCAACACAGTCGTGATCAGTGGGCCAAGGTGTGAGAAGTAACAGGGAATGAGGAGGTCTGCAGCAGACTGAGGTCAGTATCGCCTGATTTTTTTATCTTCCAAAAGAAGCCAGAAACCCTGAATTTTTGGTGTGATATTTCCTGATTTCTAAATGTTAGTTCAACTAAGAAAATAAAATAAAACACAGTTGAGGGCCCACTATAATACATCTGTGGGCTGAATTTGGCATACCAGCTGCAAGCTTCTAGAATCCTCCTTCCAGAAGTTTAGAAATAAAATGAGGAAACATCTCAAAGAAGAAGTAAGGTTAGGGATGGTTTAGGATTGCATTTGAGGAGTGTGTGTGTGTGTGTGTGTGTGTGTGTGTGTGTGTGTGTGAGTGAGTGAAGAGCTGCTTGTTTTTATTTTCTTGGGGTGGGTAAACATAAACTCACTAAGGAGGAGAAATAAAGACACCCAAAATATCGTAGAGAGTTGTCTGAAAAATTAAAGTGCCAGTGGCAGGAAATGGATTAAGAGGCCAATTATTAGAAAGATGAGAAGATGTAAACAGTGATCGGAAAGTGAAGAGAAGGAAATGAAGAGAGTCTCTCTTGAGGTGAGGACGTATTGTATGCTAAGTGCAGAGTCAAAAGGAGCCTGGAACCTAGAGAGGAACCTGGAAAAGTTTTGTGATAGCGGCTTAGGGAATAGGCAGTGGCAAGAGTATAGGGTGATTAGAATTGTAGAATAGCAGGGAGGACCCAGCTGACTTCCATTATCCATTAGTTTTAAGTGAGCATCTATTTATGTGATATAGATACAGTAGGAGATACAGATTTGAATAAGACTTAATTGATGCCTCCAAGAGCTTATCGTCTTACTTATGATCAGTAGCTCTAAACTGAACTGATTGATGGGCTAGTTTCCCAAATTACATTCATTCACTTGCTAGTCATCACTTTGCCATATCTGTGAATTATCTGTGTTATTATTTGCTCAATAGTTTTCTTTGAATCATCTCTTAATTTATATACGAAAATAGAAAAATGAAAATAGAAGTGAAAAATGAAGCCATATATCATTACTTGCATTGTTGTATTTTTCCAAATATTCATTTTTAGAACATACAAAACTACTTGACATTTTGTCAGAAGTTCATCTCTATTCCACCTAAAATAATCTTGTATCTTACTAATAGAACGTATACCGTGTCTTAGGAAAGATAGAACTGGTTAGTTGGTAGAATTCTTTAGGTCATTCAAAGCAAGAATTTTTCCACATTAGAATAACTGCACTATGGCCTTGGTTTTTTATTCAGGCAGGTCAGCTTCGATGGCCTGATCTGAATAAAATGGATAAAGGCAGGCACCTCTTTGTCTGACAATTTTAAAATAATGCTATTTGAATAACGAGAAGTTAGAGAGCCTTCCAAATTAATCTAGTCTGGAAAAAACCAAAAATGCCATCAAGTAACAGGACAGTTTGCATATAAAACACAAAGGTTGGCAGATTAGGTGAAAGGTCAGTTCAGCAAAAAAAAAATGTCAGACAATCTCATAACATAGGTAACAGAGGACGGAACTTGGAAACTACTATTGGATTCTCAGAAAGAGCTGAGTTTGTTGGCAATGCGTAAATATCATCACGATTTTCTGTGGCTGTTCATTTTGGTGGCTACTTCTTTATGCTGAGTCTCCAAAATTTGATTTAAAAGACACTGAAGAGGCTGTCTTCCTGAGAAAGATTTACTTTGCAGCAGTTTTACTTTTTTTTTTTTCTTCTTAACTGATCTGAAGGGGAGAAATGTACTTCCTTCACCTTGTTTCCCCGTCTCACCCATTCCATCCCTGAACCAAATCTCTGAAATGGAAAAAAACAAGAAGCCAAGGCCTCTTGCAAGAGCAGTGGTACATAAAGACAGGGTTTACAGCGAGTCCATCATCATGAATGATTAAAGGAGGACCAGCAGCTAAAGCATGACTTGTACAAATAGAGTTGCTCAAAGGTTCACGCAGGTAGGACCTGCCTTGGAGCAGATTACTGTCCAGGAAAACATTTCAGCCCGTTCCGGCCTTGGGAGCACAGGTGAGTCTGGGGATGCAGTATCAGGCCAGTGTGTTCACAGAGCCATGATGTTGAAACTGTGGGGCATCTCAAAAACTTCCAGCATGTGCAGTACCGGGAATTTGCAGCCTTCTTAATACATCTTTCATCTGTATTTTAAGTGCAGGGAGTTGTGCAAAATATCATTCTATCCAAGTAGCTTGCAACATACATCACAGTCTTATTGCCTTAGGCTAGTGCAGATTATAAGCTCTGCATGCATTTAAGAGAGGCTTCCTATTTTCTATGAGCTCTTCACTGTAGCCTTGCAAATAACTGAGGCCAAAGGCATTTCACAGAGCATTGTGGGCTAATAATCAAGGATATCTATTGATGCTTGGCCACAATGTTTTCGGTTTCGTCTTTCTGCAGTGTTGTTTTCTGACTGCTTTCACCTCTCTCCTAAGTCTCCCCCTTAACCCACATGCTATATATACAATTTTAATACTTTTATTAAATTTTAAAAATTTAATAATTTAAAAAATTTTTCAGCAATTTGCATTGCTGAAATCCAAGTGGGCCTATGACAAAACTTGCCTTCCCTTCCAAACAATATAATTCTCTCCCCCACTATAAGCTCCATTAATTGAATCATTGATTCTGGCTTGCTGGTAAGGACCAATTCTTACAACAAATGTATCCCATTTCCTGCTAGTGGTAACTTTCATTCTTCCTGGAATAGCAGGCAACATTAATTTTGCATCGGACCTAGGAGTCTCAGGAAGCTGGAATTATAGGCACCATCGTCCCGCCCTTTTCCTCCTCAAAATAAAATGAAATAAAATAAAACAAGCAGCTGCCCAGTGGTGAGGCTTGAGGGATGGATAATGACAAAGAAGAGAAAAAGGCATTAATTTCAGGATGGGGGCAGCTGCCCGGCACTATCTCCCTTTGGATTTTGGTTCTTATAGCATCACGGTGAGTTATTAATATGTATGGTCCGTACTTTATAAAAACATTATAAATCGATGCAGAAGTCTGGTGTTTGGGTTTTCCTTTATAGCTTTCATTCTTCTTCCCAGAATTATCTCATTTTGATCGGGAAACTTCTGCATAAAAAACACACATGGAGAACTCACATTTCCATACCATAAATATTAAAAGGGGGTTAAGCTTTACAGTTTCTTCTCCCACCCCAATGGGAGGAAATTTAGCCTTCTAATCAGGGGACCATTCTTAATGTTCTTTTTATTCGCAAGCCAAAAGGTAAACTTTAACTTGCCGTATGAAATTGTACTGTGTAGTTCCTTTCATTTATGTAAATTGTGAAATGCTTGGCTATGCCATGTCTTTTGTATGAAGCTTCTACTAAAAAATCTTAGCAGTTATCTGAGCTGTTAAGAATAGTTGGTCGGCTTATTTTTTAAGGGTCAAATCCAAGTCCAGACCTTTTTAAGGCTCGTGATTAAAGTACTTTTTGCTGGATAATTATAAAGTATGGATTCGTCACAGTGTGGATTCATCACAGTGACTCTGTAGCAGACAGAAAAGGGAAATGAAACTAGCAAACTTAATGTCTCCTTAGTAGCTTTTTAGCTTCTGAGCAGCTTCCTATCTCCCGTTTATTGTCATTTTTGTTAGCATAAAAAAGTCGTCATAAATTTCGGTTCCCATGGAAATAGAAAGGAATGCGTGAGCTATTTCATTTGGGGATACTGTCTGCTAACCACGCAGTCTCTGCAGTTGTACTTCGTGATGGGAAATGTACATGCTAATTGGTGCTTTTTTTTCTTATTTCAGGAAACCTGCCCTATGAATATAAAATAGTGATTGCTGGGAATCATGAACTGACATTTGATAAGGAATTCATGGCAGACCTTGTTAAACAGGACTACTACCGTTTCCCCTCTGTGTCCAAATTGAAACCAGAGGACTTTGACAACGTTCAGTCCCTCCTGACAAACAGTATTTACTTACAAGACTCGGAGGTAACAGTGAAGGGATTCAGGATATACGGTGCACCTTGGTAAGTGTTCATTCCAGCAGTCTTCCCCTCTGTTTTTTTAGCTCAGCACTCAGAAAGCATGGTTCTGGCTTAGGTGCCTTAAACCAAAAGGATAAAGATGAAGAGAAACCTTTTGGCTGTATTTAGAACATAACACATATTTTGGCACTGCTGCAAAACACGATGCTTGTTGTTTTCATTGTGATGCAGATTTCTTTAGGCAAGGTCAACGGGAGCATGGCTTTGGTAGATACGTGTCTGTTTGTGTGACCGGGGCTGCATGTGTGTCTGTGGGACACGGAAGGATTTGGTGGAAGGTCACTGTGTTACCCTTCATGCAGATTCAGCCACTCTGAACATTCCATCAGCCTACGTGACTCGTTCCCTTCTCGTTTTACATTGGAAGCACTCATAAAATATCTTGCTTACATTAGAGTTTCTCAAATCTTGCTACACATCAGAATCACCTGACCAACTCTGAAGAAATACAGATTTTGAAGCCATATCCCCCTGAGACTCTGATTCTCCTTCCTGAGGTGGAGCCCAGTGACCTGTATTTTTAAAGCTCCCCACACAAGACTGAAGCACAGACAGTTTGGAAGTTACTGGTTGAGAGCTCAGTCCTAGAATTCTCAGTACTGAAATTCTCAGCTCTAGAAAACTCGAAGCAGGTGTGTATTCCTTGGGACCAGACAAGGAAACATTTTGACCTTGGCTCTATCAGTTGTCAGTTGTCTGGATTTGAAGAAGTTAATTCATAGAGAAGGAACCTCAGTGAAAATAATACCTACTTTTAGAGGGTTATTATGCGGATTAAATTAGGTGATACTTGCAATGGATTGAGAAAAGCGCCTGGTGATTTGCTTAGAATAACAATTACCATTTTTGAGGCCTTAGCTCTGCCACGAGATATTTATGGGAACTTGAGCAAGTCACTTAGCCTCTAGAGCCAGTTTTTTCATCTCTAAAATGGGAGTGTTAGATCAGAAGATCAGCAGCAGAGGAGTCTTGGATTTTTCTTTATTTGCTTTCTTACTTTTTGAGAGCCCTGTGTGTATATAGAGCAGGAAAACTAACCTTTACTCACTTAACCTGGAAAAGTATCCCAGTCCTGCCTTAGGAGTTGCGGATAAGGCTGGAAAAGGACAGAGTGAATTCAGATTGGCCACCCCACTCAACAGTTTGGATTGTCTTCTGTAAAAGAGAAAGTTGAGATATTTCCTGTCATTTGGTTTTCTAGCCAAATTTGGTTTTCATCAGTCCAGAAGGACTGATGAGTGGATACAGGAAGTATATTTCCATTTAAAATCAACCTGACCGTGATTCTGAACTCTTAATTGAGTACTTAACCAAATGTCAGGCACAAGGTCCTTTATACCTATTATCTCATTTTCTTCAAGCTACCTTTAAGAGACAGCCACTATTGTGATTCTCATCTGGGAGATGAGAAAACTCGGGCACAGGAAGGTTAAGTAACTGCTCAGGAATCACACGGATTCTAAGTGGTAGCATCCTAATTTCAGTCTGGCTGCAGGGTACATGGTATGCCTGAGGTGGTGGTGGTGGTAGTGCTGTGGTAATTGGTGGTTATAATCTGCAGTGTTTATATCCAGCTTTATGAATGCACGTCAATTAGTTCTTTTTATATGGGACAAGGTGGTAAAGGGCAAGAGAACAAACAGCAGAAATTAGCCCTCTCAAACAATAATCTGAAAGCTGATCTTGGGGTAATGTAGGATGTCGATATCAGCATTTCTGGGTAAAGGGCAGGAGAGAGAGCACTTTTTCAGCTTCACGGCTCACTTCTTAATGACTATGCGGTAGTTGAGAAATGACCTCTAATTGGTAGAGAAACTCTACTTGGAGTTGAGATGATTTTTTCAATGATTTAAGATGATTTTTGAAAAATATTCAGAGCCCAGAACATTTAAGCCCATTCCTGAACAGACAGGACTTTCAGAGGTTCCCTGGATTGATGGTCGTTGCTGTGATGACAGCAAGCTTCCTCCATTATGTGAACAGGTCCAGATCTGTTTAGGATAGGGTTTAGCTCAACCAGATTATGGCTGTGATGCATGAGGGAGTGATTTTGAATTTCGAGGCAGATCGTGTAGCATCTCAAGAAATAACAAAACATAATAGTTCCAACATGGGAAGTGATGGGGCGTAATTTGGTTTTGGTGGTGGTACAAACTTCGGACAAAGTTTATGTCTGAACTGGATTGATCTCATTCAAAATGTTTTATTTTAATATTGGAGAAACTGGTAAAGTCAAGAAAACACTCAGCATTAGTCTTCTAAAATGTTACCCTGAAGTTGTTTTTTACACACAGTTTATTGGGATTTCTAGAAAGTTTGAACTATTTCCTTTCTTTTTACAATGAGGGAGATCGTTAAATGGAATTTATCTCACCCATAGGAATTGTTGATACTTTGTCTTTTTACCAAGAATACAGGGGTTGATGAAAAGGAAATTGCAATTTTGTCATATTTTTATGATGAAAATTAGTATTAATATTTAAAAATAATAATTAAAATAGTTAAAAAAATAATATTCTCAGAACTGCTGTAATCTGAACATTGATTTAGGAATGCCTATGTTAGCATTTCTATGCAAGGAGAACAGATTTTCCCATTTCTACTACTTATTTATTCAGCCTTGGGACCTTGGGCATTTTTCTGAATGTCTCCATGCCTCCGTTTTCTCATCTCTAAAGTGAGAAATAGCAATATTACTTCTCTCTCATGGTTGTTATAAGTGAGTTAATGCATGCAGAAGACTTCCTGGCATAGAGTAAGTACTGGATAAGTGTTAGCTATTACTGATGTAGCAGGGTTGGTGTTTCCAATGTACTTTGTACCTTTGTCCACCTTCACATGGAGACAATTGCACTAGGAGTCAGATGGGCTGGCTTCTAGCCTTAGTTCAGTCTGCTGATTGCACAACAAATCCCTTCTCTATTTTGTAAAACAGGGGTAGTGAGGTCTGCCCCACTCTCTCTCTGATGCCACTCACTTCAATAGTCACCAAAATTAGAATCTTTAAAGAGCATACATATTTGTGGGCATGCTTGATTATTTTAATATCTTGTACAATTTTTAGCTTCTTTCACTATTAAGAATTTGACTGGAAGCAAATCTGGGGGGGGTGGAATTTATACTAGAGCTGCTACTCGTCTCCTATGAGACATAAGGATTTTCCATCCTAAGATTCACACATAGGTGGACATCTGCTTAGTAACCCATCAGATACTCCAACTCCAAAATAATGTGAATGGTTTTAACTTTGATTTCCATGCTTTTCCTGTAACTTTTCTGGAGGGAATATTAAGTTCTGATTTACTGATATTGCTAGTGGTTTTCATTTAAAAACAGAAATCAAAATAAGAACCTTGATACTAAGGATTTCCATCCTGTCACAGGTTTCTCAAAAGTAATTACCATCTCTGTGATAAACCGTAATGGAAAAGAATATAAAAGAAGAACGTCTATATGTGTATCACTGAGTCACCTTGCTGTACAGCAGAGATTGCCACAACTTTGTAAATCAGCTAGACTTCAATCAAAAAAAAAAATTTTTTTTTAAGTAATTGCTGTCTGACCAGGGAGAGAGCTTATTAACTCCTGTATTTACAAAATGTGGATTGTGACTCAGTTTCACTCTAAACAAGGTGTATTAGCTCATATTCATTACATGTTTATAACTTGTAGCACCGCTGAAAGCTTCCTAAAGACCAGAGAGAATTAACGCAGCGTCTCCTAACTTACAATTTAGGAGGAATTTGTATGTGGAAAATAACTTACAACAATCCTAAGCAGTCGTGTGTTTGCAATTGGAGCACACTGTCGTGCCAATTAGATCGGCAAAGAAGAGGGTTTGGATGTGGTTTGATGGGTCTGGGAAAATCCAACGGTCTACACTGAAGAAGTTGTAAATGGGGTGCCTTATCCTGGAAGAAAGGTGCTCCCTTGGAAGGAAGGCAAGAGTTGACCCGTTCTCAAGGGGCAGCCCGGCCTCAGGAGGCCTTCCACCCGGTTCTGTGGCTTCTGTATGTATTCCTTCGGCACCTCATTCTTCCAAGAATCGTGAAGAAAGGAGTCAGGCGTGATGTATTGTCATGGGACTAACAGTTCAGTCACAGTTTTTCTTAACTTCTCCTATTACACTTTTCCCTCCCTCTCTGGGGGACAGAAGAGGGTCTTGTGTGGCCTAGCAGTTAGATCTGCCCAGGACTTCGCTCTCATAGCAGCACAGCTCGTGGATTTCTTGTATCCCTTGTGTTGATTTTTTGCCACCGAGGTGCTTCCTGATCTCCCTTCGTGATCACTTTCAGCTTTCGATCCCAAAAATGTCTTTTCCAAAGGCTGACTGTGGTCAGAAAAAGGAGACAACATTCTAATCTGTCAAATATCAACCACTGATATTTGTGCTAATTCACTGCTTGTCTGGTCAGGGTGGAGGGGAGGTGGCGTTTTGAAATCATCTCTGTATTTTTGGTTACTGGATCTGTAGCCAGCATTTTAGTGCAAGTAGATTTCCATAAACTCACTCGTGGGACTGGGCATTTAAAAATCGACTAGCCCCTTCTTTTTTCTGATTTCAGTTGCTCTTTGGCTACTAAGATGCTTATGTAGAAAAAAAAATCCAGGTGCAAACGGATCAGCAGCCAAGCCACAAAAAGTAAAAAAAGTCTGTCTTGCTCCGACCTGAGCGTGGCAGTTGTATTGTTCAGCAGTGCACCTTGTTCCCCTCCTGAACAGAAACGCAGAGCTAGTCTCCTGTGACTTTTAATGAATATGAGCGGGGCTTTCCAATGTCCAGGAATTTGATCTCTACGCTGACCAAGGGGTCAGGAACAAAGAGCACACTTTCTCATGTTAGAGTAGACCCAGGTGTAATTTGTCAGATTTAGTAATTGTAGAGGAAGTGCCTTAACTTCTGCAGCAGGAAAATTAGATCGAGCCTAGGCAGCGTAATTCTAAAATGGCTGAAATAGCAAGAGAAAGTCCATTGAGCTGCATTTTCAAAGGAAGTGTGTGCAGGGTATTTTTTTTTTTCCTTCCTCTCTCCCCCTCATTTGGGATCATCAACATGTTGACTTTGTCCATTCCTTCAGATGTAATTTTCTCAGCGTTTTTCAAAGTGGGAGTTAAGCATTGATTCCACTCTCTGCAGCCATTATAATTGTGTTTGCATCCAAACAGCTACAAGGTTGCTCACGTTTCCTTGTTCTGATCAGCACAATGGTTCTGTAAGCTTACCCTGTCAGAAAGCGTCAGATATTTTTATTTCCAACTATAAGGTTTGTAATGCATCATGTATTTCGCTGACAGTCTTCAAGTTCTTGCACTAGCGAAAAAATTAACAGCAGATACTGAGTGAGAGGATGAGAAAACCAATTGGCAACTCATGATAGAATTCAGATCTGGGGATGGGTGGAATGGGCTCATTTATTTTATTTTCAAGTCATACTTAGTAATTAACTTGGGCCAAAAAGAAAAAAAGGGAAGAAGAAGAAGAAAAGAAAGAAACATCTCCACGTTCAGCAGGAAAGTCCTTTCACACTAAAGAACAGGACTGTACGAACAAGACTGATTCTGTGCCACGATTTCAGGGATTCCAGCTTTTATTCAGGAGGGCTCAGGAAGGTATTGGCACAGAAACAGGTCTGTGTGTGTGTGTGTTAAACAAATACGCACTCTCCTTCTACATGATTCTGTTCCAGGGCCCAGGCTAACGTTTCATTTTTCTTGGCGTGAGGCCCACGGACTCTCCCATTCTGAAACCTGTGGCGGGTCTGTCCTGCTCTAGAATTACAGGCTCTGTTTACATTTTCGCCTGCCTCAGAATGCAGCTGACTGCTCTGAAAGCTGCACGGGATCAGCTTCATTTCTGGTTTAACAACCGCGCTGTTTATTTGGAAAAGGAGAAAGCAAACCCTGTCCGCCTGCTTCCTACCTCCCATTGCTAGCCATATCAGTACATACCTTGGCAAAAGCTGGTTTATGTGGAGTTTAGGACGTTGGAGGCAACTCATACCTTTCCGCCTGCTTGTCGTGTGCCTTTAGCTGATGTGTTGGTGATGGTCGTATAGACGAATGTGGAGGGGGGTATAGAAGTGTTCCTGGGCATTCAGTTATGCTTAATATCAGCCATTGGCATAATTTAAATTTTTGCCTGCACATTCTGAGAGACCAACTCAATTAGCAAACGACGATAGTAAACTTCTATTTGGATGATATATTTCACTTAGAGAGCTTGTACATGTGTTATCTCCTTTGGGCTTCACAACAATTCTAAATAATTAAAACTTAAAACCAATTCTAAACAATTCAAAGGCAAAGGGCATGTATTCATAATAATTATTAATACTAGCCAGCATTTACAAGTGCTTGTACGTCGTGACAGTGCTGCCTGGTGTTGCCTCCTATTGACAGAAGAAACCAAGGTCGAGTTTTGGCAGAAAAGGCGACTTGCCCAAAGTTAGTTTGGGGAGAAATAGGACTAGAATCCCGCCTTCCTTTGCTGAGCTCTTGAGGCTGAGCTGGGATATCCTAGTAACCGCACATGTCACTCTACTCCTTGACCTGAGGCAACTCAGGAAGTGGCCACTTAGAAGCCTTGGCTGTTCCCATCTAGTTGCAAAAAGGACACACAGAAATCCAGGCCAGTCCTCTCAGGAGCTCTCAGGCTTCAGTGATGGGGTGCTTGAAGCGGGGGGACAATGGGATGTTGGGGGGACAGAACAAAAGAATGATCTTCTGCACGGTGTGCTCCAGAGCCTAGGGTTTAAAAAATGAGGATCTATACCTGTGCGTCATAAGACATGGATCAGCTCCTCTGGTGTTTCTGTTCCATGGCGACAACTTCCGTTTCCTCTGCACACACGTTAGAGGGGCAAGTATCGGGTGTACATGGCTATTTCCCTCTGAAGCACCACGGAACAGTTGAGAGACACGGCAGCCCCGGCACGTGCACCGAGAAGGAAGTGCTGACCGTGCTTCCCCACGGAAGTCGGGCTGGTGTGGTCCCACACACCATGCTGCAGGCAGACCTGGACTTCCACGATGAGACCCTGCCGGCTCGCTGCTGGGTGTTCTTTCATTTTCTCATGTTACACTGACAGGTTCCTTTTTAACCCAGAGTTGCTGCTGGGGGAGGGAAGGAGAGGATACAGTGGCTCTAAGCTCCACAAGGGCGGGGACCCTGTCAGCTTTGTTCTCCATGCATACCCTAGGCCAGCCCAGGGCCTGGCACACAGTGGGTGCTCAGTCTGTTTCTGCTGAATGAATGAATGAGGGTGGTAGTGGTAAAGATGTGTCTGTGGCTGCCTGACTGAAGGCCCACACCTATGAGACACCCAGTTGCAAAGAAAAAACATTTCCAAGACAAGATCGAGCATAGCCATGAATCTGCAAGGACAGCTAGAGTTGGTAGAGCAAAGTGGAACCAAACAAAGCACTAACCTACGTCCCTGAGCTCTTCATGAACATGTCTAGATCCTTCCCGAACATTCGGAAAGATAGAGTGCACGGCATCTCTCCAGGTGAGCATGGTCAGGGAGCAGCGGGACAGACCTACCTAGAAGGCAGCGAGAATTTTCAAAGAAAGGCTCAAACGGTATTTTTAGACTCTTAATTGTCATTTCTGTACCTCATTTGCCTTGTCCCCATGCTCTGAGTAGATACAGAAATTTCTGTTAGATTTGGAGACTACGTCTTCAAGCTACAGTAAAAGCAGCCAGTGTAAAGTGTGAGTTTGGTTGGAAGCTAAACCGAGTGGGCCCTCAGAATGTCCTTCGGACGTTAGAAACCAGTTATTAAACATGTAGTATTCTCTTTTCTCAATGGTTGAGTTCTCAATGGTTGAATTCTTTGAGTTGAATTAAAGCCATACAGATTCTGTACCATTTATTTTCAAGCTATTTGGCAAACATGTATTTCTTATTTAATCCTTTGAATTGTAAGTGTAATGTGAATTTCTGCAGATGTTACCAGGTGGTGAGCCCACTGGCGTCCCTTTGACAGTTGTGACCCATATTTGCCGGGTTCCAGGCACTGCTGCTGCTCTGCCTTCCTGCATACATTTACCCTATAGCTCAGGTGTGCTCACAAGGAAGTCCAGGTAACTACACAGGTAGGCTCCTTGAATCCTCCTGATGATCCGTAGTGAGGGTGAATGGGCTTCGGAGCCCACAGCTTGGAGGTTGCCACTTCTACCTAGTGCTCCGTTTTTGCCGGGAAACTCACCTGCGTGGCCTCAGGTCGCCCCTTTGCCCTTTTTGGTGAGTCTGCCTGCTGCCAGAGTTGTTTCACAACAGAGTCACGGTGATCAAAGCCGTGCTGTGTTCTGCGCTCGACAGGGGAAAGGCCCTGGGCCCTTCTAGGCTGCTCTGTAAGAGGGCCATCAGAGGATGTCACTCAGCTTCCCAGAGAGTCACCTGTATGCCCGTGGGGGGCTTGTTGGGAGACAGGACTAAAACATGCTGTGCTCAGGGACCTCCCTCTGACAGTGAAGGGTTTGTTGAAACTGGCTGAGCTCTTCTTGCTGATTCCCTCTTTCCTTAAAACATCAGTTCCTCAGGTTAACAAACTTCTGGCTGGGCCTCCCCAGCAGGGAGACACCCCCTGAAAGGTCTGGTCCTCGGGCTGGACATAGCTTAAACAGCTGCAGCCCTGTTCTACCTACTGTCGGGGGAAGCAGTGTGTGTATAGAGGCCGCAGGCTTTAGCCTTTAGAAGCAGCTGTCCCCAGTGAGCTTGCGTCTCATTTTTATCATTTAGAACTCATTTACCTTCTTAAGCAAGTTGTTTCATCTCTGAGCCACAGTTTCATCTGTGAAATGGGTATACAAAGAATAACAACTACTATTCCTTAAGCATCACCCACATACAGGTATTTTACGTAAAATAGTTTTTAAGCCTCACAGCCACCCTGTAAAGAAAGTAATACTTCCCCCATTTGGGAGATGATAAAATTGAAGTTTTATGATGAAAATAGAGAAGTTAAACAACTACACAAGGACACTCATTTCCTAAGTAGCAGAACTGGAAGTCTAACCTCAAAGCCTTAATTTTTTCACTGCTCTGTGTATGTTTCGTGGGATTAAAATGCGATCATGTATGTTAAGTTCCTGGCACTCAGTAAATGCTCAATAAATATTATTTTCTTCCCTGGAAAGTAATAGTTATATAGTTTTGTGATGGCTCTTTTTGTTTGTTTGTCTGTCTGTTTTCTTGTCTTTTTTTATGGTGGTATATCAGGGTGGAAGGGGAGAAGCAAAAAGGGACAGAAAGGAGGTGAATAAAAAACTTAGTCTAGGAAAATAGTTACCCCTATGTGTGTGTGTGTGTGTATGTGAGGGAGGTGGGGAGAGAAAAGAATTTTTAAAAGCAAACATTGTATGGTTTCATTGCACAGCAAGTTGCTAATGATCTGGATAAGTGGAAACCATTTAGGAAAGGAACCCCATATATCGGCAGCATGTGGTCAAAGGACGTGGAAGAGTGAATAGATGTCTGTTAAATGAAGACATATGGGGCATTTTAAGGTCACTTACATGGAGCATCATTTTAAATGTATGAGTAACGCTTGGTACTGGTTCTCACCCAGGAAAAAAATAAAGGTAATCTTGGATGGGAACTATAAATTGAAAGTGGAATGTTCCGTGAGGGCTGCTCAAACAGGAAGTTAGTGGCAAATCAGAAAGCTTTTGGATTAGCAGAATGTGTCTGCATTCTGTGAAGAGCAGAAAAAATGAGTTTGAAAATCTGCTTTAATTCAGGAGAGGATATAGGAAGATTGTTTTGCACAAATATTAGAAAAGATCAGCTAGGTTAAAGTGTAAATACGATTACCGTTACTAACAATGTCCAAGTATGAAATGTGCAGCAAAAAATGAAAAATAAATGAAGAAAAGCACCTGGTATATAAAACCTAATGTCTGGCATGGTAGGTTTAGGATGGATCACATTTTTTTAAAAAAGCAGTGCTAACAGGGAGATCAGCTCGGTGCTTTGTGACCACCTAGAGGGGTGAGATAGGGAGGGTGGGAGGGAGACCCAAGAGGGAGGAGATCTGGGGATATATGTATATGTATAGCTGATTCACTTGGTTATAAAGCAGAAACTAACACACTATTATAAAGCAATTATACTCCAATAAAGATGTTTTTTTAAAAATTTAATTTATTTAAAAAACAGTGCTAAAATTTCATAGAACCTACAGTAAATCAACATTGAAGACTAAGTAAAACCAATGCTATGTGTGTAAAGGAAAAAAAAGAGGTCAGAGCTGACACACTGATTTTCCACCTTCTCCTAAAATTTGTTATGAACTTCTTTTACATATGATGTACAAAATGATGGCATATAAAACTAAGTGCCTCTGATGCCTGCCTGGCTCTATAACTGGAGATGACTTTCTCTCACTACATTTCAAGCTACTTTATGCAATGAAATGACGGGACATATCAATTTAAATTCTAAATCCAGTAAGGTATGCTGACTTTCCGTGCCACACAAGACTCCATAAGCGATGGGAAGTAGCTTAAAGCATCATAATTCCAGAAATAGGATTATCAAAAACAGAAACTAGGGAAAAAAAAAGTTTTTATTGTCTTATTGATTTAAAAGTCCAACCCCTCAAATCACTAGGCCATAACTGGGGCCTCTATTTTCATTTTCAATCAAGAATTAATAGAAAAAACCTTCTTGCTTTGATCTTTTCAGAACGAAATAAAAGCTGCTAGACTAAAACCTAATCAGAAATGGTTGATGGAAAAACTAGTTGGAAACAGGCTGTTGGGCTATTATTAGCCACCTCCCCACTTTTTTTTTTTCTTTCCTTGGGTGTTATGACTTAAGGGGAGAAATTGTGGAAAGGACATTTGTTTAAGAAATTCAACTCAAATTCGTGAGTTTTGCTTTTATATTTAAATATATTAATATGTAAAAAGCACTTGAGAATGAGGATTTTAGGCTGTGTTTACGATGCCTCTGTTACTAAACATTTTTTAATGCTTCCCTATTTTTCAGATGAAACAGCGAAGACTAGTTATTTTTCTTACCTAAATTCAGCTTCTCCCTTAAAAAGATGTAGTAATTCTGTACAGGGAAGTACTTACCTGTAGGTCCTGCGGAATGAATATGAAAAACGGGATACCTAAGTGTGTACATATAATGCTGGCCCTGACCTTTGTGCTTTTAAATAGCTCTTACCAGAGGCGAATTCTGCATGGTTTGCTGGCTTACAGAGCAGCTTCAGAGGCAGGCCCAGGAGAGGTGAGGGAATTTTCAGGGTATTGAAGGGCCTGCCTACGTTCAAACACACCATATGTGCCATTCAGTACTACTCTTAAAGGGAAAATCTGATATTAAGGAGGGTATCGGTTTTTAAGGTTATTTGTTATAGAAATTGCCTCTGTAGAGTTTGAACTCTGTTCTGAAAAGCCTGAGAGAAACAGGATCACTTCGTTGGAAATTTTGAAGTTTGGCTGGCCTGTAAACCACAGGCTTAACCATATGCTAAAGTCAGTTCTGAGGTTTTGTAACTGTTGATACTTATGATTTTCATTATAAATGTGTTCTTACTTTGTTGATTGTTGCAATAAACAGAATCATTGGATTACTGATAGAGCAGAATACAAATATGCCAGAGAAAAGCCATTTTCTTTGTCCATTGACTCAAATAACTCTTCTTGTGAATAAGACCAAAAAAACTTGTCTTTCTGGGTTTTCTACAAGTAAGAACAGAACAACAACAAAAAAAAAGGTGAAAGGAAAATAGCTATTGCAGAATACCAAGGGTAGAAATCATGCAAAAAGTAGACATCTCAATTCCTAAAGATTGTGTTTTCCAAGCTGTGTAAACTCTCTTCAGTTAATCGGACACTCACATGAATAAAAACTTTACCATTCCAGTGAAAATTCATCCATTCACCTGGTTTTGGTCATTCAAGAATTAGCATCAGACATCAGAAAGCAATGGTATGTTTTTCTTGTTACATGTAGCAGTAAGCTTTTCACAAGCTAAATTCCCACCAAAAATATACAGAGGTATCAATAGCATCACAGAAAAATGTATATACATATATAGAGAAAATGAAACCCGAAAGGTAATACACCACAAGTATAACAATGGTTTTCTCTTATGAATTGTTCTCTCTTTCATTCTACTTGTCTGGGACTTTTATGTGTTCTTGCAGTGGGTAAGTTTTATTTTTACAGTCAGAAGAAAAGACCACATTCTCTAGCTGTAAGATGTATGCTAGGGGTAATTTGGACATTGACTCTCATTTTTTCTAACTTTGTGCCGTCATTGTGTATCTAGTTCTTGCAGAGTTGTGGGCCTGCACATATGCTCACACTTCAGGGATTACCTGTGTCACAGGCCATTGCCAAAGATGGGGGGGGGGTGTCTGTCCTCATCAACAAGTTCTGTGTGTGCCCTGCTGAAATGGAAAGATTCGGGAAAGCACCAGAGCTTGCTTCATTCCGCTGAAAATTTTTGTTTCCTCTTTTAAATCAGTCTCTCCCAAAGAAGGTGGAACCCAGATGGCTCATTTGGTGCTGGGGTGACTGACGGAACCCAGCCCTCTTTGGTGCTGCATTTTTGACTCACCCCCTGTGTGACTTGGGTCTGTGGGTCTGGCTTTACAGGATGCGACTTCAGTCAGGGAAAGCCTGGTGCCTACCTTTGCTTATTTGTATTCCGGTGCTGTGCCCTCCCTTCCTCTCGTGTGTCTTTGTTCTATTAATCTGCAAAACAGGGCTCGACTTGTGATTAGTCCTTGGAGCTTGTTTCTATTAATCAGCCTGCAAAACAGGTCGACTTGGACGCTTTTGTTCCAGAGCTTAATGTGTTCTCCTTGTCAGGCTGTGGTTCAGGCAGCTCGGTTTGCCTTAAATGGGACCAGGCAGTGAAATTTGGTTTTTATATGCTGATTGCATTGTCAAGAGAGAAAATACCATTTGAAAAGACAACAAGAAAATGCTAATGTAGAATTGTAGAGATGTGTTTTAGGAAGAGGAAAAGTTTACAGAAAATATAACTTGTGTAGCTTGGTTGTGTTGTAGGATACACTGCAGAGTGCAGTTGACTGGAACAGAAAATAGAGCATTATATATATTATGCAGTCAAGAAGTATGGTGTGCAGCAAAGGTTGCCTATTAATAATAATTTTATGTGTATTTATGTGTAATTTTCTTTTGATAACTTATAGTGGGAACAGCATCCTTTTCGCCACAATATTGAGGGATTATAAGAAGACCCGATACGATTTTGTGAGTTTCCTTTGCTCTTTTCTTCCCACCCTCCCTTGTGCTGAAGGACCTTGGCACAGATTAAAATTATTCTACCTGTTAGGTAGGGGGAAACTCTGTATCTCAATTTTGTTATCTTCTTTATCAAGGGACAAGCATTGACCTAACTGTGGAAGATAGAGTGTGGGTGAGCTGAGTGATGATGATAAATTGCTTTGTAAAATGCTCGTTATCACCATTTAAAAAATTCTGCTAACTCTAATGTGCGAAGGAGAAGATTGCTGGAAAAGAATTTTAATGTGTAACTTTTCCCAGGGACGGCGATGCTATTGGAGAAAAACAGTTTCCTACTGGAAGTCATCTTTTACATCTCTAAACATTTCTAGTGAATTTCAGCCTTCATTACTTGTGAAATAATGCCCTCTCTAAAAAAATAATAATAAAGAAATCTGTTGAAGTATATGCAAGGAGCAAACTGTCAGAGTCCCAAATTAAATTTGTCATCAGTGATAAATTTAGTGCTGTAAGATACTTTAATAAGTGCTTCAGCTTGATTTATTGGTTTTGTGAGTTACCAAGAGTATATTATGTCTTGTACGGAACTTAGCAGAAGCAATTTCTGACTAGACCTTCCTTGATTAAAAAAAATGAAGTCTCATTTTAGTCGCGGTGGTAATTATTTTAGTGCCAAATTGGAAGGTAAGCACACTGCAGTTCTGTCATTAATATAAAAAAAGAAAGGAAAGGAAAAGAAAAACATGCCAAAGGGAAAACATTTGAAAGGTTCTGGTTCTTTATTTTTGCACATACTTTATTTCCTTCGTGTATACTGGGTGTCTAGGCTGTTTTACTGGTTGGGACTTAAGTTGCAGCCATCACACATATAATCACTAATGAGTGTCAGGATTCAGCTGCTAATTTGAAAGGCTTTGTGGCTCTTTCACCCCAGACACTAGCAGCTTCATTAGGCTCTGCTTTGTCCAACCTGACCTTTGCTGGCCTCTAGATCACAGCTAAATACCAACATTACACCAACACTCTCCCATTGAAACAGTCCAGACCTGATTCCTTTGGTGCATATCTTATCAGAATCTGCCCCTGACATAAACTTGGGTGCCTCATGCCGCATAATTAGGATTACATTCCCCCAAAGAGGCCCTATTTCCTCACACCCATGGGAGTGTTCAGTTTGATTGGAGATTTGAATTTTAGAGCAATTAGCAAATGTCTGTCCTTTTTTTTTTTTAAATCTTCTTTTAAAAGGCATAATTTTTAAATGTGTTTTTATGTGAAAAGCAACAAATTTTTTTTCCCCTTGGGGAAGGAAAACCCATACAATTTATTATTAATGGCATCAAAAAAGAAAAGGAAATCTAAACCTTTCTTTAGAGGTTTGTCTCTGGGAGTGCACTCTCCTTAAAAATCAAACCAGTTAGCAAGGAGGTGGCGGAGAGCTTTCTATTTGTTGTGCTCTTTTAAACATCCTGAGAAATAAAACGTTGGCATGATTTGTCAAGCTTTAGGTTGTCGGGAAGGAAAGCCTTTATTTCTCAGTGACATAGTTTAGATTCTCCGCCTGCTGTTCCCAAATCCCAGAGAAATTATTCTGCATTAGTTTAAAAGTTTACCCTGGGCTTCCCTGGTGGCGCAGTGGTTGAGAGTCCACCTGCAGATGCAGGGGACATGGGTTCGAGCCCCGGTCCAGGAAGATCCCACATGCCGCGGAGCGGCTGGGCCCGTGAGCCATGGCCGCTGAGCCTGCGCGTCCGGAGCAGAGGCCACAACAGAGAGGCCCGTGTACCGCAAAAAAAAAAAAAAAAATTTTACCCTATAGTTGCTATAAAGCAGTAGTCAGGTGGTGGTGTCTTTTGGCATGGTCTGTGACTATCAACTAGGAAAATAAATCCGTATAAACTTCTTTCTCATCAGATCCAGTCTTCCAAGCCAGGTCTCCAGTGATCTTATTTTGAAGTGGTTTGAATTCTCCTTCCTTTTTACGGAGAGTCATAAAATTAGAGATGGGCAGGAGCTCTCTGATTGCATCACTTTTTCCACCCCTTTGGCCAGTGGCTCCCCTCCCTCCAGCATATTCCCTGGTGTTCCATTCAGCCTCGGCTAGATACTAAGACCAGAGAGGCTTCTTGTTCAGTCCCCTCTGGGAAAATGTCCCACAGTCCTTGACATGTGGGTATGCTTTCAGGCATGCAAGCTGAAGTTTTCTCCATTTTAAGAATCCTCTGCATTCTTACCTTCAGTCTCTCTTCTTATTCCTTGACCCTCAGGAACTTTTCCTGTCTCGGTCAAACAGCCTGTATGTGTTGTGAACAAAGAAACAATCCACACATGCATGGTTTTGTCTTTTTATCCTCCTCATTCAAAATGACAGCATTATTTAGGGGATTTTCTCATTATTAACCATGTGTCTAAGATGTGCCTAAATTCGAATAGTCCATAAATTTTACCTATAAATGAATCTCATAAATCCTAAGCCATTTCATAGACCCTGTGACCAGAGCTTCTCGGAATCTTGTTGGTATAGAGACTTTTCAGGAATCTAGGATCAAGATGAGGACTCTGTAAAGTTTGTTTTTAGATGGACAAGATTAAATTTATCAGAGTCCTTAGTTCATGACAAACTGTTATCATGGGCCTGTGCATATCCCTTATTATTATCGTGTTATTTATCCATTTATGAATAATGTAGTGAACATCCATTGGCCCACACTACACAGCCAGAGAACTAGACTACTGATAATAATTTGTGTTTGTCTTTGTGCTTTCCCCTCTCTTACTGTTACGCCTTCCTTCTCCAGGTATACGTTAATTTGAATTTTGTCTTCTCAAATAGATACAGGAAAAGCGTTTGACTAATTTCAACATTCATTCATAAAAACTCTCAGCAACTAGGAGTAGAAAGGAATTTCATCTGATACAGGGTCACAACGTACTGTTAGCATCAGAGTTCCTGGTAAATATTGAATGCTTTCAAACTAAGATCAGGAAAATGTAAGGGTTCTTGGACTCACACTTCTAGTCACCAATTTTTGGAGGCCCTGAACCGTATAATAAAGCACAAATAAAAGGAATGAAGACTGTAAAGGAAAAAGTAGAATTGTCTCTTTTTTGCATGTGACATGGTTGTTAATTTAGAAAATTCTAAGGAATCGCTAAGAATCAAGAAGTAATAAGTAAATTTAGCAAGGTTACAGGATAAAGGGCTAGTATATAAAAAGCAACTGCTTATTTATATACTAGCAACATAAAATTGAAAATGAAATTTTTTTAAATGTTAATTACAATAGTACCAAAACCATAAAATGGCAAGGGTAAATATAACAGAAGATCTGGAGTATCTTTTCACTGAAAATTAAACAATATTGCTGAAAGGATTAAAGAAGACTTAAACAAGTGAAGATATACTGTGTTTGTAGACTGTTCAGTCCTCCCCCAATTAATCTGTAGGTGCAACTTAGTCTACCAGCTGAGTGAAAATCTCAGCAGACTTTTGATTTTTGGAAATAAACAAGTTGATCCTAATATTTTTTTGAAAATGAAAAAAGAAGATCTAGGATAGCCAAAAGTAATTAAAAAATAAAAGTTGGTGGACTTATATTATCTGATATCCAGACTTACTATAAATCTTTTAATAATCAAAACACTGTGATAATGGTGAAAAATAGACATATAGATCAATGGAAGAGAAAAAGGAGTCTGGAAACAGACTCACACATATATGGTCAAATGAGTTTTGACACAGTGCCAAGGCAATTTAAAGGGGAAACAGTAGTCTTCAATCAACTTGGACAAATAAATGTCATATGGAAAACCTGGACTCATACCTCACACCATATACAAAAATAAATACAAAATAGATATTATACTGAAATAGAAAAAGTAATTCTATAAAACTTCTAGAAGAAAACTTAAAAGAAAATACTGGGATAGGCAAAGATTTCTTGGGCACATAAAAAGCATGAATCTAAAAGGAAAAAAATGACAAATTGAACTTTATCAAAATTAAAAACTTTTCCTGTTCAGAAAACACCATTACAAAAATAAAAAGGCAGTCCACAATCTGGGAGAACATATTCTCAACATATAAAGCTCACAATTATGTAAATCTCTATCCAGAATATCTGAAGCACTCCTACAACTCAATAATAAGAAGACAAATAACCCAATAAATGGTCAAAAGTTTGAATTGTCTCTTCATAAAGAGATATATACAAATGGCCATTAAGCATACAGGAAGATATTCACCATGATTAATCATGGTGGACATGCAAACTAAAACCACAGTGAAATACCACAATGCACTGTGTAGAGTGACTAAAATTTCTGACAATACCAAGAGTTACAAGTGTGGAGCAACAAACAGAACTCTTACACACAGCAGGTGTGAATATAAAATGGTACAACATCTTTGGAAAACTTCTGGCCGTTACTTAAAAAGTTAACCTACACCTACCATACAACCTGGCCATTCTGCTCCTAGATATTTACCAAAACAAATGAAAATATATGTCCAAGTAAAGATTTGTACACAAGCATTCATAGAAACTTTATCCACAATAACAAAACCCAGGAAATAGCCCATATGTCCATCAACAGGTGAATGGATAAACAAGTATAATATAGCCATACGTTGGAATACTACTCAGCAGTGAAAAAGGAATGAACTACTGAAACATGCAATAATATGGATGAAGCTCAAAATGTTATACTGAATGAAAGAAGCCAGACACAAAATAGTATGTAAAGTATGATTCCATTTGTGTGAAATTCTAGAAAACACAAACTAATCTAATTTGACAAAAAGATCATCAGTGGTTGCTTACACTGGGTGTAGAGGGAAAGGCATACTGCAAAGGGTACAAGGAATATTGGGGGCGGGTGATGGAGATGTTTGGTGTCTTGATTGTGGTCATGTTTCATCATCACAGATGTGTATACATATCAAAAATTCCATCAAATTGTATACTTTAAGTGGATACAGCTCATTGTACGTAAATTTTATCCAAATTAAGTTGATTTTAGAAAGAATATTAGGCTGCATGTAGTCTTCTGGGGCTTTCTTATTTCATTCAACACTTATTGGTATGTTTAATCAAATATTTGAGGAAAGGAGGGAGGAAGGAAGGAAGGAGCTAATGAGATATTTATGCCAGTTATTTCTTTCATAGGAGAAAACATAGGAGAAAGATGGGAAGAAGTTCATCTTCTTGGAACAAAACAACCCAAATTCTAGATTCCGTTATCTGTCCATCTTAGATATAAGAGAATGGCCTTTCTAGAACCAAGTTTACCATAACTTATAGCCCAATGCTATTGCTGCTTTTAATAATCAGGATAAGTTCAATTTGTATCAGCAACATTCTTTGTCAAGTTACACAGCTTTGTGTGTGTGTGTGTGTGTGTGTGTGTGTTGGAGCAGCAAAGCAGGATGAGGGTATTCATTTAAAACTCTTGGTTACAAGTAACAAATCTATTCAAAATAACTCAAGCAAAAATGGGAAATTATTGACTCATGTAACTTAGAAGTCTATGGAGATAATGGCATCGGGCATGGCTTGACCCAGATACCCAGGCATTATTATAGGAATCCAGCTCTCTTTCTTGGCTAGGTCTTTAGGTGTTGACTTCATCTGCAGACAGACTCTCCCATGTGATGGCTGCTGACACGTTCAGCTTTATCTTCAATCAAGAGAGTCTAACCATTTCAGCTTGAGATACATGTCCTTCCTAAAACCAGTCAGTGTGGGGAGAAAGATGGAACGCTCTGATTGGCTAGGCCTAGTCATGTGCTCCTTCCTCAGGCAGGCAGGGGGTGAGGTGGGCCCCACCTGTACCACTTGAATTAACAATGGAATAGAGGTGAGTTTTCCAAGGAAAATGGATGTGCTGTTACCAGAAGAAGGCGGACTGAATGTTCCACAGACAAAAATAATAGTCTGATCATCCAAACACACATACGAAAGATACCTGATGTGGGTAAGAAGAGGAATATCTTGTCAGTGGTAAAGTTTAAGTTTCTGGTCCCACTTTTCTTGCAGCCTGTTTTTTCATGAACCATGGTCATTTTTTCATCCCAGTATCTTTGCTTCTGGCACTGGAAGCTAGAAACACTCTCAACAGTGGGTGGTGGCGATGATGAATTGAAAATTCCGGAGTGGCACATGCCTTTATTTATAATGGGCCCAGCAATCTGAGATTCTGACGTAGCTGTACTGGTTACCTATAGCTATGTTAAAAAAAAAAAAAAGAAAGAAATCACAGCGTTTAGTTGCTTAAATAACAGACATTTTTTATCTTACAGTTTCTGTAGGTGAGGATCAAGGCCCAGCTTAGCTGGGTCCTCTGGCTCTAGGGTTTATAGACCATATAGTCAACGTGTTGTCCACAGCTATAGTCTCATTTCAAGGCTAGGCTTGGGTAGAATTCACTTCAAAGATCACTTTAGTGGTTGTTGATAGGATTCAGTTCCTTTCAAGTTGTTGGACTGAGAGCCTCAGTTTCTTGCAGTTTCTTGTTGACTTTTGGCCAGCGACCTTCCTCAGTTATTTGCCACGTGGGCCTCGCCATAGGGTAGCACACAACTTGGCAATTGGTTTGAATGAGAGAGAGAGCAAAAGAGGACCAGCAAGGTGGAAGCCAGGGTCTTTTGGTAATCTAATCTCAGAAGTAACATCCTATCATCCTACCATATTCTTTTCATTAGAAGTACGTCACTAGGCCCAGCCCGTACCCTTAGCCGAGGTGGAAAGGATTACACATGGGCATGAATAGCAGGAAGTAGGAACATTGGGAGCATCTTAGAAGCTGCGCATGACAGTGGCAGTGACAATGGCTGCAGAGGAAGGAATTTGCCCATCTCCCTTGCCGTTGAAAAGTTTTCTTTTGGGAACTTCAAATGGTGGCCTGGGTGCATGAAGTGGACTAAAGAAATTCCCACAGTAGGTTGAGGGCTTTGGCAAGAGGGGGTTTTATGTTTATGGTTAGAAGTCAGATTGTGGGATACAGAAAATTATTACAGAAACAAACTGAAAAAATAATTGCACAACAGGAGGTGAAATAGAGATGCATACAAAGAGTTATGTTTAAAAATGTAAACTTTATTTTTTTTTTTAATTTCCACATGCAATGTAATGTTTAGGCACGCTGCTTGGGATGCTATTTCTAAAAGAATCGTTGACCATTTTTCAGAATATCCTTTTGGTTTTAAATACTCGTCAGGAAAAACAAATGATGTAAAAATATGTGAATAATTTTCTATTACAGAAATGAAAAACCGATTTGCATTAAAAGTGCAGGAGGTGAAGTAGTTTAACCCTTTCACCAGACAGTATGGCAATATACAATATATTGCTTCAGCTGTTTGAGAAGGCTGTGATGTATTTTTATACTGACATAGAAAATTATAAATTACATTGAATTAGTATCCATAATCACTATGTATGTACACAAACCAGTTCTAAAAAGAAAAAATACACTGGTTTAGAATTTACAAGTGAAAATCTCACAAGGTACAGTAAAACAATTAACATGCTTTAGTGCCAGATTTTGATTTCTAGTTTAAAAACACTAGCCTGTAAAATGAACGCACTCTAATTCCATTAGCAGCACGAGCATTTTTCCACTGACTTGCCTAATATGATTTAGGTATGTTAAATATGCAGATTTCTCTGAAACTTTCGTTGGTGCTGCTTGTCAAGAAGGTAAATTTTGGTGAATGGGTTAAAAGGCAAATGCACAACCAAAACAAAACAAAAAAAACCCAAACAACAAGCCAGGTACACTCCAAATATTCTAGTGTTTCACCTGTAGGGATAATCAGTTCAAGCAAACAAGACTTTACCAAAACATATGGCTTTACAATAACAACAATTTATCAACTAAGTTGCAGCAATAAATACTTAATCTCTAGCAATAGACTTACATTTTTTGATCCGCTTTAAACAATACAGAAAACAGTTACCAATCAAAAACTGGTTATAAAAAGAACACCAAGTATTTCTTATTCAAAATCACTTTTGTAAGTTAGAACAACCAAAATAACACTTAGAATGAGCAAAAAAAAGAAAAAGAAGAAGGGAGTGCGGGAAGGAGGGAGGGAGGGAGGAAGGAAGGAAATAAATGACTTGAATGTCTAAAAGCAGGAGACTGATTTAAAAGTTGCAGTATATTTATATGATAGAATGTCATGTAGTGATTAAAAATAATTTTTGGAACAGTGGTTTTAAACTTTTTTGACCACAACTCACAATAAAAAGTCGTTTTACATCAAAAATAAATATACACAAACTTTTACTTGAAATTAAAATTTCATCTTATCCTTTGTATATAAGATGTACTTTTATATTCTTTATTCTATTGCATATTTTAAATTGTGGTAAAATATACATAACATACAATTTACCATTTTAACCATTTTTAATTGTACAGTTCAGCGGCATTAAGTGCATTCACATTGTTGTACAGTCATCACCACTATTCATCTTTGGAACATTTTCATCTTCCCCAAATGAAACTCTGTACCTATTAAACATTAACTCCTGTTTCGCCTTCTCCCAGCTCTGGCAACCACCATTCTACATTCTGTCTCTATGAATTTGACCACTCTAGGTACCTTGTTCAAGTGGGATAATAAATATAAATGAAATATACCTATATATTTACATGCAATACTTATCCTTTTGTGACTGGCTTCTTTCTTTCTATTTATTTATTTACTTATTTATTTATGGCTGCGTTGGGTCTTCGTTGCTGCACATGGGCTTTCTGTAGTTGCAGTGAGTGGGGCTACTCTTCTTTGCAGTGTGCGGGCTTCTCATTGCAGTGGCTTCTCTTGTTGTAGAGCACGGGCTCTAGGCGCGCAGGCTTCAGTAGTTGTGGCACGCGGGCTCAGTAGCTGTGGCCTGCGGGCTCTGGAGCACAGGCTCCGTAGCTGTGGCGCACGGGCCTAGTTGCTCTGCAACATGTGGCATCTTCCCGGACCAGGGCTTGAACCTGTGTCCCCTGCATTGGCAGGCGGATTCTTAACCATTGCTCCACCAGGGAAGCCCTGGCTTATTTCAGTTAGCATAATGTCTTCAAAGTTTATCTATGTTGTAGCATGTATCAAAATTTTCTTTCTTTTTAAGGCTGAATAATATTCCATTGTACATATATTCATCCATCTGTCAAAGGACATTTGGGTTGATTTCACCTTTTGGTTATTTTGAATAATGCTGTTATGAACATGGGTGTATAAATACCTGTTCAAGTCCCTGCTATCATTTCTTTGGGGGTATATAGCCAGAAGTGGAATTGCTGGATTACACTATATTTAATTTTTTGAGGAATTGCCTTACCACTTCCATGGTGGCTACACCATTTTACATTCCCATCAGCCACGCACAAGGATTCCAGTTTCTCCACATTCTTGCCAACACTTGTTGTTTTTGATGATAGCCATCCAAATGGGTGTGAAGTAGTATCTCATTATATATTTCATTTTTTAAATGCAGGTCCCTAAAATCTTTTCATGACCTGCTAATGGGACATAATCCTCAGTTGGAAAAAGAATTCTTCTCTGAGATTGTTGGATGAAAAAAGTCAAAGTATGGTCCCAATTTAGTGGCGGGGCCAGAAAGCTTTGTGCAGAATGTGAAGAGTGCCTCCAACTAGTGGTGGTGTCAGTGATTTTCAAATTTTCTTTGTGCTCTTCCAAAATCTTTGGAAGTGAAAATGTGTTTATTTTCTTTAAAAAAAAAAAAAATAGAGGTTGTTTGTGCCTATGTGTGATGGGTTTTTGTGAAGGGACTGTAAGAATTAGAAAACTTAGAATGTACAGGAACATGTATATTCCGAAAGAAATGAGCCCCAGTGGGTCAGTGAACAAGTATTTAGTGCATCAAACTCTGAGACTGTAGTGATGAGTAAGAGTGTGTGGTCCTTCCTCTCTGGAGCTTACATTCCAAGGCACAAAAAAGATGCATTCAAAGCAGATTGAATATGATTTGCATAGGCTGTTAGATACTGGGAAGGGTGTCCTTGGTGTGCAGAGAAGGAGATTCGGAGGCTCTGTGTGAATGTACTTGGAGCAAATGTCTGAAGCCTCCCCGTGAGCATCAGGTTGAAAATCGCTGTTGTCTCACAGTATCCTGAACTGCATCCAGGGTTCTTTCCTCCCTTGGCTTTTTCTTTTTTTTTGCAGTACGCGGGCCTCTCACTGTTGTGGCCTCTCCCGTTGCGGAGCACAGGCTCCGGACGCGCAGGCTCAGCGGCCACGGCTCACGGGCCCAGCCACTCCCCGGCATGCGGGATCCTCCCGGTCCGGGACACGAACCCGTGTCCCCTGCATCGGCAGGTGGACTCTCAACCACTGCGCCACCAGGGAAGCCCCTCCCTTGGCTTTCATGCTTCACCTGAGGAGCGTAAACATAGTCTGTACAAGTACCCAGATACAGTCCACAAATGGTGGGCATTGTATATAGGATTAACAAGAATCACACCTGACCTTACCAACCCTGAAAAGAAAAATGCTTTTTGTCAATTGATTGAATGAGGTTTATAGAGATTATTCTGAATCTGTGTTTTAAACTGATTCATTGTCCTTCAGAGATCCTTGGATTCTGGGTCCATGAGAAAAATAAAGCAAATTAGGGAAGATGGACATTCTCAGGGGATCCTTCTAGAGCCCCTTCTCAGTGGTAAAACTTATTTTTATCCTGTCTTGGATTTCATTTGCTCATTAGTTTAGTGAACATTTGTTGAGTTGCCTGCCCAGTGCACAGTGCTAGACACTGGCAATATGAGAATGAACAAAACAAAATACTGACCCTAGAAGACCTCATAGGTCTCTTACTAAAGAGAGGGCAAGTCACTCATTTAACAGATTGTCACAAATGCTACAGCTAAGTTTGTAAGATTCCTTTGGAGACAGACATGATGAGTACTCGATTCAGCTTTGGGTGGGTAAGGAAATCCTTCAGGAAGACTGAGAAGAATCTGTAAGAGGATATTTCAGGCAGAAAGAGCCACACATACAATGAATAGAAACAATTAAGAATTTAGCATCTGCAAGTAATTCCGTTTTCCTAAAATGCTGCGTGTGATAGGGTAAGAAGGCCATGAAGGGCCTGATGAGCCAGGTGAAAGAGTTTGGACTTTATCTTCTGGTTCTGGTGAGGCCATGGCAAGGTCTGAAGTGGGAGAATTATTTGGCTCTATTTATCTTTTGGAAAGAACTCTAGCAGACGAAAATGAAGGGAGTGAGGAAGGAAATGAGACTGGGAACAATAATCAGAAATGTTGTAATTGTCCAGGAACAAGATGTTGAGAATCCTCCTTAAAACATTCTCAGGAGGGATGAAAAGGACAGCAAGACTCCAGGAATGTTGAGAAGATAGAATTGAAAGATTTAGGACCAATGGGCCGAGGGTAAGAGAAAAATTTAGATTTCTGGCTTGCCAACGAATTAAATAATTCCAGTAACCTGATAATGGACATTAATGGAGTCTTTTTCCAAGGAGTCCCATTTTGAGAGATGTTTGATTATTTGTCTTGGATATAGCTGGGCACCTTCCTATGTGACATATCCTACAAGCGTCCTTCTTTCATTGACCTGGGAGGCATATTCACGTAGAGTCTCAGAGGTCCGAAGCCTACTTAGGATGACTTGAGGTGGGTGAGGTGGGGGAAGAAGCAAAGAGAGAAGCATCCACTGAAACCAGACACTGGGTGCCAAGTGTTGGGCTAAAGTTGTAGCAGGGTGGGTGTGCAAGGAATCAGCTCCCAGGTCCTCAGCTGGTAGGGCTGGGAGATTTTTGGAACTTAGATACAAGTAGCTCAGAGCACGGACGATTTAAATAAGGCTGTGAGTGATATGAAGATGTTAGCACTCTACTTTTAATTGGTACCTGCTGCTGAACATGTGGGGTTGTTGGCTTGAATGTCTATGCTGGATGGATAGGGTAGGAGATAAATGAAGGGAGAATGTTTTCTAAAACTTCCTGTGTTTGAATCAGGAACTCTTGTGTTTAAATCACTAACTGTCTATCCACTGACCACTCCATGATGGACCATCCTATTTACATCCAAAAAGGAAAACGTTAAATGAAATTAAATAAAAAAGTTACATAAAGAAACATGCTAAAATAAAAGTGAATAGAGTGATTCAAATGGATAGCTGAAAGAATTCAATCACCAAGCACAAGTACAACCACTCATAGGCAAGAGAGGCTCTTTGAGTTGAAGTGACTGCCAACCATACTTTGAATGCTGCTGGTTAAGGGACATGGTTCTAGTTGGGCTCAAGGCACTCCCCGTGGAGTTCTCTGGGTACCTTCCAGGACATCATGACAACAGCCCGAGCTCATTTCCTTGGAGAGATCCTGGGGGTTAGGCCATGTTCCTTGCATTGAAATTTACTTGTTTAACATCATTAGATTCAGAGAGAGAGAGAGAGAGAGAGAAAGCATTATCTTCCTAATCATTGGAGGATATGGAAGAAGGAATGATGGTGATGATGATGCATTGCTTTTGAGGCTTACTCTGTGGCCAGCACTCTCTGAAGGACTTTACACACCTCTCCTTCAGTCCTCATAGCAACCTGCATCTTAGATAGCTCTCACTACAGAGGAGGCTGGGAAGAAGCGATGTTAGGGAACTCTCATGCTGATGTACTTATTTGGAGAAGCAGGGCTAGACGTGGATCTCTCTGCTGTGCTATTGCTGCATCTCTGATTCAGAGTTTCCTCATCTATAAAAAGGGAATAAGAGTAACCATGCATCCCTATTAGGTTATTTGTCGTGCAGATTGGATGAGCCGGTACATGTAAACTTCCTAGAACCATGCCTGTCATCTAGTAAGTGCTCAATAAATATTAGCCATTATTTTATATTATTATCATTATTATTCTACATGACTTTTAATATTTAAAAAAAGAGGGGCCATATTTTAAGAAAAAAGTACATGGTAAGGGAACAGAAATGTACGCACATACAGCCAGTGCACTCCTTTTCTGCTTCCATCAAAGGCTATTAAAATTGTAGGGCCTGCTATTGTATATTTATTCAGACATCAATCTTAATCAGCCCCTTTGCTACTTTGGCAGTAAGGGCATTGTAATTCTATTTTTATCGGTTCCTTCCTGTGCACCAGACATTCAAAATAGCATGAGTAAGGGTCAAAAATATCTTAATGGATTTTGTTCCCAGAGATATCAGTGACCAGAGGAAGAGTTTTGCAGAAATTTCTTCCTGAGCTGATAAGGAAGGTAAGCAGGGAAGGGTGGAGGGAGGGCTGGCCGAGCAGCTAGCTGTGAGTCTCTGTAGACGGAAGAGGCCAAGATCAAGCGGCAGCAGGAGCTACAAGGGAAGAATCTGCAGGATTAGAGTATAAATGCATCCTATTTCCAAGTTTGTGCTTGGGACCAGCATTGTATAATTGTTCAGGATAACACTGCCCCTTCATGAGGTAACGTATTTCAGATAAACAGACTGACTGGTGTGATCGCGTTGTTTACACACACATACACAAGTATAGAGGTTCCTAGGCTCTTCATATTTTTGTTTGGATCTCTTGCCTGGGCATCTTTTCTTTCTCTTTCTTCTCCTTTTTTCTTTCTGCTTCTCTCCTCTTCCTCCTCCTCCTTCTTTCTTTTTCTCTCTCTCTGTACCATTTTCTAGTCAGACCATTCATCATCAGAAAGTTGCCAAAGTCTGGAAACTGGGGTCGAAGGGAAGAGAAAATGCGATCAGAATATCCAAAACAACTGTATTTCTCACAGAAATGCATGGGATGCAGTTTCCCAAACAGTGCTAAGTTATGCCACTTAATGAAGCATGACATCATGTCAGGCAGTGCACAGATGAACATTTGTCCTTTAGTAA
The DNA here is from genome assembly GCF_949774975.1 of Lagenorhynchus albirostris. Classification (NCBI taxonomy): domain Eukaryota; kingdom Metazoa; phylum Chordata; class Mammalia; order Artiodactyla; family Delphinidae; genus Lagenorhynchus; species Lagenorhynchus albirostris. The sequence continues at coordinate 27,513,818 of NC_083103.1, forward strand.
TTTTGTATTTATGGCATGCATATTGAAAAGTGAGAGTGTATGTGTGTGTACATGTAACACACCAAACTTGTGATTTCATGGATACTATTGTTTAGGGCGAGGATAAATTGATTTCAGTAAGTACTAAAAATGAGGCCATATGTAGAGAGATATTTAGTAAACATTAATACAGGTGGTACACAGATGTGGCAAGTGAATCATGACCATGGTACACGAGGACTGAAGCTTGGAAAACACTGTTGTAATATACGTCATCTTTTGCTTGTACCTGGGGCCTCTGGGGAGCTCTGGTGCCTTCTCTGTAGAGATTGTGGGATTGGCCATTCCCTAAGTTACTCTAAGAGACACCCCTGCCATCTTACCGTGGTTCTGTCTCACCATCAGCAAGTCTATCTCTGAGGTCAGGATTCTGAATATAAGCAACCCATTCCCACTCCCAGCAATTCCACAGCTGCATCTACTGATGAAAGCCCAAGACATGAGCAATAACTCTGTGCCAGCAACTTCAGTTTTTAAGGTGTGAATGTTATTCCACTAGGATACACAGATGCAAGAAATTTCACATTGCCTTATTTGTTTGTTTGCTTTTAGAGTTGAATTAAATTTAAATCTGAGTCCTTACCCCATAGCGCAGGAAGAAATTAGATCTCGCTCATGACTGAGGCTCCCAGCCCTGGGCCTTGGAGAGAAGAACCTGGACATTTGGAGGGGGCCCTCTGGACTTTGGTCCACTGCCAAAGGGCTCTTTGGTGGTGTTTCAAGGCCCTTTAGTCCCTTGAAAGCCGGTGATGGGTCTGTTTTCCCTGAGTCAGGCTGGGGAATCTCTGCCCAAGCTGGGGGTGAGGGCATGAGTTGGCCTCCTGACACAGCTGTTCCTGCTGAGGGCTTGTCACTCCCGCACCCACCCTGCCCCCTTGCCAGGAACTCCAGTGAGTCCTCACTACCCCAGACAGACCTCCCATTTCGCTGTGGAGGAGCTCCCAGCCCTCCTTATCCTGCCCCTTCACCCCACCCCTGTCCCCAAGCGCACTCACCTGGCTGACCTCCCAGGGTGTTGACCTAGCTTCATGCCCTCAGTGAGAACAAAAGCCAGGAAGGGTGGGGGTAGGGAGTGTTTCTGGCAACTTCCACTTAAACCATGATCTACAAACACCCCTGAGGCAAAGGAACACAAAGGCCTTCTTGGAATAAGGGAGAGAAAAACAGAGGAAAACCAAACAGAGATTAATATTTCTGTTAACTATTCTGTCATGTGTGAAGGTAAAAATTTGAAATATGTGTATATGTTGAAAGTATTTGTTATAATATTACACACACAAACTCTCTCTCTGTCTTTCATCTCAGAGACTCAGAAGTGTGTTCAAATATGTACACTATTGAACATGGTTTCCCATTCTTACTAAATAGAGTTGGCTCAAATGTAGAGTCAGAAAGACATGGTCACATAGGCCTTAAGAGTTCAATAATAGGCCTCTTTCAAATGCATTTTATCCAAAAATTCAGTAGGTTTTGGGGGCCAAAAAGTACTGTTTCAGTTGAATTTGCAAAAGCCTTTAAAGTAGGGGAAGATAACAGAGAACCAGCTCAGTCCCTGGCATATGATTTGATCCAAGCACGTCATTGCCCCTTTGGTATTAATGTTTTAAAACTCACAGGCCACGCTGATCCTTTGTTCTTTGCGTTCAGATCCATTCTCTGCCCTTGCCTGCTCCTGTCTGCATCACAGGGCAGACTGACTGCTGCCAGCTAGGATTCCAGGCTCCTTTGCCAGCTGGCCTCCAGTGGGGCTCTGGAGTCCAGCTTCCCATGGAGAGCCCTGTCCTCAGGGGTCGCAGCTTCTGCTGGGTGGGCCGTTATGGCCCCGGTTATCGGTGGTCCTGGCCTCCAGCAACAGCATCTTCTCTCTTTGTCATTCCAGCCCCATGGGAGGGCAGTGGCATCCTACAGTTGCTAAATCCAAGTTCCCCTTCAACACCTTTGAAACTAACTCTTCATATTAACATGAATCCTTTTATTAAATTACCTGTTTACCATACATTGATGTCCTAGCTGGGTCCTCATTCAAAGCGGAAGACAAATCTGTTGAATTTCAGAAACTGAAATTCCTAATCTGAAAGTAATGATACTGTGTGGAAACCCACAAGACCAAATCATAATAACTTTCCTTTAGTCATTCAACAAATACTTATGGAACACCTTATTTTGCCGGGGTTAGGAGTAAGGTCTGTGCTCTCGTGGAATTTTCATTCTAGCCAGAGATCAGCAGACCCCAAATAAAAATAATGTAAAAGAAGAATGTCAGAGACCGATAAGTGTGGCGCACAGGAATAAAATAGACTGATGTGTTAGCAAGCGGCTACTTTAGGGAAGACGTTATAATTACTACAAATTTGGGTGTAGCTTTCTAAGATATCCCATTCACTGAAACATTCTCCTTTTCACTATCTTTTCAGATTCTACCTGCCAAAGACCCTAAACTAGGAATTAGGGCTACATTTGGACCCCAAATGTGTTGTTTTCCATGTATGGTATTTTGTTTAAACGAATAAATAAATAAGTTTAAGGTCTTCTGAGGTCCATGGACCCCATCACTTTTTCCAATTGCTTTCATATTCTAGCTTCACCTACTTACCATACCTACATGAACTCTAAACGCAATCCCAGCCCGAAACACTTGAGATCCTTTTAATTTGCTTAGTATTGGTCTTTCTGTTTGATTGAGAACTTATCATTTGCCGGAGACAGTGCTGAACATTTTATTTCATCTTCACAACCTAGTGGGAAAGACATATTACTCGTCCCTATGCCGACCCCAGAGCCAAGACTCGCAGGTGACTTGCCTAAAATCATAGAGCTACTGAGTAGCAGAAATAGTAATCAGACTCAGTCTGCTTAATAGCAAAGCTGAGTGCTTAGCTGAGTGGGATGGTCCCAGAGAGCCTGCGAGGTACCCAGATGCCTCAGAGGTGTTCCTGCTGGCTTCCTAACCAGATAACTTCCTTGAGCACTTACCTAAATCCTTGCACCCTCACGATAGAAACTCAAACATAAAATAAATTATAAGATTGTAATTTTATAAAATTATAAATCATAAAGGTAAACTGAAGACGAGCAATAGGAAACAACTTTGAATATTCATGCGTTTTTCTCTGAACTTGATCAGAGACTCTCCTGATAGGCAAAATCATCTCAGATTAACAGGTTTCTGCCCAGTGGTACAGAAGAGACTCATGAAATGCTGTGTATCCAGACAGTTGAGAAAGAGCCAGTCTGAATTAGTGAAAAGGCTAAGTTTCAAAATGGTTTATTATAGTTAGGTATATTGAGGAACTGAAGTAAACTTTCATGGTGTTATTATGACAGTGAGAAAGACAAACAGTGTGTATGTGTGTCATGTTTCATTGTATGGAATCATCTTTTCTTGGGAAGAAGTATTCTTTATTCTGAAATTATGTTCATCCTACATTTGGGGCTTTAATTTTATTTTTTAATGAAACGTAGTAGATGATAGTCAAGTGTGATGTGTTGGTGAGTGCACGTGTGCATGTTTGTGTTTTAGTATCCTTTCATGCTAGAATAAAAATTAACAACTTATTATTAGTACCTTAAACATTCCTTGAAATTTTACAAGCCCGTGAGATCCAAAAGTCTGGTTACCTCTGGCTTTTTATGATAAAGATCAAATCAATGAGGCTTATATGTGTTTATTTCCTTTCACTTACTTGTAATGAGTATTTGCATAGTTGTTAAGATAGCCTAAAAATTATCAATATAACTAAATCAAATTTTTATTGAATGCTTACTATATACCAGCTTATAGTCTACTAGTTTAAATGTTCTCCTTTAATCTTGTCTCTTTAGACACTACATGGGTAAATTTCAGCTTAGCCTTTCCCTGACTTACATTTTTTAAAAATTCACCAATATGGGTTCCATATGATTGATGTTTTAATATATTAAAATATGTATTGTAACAGTTTAGGCATAGCTCCATATCAGTGAGGATTTTTAGGCTGCAAGTGACAGAAAACCCAAACTGGCTTGAACAAATGTACTGGTACACGTATTTTGAAAGGTAGATATGGCTTTAGAGGAGGTTTTAACGTGGCCTTAGCCATGTGACTGTGGCACTGTCTCTCCTTCCGTTTCTTAGGTTGGCTCTATTCTCAGGCATACCGTCTCCTCATGCTTTCAAAACAGCTGCCTGTGGCTTTGGGGGACTGAGGGGAAAAGAAACAGCATATAGGGGGAAGACAGACTCAGTAAAATCCTGCAGCTAATCCTGCTGGCTGACTTGGGTCATAAGCCCAATCGCCAGGGCCAGAGTGATGGAAACTGACAGCCTTAGCCTAAGCTGCAAGCTCTGTCCTGCTGGGCCTGAAGTGCAGTCAGCTTACCGTGGATGTTCAGTGGATTCTGGGGCAGTGGGGAAGAGAAATGGAGGAATGAGCATGGGAAAGCAACCAACAAATGTCTACTCTGAGCTGTTTACTGGGGGCGGGAAGTGGACATCTCCCCCTTTGAAGCTCCTTTCCTTTACATAATTACAATTATTTGGTGTTTATTTCTTTCAGTAGTTCTCAGTAGTTTATTGGAACTGATATTTCAAAATTGGCCTGAATAGATAGCAAAGAAACCTTTCTTAGTGACATAAATCTGTACAAAGAAAAGATGTTCGGGATTTTTTTTTTACCTCTTCTCTCTCTTTTAAAAGTTTACCATTTGAATAAAAATGGACAAATTCAATTCCAAAGTCACTGAACTATTCTTAACTACTGTATTTCTTTTTTTTTCTAAACCACAGGTTCTTGAGGAAATTCCTTCTTTCTTTCCTCCTACAGTTAAAACTCTTTTCTCCAACCAGTTCCCTTCTGTATGATTCTTTTCTTTCCAGATTTAAAATCTCTTCTTATATGCCTGTTTAGATTTCTTATTAAACTTTCCATCCATCAAAGAAATACCAGATGATAGGAACTGTGCCCTTTTCCATACTTTTTGCCATGTGGGTAACAAATACATCTATTTATTTCAGTTTCCATCAATTAAACACACTACAGTGGCTTTTTATTTAATCAGTTATATGGACATTAGAGTGGATAGGAATGGGATATTACTGGATTCCCTGTTTGCAAGTACTTGGACGTTAGTAAACTTCTCGTGGAGACCCAGTCCAAGAAAATAGATTGAGGGCCAGAAATAGAAATAGGATTTTTTTTCCCCTTAAATGAAGGAAGTCATTGTTTAAAATAATACTTAAAAGAGACTAACTTCCCCCCCCACTTCCTTTTTAAAAAGTTTCTGAACATACTTTTAAAAGATTCTTGGTATCTTTATATTATTTTCAATAATTTGGATTATTTATGCAGTGATTTTTACGCAGAGCATACACTGAAGTCTTGTTATTCCTTCACGCCCAAGTTGAATCTGTAGGCTGTGAGTGATTTTTTCTCTCTTTCCAGATGGGTCAAAGAATAACATAAGCGAGTTCATGCTGGTGGTTGGTACTTGTAGTTGGTTTTGTTTGCATTCTGCTTTTTGCTATCTTTGGTTTCTTGTTAAGTTAACGGAATGTTTATATCTTTGATTATTCCCTGGTACAGGGGTATCTTTACCCTGGAAAGGGGGGTAATGAAGAACAGGTGTTGCCTGTGAACTTTGAGTTTTATGTCCTCAAAATGTGCCCAGAACCAGGGCGGAGCTTTCCAAGTTCTTTAGTGTGGATCACTGTGTTGGTACCTGCAGTATTTCCCCCAGCATCCCCCAACGCCCCACTTCCCAGCCGTCTGGGCCTGGCAGCACCTGAAGGGGGCATACAAACTTGTTGAATTACAGTTGATAAGTTCACCAGATGAGCTTATGCATGACAGTGAGTGCCCGGCCACTCTGCCCGAATGTTTACACAGGACCATCTCCTGAAACATAGCGGAGTTTCCATTTGTTATAGGAAATGTCTCATGCTTACCTTCAGAATCTGGAATAAGAATGGGAAAAAAATTCTAGAGATTAAGTTGTCAAGGTGATTTTTCACCTACATATGTGAGGGCCAAAAGAACGTTTGCTCCTCATAAAGGTGTAGCCATTGTAGTCAGCTTTCAAGGAATATTCTCTCATTTTTAAGGTCTTTTTTATCATATGCCTGCCTCATGGTGCCAGACTTTGCGCTGTCGGGTCGTGTGTAGCCATTTCTTTATCCCGTAGCAGCCCTGACAGCCTTTGGGGTTTCTTCACGTGATACCGATGTTGGAGTGTGACTTGCAGAAGGTAGAGCATCCTTTCCCCTCCAGCAGGGGTAGACAGGTTGGCGCTGGACTTTGCTGTGGCTCAAATGAAGTGCTAACCGAGTCCCATCCAGTGGTATCTCTGGTGCAACCTCTCCTTTTTCCTATCAGAGTGTTTTACGTTTTTTTATTATGTTAACATACATAACATAAAATTTACATTTGAACCATTTTTAATGTACAGTTCAGTGGAATTAAGTACATTCATATTGTTGTGTAACTATCATCACCGCCATCTCCAGAACTTTTTTATTATTCCAAACGGAAACTGTATGCCCATTAAATAATAACTCCCATTTCTCCCTCCCCCCTAACCCCTGGCAACCATTCTACTTTCTGTCTCCATCAACTTGACTACTGTAGGTACCACATGTAAGTGGAATCATACATTATGTGTCCTTTGGTGTCTGCCTTATTTCACTTAGCATACTGTGTTCAGGGTTCATCCATGTTGTAGCATGTGTCAGAATTTCCTTCCTTGTTAAGGATGAATAATATTTCATTGTATGTATATACTTCATTTTGTTTATTCATCCATTGATGGACACTTGGGTTGCTTCTACCTATTGACTATTGTGAATAATGCTGCTATGAGCATGGGTATACAGATTTCTGTTTGAGTCCCTGCTTTCACTCCTTTGGGGTATACAGCCAGAAGTGGAATTTCTGGACTCTGTGGTAATTTTATGTTTAATTTTTTGAGGGAAAAAAAAAAATCATTTCCATGGTGGCTGCACTGTTTTACATTCCTACCAGCAATTTATCAGGTTCTTTTTAGCACACCCAATTCCCAACCACCCTACACCCCAAAATATGGTACTTGGAGATGACTAATTCTCGTCAGTAAAGGTTTTCTCCACTTGGGGCGGGGGGAGGTGGGTGAGAGTGGGAATTGGACTCCACATTTATATTATGGCCAAGGGAAGCAGAAATATATAAAAAGAAGAGGAAAAGAATAAAATGTTAAAACTATGGCATAATAAATGCAGAGAAGCAAAGCGAGCTTTCACAAAGAATACAGGATCCTCTAGATTTAGACAGAAAATGCTGTAAACAGGGTGTGAAACTCTCAGCTGTCCAGCACTCTTTCATTTCAGGGCACACCTGGTCTTTTGTGTGCCAAGTACAGGACGCCCTGTGTGCCTCCGTGTGACCGAGCCTGCGGTGTTTTCTCTTCTACACCAGTGTCCGTGTGGACTGCAAAGTGGAACAGACGCCGGTCTGACTCCCTTGCTGCCATTTGCCTCCAGATAGCTCAAACTGTGTCCTCTCCTTTCTGGAAAAAGAAAATATCTCTTTGGCTTTCTGAAAACAGTTGCCACCCTTGGGCAAAACTAATTGTCACAATACACATGTTCTGCTCAGTATGTCCAGAAAGAAAGACATGTTTGATGCCGGTACATACAACCCAACCTAAGCAACCGCATGTCTGGCAGGTTTCGGGTTGGGGACGGGGTTTGAGGCGATGGGCAGGAGAACATTGCTTCCAGTTTCATGTAACTCTGTTAGCTTGAAATACCTCTTGGAATAATATGACCCAGAGAAAGAGCTTCTATGCGAAACTTTGTGGATTTGAAAACTGCTCTACTGAATATTTTATGATCTTCTTGTCAAGGCCTCGCCTTCTAACAGTGACCTACAGGCGCTACAATGGCTTCTTTCTTATGAAGACTTGAACATTTCCAATTGCAGAAAAGCCTCAAGAGATGCAGCATTTCAAAAGCCATAGTTTAGGTTCTATTTTCTCTGCTGAGATGTTTGTGGATTTTCTTATTATAAAATTAGAGTTGTCATAGTGACTTTGTTTCAAACCAGATATTCCATGGTCCCATAAAAGCCCCACTTTAGGAAATTGGGTTTATTTATCAATGCGCTGACATTGGGCACAGAAAGTAACACTTCCCTGATAAACAGGCATCTTTGATAGATGGAGTGGTTGGGTAAATTTAAATTTCTAAGGATTAAACAAACAACTCTTTTATTTCAATACCTTTTGGAAATTGCCCTAGGGATTTTAAGTCAGGGTCATCTAGGGTCTCCAGGTGACCATAATTAACAGAATTTTATTGGTCCCACTCATCTAGGTTCAGAACCGTGGTTCCTGAATACAGGTCTCAGCCTTGACCTCGGTTCTTGTTAATCCAGTGGCTGGGCCTTGCCTAGACTTGAATCAGAACCTTTGACGGTGGGATGGAAATCTGCACTTCAGCACCCAGGGTGATTTTTATGCCCCCTAAAATGTGAGAACAACTGGCTTTGAAGTTACAGTTGTTTGAGTTGGCAGTGTATTTATTCCTCGAATTTCTCCTTGTAAACTGACTCCTGATTGGGATATATTTTTGCCTCTTTCCTGTAAAGTGGAGGGCAAAATAATTTAAAATCCAGTTAATTCAGGACTCTGGGTTTATTGAGGTATGGATAATTGTGACTTTTATTGATTTTTAAAATATTTTCCCCTTAATTATATGTTTCATTTCAAGCTCGTTCTGCTCTGTGTTACAGCAGAAGGGTTGCTGCTACAACTCAGGGAACCCAGTTATACACATGGTTCACTTTGTAGTCGTGTAATTTTGGGCGTCACCTTGTCCCTTTAGCCCTCACTCTCTTCATGTATAAAATGAAAATATTGATTGATTTCTAACTGACCTCCGAGTTTCTTTCCATCACTAACATTTCATGGTTCCTTATTTTATTTTTTCACTTTTTCTCTCCCAACTGCATAGCATTTTCTCATGCATGGAACAGGAAAGGACCTTTGAGATCATCTAATCTTAATCGCTCATTTAGCACAAGAGAAAACAGACTGAGAAGCAGATGGGAGGTGCTGCTTTGGAGGAGCCAGAATGAGAGCCCAGGGCTCCTTCCACTGTGACATGAATTGTGTGTTACAGGAAGGGCTCCATTTCTTACATTCCAGGAACACCCCATGTGCATCAGGTGCTGTAGCATCAGAGGTTGCCCTGGACATTTGGATATTAGGAATTGAATGCAGATTGGTTCATTAATGTCATTTTTTAAATTGAGGTATAGTTGATGTATAATATTATATAAATTACAAGAGTGCAACATAGTGATTCACAATTTTTAAAGGTTATACTCTATTTAGAGTTATTATAAAATATTGGCTATATTCCCTGTGTTGTGCAATATATCCTTGTAGCTTATTTATTCTATACATAATAGTTTGTATCTCTTAATCCCCTACCCCTATCGTGCCCTTCACCCCACCTCTCTCCCCACTGGTAAGCACTTGTTTGTCCTCTGTATCTGTGAGTCTGTTTCTTATTTATGTTCACTAGTTTGTTTTATTTTTTAGATTCCACATGTAAGTGATATCATATAGTTTTGTCTTTCTCTGACTTATCTCATCTAGCATAATACCATCCATGGTGTTGCAAATGGCGAAATTTCATTCTTTTTATGGCTAAGTAGTATTACTGTGTGTGTGTGTGTGTGTGTGTGAGTGCATGTGTACATCACATCTCCTTTATTCATTCACCTATTGATGGACACTTAGGTTGCGTCCATATCTTAGCAATTGTAAACAATGCTGCTATGAACTATGAACATTGGGGTGCATGTATCATCAAACCATATCTTCACTCTGAGAACCTAGATTCTGGGGAGACCCAAATATGAATGAAGACCCAAATTAGGAATGTGGCAGTCCACAAGTAAACCCCGGATGACGCTTGTTACTAGGTCTAGAATGCCAAAACAGCGTAGACTGCAAACTTTATTGGAGCCTCTGGTGCATTGGAAAGAACATGGCTTTTGGACTTAGAACTGTGTCTGAACCCTGGTTCAGTTACTTACTAATTGTGAGACCCTGAGCGAGTTACTTTACCTCTCTGAGCCTCACCAGCATAAAGGTTGTGAAATAGCTGATTTGCAGATTAAATGCAACCACCTATGTAAAGATTCCTGGAACTTAATGGACAATGAGTAAATGCTGGCTTTCTTCCATGGACTTTTATTTACTTTTTGGTATTATTAGGGTCTGAAACTTTACAAATTTGGGGCACATATCAGCAATTTGAAAATGACAAGGGGTCACTTTAAGCTTCTCAGGTGACTTAAGGAAGATATCCGTTTCCAGCCTTTGGAAAAGAAAGGACCAGTTTGAAAACTTAGAAGGTTGAAATGCCATATCAGTATATGAGTGAGCAACTTCTTTTGAGCTGTCTTATTATGGGTTTATGTCATCATTAAGCATACAGCCCCTGAAAGAACCCTGTCCCGGACCAGGGCAGAAAACCTCGCTCTCCTTCCATCCCCACCTTTTCTGGTTCTCAGCATCCCTTTAGAACGTGTTCAGGGCGTAGAGCTGGGTGAGCCTTCTCAGAGCGTGGTGGTTTACTCCATAGGTACTGACGAGCCTTTTTCACAGGAAGACTAAAGCCTTCTGAGTGAGCTCCCTCATCTTAAAGGATGGAGAGTAAAACGTATCAAACAAAGTCTAAGAAGACTGATCCCCACCAGGAATTTTTTTCTACAGCTTATTCCTCTTGCAGAGGTATTAATTTTTAACAGGGGTATGGATCAGTATTTTTCCAGGTGTGAATTAATTCCTACTGCCACGTATTTATCGGTCTAAACAGTTTTTGTTCATACTGCTAGCTGTGTGGTTGAATGAATAATTAGTGCTCACATAGTGTTTTAAGAGCCTAACCTTCCTGGAAAGACAGTGCTGGTGTAAAAGGTCTTAACTATGAGGCTGTTACGGCACTGTTTAAGAAATTGGAAAGGCCCCAAATAAATATACTGTCCCTATGAAAAAAATGTGAGTTGAAGAAATAGGAGGCTAGGCCATTTCTTTTCATTCCTGTTTTCGTTTGATTTTTAGGATGACAGAAGCTCTGGATTGCAACATTCCTTAAAGTTTAGTTAGCCATCCAGTGCCTCTACGACAGTCCTTAACACAGGAGAGAAAGAGAGAGAGAGAGAGAGGTATTAAGAATGAGAGAGAATGAGAATGAATGAATTCATCCACTCTCAGCTTAATCATCTGAGTAGTATAAAGGATGTGTGGCCAGGCCACCTGTTACCACATGTATGGTCAGGATTGATTTTGCTGGTTGGGTGCTGGTTCTGCTTCCACTTGCACTGCAGTGCTTTTGTTCCTCTCAGCTAAGGGCCATTCATCAGGCAAGGCTGTATGTTCTCCTTTGATTGAACCTATATCCATCTATGCCTCAGTCCACATGTCAGACAGCTCCTCAGATATTCAAAGAGAATTGGGTGTTTTTCTTAGCTGTTGTCTCTTTTCCAGGTGAGTTTTCCCCCAGATTCTTTATTTGCACCTCATTTTGGGGGATGACAAGCAAAACTAAAGGAACTGCCGCAAGGTTTCCTCTGTTATTCATCCTAGTGCAGGTTTTCTATAGAGAAACAATATTTATTAAGAACAACTCAAGTCATGCCTGGAGAGAGTTTTCAATTTTTTAGAAATTATGCTGTACTTCAAAAGTAAGACATAGAGGCTTTGAATTCAGGATGAAACATTATCCAGGCCAGTGTCCTGTCTATGTTAGATTGGGGAAACTGAGGCACGGAGCCTCGTAGTTAGAGCATCAGTATGTCAGTCTCGAAGGGCAGAATGGATGGCAGATTAATGAATTCTGGATATGCCCAAAGGCTGTTCTGATCTGGGCAGGACTGTCCAGGTGAGGGATCTTTACCTTTGTGAGTGGGGAGCTCCCATATCTCATCATGTTAAGCCAGGCTGCTCTGCAAAGGGATGGCTTCCTGGGGGGAATAGCGATGCTTAATTGATTTTCACTGTTGATGAAGCACACAGCCATACCTTCTGATCACCTCCCATCCCATATGGGGAGGAAGGTGTAGGTTGTAGAAGCTGCCTTTTGGTATTAAAAAGAAGAAAAAAACAAGACGCTGGAGTAACCTAAGAATATACACTTAGCTTTTTTTTTTTTAACACCATGAAAACTAGTTTTATGGAAAACTGGTTTTCTGTTTTAAATGTATATTCTAATAATAAAATTAGAGCTATTGCCAAAACTCACTCCAAAGGGCAGCCTTTTATTTTTAAAGCATGAAGAGGGAAAGAGACAGAGAGAGATCATGTCCTTTATTTTCAGTAATAATGGTCCACAGTCTCTCCTAATTAGCCTTTTGAGAGGGTCACTGGCAAAGCTTTGGATCCCCTTGGGCAGAGCTGCTTGGTGGGACAGAACATTCCCAGCGCCTCCGAGGGGAGCGGGGTGGAGGATCTTAGGCTGGTTCCCAGGCCTGTTTGCTCTGGGCACCAGCCAAGCCCAGTTTGGCTTTTGCTCACCTGTCATTCCAGCAATATGTGGTGACGTTTCAAACTGCTAGAGTGGAAACAAGGTAAAAACTTCTTGGAGCATCTGGGAAATTTCATTTAGACAGAATGTCAGACCTTAGTCTCCAGTGTAAATACTAGAGGCTTTGCTCTGTCCAGTTATGCAATAGCATTTGGTGTGAAATTAAATCAGAGGCCAGTGAAAATCCGGGTAGGATCTAAATGTGATGAGTGCATTTGAGTTTCTCCCCGAAGTTAGGAAACGACATGCTTCTCCACCCTTTGGCCCCCGCAAGTACCTGGAAGAGGCCTCCGCAGTCTTGAATATGAATCCAGTGGTTACATGCTCTACCACAGAGTAAAAATACGGAGTTTATAGACCTTCTGATTTTTAAAAAACTAGTGCTTTAGAATCTGGCCTGCTACTGATTGTTTTAACTTGCCCGGCAACCTAACGCATATTCTCAAGTAAGCAAGTGAGAATTCAGCTTCTAGAAGGGTGAGCTGTGTATATTCAAAAGCCATCCTGTTCATTTTTCAGATACAGGATTTTTGAAAAAGAACAGGGTCACTTTCAGTCTATTGCCAACGCTTTTTATCTCTCAGAGATCAAATTATCAAATTTCAGGAAAACGTTTTTTTAAACTATCATGAATTTCAAAGGTCATCTTTACTCTCCTCAGCAGAAACATTAAACTTGTTAAAAAAAATTATAAATTTCACTCTAGTAAATTTTTTTTTCTTTTTTACCCCCCAACACATACCAGAAAATGCTTGGGGAAAACGTTTGCCTTCACTTCCTGCTATTCAGCACTGTGCATTGTTAAACTGGCTGTGTTTATACACATCATGGTTATGGCTGGAGCCCGGCTATTGTTGAAGGATGTTAGACAGCCATTTATCACAGTGCGCCAGTAAACCCATTGTAAAAAATGTCCTACTAGTTAAATGAGGCTTAGATTTAATGAGGCTGTAAGAATGGACCAGGTTTTTGTCATACTGTAAATAAGGTTCCTATAGCAATGTCATCAGGATGAAGGTGCAGATTCCTTTTGTTTTCAAGCGACAATAGTCTCCTTGCCAAGGTAAAAAGAAGCCCCTTCCTTTTTAAAGGAATCTTTTGAAGAAATTGTTGCTTGCTCAAAGGAATTCATGAAACAAAGGTGTGTGGCACGGAGACAAGATCTGGGATGACCTCTCTGGGAAAGGAATGACTCTTCCCTGACCTCTTTTGTGTCCTGCAGCAGCCGGGAGAGCACCGGAAGTTGCCTTGTTGACGCCAGTTCCATGCAAATGCCATTCAGATGCTGTCCTGGTCCCTCCTCAAGGAGGGCAAAGCCAGCCCCACAGAGAGCAACTCTGAGACTCCTGCCAACCTTTTAAGGGAGTAATCAAGTTAGACATAGTGGGAGGGCATCTGCCCTTTTTTGAGCCAAGTGGGGGAAGCTCAGGAGAGAAGAAGCAGTCTCCTTTGCTTGGTTTTATCAGTGCACAGTGAAATCTGCCATTTCAGAATCACAGTGCACACTGTAGAAAATGAGCAGAAATTTTGGCGCACTCAGTTTTCCCCATGGGAAGGGAAAATCAGTTATTTTCCTAATATCGGAGGAAACAAATTCAGTGAGAATGTCACCACGCAGCCAGAAGCAGGTGTGCAGGGTGTGGTGTTACTGGTGGGCTGCAGTACGCTATTTACAAAAATAGCCAGTCTTGAAATTGCCCTATTGAAGAGAAATTTGATTGTCTCAAATAAAATAAAGCGGTCTCCGTCTTCATTTTGTCACGGCCCCCGCAAAGCCTCAGTTCAAAGAGATGGGTTTTCAAGACGGCTAAATGAAAGGATGCCGGAGGGCCAATGGATAACAGAGGTGTCTCTTCCACCTCTGCAGGTCCCCACATCTTTCTGGACCTGCAATGCCTTCGAGGTGTGGAGCTTCTCAGACTGAGCCTGCAGCTGGGCAGGACAGTGCACCCCTTTAGTCTTGGACCCTCAATTCTCTTTTCAGTGAAGAGGTCGTCCTGGGGAACCCATTGCTTCTACTTTGGTGGTCACGAGAGGCTACATTTTAGCTGCTTATAGTTTAGCTTTTTATATTTATTTTGCTTGTATTTTATATTTATATGAAATATAAATATATACAAACATAAATCTATATTTAAATTTATTTTATATTTTTTTATATTTATTTGTTTCTGGGTAGAAGAAAAAAGTTCAGAGAGGTGTGTTCCCTCTCAGTGCCCACAGCAGAGAACTGGATTGATCGTGCAGCCTTGCAGGGAACGCCTGCTGACTCCACCACGGAGTCACACGTGGACAAGGGGGGCAGTCCGTTCCGGGCCTTCTCAGCCAGCAGGGTCTCTTCTACAAGGTTTCCATCTGCAGCAGCTTTCCCTGCCCAAATCCCTTCTTTCTCAGATTCCACTTTTGTTGTAAGTTTCCACCATCCTTTTTGCAGAGCAACGTAGAACAGTGTTGGCAAAGAAACATGGCAATTCTCTCTGAGCTCTTTTGTCCCAACAGTGGTTTTTATAGCCCCACTGCTAGACAAAATGTGTTTCTAGAGACATCTTAAGGCAAAACATCTTCATGCCAAACCCTCAGGACAAAAACTCCACTTGCCACATCTTCTTTATCCATTCATCTGCTGATGGACACTTAGGTTGCTTCCATGTCCTGGCTATTGTAAACAGAGCTGCAATGAACATTTTGGTACATGACTCTTTTTGAATTATGGTTTAGAAAGAGAAAAACAAATACTGTATGCTAACACATATATATGGAATCTAAGAAAAAAAAATGGTCATGAAGAACCTAGGGGCAAGACGGGAATAAAGACACAGACCTACTAGAGAATGGACTTGAGGATATGGGGAGGGGAAAGGGTAAGCTGTGACAAAGCGAGAGAGAGTCATGGACATATATACACTACCAAACGTAAAATAGATAGCTAGTGGGAAGCAGCCGCATAGCACAAGGAGATCAGTTCGGTGCTTTGTGACCACCTAGAGGGGTGGGATAGGGAGGGTGGGAGGGAGGCAGATGCAAGAGGGAAGAGGTATGGGAACATACGTATATGTATAACTGATTCACTTTGTTGTAAAGCAGAAACTAACACACCATTGTAAAGCAATTATACTCCAATAAAGATGTTAAAAAAAAAAAACTCCACTTGCCTATGTCCTAAGGGCATAAGTGATTTATTCACTCACAAATGTTTATTGAGTGCCTGCTAGGTGCCACGTATACTGTGCTAAGCCCTGGAGATACACAGGGCATCAGGCATGATGCCCACCTCTCAAGAGCTCACGCACAAGCCGGGTGATTCTTAAACTTCAGCGTGCCCGAGACATACTCTCCTCCAGAGGTGTGAATTCGTTGAGTTTGAGTGGGACCCAGGAGTCTTCATTTCTAAGGAGCATCACAGGTAATCCTGATGCAAGGATCACAAAAGAAACACTGATATAGTGAGGGGTGAGAACATTGAAACATCATTAATTACAATACTGCAGAAACTGCCTAAATGAAGGTCCTCACAGAGGGCTGTAGGAACAGAGGAGAAAGAAGGTGGTTGTGCTAAAGGTGGGCCGGCGCAGGTTTATGAACCCAAAGACAGGGTCGTGTTCAAGCCAGATCTTGAAAGATGACCCAGCCACGGCCACTTGGCAGTGCTAGAGAGGGAAGGCCTTCGGAACAGGAAATAGCAGAATCGAGGAGACTGAGGCGAAAGAGTAAAGGGCACAGAGAGGCCAAAGGAGTGGATGCAGGTGACGATTCTGTGTGGGGAGCTCACAGATTTGGGGTTTATTCCTAGATAATGAGAAGCCTGTAAAGAATTTAAAGCAGAGAAGTGAAACAGCCTGATTTCTGCTTTTATGCTGTAGTGACCAAGTGTGGTGGTTTTAGGCAACATTAAATGAACAGAAAGGGCAAAATGAGAAGAGGCAGGAAATGGGAACTGTCTCATGGCTCCATTCTACTTTCCCGTTCCTTTGAGGCAGGCTTAATTGGTGTGATTCCATTCTCAATTTAAGAAATCAAGGTTAAATGACTTGCCCGTGATTGCACTGAGTTACAGGGAGAGCGGGAACTAGGGCACAGGCCTCCTCCAAATCTCCAACTGGCTCTCTCCCTGCGGGCTGTCAGTCAGGGAGATGATAGAAAAAAACCCTCCCCCACGCCTTTAAATTCTGTGATAATGAGGCCCACTGCACAAAGCAATTGTATTCTTTTGAAAGTTCCTCTAACGTTATAGGAACACGCATGAAAATGGTAAAAGTTAAATGGACATTTGTGGTAATAGGCTTCTTTTAACATTAAAATAACATCTCCCATGGAGTATTGGGGAGGTTCCTGATAAGATTCTAAAGAGACTAAATTTCTGGCCCTAAAGTAAAGATTCCTCAGTAGCAAAGTCCCTGAATCAGTCCAGTTTAAATATGAGACATGGGGTATTAGGAATCCCCATTATCCATCATAACAAATGCTGCCTGATGACGAAGGGCCACCGCCTCCCCGTGAACTGCTACTTCACCCTGCGCGAGGGGCGGTTTGTGTTTCTGAGACCTGACAGCCAAGGTCCTTAGTCCTGAAGAGACAGCCTTTGTCACATCCAATTCCCAAATGTTATAAAAGAATCTAAAAGATGAAGAAAGGAAGCCAAAAAGGAGAAAGAAACAAGGGGTGAGATATAGCTTCCCATTGTGTCAGTGCTGGAAAGTAACTTATAGATTCGTTGTCATCAGGGTCCCCGTCCACTCTTGGCCGGGAAGAAGCAGAGCCCAGAGAGAGTAAGTGATTCACTCAGACCCCGCAGCTCGTCGGCGGTGAGGCTGGGACAAAGAAGCCAGGTGGCTCTTGCACCCCAGTAACCTGCTGCTCTCCTGTCTCCTTATCCTGTGCCGCCCACAGATTGTTTTCCAAAGA
The DNA here is from genome assembly GCF_949774975.1 of Lagenorhynchus albirostris. NCBI lineage: Eukaryota > Metazoa > Chordata > Mammalia > Artiodactyla > Delphinidae > Lagenorhynchus > Lagenorhynchus albirostris. Next base: position 27,531,306 of record NC_083103.1, read on the forward strand.
TCCACTAGGATAGTTTCTGAATCCTTGAAATGCAAAAACTAAAATGATACTGGGAACCAGAGAGCCTCTTCACTACTGCTTACCAGCTGTGTGGCCCCAAACCAGGCCTTCCCTGAGACTGTTACCTCTTCTGAAAAAAGAGGCTAATATTCTCTTTTCTCTCTCTACAGAGTTTCTCTGAGGGTGAAACGTGTCGTTTTATGTGGACGTTCTTTGCAAACTGAAAAACTCCATTAAGACATATGACATTAAACTCTTGGCTGTAAAACCTGGGTGCAGGACAGGACGCAAGGAAGTTCACATATGTAGCTTATATTTTTCTGGGTCTGTTTCCTGGATGTTTTAGAAGCACCTGGGCGTGACCCTGTTGCTCATCCTAGGAATCCAGGCTTCAGAGTCAGACCCAGCTGATGTCAAACCCCAGCTCCCCCATTTGCCCCCTGCTGGCCATTGCCAGCTTACCTCACCCCTTCAGAGCTCAGATCTTCATCTGTAAAATGGGACCAATAACAGCGTTTCATTTATAAGATAGTTACGAGCATCCATGAGATATGTGCAAATTACTTTGCGTAACCTGAATTATAAGAACAATCTAACACCTATGATTACTAATATAGCTTCAGTCGTTATATTTATTATTTATTCTGTTCTAGACAAGGAGTGAGACTGTAGAGCTTCTTAAAGGCAGTGTCAAGGCTCTTTTGGTAACTGAATCCCTAGGTTCTAACAAGGGCTGGCAATATTATTAGATGCCCAATGCATATTTTGAAGTGAAGAAATGAATTCATATTCAAACACAGATTCATGGTATTCTGATTAATTTTATTTTCAGCTGAACTTAGGGATGTACACTCATTCATTCATTCTGCAAACATTTATTGAACACCTACTATGTGCCAGGCTGTGTGCTTGGCAATGGATATATATTAGGCATAAAATAGACCACAAATCCTGCTGTGGTGACCTTAAAATCTAGTAGGGGAGACTAAAGAACAAGCAAGTAAACAGGTGAGTAAAACAAATACATCCAGTTTTGAATTAGAATAAGTGATAAGGAAGAAACATAGAAGGGGGGGGGTTAAAAAATCAGGGGAATACATTCAAAAAACAAAAGACTTAACCCTTTGCATTTCTCCCTTGTTGATGAAAGTTGTCTAAAATGGTTTAGTCCATGTTCTAGTCATAGATCAGCTTGGACACATAGCAGTAGCCTCCGTAAAGGCTGTTACAAGAATCAATGTGATAAAGCTGTAAACCTTTTGGGCACATCGTGATCCTCTGTGGAGCCCAGGAAACCATCAGAATCCTGGTCCCCTTCCCAGAGGTCGAGAATGGGGCTGCCCTGTAGGGGCCTGGCATCTGTGCCAGGTTTATGGAACTCCTCAGGTGCAACTGCTGTGCCCTTAAGTCTCAGAGCCCTGCTCGTTCCGGGAGCTGTTGATTCCTTTGCTGGCTGACGCCTCTGAACACTGTGGCTGCTTCCTCAGCAACAGAGATGTTGCTGCAGAAAGAATAAGATGGGGTTCAATGTGAGTGATGTGAAGATATTATCTAGTTTTCTGATGGAAATCCTGTTATGAAAATGGTGCCCTTGTGATGAGTGCCCTCCTTCTCCCCACCAAATGATGCTCATTCACCTCTGAAAATATACCCCCTCTGTAGTAAGTGGTGAGAGCAGACAGGGAACTCTTAAGCCAGAACTCCCCTCTGAAAATGCCCCTGAATGGGCTTTAAGTCTGTAAAAAGCCCTGAAATTGTATGTTAATTCTGTGTCTTTGGTGTAAACGTGAATTTTCCCTTTTGAAGGTCTGTGGCCTTCATCACATTCTTAAGGGAGGCTGCTCTCCAAAATAAGCCCAGCAAGTAGGGGTGACCTCTCGTGCGTCTTGGCATCACAGCCTCCAGCCCAGGACTAGCGCAGACCAGCCTGTGGAGAAATATGGCTGAATGAAGTAAAGTTTCATTTCAAGTATATGTACAATGGAAGATAACTCAGCCATAAAAACAAATGAAATTCTGCCATTTGCAACAATGTGGATGGACCTAGAGAATATTATCCTTAGTGAAATTCGTCAAAGACAAATACTGTATGATATCACTTATATGTGGAATCTAAAAATACAAATGAATACATATGCAAAACAGAAACAGGCTCACAGGTATAGAAACAAACTTGTGGTTACCGAAGGTGAGAGGGAAGGGGGGAGGGACAAATTGGGTGTATGGGATTAAGAGATGCAAGCTACTATGTATAGATAAGCAACAAGAATACATTGTAGAGCACAGGGAATTGTAGGCATTATCTTGCAATAATTTATAGTAAAGTATAATCTGCAAAAATACTGAATCACTATGCTGTACACCTGAAACGAATATAATATTGTCAATCAACTATACTTCAATTTAAAAAAAAAAAAAGACTCATTTTCAAGCAAACCCTTTCAGCTATCAGCAAAGGGCAGGATCTGCACTCTGCCTTTTCTCCCTGGCCCCTGCCTAACTGCACACGCCTCTTGGCCGTGCCACCCTCTTTGATATGTCCCTCTGAGCCCGGCTTCCTATTTATTAGCTATCAATATCCACCAAGTGCTGGCTCTTGTCAGTCTAATTTCGAGTTGCTGCTGCCGCTTGACACCCCGCACTTTATCAACCACACACTGCTTGGCTCCCATAAGCACTGATCTCAGCGTTGCGAATAAACAGCAACACCAAGGCCATATTTTCTGGTCCCTGTCAGGCCTCTGCTTTCCTGGGTGAAATACAAGTCCTATTAACATGCTTCTCCTCATTGCCTCTGACAGTTTGATTAATTAGGCCTCCTCTTTGGGTGACCTCTGTACTAACACGACAAGGAGGTGAATATAAAATGAATTGTTTGCCCACATAATGGGCTACTGTGGGTTTGGGATTTTTATCAAATCAGTCAAAAGTTCCGAACTTGTTTGAGATTCCATGGCGAGCAGCAGCTCAGGAGGATGGCTTCTGGTCCACTGGGCTCTGTCACTTAGAGATGGGACTTGATGCCATTTGCTCCAGGCCAGGGAGAACCCTACCTGACAAACAGCACACTGTCTGCCCAGGTCATAGAGTACCGATCTAATGTTCTTTAAATGCTATCAAATAAAATGACCTTTTGTTTTCAACAGCTTTTCTCTACCTCTGTCTCTCCCTCCCCGCTGGAAAACACAAATATGTTAAGTTTGTTGCTGCTTTGCCTCACAGAATGCTAATGCAGGACCATTAGGAAAGAGCACTTGAGTTAAATGTCCACCGTTTCATCATCACTCGCTGTTTTCAGGGAAATCAGTAACTTGGACAGGAAAAGTCGTTTTAGACTGAAGCGTAGCATGGGGGTGCTCCAGCAGTCTTGGCAAATAAGTTGGCCTGCTTGTTTTCCATCACGGGAGGGCGGAGGGGGGTGGAGTCGAGGGATTCTCCTCGCTGCCTGTGCTGGGAAGCACTTCCTGAGCCAGGGAATGGCTTGCGAAGCCACTGATCAGATTGAAATGTAAGCGGGGCTCTCTAACTGCTTTGCTGAGCAGGCTCTGTAGATGTTTTAAATCCTGCCTTCAAGGAAGAGTGGAACAGCTAGGGGAGAGTATGGAGGCTGCAGGAGGGAAGCAAACAGGGACAAAGATGCCAGCAGATGGAAAGGTGTCTGTTTCTTCTGCATACTTACACTGTTTTTTTTCTTTCCTTTGCAGTGAGTTAATTTATTCTTTTTGAAGTCACAGCCTGTAACAGCTAGCACTTTTAAAAATACGCTGCTCCATTACAATGTCTTCCAGAGAAAAATAGTTTAGTGATGCTGAGATCCAGCCAGTGAATACCTAGCACAGAGCTCAGCGCTTGCTAGGTGCTCAATAAATGGTTGTCGGGTTGAACTGAACTGAATCTTTGCACAGGATGAATTTCTAGAGGGTGAGATGCTAGGAGCAGGGAGTAGGAGAGGGAACTTGCCAGTATTCTCTAGCATATTCCCTTTTCTGTACACAGTTGGAATTCCCAGGGCCAGGGAGGAACCACCTTTAACCTTGACCTCAAAGCTATTCATTGTGTGGCAATCCAAATTTGGGCTGGGTTAACAACAGCTCTTTGCAACCAGCTTAGTGAAATACTGGGTGGTCCCTGGAGAAATGATTGTACTAGTAGCAAATGGGATACTCAAGAAGGTGCATATCCTTCGACCATCATTTTAGAGATGATAACATTGACGCTAGGGAAGGGAGAAATTGCTGGATTAAAGGTTACATTAATTCAAGCAGATATTTGTACATCCATGTTCAGAGCAGCATTATTCACAATAACCAAAGGGGGGAGGCAAGCCAAGTGTCCATCAACAGGTGAATGGATAAACAAAATGTACGTACCTAAATGGAATATTATTCAGCCTTAAAAAGGAAGGACATTCTGACACCTGCTACAACATAGATAAAACTTGAAAATATTACGCTAAGTGAAATAAGCCAGACACAAAAGGATGAAGATTCTATGATTCTGTTTAGATGAAGTACTTAGAGTAATCAAATTCATAGAAACAGAAAGTAGAATGGTGGTTGCCAGGGGTGGGGGGAGGGGGGATGGGGAGTTACTATTCGATGGGTACAGACTTCCAGTTGGGGAAGGTAAAAATGTTCTAAGGTGGAAGGTGGTGAAGGTTGTACAACGATATGAATGTACTTAATGCCACCAAACTCTACTCTTACGACTGGTTAAAATGGTACATTTTATGTTAGGTATATTTTACCATAATAAAAAAAAGGTTACACTAACTAGTGACAGATTGGACTGGAACTCAGGTCCCGGGTCCCCTGATTCCTAGTCCAGTAGTGGAAAGGAAAGATCTTTGCCTAGGGGTCAGAAAGTGTGGATGCTAGGTCCACGTATTAGTCAGAGGTCTTCTGACAGATCACGTCAGCCCTTTGAGACTTATTTCCTATCTATGATGTGCAAGGGTTGGACAGTATTCCCATTATGCCAGCCTTACACATCCAGGGTACTTACTCATCTACTGGTTCTCCTGTGGATATTTTAATGAGGCCAGCCTGGTTTTTTGCTCTCTGTATTTTCTCTTTGTCACAGGTCATTCAGGCAATGACTGAACACCTAGACTAGGTGTTGGCAAGGGAAAAGAGTGGAAGAAAAAACAAAAGCTTTAAAGGGATTGTTCATCTCCCCCAAACTTAATTTCACAGCTCCCGAAGAGAAAAAAAAAACATGAGTGCAGTTGCTGTCAAGAAATTGCTGTGTGTCCTGTTCTTTCGTCCCAATGTGGGTGGTCACTGACTCCCAGAAATCCTGACAAATACAGTCAGAGGACATGGTGAAATTTATTTGATTAAGGCGGTACAGGGGCTGGTTCCATGTCATACACAGTTATAGGGATTTAAGAACTTAATGTTGTCATGAGCGCATCTGAGATTGTTTAATGTTTTGGTACATTACTGAATAATTTAAGCATTTTTAGACTAGAATAAATTAAACAAGTGGGAAAAATCAAAATAAAACCAAAAGGAAAAGTGGAATGGAGCAAGATTACAATAAATGTCTTTTTTAAAGTGAGTTAATTTGTTTATTCTTGTTAAATCTTAACGTGTAACATTACCTGGCATCACAGTAAATGTGCATTTTATTTCTTATGTCAGCCCTGAGGTGAGTTTATCTGGCATGCTTATTTTAAACAGATTTAGCCATCATGGAAGTTAGGTCATCTTGGAAGAATGTGTTCCGTCTTAAAAAAAAAAAAGAAAAGGATGACATTTTGTATGTTTGAGACTAATTCAGAAACCACTGTTAATTTCCAGTCTTGTTATGGACTACTTCTTCAACACAGCAAGTGCATTTGATATGTTTGAAGCACTTTGTGAGACAAGCAAAACAATTTGGATCAATTGAAAGTGACAGCCCTGCCCCAGCACATGGCTTTATTTTCATTAGGTTAGAATGCAGGTGGAATGCAAATCACGCCTCTCATCGGTCGCCTCTCTCAGTTTCATATGTTCTACCTTCCTGTGCTGTAAGGGCAAAGTTTTCACCTAACATTAGGATTCCATCCTGTTTGGTTTCTTTTCGACTCTCCCAGCCGTTTGGTTTTGTTACTTGCTTTTGAACTCATTACCAAAAGCTTTAATCAATTTCCATTCCAAGTAATTGCTTTTGCTTTAACTCTCACAAGATGGCAAGAACACAAACACGTTTATTTGGCTTTGAAAGGAGTGCTTCTTCCCGAAAATTTTGTGTCCCTTAGCAACTTGCATTCATCCACATATCATATGTCGACTGAGAGCTGTACACGGTTCCGAGCACCTGGGTGGGCGGGAGAAACATAAGGTGGGCTCATCCCTGCTTAAGATGAGTTTTTTATTTAGTTAGGCAGTCTGCCTTCTGGTGAGAAATGTCACTGATTCGTAGTGTTTTCAAGCAGACAGAATTCCATCCATCTAGTTACTGGTCATTCTCTTGAGACAAAAGATCCCTGAGGAGGGGTCTACTATTGATTAACCCCAACTGCATGCAAAGCGTGCCTTTCCACTGTCCCTTGTCACCTCTGGGAAACACTTGGCCTCTCTCTCGCCTGTCTCCTTTCACTCTGTCTCTCCTCCACCTTCTCTCTTTCCCTCCCACCTCCTGCCTCTTCTCCCTCCAGCACTCCCCTCCCACAACGTGAAAGGAGCTCATTGAGACAAGACACCGACCCTGAAGTCAAGCAGACCCGAGCTTGACTACCACCCATGCCGCATGACCTTGGACAGGTTATTCAACTTTGCTCAATCTCAGATGCCTCAGGTGAAAGCAGAGATGGTACAGATACTGAGAAGTCGTTCTCATAAGCTCCAGCATGTAAAGGAGTCTGCCTAGTGCCTGAGACAGAGGAAGCTCTCACTAGTGTTAACTACTTTTACTGTCTTCTCATCGTAAATGCCGTTTCTGTTTTATGACTTTTTAAAATATATTATTTCCTGCTAGATCCCCAGCAGAGTGGATGCAGAAGCAGGTGTGGAGGACTGGCTTCAGGAGTCTGTGTGTCTGTGAGCAAAGGGTTGTATTAATATGGCATCTGAGGAGTTTCTCATGTGATGGATCCAAAGCAGATTAGAATCAAAGATTAATAATAATAACTATTTTTTTTTAAAAAGAAGAGCCCCATTGGATAGTCTGCTGAATTATCCCCTTGCATGTGATGGTCTGGGACTCTCCCAGCGGAGGTGGTCATCTCAGTCTCTACACACAGTGTAGAGTAACTTTTGTTGTGTGACTGAATGAGTGAAGTAATGAGTGAATGCCAACACTTTTCACATTGTTTTTAAATATTTTCATATCTGTTTCCCTTATCAGACCATGAAATTGGTCATATTCAGAGCAGTGTCTGTCTCTTCCCCTTTCCCTGCTGCCCCGACATAGTATGCAATCAGCCAGTGTTTCTTTGTTGCTTTGTAGGCTCTTCCTATCAGAGACAACTCTCCAAACACAACTTCATTCGACTAAGTTCCCGCACATCATACGTCTTAATTAGTTGCACTCTGTTTCTTTTTTCTCTAAAACACCCCTGAAGTATTTCTGTCTCAAGGCTACTCTTTTTAGTTTTCTCCCCTTCTAGAGTCTCAGAGTTTGCTTCTTAAGCTGCCGTGCTTGAGGGTCTTCAGATTCTTCCCACTTCCTTCCACAGCTTCCCAACAATTCTTATATTTCTACTGAAACCAGGTAACCTCGACCATGTATGAACTGCTCTCTTCTTGCCATCTTGAAACAACTTATTCCACAGAGCCAGAGATCAACAAACGGAAATACTTGTGTAACGTCTACTAGGCACCAGGCACTGGACTAGGCTGTGAAGATACAGTAGTAAACGGGATCTGCCTCATGGGACTTAAGTCTCTAGTAATGGAGCCATTCAAGAGTGATTGAATTGCACTCTGAATGTTGCAGAGTGCTAAGTTGGCAATAGGAGGGCAGCCTAGCCTAGCCTGAGGGAGGGTCTCTGAAGACTGCCATGTTCCCATTGGGTCTCAGGAATGGGGAAACATGCAAAAAAAGAAAGGGAACAAAGAAAATACAGACCATGGTACTGGAGAAGCATGTGGGGACCAAAGCTTTAGAAATGTTTCCTACTTTCATAGTTGGGATTGAACTAAAAGACAAAGTGGAAGCGCAACATGAGACTGAACCACAGACTCACAGATGTGTTGCCAGGCTCCTGGAAGGAGGGGGCATTTTTTTTTGGAGGCCTAATTAAGCTATTACCGCAAGATTAGAGTCGACTGTAAGTACTTCATACATTACAGATGTTTCTAAAAGTGATTGGTTTCATAGAGAGGGTGGTGGCAGATGTTTTACAAAACTACGATCTCTCACTTGTTCCACTTCTGATTCCCACATGGAACAGATGGTCTTGATTGTCTCATGGTCAACCCAGAAGTATGAAAGTCTAGGAAGATTAGAAGGAGCATAAACTGCTACTTAAATCTTTTCTCAGCAGCATTGGAAAGCATGTGTTTCTAGTAATAACTCCTGGGAACTATTTGGTCAGTAACTGCTTCAGCTGTCATTAAAAGGGCATTTCCGAGCTTCCCTGGTGGCGCAGTGGTTGGGAGTCTGCCTACTGATGCAGGGGGACGTGGGTTCGTGCCCCAGTCCGGGAGGATCCCACATGCCGCGGAGCGGCTGGGCCCGTGAGCCATGGCCGCTGAGCCTGTGCATCCGGAGCCTGTGCTCCGCAACGGGAGAGGCCGTGACAGTGAGAGGCCCGCATACCGCACAAAAAAAAAAAAAAGTTATGCTCTTACCTTCCATACTAAACTCCCCTCCTTATGACATCACAAAAACAGGTTCTAAATTACAAAGGTATATCCAAATAGGATGTAGTACTATCTGAGGAAATTCCCTTGTACTTGGCTGTAGGAAGCAGTTCAGGAGGGAAAGCGTGTATTATATAACAAGCTTACCATTTCCTCTTATCCTCTCTACTCCTACTTCTGTACTATGTCCTAGGGCCCCACCTATTCACCTCTTCTCCTTTGGCAGTGACTGGGATTTCTAAGGCACCACGGTTGAAAGAGATCGCCTTTTTCTGGAAGTTACCAAAATCCACCAGCAGTCTATTGAATGTAACAGTGACGCTGCAAATGTGCCCGAAACGTCAAACATCGAAGCATTGGGATGCTGTCGACTTGGATTTACAATAGGAGCCTAGAGTTGCAGCAAATGCAGACTATTTCTTAATAAAAAATAACCCCTTGTACATTCATTTATATTTTTCTTCCTAAGTGGAGTAAAACTAGCCCTAGGGTCAAGTTTGAAATTATTTTCATAATTTTGGGTAATTAAGACACTTCCCAGATCTCATTAGCAAAAGCCCAAAATAGAATAATTGCCATATAATTAGTGATTGGCAAAACCTTTAGAGGTTTAGGAAGTTTGTTCTTCTCTGAATCTGGAAGTACAAGCGCCTAACCTGAGTTTATCTGTGCCTGGGATATCTCAGAACCAGACAGTATCCCTTTCTGCATTTATTTGTTTTAGTCTTCTTGACTTGTTCTACCAAACCCCTTATCCTTCTATGATTCCTTGGACACATTTTGTCATTTTTTACTGAAATCTATCTCTCTTGCTGGAGTTCTGTTCCTTAACAACTGGTTAGTGTGTTCCTTCTTTGTGTCTAACACCGGTCAGAAGGCTACAGGATTACAAGAAGGGGGAGATGCTGTCCCTGCCCTCAGGGAGCTTCCAGCCTGGGTAAGGAGATAGGACTGCATGGTAACAGCTCAAGAAAGACAGGATGACAGATCTTTCCACCAAGGCTGCTGTGCTCTGACGTTTAGAGTTGGAGCATCCTACTTTTCTCTAGCGTTCTAGATGCTTCTCAGGGCTGCCCTGGTTATTGCTGTTGATCTCACACTAACTCTTAACTGGCAGTGCAGGTAGGACACAGATGAACACTGTTTTATACCTGGAGAAGCTGAAGCACAAGGGAAAACGGTAATTGCTCCAAAGTCACACAGTTATCTATGGGTTGAGGGAAAAAAAAAAACAAAAAACTAGTCTCCTGCCCTCTGGCCGCACCTGTTTCTTCTGGGATGCAGGGCACATGGCACATGGTTCCCTAGCGTCTCACCCCTTTATCTTGTCAGGAGGAAGAGCGTGAACTTTGAAGTCGGGCAGGTCTGCGTCCAAATCCCAGCTCAGCTGCTTGGCTGTGACTAGTCGGCCAGTGACTTAAACTTTCTTCATATATATCTTGAGACTATAATTCCTACCTCGCAGAACTCTTAGAAGGATTAAAGAGAGGACAAATGTAGAAAGCACCTAATAGATGCTTAATAAAAGGAAGCTGCCATATTTATCCTGCAACTAGAGCTCATCACTCCACACATAACTTGCACCACTTACTTCTTCCCAAGCCTGTCTCCTTTACCAGACCATGAATTCCTTAAGAATAAGAGCCATTTGTTGGCCATCTGTGACACATAGCAGGACTCGATACATCTTATTCATTTAACAAACACCTAACACTTAATGTGTGTCGGGCACCATTCTGTTTTACGTATTTGAACTAAGCTTCCTAATAATAGGTATAAAAACTATTATTTCGATTTTACAGATGAAGAAACTGAGGCATGAGGAGGTGTACCAGAGTTCACCCAGCTAACCAGTGGCGGAACAAAGATTCAAACCCAGTTGTGTAGCTCCAGAGTCCGTGCTCTCCCCCATCGTGTGCTGCTGTCAGATGGACTGCGTGGCCAGGCCTGTCAGCTCTGCCACATTCCTGTTCCTTGACCCCAGAGGCCCATTTTGTTAACAAGTCAGAGATTCTCCCATGAGGTCAGATTCCCTCAAACTGCCTCCCTCTTACTGCCCTTGATCACTTGATTTTGATCTCTTGATCTTGAAGTCTCAAGTAAAGATGACAGCTGAACCGCAGGCCTGAATTTCAGTGCAAAATCTGGAGGTGTTTTGAATAGAGGGAGGTTCTCATAGGCCAGCTGGGTCGAGGAAGGCTAGGACTGGGTCTAGAATTCAAGTGAGTGTTATCGGGAAGAGCCCCAGGTCACGTAGCCCAGATAACAAGGCAGGTTCTCATTCTTCTGCAAGGAAAGGACTTCCTTAGAAACAGAGGGCAGTCCCCTCCAAGCACCCTCGGAAAGGACTGCTCCATTCTAGGGTTGGAATGTGATGGAGAAGAGAGAATTTTTCAGATCTCACTTAAGAGAAAGTGGCAAAAAACGATTCCATCTCTTGGTTCCCAGTGGAGCTTCCGTCTCAGGTAAGGTGTGCAATCATTTGCAAAGGTTTGTGGGCAGTTTAACAGAATCATAGAAAAGCTTGAATGAACAGGGAGAGGAACATATTAAAGCAAACATAAAGTAGTAAAGACAAGATTCATCATGAGTTGCGGGTAGGTGACTCAGTGTTTAGGCCTGGTTTTTTATTTCATCCCAACGTTGGGAGCCCAGCAACTCTGAGGTAGGCCTGGTGATGACAGTATCCATTAAAGTTCATTTCCTGATAGAGGCCACTTAAATCTGATCGTTGTTTTAATTTCCTCCAGCTTAAATAGAGGAAGTTCTCTGCACCTTCCACAGCCAGCCCAGGCGGTCTCAGAAAGGTGATATCCATCATGGCCTTGACCATCCAGAGATGACCGTCATGGCCACTCTCTGTAGGCAGAAGGTGACCTCGTTATTTATTGCTGGAACATAGATGTTGCCTGGTTTGGGAAATATAGGTACTCACCTTAAAAGGCTGAAGGTACTTGACTTCTTAATTCAGAAATCTCTTTCTGTTACTCAGCATAGGTCCAAATCCATATAGATCTTAACGGGGAAAAGCTGGTCCCTAGTAGCGTGCAGAATAACTATTGAGGTAAGAACCAGAATTTCTGAATTAGATATCCTCGTTTTGTTGTTGGAAGAACGAATATAAATACAGACTAAAACATCAAAGCAGGAGAGAAAAATCTCCCGATAATACTAGCAAACACAAGGTTTTTGAAATACCAGGCCCTGTTGGAGTATTTCACCTACAGGAATCTTGTGAGGTCGGTTCTTGTTGGTATCTGCATATTTACAAGTGAGGAAGCTGATGTTCAGAGAGGTGAAAGAAGCTGACAGCCAGGATTTGGATGAAGGAGGCCTGCCACAGAAGCCAGCTCTTTCCCACAACACCAGTAGGTCTCAGAACCCACAGAACAAGCAGCAGCCCCTGCGACCTTGTTGGAAAATGCACATTCTCAGGCCCCACCCTAGACCCCTGCTAAACTTTGAAATGGGCCTTTCAGGCGATTCTGACGCACCCTAAAGTTTGAAAACCACTGCACGACACCGTGCTCCCTCTCCAGACTTTTTTCTTGCGTTCCATAAATCATTCTCAAGTATCTAATAAGGGGCAGGCACTGTTGGAAATACAGCAAAGACAGAAATGCCTCCCCTGATAGAGCTGACAGCTTAAGAGAATGAGACAGACGCGAAAGAAAATTAAGTAATTGATACACCAAGCTCTGTGCTCTCAGGTTGGCAGATTACATTGTCAGACGGTGAAAAAAATATGCTGAACCTCAGCCCTCTACCCACTGGTGGGCAGATGAAGGAATGGCTACATACAAGGGTATGGCAGCTGACCTCAGGTGACACAACTGTTTCTCATTCAGAGGCAGGTTTAAAACCCAGGTCTCTTGGTCCCTGCCTGGAGTGTTTTGCTACAGTGCCATGCTGGACATGCTTTCCTGTGCTCCCCTGTCCTGTTATCTTGTCAGGAGAAAAACATGAAGTTTATAGACAGACTGACTTGAGACCGAATCCCTTCTCTGCCATCTACAGATTGATCCCACATGGATTAACATGGGGACTTTGACAGTTGTTGGTAAAGCTGGAAATTCAAACCCCCAGTTACTTCTAGCTCACAAAACCCAGAGAAACTCCAGTCTAGGGAAGAGAAAGGAATGATGTGCAGGCAGGCTGTGCTGGCCAGCTGGGCGTCACTGCTCCTGGGCTTGCAAACTTCCGGTCCTTCACCGTTGTGGTGGTTTGGGGGAAATACGTTTCCCCCTCTTTCTCCCTGTGGTGTGCTTAGCCGGCATCAGAAGCAGCCCAAATGTATGTATACTAGGTATTCTTCCAGACGTAGAGCCACTGTGATTAACTGTCACTGCCACGACTGGCTCAAAGCTTTTTGTTTTAGGGAAAGCGAGCAAAACTCTAATGCTTGGAAATTTCCACTTGTTGAAAAAGTCAGACGATGCCACTTTTGACACTGCTCATTAAAAGGCTTTGAGAAGAAGGGATTTGACTAGCTAGAGGCTGGGGCCATTTCTCACAGGAGATGGTGTGTCCCTGGAGAGGAAAGGTGACCTGAGAAGAGTGGGGGGATACCAGTTCTGGTTCCCTCATCCTCTAAGACACTGGCACCAACAGGGAAGTACACAGAAGTGTGTTCTTTGCAGAATTACTAACTCAGAAAGCCTACAAACAAGAACCCCTTAGGAACGCACACGGAGGCTCTGCTAATTCTGATTTTTGTGTGTGTGTGTGGTACACGGGCCTCTCACTCTTGTGGCCTCTCCCGTGGCGGAGCGCAGCCTCCGGACGCGCAAGCTCAGCTGCCATGGCTCACGGGCCCAGCCGCTCCGCGGCATGTGGGATCTTCCCGGACCGGGGCACGAACCCGTGTTCCCTGCATCGGCAGGCGGACTCTCAACCACAGCGCCACCAGGGAAGCTCTGCTAATTCTGATTTAACTCGTGGTTGTGACATGCTCTGCTGGCCCCAGAGGAACCGGAGCAGCAGATTTGAAGGAGAGATGCAGATGCTGAAACTGTGGGCACTGGAGGGAGAGTCGGGATCCTGACTTTACCAGTCAGATGTGTGACCCTGTGGAGTGATTTAAACGCTGTAGACCTTGCCTCATCTGATCCTCTGTAAAACAGAAAAAGTGGCAGTTGTATCTCATAGGGTTGTTGTGAGGCTACAGAGAGGCAGTGTACTGAAAGCACCTGCCAGATGACTGTCTTATTGTTTTGGTACTGGAGTAACAACAATCACATCGAATTGTAACACTTCTTTTTTTTAATAAATTTATTTATTTATTTATTTATTTTTGGCCGCGTTGGGTCTTTGTTGCTGTGCGCGGGCTTTCTCTAGTTGTGGTGAGCGGGGGCTACTCTTCGTTGTGGTCCGTGGTCGTCTCATTGCGGTGGCTTCTCTTGTTGCAGAGCACGAGCTCTAGGCACGCGGGCTTCAGTAGTTGTGGCACGTGGGCTCAGTAGTTGTGGCTTGTGGGCTCTAGAGCGCAGGCTCAGTAGTTGTGGCGCATGGGCTTCGTTGCTCCGCGACATGTGGGATCTTCCTGGACCAGGGATCGAACCCGTGTGCCCTGCGTTGGCAGGCGGATTCTTAACCCCTGCTCCACCAGAGCTTCCTGTGTGTCAGGCACTGATCCAAGCACTGAATCGGTGTTTGTTTAAACATCCCTAGTACCACTGAGGTAGATGGTGTTATCTCATGCACTCTGACAACCAGCAAGCTTTTTAAAGTGTTGTATTTAAGCAGAACCAAAAATATGCCTGTGCTTGTCATATTCTGAAAAAAGTGATTTCAGTTTTGAAAATCTCAACATTTTTAAGGACAATTATTGCTCCAGAATGATAAATCGCGATGGTCTGTGGGTTCAGGTGTTCCCAGCGTAGAACCCCGCCCCCTGGGGATAAACACGCACCTGCTGGGGAAGCGCAGCTCTGCCTTCCTTTTTCATCTCTCCTCTGCTCTTCAGGGGCCATCATAGCTGAGCTGGTGATGTTGAAGGGGGCAGGTGAGGGAGAAGCCCCATGACCTTGTCTCCTCCCCCTTCCCCTGTAGCAGGAGCTCGGGGCCCCAAAGGAATCTCCATCTTCTCCCTCCCACCGCCTGCCAATCCCAGGTCCCCATTTTCCTCTTCAGCTCCCCAGTAGTGCAGTGCCAGTATGGTAGGCAGACTAAGGGCCCCCCAAAGATGTCCACGTCCTAATCCCCAAACTTGTGAATGTCACCTTATAATAGCAAAATTGATTTTGTAGATCTGATTATATCAAGGACAGTGAGCTGGGAAGATTATCCTGGATTATCTTGGTGGGCTCAGTATCATCACAAGGGTCTTTACCAGAGAGAAGCAGGAAGGTCAGAATGGGAGAAGATGTGACCGCAAAAGCAGAGGTCGGAGTGATACAGGGCCAGGAACCAAAGAACGCAGGTGGCCTCTAGAAGCGAGAAAAGGCCAAGAAATGGATTCTCCCCTAGAGCGTCCAGAAAAAGCCAGCCATGCCAATACCTTTTATTTTAGTCAGATGAGAATGATTTTGGACTTCTGACTTACAGAACTGTGAGATAATAAATGTGTGTTGTTATAAGTTTGCAGTAATCTGTTATAGCAGCAGTAGGAAGCTAATACACCAGGATAAAGTAAACCTGATTTTCTCTGAAGCATGGATCTCTTTTGTGAATAACGACCCATTGTTAGACTTTGTCTGTCTCTGTTGCAAAAGAGGGAAACTTGTAACCCTTACGAGATTTCCAAATCCAGCTTTTTAAAGACTCATGGGCTGGGACTAATGTGAGTGAGGGACTAATATAAGAAAGTAAAGGGGTGATGGGCCACCTGAGGCAGCCTGGTCCTGCCCCTTGGACAGTGTTTCGAAAAAGGACTTTCAAGGAGATTGGTTTCCAGGGTTGATTTGGCATGGTCATTAAACATGGGTTTCTGTGTGACTTTGGGAATCTGTCACCTCTCTTTGCCTCAGTTTCCACATCCATAAAATAAGGTTAATCTTAGCCTCCACCTCAGAGGGTTGGATGTGTGGGCATTAAGTGAGTTCATGCATGTGAAGTGCTTAGAACAGTACCTTCTTCCCACATCGTAAGCCTTAAATAAATGTTAGCTATTATTAATAGGCATCATAGAAAAAAGGGGACAGGATTCACAGGGGCCTGATATGTTTGGAACATGTTCAGTTATATAAACATTTCTCTCCTGCTTGGTTTCTCGGAGCTACTATGGCAGCGTTCACGTGACAGCCCCAAAGCGGAGGGGGAAAGCAGTAGCATTTCTCAAACTTACTTAACCCTAAACTCTTTGTGATCCAGAACACTCCCAGTGAATCAGCTCTACCGGACATAGTATGGGAAATACCGCCCTGGAAAGTTACACCAGGAAACCTCAGTTCACTTCTGTCTAACTCGTAGTCTCTGCCCCTGGCCCCAGAGCCACCCCTGAACTGGGGACTGGGGAGTCCCCATCCCACCAGGGCAAGGACAAATGAATCCCTAGCATCCAGAGCTGAAAAGTAGGCTTTTGTCCAAGTTCACGCTGTTCTAAGCAGTGACGGAGCTCTTAGCATCGTCTTGTCATTGTCTGTTAGTCATGAGTTAGCTTGGCTCCCGGGGTCTTGCCTGGGAACGTGGTGTTGTTTCCACAGCACGACACTTAAGTTCCAACCAGGCTACCTAGAAACAGTCTAGAGCACAGTCCATTCACAATTTGGGGACCAGTGGGTTCAGCTTCAAAGTAATGCTGTCAAGATGTGAGCAGATAACCTAGAATTTATATATCGACATCTTTATTGTACTTTTCAAAGTGAGCAATTTTCAAAGAGGACTTGTGTGAGTACTGTATAGGATGGAAGTGTAACATTCAGTTGTATTCATTCCGGGGCAGGTGTTTAAAACAAAACAAAACACTATTGTGTCTGAAAATAAAAACCGCTTTGGTGTCATTACTTTACATAGGCACACCTTGTATAAACATAGGAAATCTAATTTCTGAGGAATTTCGTTTCAAGAAATCAGGCCTGGCTTACATAAAGATGCCTTTCAAAATAGAAATATAACACATTTAGTTAAGCCCAGGCTTTTGTGTTTCGTTTTATTTTGTTTTGAAAGCTATAAAGAAGTAAACTGTAACCCTCTTTATTTTTAGCAGACACCTCTAGAAAACCTTGAACAATGTTCTATTTATAAAACAAAGTCTGTTTTTTAGGCAAACTTGCTTCGTCCCTTATTAGAGAAAGAGCAGGACGGAGTATCAGAAAAATGAAATGTTTCTTTTTCTAGATTTCTTGACTTCATCAGCAACTCTTTAAGAAACAATAAAACAATTGACCTAGTTTTGTTTTCGACTAATAGAAGGTCACCTGGAGATTGATAAATTGTGTTTAATATTCTAAGTAGATTGGAACTGAATGAATAACATGCTGGAGGGAAAACAGTGCAATTTGCGTGAGAGTCTGGCTTTTGATAAGAGTTATGCTGCTGAGTGAGAGAGAGCAGATCTAAATAATTCTCTGGTTAAATTATTTCACATTATATAGAACGTTTATAATCTCATCAGCCTTCAAGGCGTTAAAAACGAAGAAGAGACCTTGGCTGAGTAAATTCAATGGCTATAAAAGATTCTAGAAACTGAAAAGAAGTGACCCAGGGGCTTCCCTGGTGGCGCAGTGGTTGAGAGTCCGCCTGCCGATGCAGAGGACGAGGGTTCGTGCCCCGGTCTGGGAAGATCCCACATGCCGCGGAGCGGCTGGGCCCGTGAGCCATGGCCGCTGAGCCTGCGCGTCCGGAGCCTGTGCTCCGCAATGGGAGGGGCCACAGCAGTGAGAGGCCCGCGTACAGCAAAGAAAAAAAAAAAAAAAAGTGACCCAGTACAACCAGAATGGAGTGTTAAGCGCACGCAGCTTCCACCCTTCTGCTTTGCCATCCTGCTCAACTATGTCGTGCTCTTCCTCTAATCTTTACAACAATAATAATAGAGTCAGCATTTATTTAGTGCTTATTGTGTACAAGACACCCTGTGAAGAACTTTACATGGATTATTTTATTTATTTCTCAGCCACGTATCGATGAGGTAGATACTATAATTATTTCCATTCTACAGATGGGCAAACTAAGACTCAGAGAGGTGCGGCGGGAGATGTTAGCACCGTTTCAGACACAGATCTGACTCCAGAGCAAAGCTGTTGAGCACTGCCCGGTTCCTCTTTGAGCCAACAGTATAGACCTGTTCAGCACCAGAGGCTCGCCAGAGATGCTGATCTCCATTCTGCTTTTTTATAGTAAAAGTCCAAGAAAGCTTGGGAACCCGAGGAAAAATCCATACCATTCTGACCAAAAGAATAGCTTTCTTGTTTTTCTTCACATTTTTCCCAGTCATTGCTCATCCCAGGAAAGCTTAGGTATGACCTGCTTCAGACGGCCACCTCACCTGTTATACATTTCCATATACGATTGTTTTTCTTAACCATTCTTATTTTTATACAGAGTTTTGGATATACTTGCTTCCAATATTTTGCTCTTATAAGTAACAGTGAGGTGAACAACTTTGTATGTAGCATTTATACTTTTAGATTATTTCATTAGGATCTAATCCCTAAATAGGGATGACTGAATCATAGTACAAACATTTGTATGGCCTGTGCTAGCATTGTCCAATACGAATATAGCATGAACCATACATATATGTAATTTAAAATTTTCTGGTAGCTTCATTAGATAGCGAAAAAAATTCATCTTAATAATGTATTTTCTTTAGCCCAGTATATCCAAATGTTATCATTTAAACATGTAACCAATATAAAAATTATGATAATTCTCCATTCTTTTTTGTGTGAAGTATCCAAAATACAGTGAAATATCCCGCTGACGGTACCTGTGGATTCACACAAGCCGCATTTCCAGTGTTCAGTCGCTACATGGTAGCTGGCGTATTTGGCAACACAGGTCTGTGAGATTTATAACCCAGTATTTTTTTTTAATATTTATTTATTTAGGCTGCTCCAGGTCTTAGTTGTGGCGTGAGAGATCTTCGTCGCGGCATGTGGGATCTTTAGTTATGGCTTGCAGACTCTTAGTTGTGGAATACATGCAGGATCTAGTTCCCAGACCAGGGATAGAACCTGGGCCCCCTGCATTTGGGAGTGTGGAGTCCTACCCACTAGACCACCACGAAAATCCCAATCCAGTATTTTTAAATGGCCTTTGTTTTTTAAAAACCCAAACCTTAATCTTTCTTGCCCTACTCTCACCTCCAGACACACTTATTATCTGGATCACTCCCTTGGGTACTTATTCTAAACTCTTCTTGCTTTTTTCATTATTATGAATCTTTTCTTGACATCTGTCATGTACCAGGCATGGTGCTAGATCTCAGGGTCCCCGATATAAATAGGACATGGCTTACAATCCATTGGGGAACGTAGGCATACTCATAGCACAACTTTGACTCACAGGCTTGTTGGAATGAGGTAGGAAATAAGTGCAACACACACACGTACACACGCAAGCCAGGAATAACGCATAGTATGAGAAAGTCCACAAATGATGATTAAAGAAAGTGCTGAGGGGATCAGGGAAAGCTTCTTAGGGAGAATGACGAGCCTTGAGGGCTCAGTAGAATTTTAATGGGCCGAGATGGGGAGAACAGTTTTGCTGGTGACTATCTCGTTATCCCTACCAGATGGCAGGTTGGGATGGTCTTGCATTGTATTTAGATCCCTGGAGGCCTTGCCAGAGCCTTGCAGTGGAAGGTGCTCGATAACGTTTGCTGAGCCCAATTAATAATACATGGTTGGCTGGCACACAGCGACAGAGACACCAGGGTCTGTCTGCTCGCTTTAACCTCTGAATTGAAGGGGCAGCTTAAACTCTCACTCATTCCTCTGATTGTGTGTCCTGCCAGTTTGCAGCCACAGTTTCCTCACTTTACTGAATCGGTCTGGACTGAAACTAGTCGTTTAGAGCCAAAATGGTAGATAAATGGAGGCCAGCACTTTAACATACATCTGACCTACTTGTCACTTATTCTGGCCCCTCTGAGATTTTCAAACAGCACAAGTAGGCAACACAGACAGCAGTGATATGGGAATTCGAAGGCACTTCATCGGAAGGCACTTTTTGTATAGTTGCAAACTCGTTTATGTAGGCATTTGTGTGACAAGCTTGCAAGTTTCATCAAAATCGTTATCCCCTTTGCACAGTTAAAAAAACAGGAGATCAGAGACGTTACTTGCTCAAGGTTTTGTAGCAAGTAAGTTGGAAGAGCCTAGACTAGCACCCAGGCCTTCTAACGCCAAGTCAGTGCCTTTCCGTTCCTTATCCGAGCCTGGTCCACCTGTATCCAGTCGGCGTCACTCATTGCTTTGCGATAGATCCGTTCAGTTCTTTGGTATCTACATTCTAAATCTGAGAAATGGAGAGAGAAGGTACACTTTGTGAGGGTACGAAGAAGATAAATTAGGGAACATACACCTAAGGGTTGTGATATCAATATTTATAATGATATTAATATTCATAATGATGAAACAAGAGCTAACATTGAATTATTTTCTCTTTTTTAAATTTATTTATTTATTTATTTTTGGCTGCGTTGGGTCTTCGTTGCTGTGCGCAGGCTTTCTCTAGTTGAGGCGAGTGGGGGCTACTCTTCGTTGCGGTGCGCGGGCTTCTCATTGCCCTGACTTCTCTTGTGGAGCACGGGCTCTAGGCGCGCGGGCTTCAGTAGTTGTGGCGCGCGGGCTTCAGTAGTTGTGGCTCGCAGTTTCTAGAGCACAGGCTCAGTAGTCACGGGCTTAGTTGCTCCATGGCATGTGGGATCTTCCCGGACCAGATATCAAGCCCGTGTCCCCTGCATTGGCAGGCGGGTTCTTAACTACTGCGCCACCAGGGAAGTCCCACACTGAATTCTTAATATAGGGCAAACACTCTGGGAAATGCATTACATACATGATCACAGTCAGTCCTCACAACAAACCTGTGTGGGTGGTCCTATTATCTCCACTGAATAGATGAGAAAACTGAGATCAGACAGATGAACTTGCCCAAGGTCACATTGCTGAGTGGAAAATAGTCAGAATTTGAACCTAGACCTGTCTAACTTTTAACCGTTCATTTGAAATCATTGGACTACAGAATTATGTCCATGCCACCTCAGCTGTAGGTGACCTTGTGCAAGTTACTAAAATTCCTATTTCTGTATACCGTTTTCTCTATAATTAATACCTTGCCCACCACTTGGGGGTAATTGTGAACTAATAAATGTGAAAATGATGTGTAATGAGTAAAGTACTATGCAGCTATATAATGTTATCTACAGTGAAACTGAAATCCCTCAGTAAGATGAACCACCCCCAGCAGACTGGTGTCTGGCATGTAGCAGATGCTCAGTAAATGTGTATTGAATAACTTGAATGAATAAAAGACTCTGCTGCTCAGGACGACTTTCTGTCCCCACGAATGGTAACGGGGAGGGGAGAGAAAGAAGGCAAGCCGTACGTCAGCTTCCTGAGCTCAAGTCCCCCAAATCCACCAGTTTCTTCACCCGCTGGAAGAAACTGCTTTGCAGTCTAAGTAGATAACGAATCCTCCAAATTTCTCCATCCATGCTCAAGTTGCCTTTGACTGCATGGAGATTTTTACACTGGATAAATTTTTTCCAAAATATAGGTGGTCAGTATAGAAAAAGTAGAGAATAATAGACAAATAGAAAGAAGGGAAAAAAATCACACCTGGTTCTCCTCCCACCCCTGAGATAATCATTCAGTAGCTTCATCGCTTTCTTTTTTCTAAGCATTTTTTACATCCTTGCGTTCATACTGGTCTGCAAATTGGCTCTTCCACTAGCCATCACGGAATGAACACTTTCTCATGAAGTTACAAACTCTTCATGAACACTCACTCTTAGTCAGTTCAACTGACAAATACTTAAGCATCTGCTCTGTGCCAGGTGCTAGGGACACGGTGGTGAACCAGGCCAAAGTCATTGAACGTCCAGTCTTCCTTGTTACATTTAATGACTGGCTGCCTAGTCTTTTATGGTCCACTCATCACTTATTCTCTTTGGGTCTATTTTTTCAGGAGCAGGCTTTCTTACCATTGCAGTCCTCCCCCTAGTCCCCCCAAATATGAAATTGTATAAAAAGAAACCAGCATTAGCAAAATAAATGTGTGACAACACACGCTCAACACAGGCACATTCTAAACTAAACTAAACAGAATAAAATATTGTATTATCCCCTATTTCGGGGCAGAGATTTTATCAGTCCGTCCCTGCTGTTAACATCAATTCTTAAGAGTTCACTGTGTAACAAGATCAAATCCAGCTAATCCTGAACCCACCTTTCCTCTTTTTCTTACTCTTTTGGGAAATCTAAGTTAGAAAAATACTGTCTTCTGGCTAGGTTTCTGTGACATGTCTGCAGGGTAGGGGTGGGGCAGGTGCTCTCTGCTGAGTCTGCTGAGTACCTGGCAATCTTCCTGCCTCCCCTGTCCTGTTTGTCCCATGCTTTAGAGCCAGCCAGGCATGTGACACACGCTGCCCTCGCAGGCTTATTCTCTAGTAGGATGTGGTTCTGCGTTTCGTGGTCGTGGTGTTGGCTGCAGAGCTTTCTTAAGGAGCGTGCAGGAGGACGTGGAAGGAGACCTCCCCCGCAGAGTCCTGCCAGCTGTGCCCCAGGTCACCTCCTCTCCAGTCTGCCCTTGGAATTGCTGGGTTCATTCTCAGATCATTTTGATGTTCCCTAAGCTCTTTGGAAATTAGGTTATTTTGAAATGAAGGCCAGCATTTAAAGACTTCTGTCCAGGGCAACTTTACCTATGAAATGGTAAGCTGTGGGTTTATCCTGGAAACTATTCAATGTTGTAATCCTAGCAACGACCTTGCTAGAACCCGGCTCATAGCAGGCATCCAGGTCATGTCTGTGGAATGATTAAATGCCCCACAAGGACCATACTGATCCCATCCTCTGAGCTTTCAAGCCAGTCCCTGTGTACCTCCTGAAGGAAGGGACTCAGACTCATCATCCACGATGCCTTATGGTCAAGCTTGGTACCTGGCACATCCTAGACTTACAGAAACCTTAGATGAAGAAAAAAGGGAATGTTGTCTACCCATACAGTGGAATATTTTTCAGCCACACAAAAGAATGAATTTCTGATACATGCTACAGCATGGATGAATCTTGAACATATTATGCTAAGCAAAATAAGCCAGACCCAGAAGAACAAATATGGTAAGATTCCACATACATGGGGTACCTGGAGTGGTCATATTTATGGAGACAGAAAATAGAACGGTGGTTGCCAGGGGCTAAGGGGAGGGAGAGATGGGGGGCTGTTGTCAGTGGGTACAGAGTTTCTATCAGGGATGTGCAAAAGTTCAGGAGATGGTTGTACAACATTGTTAATGGACTTAATGCCACTGAATTATACACTTAAAATGGTTCGAATATTAAATTTTGTTATATATATTTTACCACAATAAATGTTAGTGGAAAAAAAGATGAATACTGCTTTTCTTTCTTCTACTCCTCTCCACCCATTGAGCCTTCTTTTCCTTTCAGACTTGGCCGTGACGTCCCTCTTGGAGGAATTCTCCCTGCTGGGGATTAGATATCAATCAACGCAGGTCCCATTGAGGGCTGCTCAGATCAAGGCCCATCCTGGTCAGGGTACCCTGGTACCTGGTCCTCTAATTTCCTCGGCCACAAAACAAAGAGCCATTTCTGGAAGCACCAGGGCATGACCCCAAGTCCACTTCACCTGCCCACCAAGACAGAAGTCCCGCCGTGGTCTTTCCTCTCCCCTGTCAGGCTCTTTGCATGATGGATGGGAATAGTCTCCCTCACAACCCTATGAGAAGGAAACCTATTGGAAATCTTTCTCTTCATGCTGTGAACTTGTTTATAAGATTAAAGGCAGGTATGCTTGGGAGGACCAGGCAAATGCTGTAACATTATTTTTAATAATTCAGGGCACACCAAGTTCAAACACAGGTCAGGGTGGTTTGTTGTTTTTTTTCTTGGCTCCTAAAGCAAACTCTGCTTACACCGTCTCCTTTCCAGCAAGAGAGGAAAATGGGTAACGGGCTTAATTCCAGCACTTGCTCCTTATTAGTTACAAAAAGGGGACACCGTCGGCGTGTTTGTCAAGACAGCGGTGTGTGCTGCCTTGGTTTACGAAAACCCTATTTGTAGCTCATGGGCCCCAGGTGACTACCTTGGGTATGATTTGTTCCTATCCTGTCTATGGCAGCAGACCATATTATTCAACCAGGCCTTCCCTTTATCAAAACAGGATCTCTTTTCATCCCAAGGACCTTATAACGAAAGACCAATCTACAAAGCCACAGTGAAGTGATGGGACTGGACAGCTGGTGTGAGAGAAGCCGGCACTGCCCTTTGGAGGCAGCTGAGTCCTGGTTTGGGTGAGGCAGGCTCTTCCCAGGCAGCTGCCCAGAGGTGTCAATCTTGCCCTGAAGTGAAGCTTTGCATCTCTCTCCTAGTGATGTCAATTACCGTGTGCGTCTCTTTGCTGCACAAGATGTGACGTTCTTCCGTGGGCTAATGCAAGACAGCCTTTTAATTGCATGGAAGAGTAACTTCCAGGCTGCCAAGTGGAGGGACTTGGGGAGGGAGAAGGCTGGCTTCTTAAACAAACTCCAGAGCAATGGAGAGAAAGGGAAGCAAGGAGGGGAGCGGGGCAGGTGTCTGCCTTTCATCTGGATATGCAGGATGACACATCTGGTGCCAGGGAAACTGCTATTTCTAACTGACGGGAAGCTTTGCAGTCAAGGGAGGGCTGAGCTGTCAGGTGAGCCAGAGATCAAGAATTATCATGACAGCTTCATGGCATGTGAAAGGCGCTGTGAAGTGCGGTGTGATTTTAACCAGCGGTGGTTAAATTAGCTTCCCTTGGACCTGGTGTGATGTGTAGTCGGAGAGGGGCCGATGGTGGCTGGGAGTGCCGGGCGTGGAAGAGGTTGCAATTCTGAAGCACCACCATTTAGAAAAGAAAGGGATTGTGGAAATTGGCTCCTGGTTTCTGAATTTTGCTTCACAGAGGTGCCAGGCGGTGGTGATGGCTTTAATTAGTAGTGTGTCGATTCCTGCAGTGAACCTCTCTGAGCCCCCTATTATAAATATTCCAAGGACCCAAAGTGAACCCCTTCCTTGAACTTCGCCAATTTAAAATCCTGTCAAAATCTAGCCACCTGTACTTGCCGGCCAAGCAGCTTGACTAACCGTTTTACCTTGTGCTCTCACGTTCCACAGGATTGTCTATGCAAGACTGAGCCGGCCGCCAGGCGAGGGAGGGAGTGCCTTTCTGAAAAACTTCCACTCAAAAGTGAGCCGAGGAAGCGCCTTTTAATAAGTAATCAGCCGGAGGAAATCAGCCTCTATCTAGCCGTCTAGTAATGCTTGCCTATGCACCGGGGACTTTTCCAGAGTCTGGAGCAGCAGGGTCTATGATTTGATGAGCCATAGCTTGAGAAACTCCAGACAGAAAAGAGTAACATGAGCAGTTTTGTGTGTGTGTGTGCGTGTGTGTGTATACACACACACGCACACACACACACACACTGCCAATGTATATCATGTATAAATTAGAAGCTGCACATTAATACTCGCTGGCAGTTCTCTGCCAAAAGTTTTACATAAATTATCTCATTATCTCACTTTATCCACGTGGGTGGATATTCTGCTGCTTTTTGAAAGAGGAGGAGACAGGCTCAGAGAAGCCGGTAAGCAGTAGACCTACTGGACATGGGTCTGTTTGACCCCATAATACACACGCGTACCCACGGCCTCCAAAACAAGAATGGCTTAACTTTCACAAAACCCCCAGGTTCTCGTAGTTTTAAGCGGCACAGCCAACACGCCAGCCCTTTCATTAAGTCTGGGTGCTCGCGAGCTTGCACTTTTCCCCTTCACAGCTTTCCTGCGGAATCTCAAGCCCTAATCTCTGCAGCGGGCACCCAGGAGACTGTATTCAGAAGAACCCCAAGTCTTTGTGATGCAGTCCGCCCAGGACCCAGGGTCCATGGGGAGTCTGTCCACACTGACGAACGCCAGGGCAGTGAACCTGAGTAGCCCAGCTGAGCTGAACAAGTACCAATTGCTCATTTCCAAATCCTGCTTTCCTGGGGTGCACCCAGCCCCCACCGAAGTTGGTCGGGGAGTGAACGGCCATTCACCTGTCCAAACCTGGGATTTATGCTCCGGCAGCTCCCTTCCGCCCACACCACAGCATTGTGTACGGCAAACACAGATGACCTTTGCAGTGATTTAATCTCAACGTGCTTCCAGAGAGCAAACCTGTTTTGTATTGACATTGTTTGGAACAAGTTCTGCCTATGTGGACTCCCGCAGCACCTGCCCCTGGACTCTCAGCCCCGAGAGGCCAAGTGCTTCTAATTCTGAGAATAAGGGGAAGGGCGCCTTGAACGCATCCCCAGCTTCCATCCGTCTGAGTCTTCGGTCCACTGGCTTCAGGCAGCTGAAGTACTCCCCTTCCTTCCAGGATTTTCTAATCCCTGTCTAGGAGGGGCGGTCGTGGGCTCGGATTGGCCCACTGGCAATAGGGTGCTTTGTGGGACATTTTCTTACAAGTCGGTTCCCATGTGGCATTTGTTAGTCACAGCTAATTATTAAGTCCTTGGCCAAGGCAGTAGACATTGTTCCCTTGGATTCCTCCCTCCTCCCTCCTCCTTTCCCCCCTCGCCTCCCCACTGCTACAGAACAAAACTCATTGTGGGGCTCGGGAGGTCGGCTGTGCACACGTTTCCCAGTGAACTCCTGGGGGGCTCACTGCTGGGGTTTCGTGTTTCAGGTTGAAACTCAACTGGATAAAGCATTATTCATTGATGCTGACACAGTCGGTCTCTGCTCTGTGCAGCTATTTCTCCCACACTGGACTTGGTCCTTTACAGGCAATTTAGGTAATTCATTGAGGGCAATTCACAGCAGTTACTCAGAACATTGATAGCCTGCACAGAATGACAGAATTTGGGGATTTCTAGATCACAGAAAGATTATCGAGCGTCAGGTTTTGCCAGCTGTGCTCAGAGGCGTAGGTCAGAAAGGAGGAGGGGGCTGAGTGAGTGAACAGGCTCAGAGCCCCTTCGTCCCCGTCCCCTGGCAAGAAACACCCCTGCACATACCTGCTTTGGGTCTGGGGCTTCTGTATAAGATTTCTGCAGCCTAAAAGCGATCCTGAACTCCCGTAATCGCATCCACCCATTCATTCTTTGCTCAGATGAGGAAACTGGCCCACTGAGGACCTTCTCTTATCCAAGGGTCTTGTGCATTAGCGAATTGATGCCAGCATGCAAATTAGCACATGGGTCTCCCATTTCTGTATGCCCCACTTATTACACCATGCTGGGATAATTCTGGAGCCCATCACTGGGCTGCTTTTCCCATTTCCTGGTCACTGTATTATGGAAAAGGCCTGATCTAGGGGATCTAGAGGAACAGAAAGCATCCCAGAGAAGCCGTACCAGCATTGTTGAATTCACACTGCATTTTCACTAAGAGCCACTTCCATCCCACAATGCCATGGAGCCCTCTGGAGTTGCACAGTGCACAGCCTCAGAGACCGTATGGATCAGCCCTGTTTACTTTATGTATGTGAGAGCCAAAACCAAAACTGGGCTGGAAGGTTTTAATTCAGCATTGTGCAAAGAAAGAACATTGGCTTTGCAGCCAGCAGGTCTGGGTTCAGATCTCAGTTCCGCCACTTACTAATCCTAGGAAAGTGAACAAATTACTTGATATCACTGATCTTCAGGTTTTTAATCTAAAAACAGAGCTGATAATACCTAGCCCGAGTATTGTTATGAGGAGTTAAATGTAATAGCCTATGTAAAACCAAACCCCTACGTAAAAACGGATCAGGGACTTAATAAATGTTCGCTTTCGTATAACTTAACCTCTGTCTCATGTACATACAGGTTTGAGTCAAAAGAAAAGCCCAACATTTTCAAAGTTTACCCTTAACTTGGAAATGTCTGGGCTTTGTCACAGGCTTAACATTAACCAAATAAAATTTAAGGGACCTCTAGACCATGGACCTGCCTTAATCTTTTACAGAGCACTTGTAAAACTGAGCATTTCCTGGGGGAATAGGGCTGTAGGTTTCCAAGAGAAAGTTCTAGGAGGGAAAACTGGAAAGAGTGAAAAAAATAAGTCCCGTTCTTTGACGCTGGAAGCCCCTGGGATATCCTCGGGGTTCAGGGGCTGACTGCCCTCAGACAGACTCTGGCAGTGAAATCAGAGCCCCTCATTGTACCAACTACTTGGGTGTGCTTGGGACTCTTTCAAACCCTTCTTTATTCGCCACTCAGACAGGAACCATAGGCCCAGAAGCTTGTTTGCAAAATCTAGGAAAACAGATGTTTTTGCTTATTTTTCTCTCTCTCACGCCAGAATGCTCACTGAATCTTCACTGGGTTCTGAACTTGCCTTTTTTTTTTTTTTCTTTTTACTTTTAAAACAAATCTTGGAAGAGGGTTATTATTGTAAAGTAAAGGGGAAAGATGGGTATCCCAAACCGGGAAAACTCTATTTTAGAGTCTAATGAAAATGTTTACGATCCTGCAGTCTGGGAGTCCTAGAAGGCAAGAGAGAGCAGGGTTGACCCATTAAAGCTCTGAAAGGGTCTACGAGGCCTCACCCCCATACCCACGATGCCTGGTGCATCCCTGACAGACTGGGATAAGAAAGTGAGCACTGCCTTTTCCTCAGAGGAAACTAAAAGCACTGCCCCTAGCCGAGCAAGACAGTGTGGCTGTGGAAGGGCCGTGTTGATTGAACACATGCTGTGTACCAAGTGAGACTCAGGCCACTCACAGTCCGTGGATTTTATAACCAGCTCAGACAGTTTAGATACCGTATTAGTTTTCTATTGCTTCTGTAACAAATCACCACAAATTTAGTGGCATAAAACAACATATATTTATTCTTTAATGTATTTTTTAATTGAAGTTTAGTTGCTGTACAATATTATATATACAGGCATACAATATAGTGGTTCACAATTTTTGAAGGTTATATTCCATTTATAGTTATTATAAAATATTGGCTATATTCTCCGTGTTGTACAATATATCCTTGTAGCTTATTTTAGACCTAATAGTTTGTACCTCTTACTCCCCTACCCCTATATTGCCCTTCCTTCCTCCCCTCTCTCTGCTGGTAACCACTAGCTTGTTCTCTATATCTGGTGAGTCTGCTTATTTTTTGTTATATTCACTAGTTTGTTGCATTTTTTAGATTCCACATATAAGTGGTATCATACAGTATTTGCCTTTCTCTGTCTGACTTATTTCACTTAGCATTAGACCCTCCAAGTCCATCCATGTTGCTGCAAATGGCAAAATGTGATTCTTTTTTATGGCTGAGTAGTATTCCATTGTGTATATATACCACATCTTCTTTATCCATTCATCTAAAATGACACATTTATTGCTTCACCATCTGTTGGTCAGAAACCTGACATGGGTCTCACTGGGCTGGAATCCGGGTGTCGGCAGGGCTGTGTTCCTTTCTGGAGGCTCTGTGGGAGCGTTTGTTTTCTCTGCTTACCTTTTCCAGCTTTTTGACACTGCCCACATTCCTTGGCTTTATGTTCCTCTTCCTTCCCCTTCAAAGCCATCAACAGCAGGTTAAGTCCTTCTTACATTGCACCTCTTTAATTTCCTCTTCTACCTCCCTTCTCCACTTTTAGGGACCTTGTGGTTTCACTGGGTCCTCCTTAGGTAATCCAGGATAATCTCCCTAGTTTAAGGTCAGCTGATTAGCTCCCAAACAAACTTTTAATCCACCTTTGCCATGTAAGGTAATATATTTATAGGTTCCGGGAATTAGGACTTGGACATCTTGGGGGGTGGGTAATCATTGCCAATAGGTACATAGGTCGTTTCTACACTAAATACAGTGACTGTGTATATTAGGACTCTTTCGGTTGCAAGAAACAGGATCTAACTCAAGCTAATCAGAAGAAAAGGATTTTGCTGGCTTACATACTTGGAAGAAAAATGTGATTGGCTTCAGGCACAGCTGGTTCCCCGTGTCCAACAAGGTCATCAAAGCACTCTGCTTCTTGGCTTCGCATTCTTTGTGGTGATTTGCTTCTCAAGCACAAGCTTATCTGCAAGGTGGCTGAGATAGCTCCCAGGCAGTAGCAGGCTTACGTAGTTCTCAAGATAGGAAAGAGAGGAAACTATGACTTCTCTTTAGGTAGCACCAACAAAATCCTGAGGATGGCGCTCACTGGCCCAACTTGGGTCATGTGCACATCCCTAGACCGGTCACTGCTCACGGAGAGGCCATACGCGCTTCATTCTGAGCAGAGATGAGTCAGCCTTACCAGAGCACATGTACTGAGCGGGGGAGGAAAGGTACTCCATAGAAATTAAAATGTTGTTACCAGAAGGCAGAAAGAGCTGGCTAGGCAAAAACCATTGGTGGGCACTTCAGCATCTTAGGGCTGTGGTATTCTAGTCCAGTGCTCATTTGGTGTCAAGCAATAAGACACTCAAACTTGAAAGAGTACAGAGGGGGCTCACTCAGGGCAAGTAGTAAGTTAATTCAGGTAGCATAAAAGAAGGGGAATTGCATGCAGGTTAAGAGTCTGGGTTTTGGAACCAAACTGCTTGGGTTTATGTCCAATTTATTGGCTGTATTTACTTGAGCTCTCTGTACCTCATTTTCCTCATCTGTAAAATGTGGTTAATAATAGCACCCACCTCATGAGCTGGTTGTGAGGTTTCAGTGTGTCGATACAAATAAAGTACTTAGAATAGTACCTTGACATAGAGCAAACACTCAAGAAATAATAACTATAATAACGATTACTGTTGTTATATAGCTATTGTTATTACAAGTAAGCTTCCTGAGGATGGCTTAGGGACTTGGAAAGTGGTTAGGGACCAAGTCAGATACTTTCTTGGTTTCTCTTTTTCGAGCTGAGGCCACACAGTCTCTTATCTCTGGAACTTACTCTCTCAGGCACCTCAGTGGGAACTGCGGTTCTTACCTGTAAGGTGAATTTTCACATGGCTTTCAGGGGCTATCCTTTCACCTCTGGCCTTGACTAGGCATGCCCCACCACCAAATGAATGATGGTTAGTGTTTCTGAGTGCAGAGTCTTGAAAGACACTGGTTAGTCTGGGCCATGATTGGCTTTAAATAATAATGCCCCCTGTTTGATTAGCTGTGACAGAACAGGTGCTCTTGTACACAGGGTTACCTCTCTCAGTAGGCGTGGAAGGGGCAGCTTAAGCTGAAGGCAGAAGTTGGGCTTAGCCAGAATATTGACCAACTTGTCTTTGACGCCTACGCCCTAGCAAACTGGAATTCTCCTCCAGGACAAAGAGAGTCAGTTTCAAAAAATAATGGTTACATCTAGATGTTTGGGAATAGGACAGCATTGGGAACTGTTTCGTTCTGATGTGATGTAGCCTGTAGTATTTGTAGAGAAAACTTGATCATCCTCCCGTTATTATACATGGTAGAGACGTTTTCAGCTCCAGTTACAAATGCTCACTGGATGGATGAAGATGCCATTCGTTTCTGCGTAGAGCATCAATCTCAGAAACTTATTCCTGGAGCAGAAGTTCCCGAGAGGGTGAAATGCTCACATTCACTATTAGGAGATTGGATTCCAGAGTGAACAGCGGTGTCCCCAGAAATCTTCCCTTTGGTGACCGGAGGAAAGTTCCACTTTGGCTTTTTGTTCAGTGTCCCACCTCACCTTTCAGAGCCCCACCCCCACCCCCCGCAATATTTTTTCAGCATTCTCAGTCCGGGATGTTCAGAACATCTCTGTGTGTGGTGGTTTCTGCCTTCGGAGCACTTGTCCTTTTCCCCAAGGATTTCAGTAAGAATCTTTCTGGTGAAGTCATTCCACAGTGATGGGGAGGAAGAAGGAGGGCTGATGGAATTTCTTAGCCCCGAGGCACTGCAGGAAGGATGGACATGCTTCGGATCTGGGCTGGGCACCTTTGGAAGCACTGAGATTTGGGGGAAGACAAAGCATTGTTAGGATTTTGATAGGGGTCTGCTGGGAAAGTCTCCACTGTAAAGGCTCTCGTGCCTCTTTCTAGTTGAACAATTTGTAGGCTCCACACTTGCTTTCAAATGAATTGGTTTTGAAGCAGTCAACAAAAAAGCATCCTGCTGCCAGGGCCAACCATCAAAAAGAGAAAAGAGAGCAATGCAAACCGTGGGGGAATGTGCAAGAGAGAAATAGTGTAGAGCGGAAACGTGGCTCTGCTGGCCTGATACCATGTGCATTATCTCCCCCAAAGGACCCCGTGGTTTAATGGTTGGGGCTTTAACCTGCCCAGAGGTCAGTCTCTGCTGGACAAGTGGAACCTTATCCCTGAGGGCATCGACATACTCATGACACACGGACCTCCTCTCGGTAAGTGAAGCAAAGGTGTACTTTCGTCATACGTGATGCCTTTTTTTCCCAAGCATAATGAATAATGCTTCAGGGACATAATCATTTTCCTCCAAAAAAAAAAAAAAAGTGAATACAAAAAGAAAAGTCAGTGTCTTTAAAGGAACCCAGTATGATAATTGAACTCAGCAGTTCTGCTGGGCTTACAGGTGTTCTTGAAATTAAATTTTTTGATTTAGTCAGGTCAGGGAAAATCAGATGAGTATAGAGCACCACAGTCTTTTGAGCTTGATAATTTATTTTAAGAACTATATTCACTTTGGAGTGAGGGAGTGGGAGGGGGAATGGAAGGAAGACACAGACCTCCCAATCACAGGGCTTTTGAATGGTAATGAAATGATGGAAACTTTCGTTCAAAGTAGTTCATTTTCCTTTCCCATATAGTAGTGGAACCTGGGAGATCTTTAAGTATAACATCAAGCTAATTATACAAGAAAAAAATCCTGTTTTTTTTCTCTCTTTTTTTAGCTAAGGTGTTTAGTAAGGACTTACGTTGAATATTACTTAAAGATACTCATATCATGGGCTTCCCTGGTGGCGCAGTGATTGAGAGTCCGCCTGCCGATGCAGGGGACACGAGTTCATGCCCCGGTCCGGGAAGATCCCACATGCCGCGGAGCAGCTGGGCCCGTGAGCCATGGCCGCTGAGCCTGCGCGTCCGGAGCCTGTGCTCCGCAACGGGAGAGGCCACAACAGTGAGAGGCCCGCGTACCGCAAAAAAAAAAAGATACTCATCTTGTAGATACAGTGAACCTGCATCCAGCCTTAGATTGCCAATATGCTTCAAAGCTACCTTCAGTCACCCAGATTATAGGTCAGAAGATGATTGTTTGATTTATATAATAATCTTCTAATTATTCATGAGCTTGTTAGTGGTTTGGTTCAGCCACAGAACATTTTTCAAACAGGACTACCACCTTGATCTTCCCATCTACTGGGTGTCTATTACACCAGCAGCCTTCCTTGTCAAACTAAGGTATGCTCAGGCAATCCAGATGTTTCCCTTTTAGTAGGACAGTTTCCTCTTTTAAAAAATTATACTAAAAACCACATAACATGAAATCTATCCTCTTAACAAATTGTTAAATGTACAGGGCTAGAAAAGTTTTCGTGATCATCTTGCTTTGGAGAGAGGAGGAAAGCAATACAAAAATAAATGATGTTCATCATTTTTTTCCTGTGGTTTGGGGTTACTATCCATGTCACTTCCCTCCTCTGTCGGCCTGAAAAATAAAAAATCTAACACGCATCCCCTAATGTGAATTTAATCTTTGTAGATATTTTCCCCTTCATGCCACTTAGTGCTGCCTTCCTGCCCTTACAAGGGAAGTGCTCTGTGTTTCACAAAGAAACAGCGGAAGGGAGGACCAGGGCATGAGCCACAGTGGCACATTTTCATGATGGGGGGTGGGAGGGAAGCAAGAGAAGGGAAGGCAGTTCTGTTGCAGGCCGGGAAATTGTACAGATTTGCACAAGATCAGCACTTCCTGACTTTTTTCAAAGCTTCAGAATCGCCATCCCCATGCTCTTTCCCTACCCCATCCTGCCCCCTCCATACTTTACAAGATTATACTTATCAATAACCTTTATCAAGCCATGATTAATTCATTTCCCTATTTTGCAATCATTAGAGACTAACCAAATCATTGTATTGCTGGCTAAATATTCTGCTCAGCATGAATTACACAGCGAGACCCTACAGAGACCACATCCCAGCCAACCTGATCCTTCCCCTGAGCAGCCTAGTTGGGTGCAGGCTTAATCCCCCTTAGGCTGTGTAGTGTGACGGACTTGGGCGTCCTCAGCATAGATACATTTACATACCTGAAGTATTATTTGGAATATAACTTTGAACAGAACAGTTCATTCACAGACTTCATCAAGTCATTAATTTTGGTACAAAAGCAAGTGGCATTCTGGCCTCCAAAGAATTCAGACATTCCAGGAACTCTTTTTTTTGTTTTTGCGGTACGCGGGCCTCTCACTGTTGTGGCCTCTCCCGTTGCGGAGCACAGGTCCGGACACGCAGGCTCAGCGGCCATGGCTCACGGGCCCAGCCTCTCCGCGGCATGTGGGATCTTCCTGGACCGAGGCACGAACCCGTGTCCCCTGCATCGGCAGGCAGAGTCTCAACCATTGCGCCACCAGGGAAGCCCCCTCCAGGAACTCTTAATAGAGAGGCTACCATCCCTCTCTTTGTAGTAAAGATGGAGTAATCCAGAGAGTGGCTGTGCATATAGCAGAGTAAGACCTACATCAGGGAGTTCCAAAATAAAATGTCAGGCAAAGTTTTCATAAGGTAATGTTGAGCCTTAATCAGTGTAGTTATTGGGATTTTTGTGAACATTCTGGACTAAGAGGTAGGGGGTGGGCGTGGGGATTGGCCTTGAATTCTCTCCTGCTAAGGGAGCCATGGCACATGGGACTTCACTATTATGGTACGAGCAAGACACTTTCTTAGGTGATTGCATGTGAAATGAGATGTTTTCCCTCTTCAAGAAAAACACATCCATGAGGGAATATGCCAATCACTGTGGATTAGAGAATTTTCCTTCTAATTAACCAAGTTTTGAAATCCCTGATTGGATTTGTATAGGGTCCCTACTTGTATCTGGTGTTTTTCCCATATTTTCTGCCGCTCACCAGCCAACACGTCTTTACAGAGATGCTAAACCTTCATTTTTACCGTTTGCCAAACGAAGTGGAATAAGCTGGCCTGTCCCCTTCCGCCTGATCATTTCTGAATAGTAGAAATCAACTAATGGAACTATGGAATGGGTTCCCACTGATTATGATTTAGCCTTTTGTCCTGTCTGCTTTCTTTCTACCCCATCCCACTGAGGTGATTGGATTCCATTCCGGGCCATAATCATTCAGATAGCTGACTTTTGCTATGATTGATGTCAGTTTTTATGGATTTTTTTGCATTAGACTTAGAACGAAGTGGCTTTTGCATAAAGACAGTCAATCAGCCCCAGCTTCATGCATGCCACCACGGGGTCACCGTGGTTGCACTATTGTTAAAGAGGAGACTGGAGGAGGAACTTGGCATTCCCAAGCTTGGGTCATCAGGAACCCAGGGTTAAGAGTTGATGCGTCTAAAGAGAGTAAAGTGGGACTTCCCTGGCGGCACAGTGGTTAAGACTCCACCCTTCCACTGCAGGGGGTGTGGGTTCGAGTCCTGGTCGGGGAAGTAAGATCCCGCATGCCCCGTGGCTCAGCCAAAAATTTAAAAAAGAAAATAAAGAGAGCAAGGCATCTTGTGGCCAGTTTACAGGAAGCCCTTGCTAGCCCTTCTTCTTTGAACCATCTTGAAGTAGACTGCTATAAGAGAGATACAATTAAAAAAAGAGAGAAAGTAACTGAACTGAGAGAAAAGAGAGCTTATGGGACTACAGGGAATAAATGTCATTGGGCCCATGAAGAGTTGAAACCCAGGGCTGAATAAATCAAATCCCTCACAGAAAAAAAATGTTAATTAACAGGAAGAAAAAAAAAAAAAGGAGAAACCAAAAAGAAAAAAAAAAATTCAAGAACCTAAAGAAGACAAAGTGACGAGTGAAAAGTTCCTTAAAAGCCATTGTGAGCGTTAATGGAGAGGCTAGGATTACAGATCATGTAATAAACCTTCTGTGAGTTATGGCTTCCTGAAAGTCTAAATGAAACCTTACCTGGAGACAGAAAATTAAGAGTATTGATTGCATTTTACTCTTAGGTTTTCGAGACTGGGTTCCAAAGGAACTTCAGAGAGTGGGCTGCGTGGAGCTTTTAAACACAGTCCAGAGGCGAGTCCGGCCCAAACTCCATGTGTTTGGTGGAATCCATGAAGGTAAGACCGGGAGAAAGGAGTTCACAACATGTTGAGTCATTATCCGTGATCTCATTCACAGTGGGGACCTTAGTTACACCAGGAGTAATTGGCGTGGTGGTTTCCAAACTCTTTTTCCCAGCGGAACCCTTTCATGAGATGAAATCTTAGGAGAAACACGTATATAAAGCTGAGAAGTGTTTTCTGTGGAGCTGCTCTCTTTTAAGCAGAGTGGAGAGTAAGAAACCACCTTTTGGAAAACCCAGCACTAACCCCAGACAATTTCTGGAATCTCAGGGCTCCAGTGAAGAATGTTTGATAACCACCGCTTGTAGAGAAGCCCTGAGGGAATAAAGGACAGATTTTCTCTTTAAGAGCATCAGAAGAAATGGCCTGGATTTAGACTAAATAACTTCTATGTCTTCTTCTACCTAAATATTGTGTTTCATATGGAATACACACAAAGACCCAGGAAGACAAGACTGTCTAAAAAATAACTTTGGATGTGCAATGAAAGATACAGAACTGCAGTGATAGAACCCACACATTTGCAGGCAGACACTTCCTTACTAATCTCAGAAAACCATTTCAGACTCCTCAGAAATTATCAGTGCTATAAGCTCGGGCTGAGGTTAAACAGCATAATTAAATCTCCCCTAGGTGGGAACTGGTCCAGTGGCTGTTTTGTGCTTTCCCAGGTCATCTAGAATCAAGTTCACAGAACCGGAAGGCCTCACGGGAACCTTCAGGACTCTAGTTTGGTCTCTCCGGACTTTTTCAAACCAGGGGTAACTGGGCCTTGGGACAGACCCGAGGCCTCTTTCAGCAGGCCTTAGGTTTTCTGGCCGTACCGGCCTCTCCTGGTTACAGACATTTGTGTGCAGTGGGTGCGTGTATGTAGGCAGCCTCCATATTCACTGCAGCCCCTGCTTACGGCTGTTCTCTGGAGTTATTTATGAACCTGCAACAGGTGAGGAGTTTAGGCCTGACCCAGCAAAAAGTAAAGTTTGCTTTTCAAAGCCCTCAATCCAGTGGCTTCCTGGCTAGGCAGGTAATAAACAGCATATTGAAAATCATCCTGCAGAGGCCAGAGAAAGTCCATCTTGCTCCAAATCAGGCATGAGCTGAGTGGATGGAAAGCAGTGGCAGCGGGGGGCGGCTCCCCAAGAGTGGATGTCATCCTGCCCTGACGTTAAGCCATACTCCCTGAAAAGGAGCGCACTTCTCTAAGGCATGATAAAGGCTGAGGGGAGGGAATAGGATGCGAGATGCTGTCTAAATAGCATTTCTGGGGAGCAGTTATCAGGTTTGAATTCCTGCATCGTGCCTATAAGTTTGCATTTCATCTTTTTTTTTAAAAATCATTAATTAGCTTTAAACTAGCCAGACAATTGGGGAATTCCACTGAAGTCCCAAAATAATAAACTTGCTTAAAAGAGAGGAGATCATATTCAAATAAACTTTGTCTTGCTTTTATTCGCTTAAGACAGCTGAAGAGGGCAGAGAGAGGGCAAATACCAACCTCTTGATGGAGAGAGATAACAAGACTTTATGACCCCAGAACTAAACAGTGCACATTTGAAATGCTTCTTTTCCTTTCTTAAGAAATTTTTCCATTGACCCTCATTAAGCTCTCCACAGGCTTACTTGGAGAAATTTTAGCAAATGGAAGAAAAAAAATCTTATCAGTTATTTCTATAAGTCCTGATAATTTTCTTTTTTCACAGAGCCTGATACCAGCATAGAATTACAAACTTAATTGCAGAGGCTGTAAGACAAAATAAGGTATCCAGGGAAATGTGCAAATTTGCAAACCTGCTAGAAATTTCAACATGTTAAAACTTATAAAAGGAATATACATACCAAAGACCCAGAGAAACTTTCATAGCTTTCTTCCAATAGGTCACAAGAGGTTTATACTGCCTATGGGAAGTGTTTTTGCTTGATCCAGTGTCCAGGTAAGCGTAGGAAGCAGGGTTCTATGGTGTCCAGATCACTTGGACATTTGATTACCTGATTCTTTTGGATGGAATGGAACTCAGCATTAAAGGCACACAGTTCAAGTAAGATAAGGTCACTTATTGTTAACTTTCATTGAGGCAGTTTAGAGCTTATTTTATAGGTAAGGAAGCTAAGCGTTCACCTGTCCCAACTCCCAATGCAATACTCTTTCCCTTCTCACCTGTCCTGAAGCCCATTTGAGGTTTGGATGATGGATGTGTTTGCCCCTGAGGGGTTTCTTATGTTACTCATTCTCTTCCCTGGAACTCGATAGTTAATACAAGGGCTTTGAAATGAAAATCATATTTTAAAAAGAGGAAAAGCTGTTTTTTCTTTATTTTCACTAGTAAAGAAATCACAGCCTCTCCCCAACAAATCTAGTGTTGAAATAAAATCTAGTGTTGAAAGAAAAAAGAATCACTTTTCTTTGAAGTAGAGGATTCTCCCTTTAAAGAAAGTAAAATTGGGAGGCAGCTTCTGAAAGCTGTAATATCTGGGGGATGCTCTACTGAATTTCATCTCACTGCCCACTGGCAAAGACTTTTTGTTTCCCTTGTCTGATGGCCCTGCATTGAATCACTGTCATTTGTATATTTTACAGTAAGTGTGACACTCTATCTCCACAGGTTACGGCATTATGACCGACGGTTACACAACGTACATCAATGCCTCAACGTGTACAGTCAGCTTTCAACCGACCAACCCTCCAATTATATTTGACCTTCCAAACCCACAGGGTTCCTGAACCTCCAAATGCCCAATTGGAATGTGAGGAAAGGTCTAAAAACTGCCATTTTTCTAATTATAAACTTACATTCTCTTCCTTGTTTATTTCCAGATCATGTGAGCTCTTTTTGTAAATTGCTGGAACACAAATGATGCTAGAGGTTGTGCTTCTTCTTTATTTTTTTTTTTTAAATGGGGCATCCATTTGGAATCAAAGGAGCGTTGTGAATTTGTAAAATGACTTCTGTTTTCTCAAAGGCCACGCCATTGTAAATTGTTAGTGTTCGCCAAAGGACAGCCAAGCTTTCTTTTGAAAAGGTGACAAAAGTCTTATTTTAATATGCTTTAAGCTGGAAAAAAAAAAAAAGACA
This sequence comes from Lagenorhynchus albirostris, assembly GCF_949774975.1. Lineage (NCBI taxonomy): Eukaryota > Metazoa > Chordata > Mammalia > Artiodactyla > Delphinidae > Lagenorhynchus > Lagenorhynchus albirostris. The sequence goes on from NC_083103.1 coordinate 27,570,467, forward strand.
AAAAAAAAAAAAAAAGAAACAGGTAGGCAGTGTTTTAAAAACCACCCAGATTTGCACAACTGTTTTAAGAGTATTGTCTGAAGTATTTTATTTTTTGATGTTTTGTTGTTGTCGTTTTTCTTGGGAATGCTTCTTTTTTGCAGACGTGGCCCGGATTTAGAACAATCTTTTCAACAAAAGTAGGCGTGGAAAAGACTTCTCTTCAACACTGTCACTATAAAGAAAGCTGTGTCGAGGGAAGAAAACGGCCCTCTTTTAGAGGATGGCTTAGCTAGTGAGATCCATATTGTGATTATACAAGGATTCATTGTATGTTTGTTTCTTTTAAATTATTTTAGCTTTAAAAATAAGGAAATGGAATCTGTCAAGAGCAGGTATTTCATGCAGTAAAAAAAAAAAAAAGAAAAAAGAGCGTGCAGACTCCTTTTCAATATGGGTTTATATATATAAATATTTTTTGTGTATTATGACTAAGTTAGGAGTTTAATATTGCCAAGGACAGTACAACTGTAAAGGGGTGCTTGAAGCAGGGCATCAGAAGTCCGAAGGAGCTGACACATTTTCTCAGAACTCAAGGTCTTAAAGAGCTTGAGTTACTTCTAGGTACAGTCACAGGCGTGTATAGACTTAAATGGAAGCAATGGAAGCTGACTAAAATAAGGCTTAGTTGTCCTTTATATTTAAATACCCAGAATTGTCTTCTTACTTCCTTCTCCCTACCCCACCCCCCATTTTGCACTGTGTGTCGATGCAATCTGCGCTAGCACAAAATATTGTCGCTAATAGTCATTCCTGTTTTCCCATTGTAAATGCTGTTGAGCTTTATTCTATTTTATGTTATCTTGTTAATGAAATTTAGGAAAGCAGTTGTTTCTTTAAATTTATTGTGATATTCTATATCTAGCGGCCTTTATATGCAAATAAAATTGCAAGATTTTTAAATCCGTGCTGTTTGGAGGGTTGGCTGGTTGGGAGGATGATGGTTTAGTGCTGGGGGAGGAGGGATTTATTCATATGCAACATCAGCACTCCCTTTCAGTGGAATCAGAATAAGTGACATTTTTTTTCTAATTTTCAATAAATTTTTATTACCCGCATTCATGGGCTGGCAGGTAGATCGATAAGACACTCAGTGTACTCTTTCCTTCCATCACGCTGTCATCTATCTGGCTGTAGATTTCAGAGAGTGAAGATTTCATCTTTGGCCATAGTAATTTCTACAGGAACAGAGGGACCGTGCGTTGGAGGCTGAAGATGCTATTGTGGATGTGTGTGTGGTCGTGAGAGGGTAAAGCAGTGGGTCACGGAGTAACCCCTGCAACGTTCCCTTATATCCCTAGTAGCAGTCACCATCTCCCCGTCACTGTTTTTTTAATGATGTCCCCAGCTAGAATGCTGTGGCAGCCAGGAGGCGGCAGAGGGTGGGGTGGAAAAAACCCTGTTCTGTCTTTTTTATTTTCTCTGGAAGAGCCATTTCTAAGCAGCATGATGTTGAATCTGCAGTCTCTCCTACCCCCGGAAGTCTTCATTCCAGTGTCTGCTCGACTGCATTCTGACACATCTTCCTTCCTTCCGACCCATGGTGCATCCTTTGGTGTCATTCCTGCAAAGAATTCTTGATTTCAGTACCAGTAGAGTACAGAGAATGTTCTAGGACAGAATTCCAGCTCAGACTCATACTTTTAATACTCATTAAGTGTCTTGGGTGGCCACCCAGAGCTGGAGGTGGTCCATGACCATAGTTGCTGAGATGTGCCATGGGAGATGAACCTTGACCTGACACATCAGCAGAAGACGGTCGTAACTTCAGGCTCATTCACAGGGAGGTGGACTGAGAGTTGACTGAATGGAAATTTCATCTGGTTACTGTACAGGGAGTTAGGCTCAGACTTCTGGAAAAACAGGCTTTCCAGAGACAGGTGGGTGATCATGATGACGTGTGTGTGCACAGCCCTTGAGAGCACATCTGGACACAAACTAATTAAGCTAAGCACTTATTAAAATTGCTTTCCATTGTGTGGGAGCAGGAAGCAACCCAGTCTGCTAAATCTACAGGGTGGACTGGCTCAGACAGAGCTTCCTTTGGCCGGTCCAGGTTCGCCAATCCGTATGTGTAAACTGCTTCCAGGATGACTGTCCCAAGGAAATATCGGAAATAGCTCTTAGACACCAGGCGCTCTCTATCCTTCTGTCACCAGTGACTCTAATGAGTGGGTCTCATATTTTGTTTCTAATCCTCACAAAATCCTGGGAAAGGTCACATAAGCCCCACTTTTTAGATCGGAAACCGAGGCTCCAAAAGTTAAATAACTTTCCCTAGGAAATTGGAAGGTTCAAAATCATTCCCTAGGAAAATGGAAGGTCGGTCTGACTCCATAGTCCATGCTCTTTTCATCACCCTGCTTCTGGGGCAGAAAAGTTGACGCCCTCCAAGAGCTGATAGAAGACTGATGCAGGCCTGGAGGCACTTCCTCTCCCTCACCTAGGGGCCTGCTGGAGCACAATGCCTGGGGCTTTATGACTGCATCAAGTTGAAGCCCATTCTCTCTGCTTGAAGCACAGCACAGCACGGTGCAGAAGAGCACAGAGCCTAGAGACCAGCGTGCCTGTCCAGGTCCTGGCTCCATCTTGAACTGGCACTGATGCCTTTGGCTGGGTACTTACCCTTCCTGTAAAATGGGGGTGATGATGATGATGAAGTTGTTGTAAGTTGAAGTTGTAAGTCAGTTGTTGAAGTTGTTGTAAGTCTCACTCCCAAGGGCATTATTTCCGAGAAAGCGTGCTTGTTTGCATTCCTTGGAGACTCACAAATCTCTCTTTATAAGAATATGAAGGACGACAAGGGCATTTGCGAGAGGCAGATAAGGGAGACTGACTTTTTAGTTTGGGTATCATAGTTTGCAAAATCCCATCTAATCTCAGAAGAGGAAGGGGTCTGTACTCTTTCAAGTCTCATTAAACGGTAACCATGGATCTCAGCCTCGCTTGCCCTTGGGTCTTTACATTTCATCTCACCATCTTTTTCAAGCTCAATTAGTGATTTTTTTTCCTCTACATCTTCTCCCCAGGCCCTTTTGTCTTATAAAGAAGTTGAGGGGTTGCTGAAATCCCCTTAAGAGGCAGGTCACTGTTATTCTGACAGGTGGCCAGCATTAAGCCTGCCTCCATCTCCATCACTTAAGTAAATAAATACTGTGACCCAGGTCTTAAGTAGTGAGAAACAGAAGCTGGGAGGATTGAGGATTTGTCAATTGCAGATGAAACACTTGCTGGGCCCTGAATAATGTCCCCCTCCCCCAACCCTCATCCGGCAAGGATGTGCTGCTTCAACAGAGTTAGCATCCACATATTATTCTGGTTTTCCAGTGTCTTCCCATGCCCTATTCCCACTTTCCTAAAAGTTTTAAGGTACTTTTTGTTTAATTATTAAACCAACGCAATTTAAGAGATTAAGTGAATTTTGAGAATTCGGCTGCAAGCTGAGGCATTTGGAAACACTGCTGGGCATGAGGCAGGAGGTCGTGGGATGTGGGGACAGTTCCTGAACTGGACAGTCTTAGTGGGTGGTTTCACAGAAAGCTCTAGGTCCGCTTCTGGATGTCAGCTTCTTAATACAAAATGTTTTTTCTCCTACTTTGTAGTGAAGAAGCAGGATTGCTGCATGTCTGTCCACTCTCTAGTATGACTCCTCCAGAAGTTTAAAGCTACTTTCCCTTCCTTTTCAAAATGTCATCTCTACCTTTCTGCTCCTATCCTGCCTTTCCATGGAAGAGAAAACCACACTGATTCAAAAGCCTCTCTGAGAAGCCTCCCTCCTCCCTGGTGCCCATGGTGTCAGTCTCTGCAGCTTATGAGAAGTTCAGAGGGTCAGCGGCACCGCCATGGTTACACAGCAATTCAAAGAGGTAGCCCCACATTGGCATTTGGACTCTCAATTTTGAACATGAACTGCTTTTTCAGCTTGACATTCAGGAATAATAGAAGATGGGGCGATCAGTTTGCCAGACATAATATGATTTTGTAGCAGAGAACAAGCTACCTATATGGGGCTTATTAAACCAGATTAGTTGAAAAAAAAACTCAGACACTGACCTCCAAGGGTTCCCACGAGGGTTCACTTTCTTTCACTTCAAGCAGTCCACCTCCTCTGATGGGCAGCCAGTTCCTCCGATGGGCAGCTGGTTCCTCCTCCTGCAAAAGAGATGGGTACATGCTTACTGCCTTTGCTACCTCTGAACTTTGACAGCTCTTTGTCATGCATTTTGACATGCATGTCTAGTCTGGAAGACATTGGGAGCTGGGAAGAGGCCCCAACTTTGGCATCAGTCATGCTTGTTTTCAAATCCCAGCTATGCCATTTACCATCTGGGTAGCCTTGGATGTGCTCCTTTACTTCTCTCAGCCTCATGCTCCACGCCTGTGTAATGGGGATACTTCCTACCTGACAATGGATTTGTCAGAGTTGATATAACATCAGTAGGGTTCTGGGCCCAGTGAGCTATTATAAAAAAATGGAAGATTTTATTATGCTGCCCATCATACTTTCTTAAAAAGAAAGGCAGAAAGACACAGTTAGCTTATTTTTCTCTGTTAGTCAGAGCCCTTCCCAAGAGAAAGTGAATTCCTTGAACTGAACCGAGTCCGGGTAAAGGAGCTGCAGACCCAAGCCGTACATAAATCAAGCTCTTTAAATTCCTGTCTCTCTCTCTCCGAGCTACCCGACAAAACATTTGTGGTAGGTTCTTCTCGACTCCTTTCCTTCCTGAATTAGGGATGCCTTACAAGACAAAAATCTTGAGGTAAAAGGCCTTTCATATCTGAGAGCATCTATATCTGGGTAATGGTGAGAGAGAAAAATGCATTTCCATTAGGAAGCATGGCCACAGTGGCACTAAAAGCACGGGTAGACTAAACACACGAAGCGGAGAGCCCGCGCCCATCAATCAGCTTTGATTTTTATGAAGCCACCGTTACCATGAGGTGCATCCGATGCTCTCAGAGCCCGCTTACCAAGGGAAATGGCCTGTGGTTTCATAGCCCGTTTCTGCCCCGACCTTAGCGGCTGACCTTGGGCATAGGCTGAGCTTTACAGTAGGAGCTCCTGAAATAGCAAATGACTCGGAACCCAAACGCGCCATGCTTGGGTTCACCAACATGCCCTCGCACGTAACGGCAATAATGCTTCGGTAACAACTTAATCCTTAAAGGGACTCATATTTCCTAGAAGCCTTCCCTGAGCTCCCTTATCCTTACCCAGAACACCACCCCACCCTTGATACCGTCACAGCTCCTCACCTGCCACCCCCACCACGCACACACATACTTCTACCTGCGCCATGTTCTGATTGCTGCCTGTCTGCCTGTGAGCTTCCTGAGGTCAGTGACCAGGTCTTCTGTCTCTGCATTCCCAGCATTTAGTTCCAAAGAAATGCTTTCTTAATAAATTAATCAGTGTTTAGCAGAAAATAGCCAGGTCTATGAGAAAGATAGGAGAAATTAATCACAGATGAAATCAACAAATATCGACTGAATGCTGTAAGCCTAGTGATGTACTAGAAAGCTTCATTTGTAAGACCCAGTTCTTGCCATGAAAAGTCCTTATAATTTGGTCCAAAAAGCAAGATATTGACACATGAAGTTAAATAGAAATAAGAGATTTAATTAATAATTCAAGGCAGCAATAAAAGAAAGTCAGAGCCTGTGATACACAGGTTTCTCCAGTTATGTGAGTGACCATCGTTATGGGGAAGTGCTCACTGGGGGTATAAGTCTCAGACAACCACAGGCAGCTACCCTAGGAAAGGGAGTCTGAGTGATAATGATAATGTCAATCCCATGCAGCTTCATTCCTGGAGGAGAAAAAAAGGTCTGGCCAGTGGCAATTCCGAGTGGGTCACGTAGCTGGTTTGTTTTCTTAATTTACTCTGTGAAATGGTTTTCTCTAATGGCATGCCATTGACAAAATGCACCCTAATGTCTTCATCCATCACCTCCAAATGCTTTTGCATGCATCGGTTGTTGACTTGTTTTCTCCTGTTCAGCACATAAATGAAAGGAATGATTTATCCAAGGCCACCAGTTACTCTTATGTGGAATCTGAAATAGTTCCCCAGAGAAATACTGCCCTAGCAGGTGTTTCTTTATGCTGCTCTGAACTTGTATGGAAGGGTGACTTTGGCCTGGGCTGCACTGATACCTCCTGACCAGTGTCTCCTGGAGAGCTGGTCCAGGGGTCCACTGCGGTTCATAACTCTCGGATATAAGAGCTTGTATTCCTGTGGGTGTGACCATTAGGGTTGGGTTCTGGGGGGTGGAAACTAGGGCTTGGCAATTGATGCTGTGTGTAGGCATTTGAACAAGTAATGAGATTCCCCTATGAGCTGTCTTGAACTCATATTCACCAGGAAGAGAAAGGGTATTACATGCATGAATGCACTTCCCTTCCTTCTTTTAATTTGTCCTACTTCCTTGAACTTTGCTCCCCAGGCTGGAGACATCTGGCCCTTAAACCTTCAGAGTTTTGCACATCATTGGAGCAGAAATGGAAGATAAACAGGAACATCAAGATAATTCTTATCAGACCTGAACAGACATTTCTCCAAAGAAGACATACAAATTACCAACAGACACGTGAAAAAATGTTCAACATCACTAATCAGGGAAATGCAAATTAAAACCGCAATGAGATATCACCTCACCCCTGTCAGAATGGCCATCATCAAAATCACAACAAAAAATAAGTGTTAAGAAGAGTGTGGAGAAAAGGGAACCCTTGTGCACTGTTGGTGGGAATGTAAATGAGTTTGGCCACTACATAAAACAGTAGGGAGGTTCCTCAAAAAATTAAAAATCGAAGTACCATACAAGCTAGCAATTCTACCTCTGGGTATTGACCAGAAAAAAAATTACTAATCTGAAAATATATCTGCACCTCCATGTTCATAGCAGTACTATTTACAATAGCCAAGATATGGAAGTAACCTAAATGTCCACTGATAGATGAATGGATAAAAAAGATGTCTCATATATATGTGTGTGTGTGTGTGTGTGTGTGTGTATTCCATTATATATATAATAAAATATTACTCAACCATAAAAAAGAATAAACTATTGCCATTTGTGACAATATGAATGGGCCTAGAGGGTATTAGATTAAGTGAAGTAAGTCAGAGAAAGTCAAATGCTATGAGATTTCACTTATATGGGGAATCTAAAAAACAAAGCAGGGCTTCCCTGGCGGCGCAGTGGTTGAGAGTCCGCCTGCCAATGCAGGGGACGCGGGTTCGTGCCCCGGTCCGGGAAGATCCCACATGCCGCATAGCGGCTAGGCCCGTGAGCCATGGCCGCTGAGCCTGCGCGTCCACAACGGGAGAGGCCGCAACAGTGAGAGGCCTGCGTACCGCAAAACAAAAAAAAACAAAGCAAATGAACAAACATAACAGAAACAGACCTACGGAGAGCAAACTGGCAGTTGCTAGAAGGGAGGGGAGTGGAGGGTTAGGTGAAATAAGTGAAGGGGATTAAGGATGGCAAACTTTTAGTTATAAGTCACGGGGATATAATACGCAGGGTAAGGAATATAGTTAATAATACTATGATAATTTTGTATGGTGACAGATGGTTACTAAGCTTATCACAGTGATCATTTCATAATGTATTTAAATGTGGAATCACTATGTTGTACACCTGAAACTAACCTAATAATGTATGTCAACTATACTTCAATTAATTAATTAATTAATATTTTACAAAAGATCGTTTTTATCTGCCGAAGTTTCCTGGAGAGGAGGCAGAGAATGGCGTTCTCTAAACAAGATCTGGTACTGACCCAAACACCACAAAGTTTCCGTCTCACTGAATGATGGTGATCGTAAAGACTAAAAGTTTGAAGCATCAAATAGTACGGAGATCCTGGAACGTTAAACACAGCACTCCTATCTGCAGCATTAACAAATTGGGGCAAGATTTGACATAGCATGTTTGCTGTCTTAGTTCTTATCTCAAAATGTTGAAAAATGTAACTTGGAGGGTTTCTTTCACCGAGAAAATTTGTTGAAATCAATTTTACGGAAATAAGAAAAATGGTGATACTCATCACAATTTGTTTCTGCCTTACAGGAGAAAGAGAAAGACTATAATACCTCAACAATACTATGTCCTGTATATAACAAATTAACCCTTTTCCTTGACGGGCTATATTTCTGGGTACAAATGGAATTGAAATAAGGTGTACAGAAGGATAAGAATTTTCCTTACATTGTTTTCTAAAGGTCTGAAAAACCGATATAAAAAATCTGGAGCTAATCATAAGACCATTGGGAGTAGTGGGAAAAATCTGTTGCTTTCACATCTTATAAATGGAAGCTGTGTGTTCTGAGAAAAGTCAGAAAATGTGGTAGATTGGCATTGTATTTCTCTTGCATTTGTATTGACTAGATCATCTTCCCAAAGAAAGATGAGGTCTATGGGTGCAGCATCCAGGGATAGTAATAAAATATACTTGAGTTCAGAGATTATACAGAGAAATGTACTCAATAAAGATAAAGTGGGGGTGAGGGAATGAGAAGAAGAAGCAGAGAAAGCAAGAGGTCTAAGTCCAAAACTATATGAACTTTTGGATTTCCCAGGCCAATAGGTGTGACTTGTATATGTCTTTTGATCGTTTTCTTTCTCTAAACTATGAATTGATGGATTTATCTTCTCTAATGTTGGGACACCTGGTTGTTTCATTCATATGAGGTCTGCTGGTTTTATAGGGGATGGGGAGAGCTGGACCCCTCATCACAGCCTATATGTGATGGGTTTTTCCAGCACAGTCAACACAGTGGCACACGAGAGACTGTTTTGTGCGGATATTATTTTTTATTTATTTTTTTGCTGTACGCGGGCCTCTCACTGCTGTGGCCCCTCCCGTTGCGGAGCACAGGCCCCGGACGCGCAGGCTCAGCGGCCATGGTTCACGGGCCCAGCCGCTCCGTGGCATGTGGGATCCTCCCAGACTGGGGCACGAACCCGTGTCCCCTGCATCGGCAGGCGGACTCCCAACCACTGCGCCACCAGGGAAGCCCGGATATTACTTTTAAAGAAGACTTTTCCCAAGAAATAAATTATATACCTCCAGTGAAGTGACAAGATGCCGGCTCTTCCAGTTCTACTTGTGGATTCAGCAGTCTCCCACTTACTGATATGAATATTTATATCCATGCCAGTCATGCTGTGGTTGTTTAGTAGTATTTACAGTGAAGAGGTTGGCTGGGATGCTGAGGACATCACCTACTGTTCTTAAAGCTCAGCATTCTTAAAGCTATTTAAAGAAGCCCTTCATCACCACCACTTTCGACCAATGTTAAAAGCAATTCAATAGAAGCATTCTCCTTTCATAGCCCCCCAAGTAATTGTTGCTGACCTAGAGGCATTGTGGATGGAGATGTATGTGGGCCATTTTTTTCTCTTATGTAATACCCTTTCATCTGAAAGTTTTGTAAAATTATAACTGTCTTTCTTTAGTTGAGTGTATGCACAGTTCTTTTAGTTTGTTAGAAAATGCCTCTACTACTCACCTAAAGTCAAAGAGATTTCGTTTCAGTCCTCATTCTAGGAATAAGTTTTGGAAGTGGCACACCCAGTACATAACGTTTCGGGTGTTAGTGGCCAGTAACATGGCCAGTAGATGGAGGGCAGAAATGTATATCTGTACCTCTCTAGCCATGTACCAGGTAACTAATATTTCTCATGTGGCCACTCTGCATCAGGCACTCTGCTTAGCATAATATTCAGTCCAGAGTCAGGCCGAAGAGAGGCTCCAACTGAAGCCTTAACCACAGCGGTCTAACCGGCATCAGAGCAAATGAGCCTGTTTTCCTCCAGGTGACCTGCATTGAAATCATTGGTGCTACTCCCTTTTCTCTACCTGCTATCCTATAACACAGTCTGCAGTTTCTGTAGTGACTTTTGCAGACCACGACTTGTATTTCATAACTTTTATTCTGTAGCCGTGATGTATAGAAAGAGCAAAAGGTGCCAGTAAATTCATTTATTAACGTTTGATGACAAACATGTTTTATTGGAAAAAAAGAAATGAATACGAAGTAATTGACCTTTGGACCATGTGGCTAAGAGTGCGTGTGTATAAGCTGGAGAGGTCTGGCTAATGTTAAATCGCGGAAATTAAAGTTTTAGGCCTTTTAAACTTTCATTGTTTGGATGATACAGCTTCAAACAGGCTAATGAGTACACTCTCTATTCTTCAAGGATTTAGAACTTCTCTGGCTAATATTAACATTGACATCTGCAAAGTGATGTTGAAATGGACACCCAAATAATAAGGAATGGAATATCTCTACCATGGGCCAGGGCCTTGATTGCTAGAAAGTTTTGGGGGATTCCTGAATGTTCCTGTAGTTTTAGGGTGTCTCCCTTTTATTCCAAGTAAGTCAGCCAAAAGACTTCTCTCCACAACTATGTTTCTCTAATTACAGTTAAAGAATTAACTACAAACTCAAGACTTTAAATATTTCTCCAATACAGTGCTGAGTTCCACGACTCTATTTGTCAGGCTGATATATCATAGATAGAAAGATATAGATATATACCATATATATATATATATATATATCAACTGATATATATATGGTATGTATATAAAGTATTTATATATATAACCAGATAGCTGTATCTCTGTTTAAAAATATATACCCTTTGATATATATTCATTTTTTTCAGAAATTTTGTCTCTTCTGTTTAAAAGCAGTATCTAAAGATTAGCGATTATGGCCATAATTTGATATCCACAATTTATAATCTTTATCTGGTAGTTCAACCATTTTTTGTTTGAGATTCCATTGAGGTCTTCACTGAAAATGAAGCCTCTCTAATCTTCACCCATTGTCCTTTACACATGAGTAAATATGTTAAACTGCTCATAAAATGATAAAATAATTCTGAAGATAAATGTAAAATGACTTTTACAAAGACACGAAACAGTACATTACATTCTACTTTGGGTAGTGCTTGCCAACATTCCAGAGGTCAGAGATTTGACAGAAGACCAATTTAAAGGCTCGGAAGAAATGATTCCTCGAGTGAAGAATTCTAGTTCCCCAGGATGGGAGTCTCAGTCTGGAGGAAAGGCGAAACATAATTTTTCTTACCTTTGAAATTCTTAAGCTAATAAATTAGAGCAAGTGGTTAGTCTAAGACATGGAGAAAATTGGATACAGCATGAAAAATTAACAATAGTGTTAATGAGAAAACGGTCGACTTATAAGTCCTGTGCCTGAATTTGGTATGCTGGGGGATTAGGTCTTCATAAAGTTGTTTATTAAAAAAGAGAGTATTTGATCTTTTTTTAATGTTTCCAGATCCTGCCAAGGTCAAGGAAGACAATCTTTGCTTTGTCACATTATGTTCTGGTGTAAGGGTTGATGGTTTAATGAAACTGTTATAGAAGAGCCAGCAGCCAGTGTACATCAGACTTGTGAGTGTCACTGGGAGAGCATCTTTCACAAACAATTAGCTCTTTATAAGACATATGATAGTCCTCACATTTATCACATATGTCCCATGCCTCCTGAATAAAAACACCATTTACAACCCACCAAAGTTAATCTGGGCCCCACTGAAGAGAAGAAAGTCAACCCTTTAGTTCTTTGTGGGCAAGTTAACTCTTTCAAGTGTGATACATACCATTTTATGCTCTTTAGCTGATGGACTTTTACCCATTTATACTTCCAAAGAGTTCTTTCTGATATTAAAGAAAGTTTAAAAATCTCTCTTGTCTTGGTGATGTTTGATTGCAAGGAACCAAAACTCACTCAAATTCACTCAAAAAAAGGGTTTATTATAGGATACAGACATAATAAAGAGCAAGAAACAAGCCTAAGGAGGGAATGAACCAAGAATCTCCAGGCACCTCAGTAGCAGTTGTTCATGGATCTTCTATCTGATGCTTAGTAAAAACTCATCTGATCAGCTTCTTCCTGGTCAGTGTGTCTACTCCAGGTCATGTGTCTGTCCTGACCAGTAGCCAGGGTTATGCAGGACCTAGAGCTATCCGCTTTGAAGAATGAGTGGAATAGGTTGAGTTTAGGTCAGAGCAGTGTGTTCATGAAGACAAGTATTTATTATTCTTGTTCAAGGCCCCAAACAATTTCACCCCTACCACCTTTACTAGTAACTCATCAGCCTAACCGTGGAGATTGCTTGAAAGTACGTAAGTGAACTGAGGCAAATCTATCTCTACTACTGAAGGGGGTAAAAAGCTGCAATAATTCATAGCGCTTGATGTACTGATAGGAATCAGTAGTACCATGTTTACCTACATATTGGAGAAATGAATTGGCCAGCCAAGATAAGCCATGAAGCATCTCTTGCAAGATGTTAGGCCCTGCCCACATTAAAGACTCATAATAGACTGATTTAGTTACATGGTTAAGCAACCTCACCAAGTGTGTGGTTGAAGAGATGAATCTGAGATGGTAATGGTGGTGAGTAGCTCCTATTTTTGGTATCATGTTTGGAACATGGGATTTGAAGTCAGGTCTGGTTCAGGACAGGATTCCACCACTCACTTCCCGTGAGATTTTGATCAAATGACTTAATCTCTTTGAGCCTCAGTTCCTTCATCATTAAAAAGAGAGTGATAACAGTACTGATCTCACAGGATTGTTGACAGCAGTGAGAAGAAGGATGCAAAGAACTTAGCATGGTACCTGGTACGTGTGCGCTACCATTATCAAATCGTTTAAGTAGACCTTTCATACATGTTAATTCTTGTTTTATGACTTATCTCCCTTGTAGTTTTTTATACTCTTTAAATATAATTTTTCAAGTAAACAAAGAGGGGCTTCCCTGGTGGAGCAGTGGTTGAGAGTCCGCCTGCCGATGCAGGGGACACGGGTTCGTGCCCTGGTCCGGGAAGATCCCACGTGCCGCGGAGCGGCTGGGCCGGTGAGCCATGGCCGCTGAGCCTGCGCGTCCGGAGCCTGTGCTCCGCAGCGGGAGAGGCCACAACAGTGAGAGGCCCGCGTACCGCAACAACAACAACAAAAAAAGTAAACAAAGAACCTTCAACTAATGATCGAGATGGAGATAATTCTATTCTGGACCCTCAAATCAAAATGTTAACAAAGAAAGAGTGGAAGCAGATCAGATGTTAAGAAGGTATGACTCTGAGCTTGCGGGTAAACCTGGGAATTCCTTCAATAAAGGTGGTTTCCACCTCTGTCTCCTTGTCTTGTTGAGATGAAATATGGAATTAGAAGGCACATATTCCAGGCGAGCTCTGGGCAGCAAACCACCAGCTGCTTACACGACTTAAATTTATAGCACCTATAAAATGTATCCTTATGTACCTGCGTAAGGAATAAGCAGTCTAGAAGATAAGGAGTTTCATAAAAATCGCAGATACACACAGCCAGCTGCTGAAGGCTGGAACGGGAGTATTTTCAGCAGTGGATGTGCACTGCCATTGAATGCTTAAATCAGTGCAGGTGGGGCATTCCAAAAGCTTCTGCGGGATCAGGTTGCTCCAGGTACTTTGCAAGATTATGTTGTCTGTGAGTGAATGATTTTGTACAGGGGAGTCAGAGGACAGAGCACTCTCTTAGTCCCCAAGGATTCTCATCTGTTGTGACTAGCAAAAACCCAAAGTAGGAAGGATGGGTCACAGATCTGAAATCCACAGCCTTGCTGGAATGCCTTGATCCTTAGAAGTAAGTGACTCAGTATGATAAATACGAACTCCTCAAGCCCCTTAGGGAATGGAAATTTAAGAACCAGTTAGGTCAAAGATCAGGAAATTTATGACGATTATCTGCGGTTACAGTGTAGAGTGTTTGAGAATGGTTTAAGCCAAAGAATCCAGTGCCTGTAAATCTTGAGAGTGATATTAATACCTCTGTGAGCATGTGTGTACAACGTTTCTGAAAAGATTAACTGCAAAGGCCAGTTCCCAGGAAAGACAAGCAGGTAATAGGCGTTTAATTAATGAGAATAAGTTATATTAAATTAAAGACTTACAATCCTTGATTATTTATCTTCCTGTAGCCAGTGTGACAATCTACTCTTAGATTATTAACTGGGCACTGTTTTACAAGAGGTCAAACTAAACCTGTTCAGACTGTATAAATAAGAATATGTTTGCATCTGAACCATGAGAACAAAATGACTTTTAGGAAATCATGGAGGGTTTTTTTTTTAACATAAATGATATCTTAAAAATTAAATCCAGCAGAGCATCCAAGGTATTCTCAGGCATATTCCATACCTACAGGATCGAGAAGAGTTGAACTATTATGTAGTAGAAGGGGCATGAGCTTGAGGGTCGGTCTGACCTGAGTTAAGCCCTAGCTCAAGTCCTAGCTCTGTCTCATATTAACTCTGTAGCCTTGGGCATGTTATTAAAATTATCTGAGGTTCAGTTCTCTTATCTTCATAAATGGGAAAAAAATACCTACCTGGAATACATTGTTTTAAAAATTAAATACTTTAAATTTCCATGGTCCACTGCCTATGACATGGGCAGTGCTCAGTAAAAGATTTTTCTTTATTTTCTCCTTCTTTTGTGGCACAGGATGACAGAGGTTAGAAAATTATTCCAAAACGAAGTTGAAAGATTCATTCTATTTGATTTTGACAATTACTATAAAGATACGTTTAGCAAGACAGGGTGATTTGTGGAAGGGATAGATATATACTTCAAAGGAATAGAATAGAAAGTCCAAAATAAACCCATACGAGTATGACCAGTTCATTTTTTTTAAACTTTTTATTTAATATTGGAGTATAGTTGATTAATAATGTTGTGTTAGTTTCAGGTGTACAGCAAAGTGGTTCAGTTATACATATACATGTATCTATTCTTTTTCGAATTCTTTTCTCTTTTAGGTTGTTACATAATATTGAGCAGAGTTCCCTGTACTATACAGTAGGTCCCTGTTGGTTATCCTTTTTTTTTTTTTTTTTTCAGTACGCGGGCCTCTCACTGTTGTGGCTTCTCCCCTTGTGGAGCACAGGCTCCGGACGTGCAGGCTCAGCGGCCATGGCTCACGGGCCCAGCCGCTCCGGGGCATGTGGGATCCTCCCGGACCGGGACATGAACCCGTGTCCCCTGCATCGGCAGGCGGACTCCCAACCACTGCGCCACCAGGGAAGCCCCTCCATTTTAAATATAGCAGTGTGTACATGTCAATCCCAAATTCCCTAAGTATCCTTCCTCTCCACCCCTCCCAGCTGGTAACCATACATTAAAACAAACAAAACAGACAAAAAACTGTGGAAAATGAAAACCTGATAACACCAGTGTTAATAAGGATGCAGACCAACTAGAGCTCTCATGCATTACTGATAGGATTACAAAATAGTACAGCTATCTGGAAAACAGTTTGGTAAGTTTCTTATGAAATTAAACGTACATTTACCATATGACTAACAATTCCACTCCTGGGTATTTACCCTAACACAATGACAATTCAGATTCACCCAAAAACCTGTACACAAATGTTGATTGCATCTCTTTTCATAAGCACCAGAACTTGGAAACAACTCAAATGTCCTTCAGTGAGTGAATGGATAAACAAAGTGTGGTACATTCATACCGCTTAGCAATACTACTCGGAAGACTACTTGGCAATAAATCAGGCAATAGAAAGGAACAAACTTAAAACACACAACAACATGGATGAATCTCAAGGGCATGATGCTGAGTGAAAGAAGACAGTCTCAAAAGGTTACATTCTGTATGATTCCATTTATGTGATATTCTCAGAAAGACAAAACTATAGTAATCAATGGTTGCCAGGGGTTATTAGGGCAAGAGGACTATGCGACTCCAAACGGGCAGTATGGGGGGGGGTTTGGGGGGATGATGTAATTGTTTTGTTCCCTGACTATGATGGTGGTGGTTACAAAAATGGATACATGTGTTAAAACTCAGAACTACATGCCAAAGATGTCAAATTGACTGTATTTTTAAATGCAATAAAATAAAAAGAAAAAATGATTCCATCAAGAAGTCAATCTTGGGCTTCCCTGGTGGCGCAGTGGTTGAGAGTCTGCCTGACGATGCAGAGGATGTGGGTTTGTGCTCCGGTCCGGGAGGATCCCACATGCCGTGGAGCGGCTGGGCCCGTGAGCCATGGCCGCTGAGCCTGCGCGTCCAGAGTCTATGCTCCCCAATGGGAGAGGCCACAACAGTGAGAGGCCCATGTACCGCAAAAAAAAAAAAAAAAAAAAAAAAAGTCAATCTGACTTATGATAAATAAGACATAATACCCAGGAACTCTAAGACTCTTTTTGTGAGCATAGTTTATTTATTTATTGGAAAAGTGTTTATTGAGCACTTCCTATGTGTCTACAGTGTTCTAGTGCAGGAGATGAAGTGCTAAACATAACGAACACTCACGGGAGCTTGAATCACCATAAGTAATAACTATATGGTATGTCAGATGGTATAAATACTATGATAAGGGAAGTAGGAAATTGGGGCCGGTAGTGTTGCCATTTTATATGTGGTGGTTGTGGAGAACAATTCAATCACAGACACGAAGAGCAGGAGCAAGCTATGCAAATATCTTGGGATGAATGTTGCAGACAGAAGGAGCAACCTTAGATGGAGCTCCAATCCAGTACACAAGACTGGTCAGGGGAGAACCAACCACTCTCCTTAAAACCAGGTGGGAGGTTCCCAGAGAATCCTTTGCAGAACACTAGGGTTTGGATGAGGAACGCAATGTGACAACCACCAAGCCAACCCATCCCTGTACAGAGCTTATTTGGTTTGAGGTCAAGAAGAAATCTATCTTGGGTAAAAAAAAAAAATCTCTTACCCAAGGCCAAAGATAGAACTCCTGTCAGTTGGAGGTATGCTTTAGGCCTAGCTGATAAAGCCAAAGTCACCTAAAGACCACAGAGACTATGTCCAGCGTGTGGTGAGAGCAGAAATCCATTTGTCCATTAGCAAAGACACAGAGGAGAGGAGACTGACCACTAGTATCTTTCAGTGATGCTGTGGGTACTCAACAGGTGTGGTGGAGTGTTAAGACTGCAGCCCAGATGGTTCATAATTAACCTGAGAATGAGAAACGACTGTAGATGGGAGGTGATCCCCAGATTGACTGCAGATGAAGGTTCCCAAACTCTAGGCATGGGTATGCAGAGAAGGAGAGCCTGGGAAGAACCCTAGGGTTGACAGAGGTCAGCAGGAGGGACAGAGGGCGGACTATGGCTAAGTCAGTAAAGCCAGAAACCCAGTATAGATGACAAGATAGTGGATAATGTGACTGGAAAGAAGCTAGTGGACATATTGAAGCCTGTTTGCCTTAAGCCTGGAGCAAAGCTGAAAATATCCCTTAGTATTGCTTCTTCTCTTTTCCAAGGCTCAGTGGCTGCTCCTTGAGTTCACTTTGAAGATGAGCAAACCTTAAGTGGGGAGCATGAAAATTCCCTCCCATCAGCCATTACTATCCCACACTCTTGCTGGGCTGCAGCTCAGGAAAATCCAAGGGAGCCGGTCCCCTTTAAGAACCAATGGCTTACAGGGACTGGCTTCCTGCCAGTGTGGAAAAGTAGAGCGGGAGACGTTTAAAGCCCTGTTTGAAAACTGTCATTTTTCCATCGGCCTCAGATGGGGTGATTAATCAAGAAGCAATTCCGGAGAGAAGCCATCTTCTTTACCTACTTAAATCTCCCAGGTTAGGTTGTATTTTAAGCCCTGGTTTATTTTTAGACAAGTTTGTTGCTGTTGCCTAACCCTATGTTAAAGCAATTATTGTCTGCGAGGGTCATGCAGAGTTCAGGAGAACTGCAAAACTCACAGCCTTTAGTATTAACTCAAGCCTTTAGCAGCTTGTTCAGGGTCTTTTCCTTAAAGGGACAGAACAGTGAGAACAGTCAGCAAGGACAGAAACACACTTGACATTTCAAGAGACGGGAGGCTTCTTTTTGTGGCTTCTGGCAAAGGCCCCAAAATCAAATAAACAAAAAAATGGTTAGAGTCAAGTCCCATCCTCTACAGACCAGTGCCCCCAAAATATTGTTGAATTTGTTATTTGAACTTAAGTGAGAAATTAGAAATTCAAAAAGTGGAGGGAAGAGAATATTTCGAACGCCTACTATATTGCCAGTTGCTTCACATAAGTTTACCTTAATTCTCACATCTACTCCTTTGATGTAATTGTGTATGATGTAATTGTATATGCAATTATTACACGTACTTTGCAGATGAGGAAACTGAGAGAGTTAGGTATTTTGCTCAAGATTACACAGTAACTGGCAGAGGCCAAGATGAGAACCCAGATTGATTTGACTAAGTACCTGGACCCTTTCTCACTACCTGCTGGCCCACATTAAAGCACAGCAACAGGGCTTTAAATATCAGGGTAACTGGGCAGGTTGAATTTTTCTTTGTTCTTTTAGATTCTACAAATATACATAAGATACTCATTTCAGACAACTCTTTTTCCTTTGAGTTCTGTGTCTTTGGAAAATAATGAGAACTAATATTTAGGACAACATATGCCAGATATTGAAGCCAAATGCCACGATCTCATTAAATCTACGCACAGCACACATACACACATAATTAAAAATAAAAGAAGATTTAATAATCATCCCACTTTACAGAGAAGGGCGCTGATTAGAGAGTTTACATCTCTTGTTCATGTAGCACAGCCAGTATGTGGTAGAGCCAGGTTTCAAACCCAGGCATTTTGATTTGAGAATCTACTCCTACCTACTGTTTCATTGAGGCAATATGTTTTCCTTTTCCCCTACCCTGACTGATAGAGTTAAGCACCCATCCCAGATTTCTCGTGAGGAATCTAGGGGCTGACTGGCAACCTCACTGCAGAGTGTATGAGCCCCGCGAGAGAAAGGGCAAAATGACCACATGTGAAACCGCTGCCTCTTTAGCCTTTGTGTCTCAAGCTGCTTGGCCAAAATGCTGCTAAGCTACGCTCCACGGGGAAGCTGCTCTATAAAGGGAGTGGGGCCCAAAAGCCACAAGGCCTGTGCGTCAGTCCCAATGCCCCAGCTTCTTTGAAGGCTCTAGACATTCCCTTCTCCCTCGCTTCTAGGACCTGCAATCCTTCTGTGGCATCACTGTGGAATGCTGTTTAATGACTGCAAATTCCTTCCATTCCAGTGTCCAGGCCCCTTTGCACTATAATTCCACACCCTTCCCCATCCTGGAGGAGAGTCTATTTCTCCACCCCCTTCAACCTGGGCGGTGTTAAGACTTGCTCTAACCCATCTGCTTTCACCCTCTTTGAGTGCTGTCCTGAGGCCACCATACAACGAAGCTGATCTAGCCGACCGGATAATGAGAGGCCAAATGGGAGAGAAGTGAGGCACCCCAGCCAACAGCCAGCACCCACGACCACACAGGCCAGGGGTGCCCACCGTCTTAACCTTGAGCCCCGCTGACCCTCCAGCTGAAGGCAGCTGCTTGAGTGAACCCTGGCAAAACGGGCAGGGCAACCTTGGAGCCAATTCAAAGAATCATGAAAAAATAATCATTGTTTTAAGCCACTTTTGGGGGTGGTTTGTTACACAGCAAAGACTGACTGAAACAGTGCTCCTTTGAAGTTCAGAGCACTGTAAGGGTGTATCCTTGGTTAACACTCTTCTCTGGAACACTTCAGAGGCTGCCACTGTGTAATCAATGAAAATGATGCTCTCCAGAAGCCCGCCTCCACTTCCATTAATTCCTCCAGAGAACACTGTATGTTTTCAGGCCTCTTTTATACTTTGAGCAGCACAGGCAGGGCACCCGGACTACTAGACTGACAATATTTGAGATCTGGAAAAAATATTGTACCAATATTTTAAAAGAAAGCTAAAAATCAAAATTAATATTTCATTGAATGTAAATGTAATAATCTGCCAAGTAGTTGCCTACATTTCAACGCTTACATACAAAATACACTTAATGTGGACCATTATGCGTGAATCAATGATACAGGATGTTACTTCCAAAAGTTATATGATCTGGGGCCCCTGACAGTCTTGAGTATCTTGGGCATTTTGTGTGCAGATGGACCTGAGAACTCTGTGTTTGGTCTTTAAGTTCTACCCTGATGCCCCAAACTCTGGCTGAGTTATACTATCTTGTCCTTGGGGAGAAGTTTTTTTTTTCTTTTTTTTAGCTGCGTTGGGTCTTCCTTGCTGCACGCGGGCTTTCTCTAGTTGCGGCGAGCAGGGGCTACTCTTCCTTGCAGTGCACTGACTTCTCATTGTGGTGGCTTCTCTTGTTGCGGAGTACAGGCTCTAGGCGCATGGGCTTCAGTAGTTGTGGCGCACGGGCTTAATTGCTCCGTGGCCTGTGGCATCTTCCCAGACCAGCGCTCGAACCCGTGTCCCCTGCACTGGCAGGCGGATTTTTAACCACTGCGCCACCAGGGAAGCCCCAGGAGAAGATTAATTGAGGAGTTCCTAAAACTAAGGGTGCCCTATCTACCCAAGTTAGTTACCAAAAAGGCAATCACCTGGCTCAGCCAATCAGAGGCTTCTTAAGGCAGGTCAAGGCAACCAAATTCAGCAGAAAGGCCATAGAAAAGCCACGGAGTGTTTTCTAGAGAAGCAGGATTGTGGGGACACAGTGCATGATGGGGTACAAAGATGAAGCCAGTAAGGACGATTTAATTCTTCATTAGCTAACTGAGAATTATTAGAAGCCTAAATCCCTCCTGAGGAAAGGAAGCAGGGAGCTCCTGAATCTCTGACTGTCAGAATCATAACCACAGCCACACATTTTATGAAAACATAGAAGCAAAACTGGCACAGCTTAGCAGGGGGACCACAAAGAGCTCTTCCTGCCACATCAACCCACAGAGAATCGGCAATGCCCCAGATGCCATTTTCGAAAATGAGGATTAGCCACTTCTGCCTGAGTGGAGCTCAGCTCTCAGTTTGGTTCTGCAAGTGACCACACACCATGTTTTTTCTCACACTCTCTCTCCTATTTGGGAATATACCCAACCTCAATCAAGGGTCTCCAAATCCAGTCCATGTAGCCTAAAGGCTATGTTGGAGGAAGGGGTCAGCCTTACTGGAGGCCATTAGGATAATAAACTAAACTCATGAATCACTCCTGCAAGGCAACTGCTTGGTGGAAAGGCCCTGCTAAAAGCCAAGATTGCTCTTAATTTAATCTAGTACAGCCAGTTCCCTGGAGAAGTGCCCAGGGGTTGTTTATGGGAATAGGGAAGTAATCAATACACCATCAGAGAGGGAGCCAGATAATTTAGGTCATGTTCACCTGAGGGAGGGCAGACCTTGTAGAAAGGGTATCTATAACCGTGGTTGAGGGAGGGAGAGGAAGAGAGGACGGGAGGAAGGAAGAAACAAAAAAGAATATGTTCACAAGGAGAATTTGAACACTTTTGTCCTAATCAGGACAATGAGGAAAAACTGACAGTTTTCTTTAAAGATGTCCCCTGCCAGATTTATTATTCCTCAGACAGAGGTTTATTAAATGCCCCCTTGGTTTCTTCTCACCCACAGTTGCACATTCTGGAGCAGGCACTGAATTCCTGTATTGCATCCTCTAAACTTCTCATCCATAGCTTCTCAGCTCAGTGATGGCAGCTGACAAATTCCTGTTCCAGCCCACAAGTGTGGAGGAAACTCACATGGTACATTTCCTTTATCTGTTGCAAAAAACACCTTCCGGTAGACACATCCCATTGTTCTAGATCATGTTTGGGCAATGAATAAGAGAAGTAAGACCAACCTCAGCATGAACTACTTGCTTATTCCTGCATTCAACAAATACCTTTCTACATGTGCAAGTGTATTTGTTTCTACCTTTTTAAAAGGTAATATTCATGCATGCTAAAACTTTCAGTTTTACAAAGGAGTTTAAAGTGTGAAATCAGTCTCCTTTCCACCCATCATAACCCTTTTCCAAGTACTCTGCCCAGAGGCAGCTCTTACCACCATTATTATTTTTAACGTAAGATAACATTCTTGGCACTGGTACCTTGCATTCTTTTCTCTTAACAATACGCTATGGACTTCATTCTTTGTGAGTATGTGTAGATCTGCCTCAGTGTTTTCAGTGGCCACATAAGATTCCATTTTATGTGCATTTAGGTTGCTTCTAGTCTTCTTGTTTCTTTTTTGTTAAATCTTTTGAGCTTCTTCAAGATTCGAGCATCTTCAGGGGATCTCGTCCCTGCCCTTGAAGACTCCCAATCTAGTGGAGGAGACAGGCGTAGAAGTAATTAATTGATGATTTGATTAATTAATGTTTGGGCTACACTCCTGACATGAATCCAGGACTACAGAGGCACACAGAAGACGCATAAATCTCCTTGGTGGGGGCGCAGAAGGCATCACAGAGGAGGGTTCAGGGATGCTCACCTGGTGGACATGCAGGTAAGGGGGCAGGAGGAAACAGCCTGTGCCAAGGTGGGCTTAGGCAGCTGCAAGAACGAGCGACAGGAGGAAGGGAGAGACTGCGCAGCCACTGACCACCGAGGTCTGCAGATGGAGCTAGTCCCTCGTCTAAGCCTCAGCATCCCCAGCAGACAGACGCTCCCTCCTGCTTCTTCTCTCCCAAGTCCCCCACGCAGCTCAATGCACAAACCTCAGAGAGAAATCCTCCGGCCTAAGCCGGGCCTTCTGGGCATGGTATTTGGAGTCCTCCATGGGAGCAGCGCCGGCCCCCTCGGTGTCCCCCTTCCCTGCGGGAGCGGAGGCGGCACTGTGCACCTGCCTCTGAATTGTGCTCGGCAGTTGCCTGCCGGGAGCTGAGTGACACAGCAGGTGCCTCCAGCCTGCAGACAATTCCATATTTCAATGGAGCGTCGCCACCAAAGCTTATTATCTAGGGCACTAAAGTTTGGGATTAGGGGGATTCGGAATGATTGTGTGATTCTCCACAAAGCTTATCTTCTAATAGACCAGCTGCTTTATTAGGCCGCCCCCAGCCGCGCCGGGCCCTTCCCAAAGCATCCCGAGTCCCAGGCAGCCGAGGGGGGCCCTTGAAGGCGGCAGTGGCAGACAGCTGGGGGTATCATATCACCCTCAGTCTCCATCTGCGAGTGTTAAATTACGGGCGGCTTCCAGCTGGGCACACCCAGGCTCCCACCTTCCTCCCACAAAGCCCTCCCCCCACGTCAATGTCTGGCATCTGCCAAGGACACGACATGACCGCCCTTCCCCCGCTGGTCCCCACTTCTGAACTCTGAACGGGCCAAGCTTGGGCATTTGCCTGCTATTAGGGCATCACTGGCACGGGGTGACAGTGGAGTGCAATGGCGTGGAGGGCTGTGGAGAAGGGGGTTACCGTGAAAATTTCTGTTGCACGCGGGGCTCTGCTGGAAAGCGGATGGGACTGTGCACCTCGGAATCCCAAAGAAGCTGGCATGCTTAGCAAGCTTCTGAGTATTTTCCCCTAAACAGGAAATTAATTCACCCTTTGTTGTAATGTGGATCATTCCCACACCCTCCTCCGTCCCACTGCGCAGTTCCTTTTCTGGTTGGAGCCGAGCATGGGGACGGTGTCTCTTCAGCCCCTTGTGATCAGGGGCACTGGACTACTCTCATTCCCTATCCCTCCCTGAGAGCTTCTTTCGTCCTGGGTCCCTGGCAGAATATCTGCTCAGAGGAGGAGTTTATTAATAAGCATTGATAAGCATGCTGAGAGGAATAAGGGAGTCTGCGAATAAGTTTGAGACATAAGGAATGTGTGCCCTGGTTTTCCAGTTCTGCAAAACACGAATTCTATCATTTTCTTTGCAGGACTGTTGTGAGGGTTAGAAATAAATGTGAGACAAGTGTAGTGTCCAGCATTTGGCATGTGCTCAATAAGTGTCACTGTGATGATGATGATGTGGTATTATTATTGCATTTGTTGTCGTTATGTATGACCTGTAAACACATTCATTACCATGGCTTCTGTAATGATCCTACTGGTATGAATGTGGGCAAGAGATATTGACTGTGCGTCTAGCACGCTCAGTCAGAAGGGCCTGACTGTTGTGAATGAGCTTGAGAGCAGGACTAAGTACTTAAGCAGTGATGAGAGTGACTAAAGTTTATCTAATCTGTGCTCTGTTCATTCACTTATTCATTCATTCGACAACCAAATTCTAAGCCCCTACTATGCGTTAGGCACTGTTCTAAGCTTTGGGAAAACAGCAGTAAATGAGAATTTAAAAGTCCTTGCCTCTATGGAACTCATATTTCTTTGGGGAAGAAAGAAAATAAAATGTACATTTGAAAAAGAATTTCAAATTGTGATAAGCCCTACGAAGAAAATAACCAAGTGATGGACTAGAAGCTGATTGTCAGGGTGTGGTGAGATGGGTGAGTGACCTGGAGGAGGGTGGCCATAGACAAGTCTCTGAGGAGAAGACAGTCGAGTGAAGACCTAAGCGATGAGAATGAGGCAGCCTCATGAAGATCTGGGAGAAAAGTGCTCAGGCAGAGGGAACAGCAAGCGCAGAGCTTCTAGCAAGAGAGATGCCAAAGAAAAGGCCAGTGTGGCCAGAGCAGGTGGGTGGGGAGCAAAGGGAGGGGAAGTGACAAGTGCCGAATGATCAAAGTCCTTGGAGGCCCCGCGGGGGTTGGGATTTCATTCTTTCTTTTTCTTATCAGCTTTATTGAAGTATAATTGACAAATTAAATTGTAAGACATTTAAAGTGTCTATATTGTGATTTGAGATACATTTACATTATGAAAGGATTCCTCCCAACTCGTTAATTAACACATCTATATATATATAATATGTTATATATATATATATATATATATAGGTGAGAACATTTAAGTTCTACTCTCTTACCAAATTTCAATGTAGGATTTCATTCTAATTGCCATAGGAAGACAGTGGAAGGTTTTCAGTAGTCGAATTACATGATTTAATTTGTATGTTGGGGAGGTCCTTCTGGCTACTGTGTTCAGTGTCAGTGCACTTGCATGAAAAGCCCTCACAGCGTCAGTCAACACAGATGCCACAGCCTATCACAAGAATTCAGAAAGCCGGGACAAGAGGAGGCCTGAGCTGCCAGAGACCCGGATCTAGAAACGCACGTCAACAAGAAGCCCAAGAAAAGCCTGTACTGAGGACAAGTTCATATGAAGTTAAACTATATTGACATCGCATTTCCTACAGGCCTGGGACTTTTGCTCCACTTAAATTAATACCCAGGGCAACTGTAAAAGTTTAAGATTTCGAGAAGAGCAAGCGATGACATCTGATTATCTTTTGAATTGACTACCACGTCTGCGGGTGTTTTTCCTAAGTCCCTGTCCCTTACACACACATATTGCAAAACTTTCCTCAACTCTTTGTTCTCCTATGATTTGATATGAGGAGACTCACATAGGACAGCTGCTTCATAGGGAAGAAGGTAAGTGGCCCTCATCCCTCAGTTTGGAAAGCTCTGGGAATATTACACAGAGACGCATACAAGGTTTACTTGTATGCTTTGTCATTCTGTTACAATTTCTTGCGAGTCTGTGGTCTGGTGGGAAATATATAGAATTAGCAGTCAAGAAAGGTAAAGTTTGGTTCTGTCTCTGCTTCTAACTAGCAACACAAACTTAGACAAGATATTTGTTCTTTCGGGCCTCAGTTTCATTTCTATCATATGGGTCTAGATTAATACTTCCTCTCCAAACAAACAAACAAACAAAATTTAGGTCTCCTAAACATAATTGAGAATCGGATGTAATTTTAAAAATCCTCCATAAACATCGGACTAGATATCACTTAACCTACGTACAAAATCTCCTGACAGTCCAAATAGGAGACTCCTTTCTATACCTGCTTTCATATACTTCACACACATTGCTAACACACTTGGTTACTGATTCCTAAACTCACGACATAGCATTACAGAGCAGAAGTAGATTCAAAATGAGAAGGATTCTTGTGTACTGTCATCAAGGACATAGGATGCCATGATCACTGTGTACTGGGACTGTGTCACTGTTTTTTGTAATCATTATTACATCTTGCATATACCAGGCACTGAATATAGACGTTTGCTGAAATAAAATGGATGCTATCAATTGTAGCTATTTTTTGGGGGGTCAGAAAACTCAAGAATTCAAACAGAATTAAATAAATGCCTAGGTGAGTTAGGGTAGAGGAAGAGAGGCTGATACATCTTGAGCCTTAAAATCACAGTGGTGGGCTTCCCAGGTGGCGCAGTGGTTGAGAGTCCGCCTGCCGATGCAGGGGACACGGGTTTGTGCCCCGGTCCGGGAAGATCCCACATGCCGTGGAGCGTCTGGGCCCGTGAGCCATGGCCGCTGAGCCTGCGCATCCAGAGCCTGTGCTCCGCAACTGGAGAGGCCATAACAGTGAGAGGCCCGCGTACCGCAAGAAAAAAAAAAAAAATCACAGTGGTAAAATATACAACAAAGTAATAGTCAACCATACAATGATGATCTTGTACTCCCAAGAAATAGCTAGATTGTGGACAATCTTTATAAAGGCTCTCTTTATAAAGGCAAGAAAGGCTTTTATACATTTCAGCAAAAATTCATTTAGATTTTTAAAAATCCAAACTGTCAGTTATCCAGAAGATAGAGATATTTAGAATAAATTATTTGTTATTTGTTTTTACACATACATTTATCGACAACTTAAAATATACCAGAGAGAATCAGGCATGACATAGACAGACAGCGTCTCTTGCCCTCATGAAATCTGCATTCAACTGAGAGAGCCAGAAAATAAGCAAGTAAACACAGAGAAATACATAAGGAATTTACCTTAGGAATCTTAGTGACTCAGGGTCTCCTCTAATAAAACCTCACAGGTCCATCTAAGGAGCAATTAAGAAATTATATGTGAATGTGCTATAAAAGTTAAACGCACTCTCAAAATGTAAGTTTTATTAGTAATAAGTGGTATAAAGAAAACTATCAGTTATTAATGACCATCTTATTACTATGTATTCAGATTTGAAAAAAGGAAGTAAAAAAATCAAATCGCAGTAGTATATGAATAGTGTGATTTGACTTATGATTGTGCATTGGAAAGAAAATCTCTTCGAGGGCTTTCACTTTGTAAAAATACTTCTATGATGTTTGATTTTATTTTACAAGGGACTTGTATGGCTGTTGTAATTTAAGTGTTTTTAATGCAAAAACAGTCAATGGGATGTTCACGGGCCCCTATAAATAAGCATGTGTGCATTCAAAAGAACCAGAACGTGTGTAAGATGGTCGCCATTAAACATGAAAAGTCTGTGCTGTATCTAGCTTGGGTAATGAGGTAGAGAGAAAAATTCACCAAGATGAACTGGGAGATACTTCCTTTAGCACAGAAGGCAGAAACATTAACTGATGGATGTGATGCCCACGCAGGATAACACATTTAGCTCCCGAACATGACAGCTTTAGTTGGTCAATGTAAAAATAAAATGAAATGAAATGAAAGCCTCTTGAATTGGGGTGATGGGGGAGAAGAGGAGAGATAATTCTACTGGGCACCAAATATTTGTAGGTTGTTTTTTTTTTTAACATCTTTATTGGAGTATAATTGCTTTACAATGGTGTGTTAGTTTCTGCTTTGTAACAAAGTGAATCAGTTATATGGGCACCAAATATTTATTTTCCATTGATACAAGGACTTTGGTCTCAGGGTAAAAATCAGGATAGGACTTTCTTCCTTTCTTTCCTTTTCCTTTCTTACTTTGTATCTTTTTTTTTTTTTCATTAAATAACTTTACTCAAGATGAAGTATAGAAAGGAGGAAAAATGTTTTACATTTCAAGAGAAACGATTTCCACTGGAAGACACAACACAAATCTATCTCTGGGTTTTCTTAGGTGGGTGGCTGGAGAAACATGGTCATGATTTTAAAGATCATAGTCAAGGTGAACAAACATTACACTGAACTCATCCGAGGCTCCATTACTGCAGAAGAAAACAAATCTTCGTGATCCTGACAAATTCAAACTGAACACTGCCTGCCTAGACAAATCCCAGCTTATCAATCAGGCTGCTCCGAGGAAGCTAATCCCTAGCGCCCCAGCCTGCCTGGGATTCACTGCTCACTCTTTTGCTCCATTTTCTCTCCTCTGAGTACACAGATTATTTAAATGGTGTGGCCATCAAAACAATTGGAAAGCAAACAGGCCAAGGTGAGAAAGATGCCTAGAGTATTTCTGAGCAAGATTTAAGATTCTCCTGCTCCCAGGAGCAACAATTTGCATTTACCTGGAGCATCAAAAACAGCCTTAAAGGGCTTCCCTGGTGGCGCAGTGGTTGAGAGTCCGCCTGCCGATGCAGGGGATACGGGTTCGTGCCCCGGTCTGGGAGGATCCCACATGCCGCGGAGTGGCTGGGCCCGTGAGCCATGGCCGCTGAGCCTGCGTGTCCAGAGCCTGTGCTCCGCAACAGGAGAAGCCTCAACAGTGAGAGGCCCGCGTACCCAAAAAAAAAAAAGAAAAAAAAAAAGAGTCATGTACCACAATGTTCGTTGCAGCTCTATTTACAATAGCCAGGACATGGAAGCAACCTAAGTGTCCATCGACAGATGAATGGATAAAGAAGATGTGGTACATATATACAATGGAATATTACTCAGCCATAAAAAGAAACGCAACTGAGTTATTTGTAGTGAGGTGGATGGACCTAGAGTCTGTCATACAGAGTGAAGTAAGTCAGAAAGAGAAAAACAAATACTGTATACTAACACATATATACGGAATCTTAAAAAAAAAATTGTTCTGATGAACCTAAGGGCAGGACAGGAATAAAGATGCAGACATAGAGAATGGACTTGAGTACACTGGGAGGGGGAAGGGTAAGCTGGGACAAAGTGAGAGAGTGGCATACACTACCAAATGTAAAATAGATAGCTAGTGGGAAGCAGCCGTGTAGCACAGGGAGATCAGCTCGGTGCCTTGTGACCACCTAGAGGGGTGGGATAGGGAGGGTG
Source organism: Lagenorhynchus albirostris (assembly GCF_949774975.1). Taxonomy (NCBI): domain Eukaryota; kingdom Metazoa; phylum Chordata; class Mammalia; order Artiodactyla; family Delphinidae; genus Lagenorhynchus; species Lagenorhynchus albirostris. Next base: position 27,599,374 of record NC_083103.1, read on the forward strand.
GGAGGGAGACGCAAGAGAGAGGAGATATGGGGATATATGTATATGTATAGCTGATTCACTTTGTTATAAAGCAGAAACTAACACACCATTGTAAAGCAATTATACTCCAATAAAGATATTAAAAAATAAAATCTAAGCAAAGTATTTGAACATAATAAATGCTCAGTAAATTGTATTATTGTTATTACTATTACCTTTGGGCTAAGTATGGTCCATGTTCACCAAAGAGTGTAAATTAGTATAAGAAACATACAGCAATGTTAGAATGAACAGATCAGAGGTCAACCTTGCTCACAGGTATAGATCTTATGACCCTTATAGTTGACATCTTGCCTATTTAGACCTATTGTACCTACTTGCCCCTTCTTAGCTGACCTCCTTGGAAATGACCCCTTGCTTTCCTAGGGGGTCTCTCAGACCTTTAATTTCCCTGGTTCCCCCTGCCAGAACTATCTAATTGTGACTGTCACCTGGAATTCCACAGTGTTCTATATTACATCATCATAGGTTCAGCAAAGATCTCTAGTCATGAGAATATTCACATTGCATAACAGTCACTGGATTATCCCGTCTTAAGAATAAAGAATATTTCCTACCAGATCTCTCGGCTGGACTTCTGTTGATCCAGACTTCTATTTTGTACTTTTAACAAAATGAGTAAGTAATGCAGAAAGATCCAGGCTACTGCAGTCTGAAATGGCATCCCCAAGCAGGGAGCTGCCTACTTGCAAACCAACCTCAGAATAAACCAGTAGAATGTTTACCTATCTGCCGTGTTAGCATTTTCTGGTAATAGTCTTGGGAACTTGTCCCATAGTAAAAGATCAAGTTGATTAGGGAGCCCCCTTCCCTCTGCCTACACACAGACTTTTAAAAATCAAGCTTTAATGTTTGCAGAGGCTTATTGATATTGTCCAGCTCTGACAACCCTAGTTCCACTACCAGACCTGTTAGGAGGTGACATGGACTTAGCAGTGCCTTCGACTTTCATTACTCAGCCAGATTGTGGAGTCTATCAATTATCCTAGCATTGACAGTCACTGAATTAATTGGTGCCTTGGACGAGGACAGTTTTACCCTATGTTGTTCTGACAGCTGGTTTTGATATCGGGAAGTTGTCAACTTCCCCTTCAAGGGGGCGGTGGGAGGGACGGTTGAGCGAATCAGGAGAGGACATTTCGGAATTTTTCCCCTACTCTCAGCAGCCGCAGGCTGTCCTCCTCTTAAATTGAACTGCTGACATTCTGAACCCGAGCATCCCAACACATGTCAGACTTGTACAGAGCAATCTACACTGAATAGGGCTGACAAATGAGAGAAAGACCCAGAAAAGTTCACGAAGTTATTAACACTGACCTGGGAACCCTTTAGCAATGATTTCAAGTGCCTTCAGAGGCCAGTTATACTCACTGTGCTCCACTCTCCTGGGCTCATCTATCCGACAGGAGTGGAATTCTCATCCTGATCAGGAGATAAAGTCGCTTCAGTGGGACGTCATACATGCGGCAGGTTCTAGTCATCTTTATTTGAGAAGATGTTCAAAGTGTAGAGACGCAAATACTAAATAACTTTTAAGGTCCCTTTCAACTTTGAGTCTATGATTCTAAAGCTTTTTGTAGCTTCCACAACAACTTTTTGGAAATCTCCTAACCAGGTGACTTGTGCTAGTACGAAAACAAAAACAAAAACGGAGCAACCTCCTGACTTTCTCTGTGACTGGGAAGAACTCACATCTTTCTCTGGAATACTGTAAACTGCCTGTAAGATGGGAGAAGTGGACATCCTGCAGCTTTCAAATATAATTTTCCAAGATAAGGCAGCTAGGAAGACTGGAGTAGTAATCTGAACTCTGGAAGATAAGGACAGTTAACCCAAGTCATTATGCATACATCCCCCCTGGGTTTTTGCTGGGTGGAAAAGAAGAATCAAAGTGCTGATTTCACTGGGCCTCACTAAGGCCAGGTGTTAACTGTTCTCTGCTACAAGTCATTTGGTATAACTACTCTCAGGCAGTAATGCTGACCATGTGAGTTAACAACTCAGTAGGTCTGCGATTGTCCAGGATTGAGTAAGAAGTGCTGAGCAGTAAATGTAATCCACAATCCATAACATTAAGCCTGGTGGAGAAATGCAGTTCAAGGACATTTAAAACAGTTAAGCAAGAAGAAAAGCAAAACTGATATTCAGTTACATTTTCTGCGTGGCGTGTTGGGTGCATGGTGTGGAAGTGACCCCTTGAAAAGGTTAACGGCAAAGCAACTGCCTCCACCTTTAGTGAGAAGCTGGGTCTTTCCTTTAGGAGGCGATTAGGTCTTTGGGAAGCTTGTAGAAGGTGTTTCTAGAAACTGTCTGCAGTGGATTCCCTCTTGATGGCTGAACATGCCAGGCCATTAATCTCCCTTCTGAAACCTCAGTTCCTCTTCATAAAAAGATTGTCAGCTTCCTTGTTTTCTGTCCTCATTACTTGGACAGAAAGTAAGAGTCTACTGTGAAAGCAGTGTGAGGGCATAAGAAGGGGGCCGTGGGTACATCAGAAAGGAAGAAGCAGAAACTCTAGGCATCAAAGTATACCTGAAAATTCATTATGCCCAAACGGCCTTGCAAGCTTGGGCCCACACGACAATAGCCATGTCAACTGATGGTGAAGCCTTTACTTAACTATCTCCACTGTCATGGAACTCACTACTCCTCATGATTTCCCTCTTCATCTTTGGAAGGCTCTGAATATTAAAATATTCTTCTTAAACTGACCTGAAATCTGTTCTCCTGCGACTCCCACCATCAATTAAATTTCTGGCCCTCTGGTACCCTATGAAACAAATCATCTTTGCATAACAACACTTTGAAAATAACTAAGCCAGCCGGGATAAATCCAAGTCTTGTAAGACCTGAAGCTTATACAATTTCAGAGGCCCTCTTTCATAAAAGTGATACAAAATTATTAATACAAAGTTAGGTACAAAAGTAAATATTTATTTTGAATAAGAAAATAAATCTCAAGAAATTACACATTTTAAAAAGCTGATAATAATCCAAACATCACAAAGCCAGAAAAAGAGCATAATAATTGTATTAATTAATTGCCCAACACACCTCTGTGACATTGTGATTTATAGTAAGAAATATATACTTGGTCTACATCCCCATTCCTGGCACAGAGCTCCTAAAAACCTCAGAATCTCCTAAGTGATGAGAAAGATAAAGGTGTGTTTTATATTATATTATGAGATGACTTTTGGAATGCACCTAAGGATGAGGGCTGGTTGGCAGGAGAACCAACCACATGATTAGAGGGTTGGAACTTTCAGTCCCACCCCCCTGCCTCTGGGGAGGGGAGAGGGGAGGGAGTGGAAGTCGAATCAATTGCCAATGGCCAATGATTTAATCAGTAATGCCTATGTAATGAAGCCTCCGTAAAAACTCAAAAAGACAGGGCTCAAAGAGCTTCCAGGTTGGTGAACGTGTAGAGATTTGGGGAGAATGGTGCACTCTTGAGACGGCATGGAAGCTCTGTGCCTTCTCCATGCCTTGCCTGTGTATCTCTTCCATCTGGCTGTTCTGGAGTTCCATCTTTTCAGGAATCTAGACCAGGAATCTAGACAGCAAAACCTTTCTCTGAGTTCTGTGAGCTGCTCTAGCAGATTAATCAAACCCAAGAATGAGGTTGTGGGAATCTCCAATCTACAGCCAGTGGGTCAGAAGCCCAGGTAACAACTTGGACTTGTAACTGGCATCTGAAGTGGGAGGCAGTCTTGTGGAACTGAGCCCTTAGCCTGTGGGATCTGATGCTATCTCCAGGTAGACAGTGTCAGAATTGAGTTGACTTGTAGGACACTCTGGTGGTATCTGAGGATTACTTGGAAAAACGCTACAACACACTGGAATTGGGGTGCTCAGAACTTTTACCTCTCTGATACTTCTTTGTTCCTTGCATTTTGGGGATCAATATTCTGAATAACTCTTTATTTGACAAAAATTTTGCAATATCACTTTCTAAGGGAAAGAAAAGAAAGATAATTCAATCTTTCCTCACATCAAAATTTGTCTTTCATTTTTGATAGACTAGGAAAGGTTTCTTTCAGCTACACCAGTTGTGATGGGTGACATGAGTACACTTTTAGGGTTGTTGTCAAATGTGGGAAAGCCCCTACACGTTTCTTTTGTATATGAGCTCTAAGATTTGGAAGAATTTTTCATGGACCAACTCCTGGCTCTTTCACACCTTGTTTCTCTATTTTACCTATAAACGTCTGATGCCGGGCACCGTATGTATGACATTTTGGGAGTGCCATACAGCCGCCGGCCTGTATCTTCATGACACACTTGATGATAGGTGAGCAGTATAATCAGTGAAAGGCAGATTCCGAGAAGCCATTGTTATCCCAGTACAGCTAGCCATATTTAACTGTATATAGAAGTGAGTGGGGGGCTTCCCTGGTGGCGCAGTGGTTGGGAGTCCGCCTGCCGATGTAGGGGACACGGGTTCGTGACCTGGATCCCACATGCCGCGGAGCAGCTGGGCCCGTGGGCCATGGCCGCTGGGCCTTCGCGTCTGGAGCCTGTGCTTCGCAATGGGAGAGGCCACAGCAGTGAGAGGCCCGCGTACCGCAAAAAAAAAAAAAAAAAAAAAAAGAGTGATCATTTTACAGCATATACATATGTAAAATCATTATGTTATATACCTGAAACTAATGTAATGTTATATATTTATTACATCCCAATTTTAAAATTTTATATAAATGTGTAAATAATAAATAAAGGAAAAGAAACACACAACAAAGAAATGAGTGCGAACCACAAATGTATATCTCACTACATCCAAACTAAATGTATTCCTATCTCAAGCTCTCCTTAGCTGGAACTAAAACTATGGTCACTACTCCAACACCCGCCCGACAAAGGGGCCTGGGAGGGAGGGGAAGCCCACATGAAGACAGTGGCCTTAACCAATTATAATTACAATATCTTACTTTTGCAGATGTTATTAAAACTTGAGACCATGGGAACATATGATTGACCCCCTCCCTGGATCTTAGGAGGAGCCTGTACAAATGAGGGGCTCTGAATCTTAAGCTTCTTTAGCAAACACAGAAACCTGCCTCTGCCTGTGAGTCCTGAAAAAGAAATAACTTCCCTGGGATAAAAAGACAGCAGTTCCCCTTAAGACTGGTCCTAGGGCCAGTGAGGAGTGAGAATGGCAGAAAAACAGTGGCATCAGACAGAATCAGGAAGTGGGCCACGCATCCATGCTGTGGTGGCTGTGGCTTTGGACATGGCACAAAGCATGATGCGTTTACTGACAACTCGATTGATCCTTGCTTTGGGGGCTGTGGTATTTTCTTCCAGTAAAAATCCGGGTGACCCCAAGCCATCAGCTCTGGAAAGAGAAAAATGGCAGTAAGTTGTGTCTCATAAAGCCAGGATAAACCTCAGAATCAGCTTTACTTAGGAGGGAAAAGTGTGCGTGCCTGCGATATGAAGTTTTCATTGAGCATATAACCAATTAGTTTCCCATCCCTTGAATGCAGCGTGAGAAGAGAAAGGCTATCTAGAAACTCGGCCCTGCATTTCGATGAAGAGATGACACGGCTCCTCTCCTTTTGTACTTAACGTATGTATACTGGACTGTGTTGCTTGTTCTTTTGCTCATTTGTTTTAAATAAATGTATGTTATCTTCCCATCTATGAGTTTCTCAAGGATAGGGTTGTGTCTTATACTTAAAAAACTACTTTTGTATCCCCAGCATTTTTTAACATTTGTTATATATAGAAGACATCAGATGATATTTCTCATTGAGAAACTTTTACATGTATTTAGATTACTCAGCAGAGTTTAACAATTGAAATGAAAATGACTTTGCATCTTTTTTATTCTCTATACTTTTTCTTCTCTTTTTTTGGCCTTCTCTATCCTTTTCCCTTAATCTATCCTTCTGTCCTTTGTCCTCTTATTTCCATTAAATTTGGGGCTTCAGGATCAGACAGAAACCGTTTGAATCCTGGCTTTGCCAGTTACTGGCTGTGTGAGTCTGGGCAAAAGACTTAACCACTCTGATCTCCAATGCCTCCATCTACAAAATGTGGCTAACAGGATATCCTCTCAAAATCATTGTGAGGAGCTGATGAAATGATACAGTGAGTCTCAACCCTCTTAGAACAAATGATGCAATTTTATTGGAAATATTTTGTAATGCCTCTTTTACTATCCTGAAATAAAATTCATAAATAACGTAGCCTATATACATACATTAAAAAATCAATAAATTTCCATATGTGATATAAAGAAGATATAAAAGGAAAGTAATTTATAATAAAATAATTTGTAAATGCTCAGGTACAACTATACTAGATAATACAACAAAATGGTCCAATGTTTGCACCTACATTTTTCACCATAGTATGTGACAGTCAAATGCAGACCAATACAGGTGTGTTGTACTAGCAACTCAAGTACCACATAGCACAAAATAAAGTGCAATCTTCCCTCAGTTTACTTAACTTTACAGTTGCATTTCTGAAGAGTTATAGGTATATTAAAACAACCTAGGCAAAACATACTTTTTAAATAAGATAAAGCCAGGTTTTAGACTCAGATAGTTATAAGCAGGTTTTTACCCGTGAGCCCTTTGAATGTCATGTGAGATGCAGGACAATTCTTCCTTCTGCAGAACTATTCCAGGCATTGCAGGATGCCTAACATGATGCATGTTTGTGCCCCAACTGAGTTGTTTTTTTCCATCTCCAACAACAAATTCTCCAACACCAACTGGGTATCCAAAATTTCAGTTCAATTCTGACTCTATCCAGAGTTAGTGCAGATCCCACAGGTTAAGGGCTCAGACCCACAAGACTGTCCCCACTTCAGACGGTAGCCACAAATGGAGTGTCCAAGCTACCCACCCTTCTTACCCACTGACTACAGACTTGGAAGTCACCACTATTTCCCTACTCCAGGTTCAATAACTGACTCACGGAACTCAGGAAAGTGCTATACTTACTATTACAGATTCATTATAAAGGACGCAACTTAGGAACAGCCAAATGGAAGAGATATGGCCAGGTATGGAGTTGCAGGAGCTGCCAAGCTTCCATGCCCTTCCTGCGCATGCCCCCCTTCTAGCATGGATATGTGATCACCAACTCAGAAGCTCTCCAAACCTCATTATTTAGGGAGTTTTGTGGAGGTTTTATTACGTAGACACCAATTAATTTAATCATTGGCCATTGGTGATTGACCTCAACCTCCAGCCCCCTCTTCCCTGCACAGAAGTGGGAATGGGGCTGAAAGTTCCAACCCTCTAATCATGGCTGATCTTTCTGGCAAGCACACCCTATCCTGAAGCTATCTAAGTCCCCCATACCTTTCCCCAAACTCCCTGACTAAGAATCATCTGACTACAATTCAAAGGACACTCATCACTTAGGAGATTCCAAGGGCTTTAGTGGCTCTGTGCCAGGAAACATGAACAAAGAACAAATATTTATTTTTTATTATACCACACCACCCCATAAATATCAGTAGTACTCTTCAATTATTATGACAACAAAAAGTGGCTCCACAAATTTTCAAATGCCACTTGGGAGTGGTACCCTCTTGACTGAGAACCACTGAAGTAATATATCTCTAAGTAGCTAGGATAGTGCCTGGATTATAGTAGAGGTGCAATCAAAGTTATTTGCCTTTCACTTGTCACTTCCACTCTTTTTTCCCTCCATCAGTTGCATGTACCCTGAGGCACTGAGGAATTGTAAAAGGGTGGAAGGACAACTATGTCCAAATCACCCTTTTGGGAATAAAGTCATGAGAAAATCAAACATCAGTTAACTAGATAAAAATCCATTCCCATCCATGGAGCGCTTAGACTTTTTAATTTTTTTTCTTTTGTCCTGTTAGACATCTGTACTCTATAAAGACACACATCCACCTAATTAACTTCTTCGTAGATGGGAACTTCATCATGTTCAAATAATTTGGGTGCAGCTGCCAAAGGATTAGGGGACTCATCTTGGTTGTGTTTGCTTTGAATGGTATTGAAAACAAGAGTGACATCAGACTTCTTTATGGGCATCTGTTTCATTTCATAGGGACACTGAAAAGGAATTGCTTGTTGAGGGAGAAGCACATTTGGCAAGGGGGATTCCAATGAGTACCTTCACGGTACTGACAATAACCAGTGTCAGCTGAAGATTCCTGGTTCTATAGAATATGTGTCCTTCGGGAATGACCACAAAACTTTGAACTTGGGGCTGGGGGCAGGAAAGGGCTTTGGAGAGATAAGGTGATAATAAATTGGGTTCATTAGAATCCTTTCTGGAACTCATTTTGATGCTCTTATGGATGTTAACTCCTTCATTCTCATAATGTTTCTCTGAATTCATTTAGAACGGAGACATGATAGTATTTCAGAAGATAAAGTACTTCAGAAAGCCAAGAGAAGAACAATTTTGATGAATGTACAGGTGAATCGTTTAAAATCTCTCAGGTTCTTTGCTCTTATAGAAGTGGTGGAGTCTTGATGAGATAACATTGAGAATAAAATGTCAGGTACATCTCTTGAGATTTTATTAAATTATCATTTAGAATTAGATGTATTATGTATATAATAATAAAAAATGTCTCCAAGCGTTGAAACAAGCATTTCAAATCCTCACAACAGCACACAGTAGGTTTTACCACCCATTTTACAGATGAGAAAAACTAGGCTCCAAGAGGTTTTATACTTTGCCAAAAGTCTCACAGCTAAAAGGATGAAAGTGAACTAGGTAGGAACAGAATCCCCCTGACTATAGGAGCCTTGAGGTTTCTACTTTCTTACTCTTGGGTTTAAAATATGCTAGAGTAAGTTCTTACTTTTCTTTGCACTGAGGTAGTATCTCAGTCTTTCAGGTATAGCACAGGCAACGCATTTAAAAATATATAATAAAATTTAGAGGTTAAGCAAAAGGTTTGATAAGTTTTATAAAATTAAATAAAAATTTTGCAGGGCAAGAAACACCTATTAAGAAGCTCAAAAAAAAAAAAAAACCCAAAACAAAACAAAAACTAACAAACTGGGAGGAAATATTTGCAACATATACCACAAAGGGCAAATCGACTTACTACATAAAGAACTCTTAAAAATTAAGTGACAAAGGACCAAAAGCATAGAAAAATGAAAAAAAGACATAAACAGACAATTCACAAAACAGCTATAAAATGGACCTTATACTTACAAAAAATATGTTCAAACCCACCAACCTTTATTAGAGAAATGAAAATTAAACCAACACTCAACTTACATACTTTTTCCTGTCTATTAGATTGGGGAAAATTAAACAGCAGACAACACCTTCTGTTGGCAAGACTATGGAGTAACAAGCATTCTCATACACTTGCTGACAGAAATGCAAACTGGTACGACCATTCTTGAGGGTAATTTGGCAATGCCTAACAAAACTACACATGCACTTATTTTTGATCCAGCAATTTTACTTGGAATCTGTCCTGAAGATATATGTCCAACAATATATAAAGACACATGCACAAGGTCATTCATTTCAGCATTGGTTGTAACTGCAAAATATTAGTGAGAACTTAGATACTGATACATAGGGGAGTGGTTGAATAAACAATGCAGAGTACTCGGTATTCTGAACCACACAGTACTCAACAGAGTACTATGTAACTGGTTTTAAAAAAGCTGGAGTGATTTCTAAGATATGCTGTTAAATAAAAAAAGCAAAGTATATAGTGTATTTACAGCATGTTACCCTTCACGTAAGAAAGGAGATAGAGGAAAAAATATAGGTATCTGATCATTTGTGCAAAAGAAATACAGAAAAGATAAACTAGAAACTAATAGAATTCGTTACTGAGAGGTGGTGGTTGGGAACAGGATGGAAAGAATGAGGAATGGAAGGGGGCGAGTACCAGGGATGAGACAGAGTGACACTTCCCTGAGTATATCTTTTTAAATATGTAGCTCTGACTCAGGTATATTTAGCGAACCATTAAAATAAATTTAAAAAGGTAAAATCAACCAGGATGTCAGGAGATACCCAATGGAATACAAATTAAAAAAATGAACCTAACTGTGTGACAAATTAACAATACATATACAGTCGGCCCTCTGTATCCAAGGGTTCTGCATCTGTGGATACAACCAACCATAGATCACATACTACCTTTACTATCCGTGGTTGGTCGAATGTGGGGCTCTGAATCCATGGATACAGAGAGCCAACTATGGAACTCGAGCCTTGTCTGTATTGTGGAATCCACAGCAGGTCCTGTAACCAATCTTCCTCAGATACCGAGGGATGGCAGCTGTAACTACACCAAAAGGGGAGGAGGGGACAAGAACTAACCTAAGATTAAATACAACACTACTGTATCATTATCATATACTTCAAAGCTGCTAAGAGACTAAATCTTAATTCCCGCCACAAAGAAGTGATAATTATGTGACACGTTAGCTAATGCTACCGTGATAATCATATCGCAATATGTAAATGTATCAAATCAACACGTTGTATACCTTAAACTTACAAAATGTTATATATCAATTATATCTAAATAAAATGAAAGTTAGTGTCAGCTTTTTTTTTTTTTTTTCTGTGGTACGTGGGCCTCTCACTGTTGTGCCCTCTCCCGTTGCGGAGCACAGGCTCCGGACGCGCAGGCTCAGTGGCCATGGCTCACGGGCCCAGCCGCTCCGCGGCATGTGGGATCTTCCCAGACCGGGGCACGAACCCGTGTCCCCTGCATCGGCAGGCGGACTCTCAACCACTGCGCCACCAGGGAAGCCCAGTGTCAGCTTTTAGCTTTAAAAAAAAAAACTAACCTGAGTAGCTTTGGAAAGCAGTACTTAGTAAGCAGTACTTAGTTATTATTCACCTAAAGACAAAAAGAATTCCATACAAATATTCTACTCCAGTTGGTAAATTTAAATTTTTTCACAGGGGTACGGGCTAGCAATTCTGAAACTGTTTATATATATTCCAGGATTGAACAAACAAAAATAAATGTATTGTGGATCATGAGAGCTGGGTTTCCCGCTGTTGGAGAAAAGGGTTACAAATGAGAAAAGGAGGAAGACTAGAAGGAATTTGCAGAGCCTGACTGGGATCAGAGGTATCAGCACGAGATCATGGTGGTAGGTAAATAGATGTCTATATAATGAGTATGTATGCATGCGTGAGCACACTTTGTAGATTCCCAAGCTCTGTCCACTGAAAGGGCCTAGAAGCAATAATACCCTGGTAGAAGTGAGCTCGTCATGTGACAGATCTTGGTGTCTCCAATAAAAAGAACCTTGGAGAAATATTTGATTCCAGGGCTGGGGAAAGGAAAGCACGAGTTGATTCTGGAATATCTCTGCGTTCCAGAAAGTAATGAAGTGCTCAAAAAAGGATGGAAACATGTTAAAAGGACACAGGAATGAACTTAAAGAGGGTCTGAATGGGCGATTCTGGGATGGTTTGAGGATAAAAATTATAGTAATGATAATCCAAGAATAAAATAATCATTAGTCCAAATTTATATAAAAATAATTGATATATAGGGCTTCCCTGGTGGCGCAGTGGTTGAGAGTCCGCCTGCCGATGCAGGGGACACGGGTTCGTGCCCCGGTCTGGGAAGATACCACATGCCGCGGAGCGGCTAAGGCCCGTGAGCCATGGCCACTGAGCCTGCGTGTCCGGAGCCTGTGCTCCACAACGGGAGAGGCCACAACAGTAAGAGGCCCGCGTACAGCAAAAAAAAAAAAAAAAAAAAAAAAAAAAAATTGATATATAAATAAATGGAGGCAAAGGGACAAATCTTTCTTATAGTAGATTTCCAAGTAATAAATGTGGAATGATGGAAAGAGAAAATCATTAGGAAAAACATAACAGTGATAACTTTTATAGACAATAATCACCAACAGATACTAAAATCAGTAGGTAAAAGAGTGATGAGAAACAGGATTTGCATAGTCTCAAAATATCTTTCCTCAAGGTACTTATTAAGTGATCAAAGTTAACAAGACCAGTAATAAAATATACTGACATCATGTAATTCCTGATATGATGCACTGAGGAGGGCATGACACAACTTCTGGAACATTTTTGCCAAAATATCAAAAGTGCATGAATCTAACCGGAGAACACATCAGACAAACTCAAGTGGAAGAACACTCTACAAATAACTAGCCAGGACTCTTTGAAAATGTCAAGGTCATTAAAGACAAGGGAGGCCTGAGAAACTGTCACAGAACATAGGAGACTAAGGAGACAGGATGACTAAGCTCAGTGTGGAATTCTGGGATGGATTCTGAACCAGAAAGAGGATATTAGTGGGGAAACTGGTGAAATCCAAATGAATATTGCATCAGTGTTAGTTTCCTGGTTTCCATCATTGCACTGTGTTTTTTTTTTTATAAGATGTCAATACAAGGGGAACCTGAATAAAGGGCGTATGACAATTTTCTGTACTATTTTATATAGGCTGTATATACAGCCTATATATATAGTATATGTACTATTTTATATAGGCTGTATAACAAAACACCATAAACTGTATGGCTTATAAACAACAGAAATTTATTTCTCACAATTCTGGAGGATGGAAACTCCAAGATCAAGGCACTAGCAAATTCAATGTCTGGCAAGACATTGTCTGGTTCAGAGATGGCTGTGTTTTTGCTGTGTCCTTACATGGCAGAAAGGCTGAGGAAACTCTGTGGGGTCTCTTTTATAAGGCACTAACCCCATTCATGAAGGTTCCGCTCTCATGAACCAATCAGCTCCCAAAGGCCCCACCTCCTAGAGCCATCACCATGAGGATTAGATTTCAACATATGCATTTGGGGAAGATACAAATCAGTCTATAGCAGTAACTCTACAATTATTTAAAAATAAAAAGTTTAAAATATTTTTTCCTCATAAAAAAATCAATGTCTATTATTAATAAAAAGTGGGAAAAATTTTAAAAGTACAAAGAAATAAGTAAAATCATCAGTAATTCTATCACCAAAAGATTAAATCTGTCATTATTTTGGTATAATTGTACACACAATTGTCCAAAATTAGGATAACAAAATATTCTTTTTTATGTAACCTGCTTTTTTTTTTTCACTCAGCAATGTATCATCAGCACTTACGCCATAGGATCAATCTTTATCATTGTTTTAAACAGCAGCAAAGCATTCCATAATACAGTTATGTAAATTTATTTAACCTAGTATTTCCTGAAGTATATTTTGGAGTGCCCTAGTTCTGGAGTATGTTAAGATTATGCAATAAAGGGTTCCATGACCAAAAGATTTTGAGAAACACTGAGTTAAACATTGTTAAATAGATTTCTTTATTGCAGGGATTTTTCAGAGAAGATTCTTGCTAATATGCTTTGTGACACCTTAGAAGAGGGATACAGTGTGTGTGTCTCAAACTTATTTAATCACAGAATCCTGTGTGTGTGTATATGTGTGTGTGTGGATTTGTGGAGAATATTATGAGACCAGTTTCTACAAAAAACATTTTGAGAGATTCCAATCTCCTTTAAATTATTTTCAGTATTTCACTATCATAAATAACATTGCTGTGACTATCCTGCGATATAAATGTTGCCATATAATCTTGCAGGTATTTCTGATTTCCCTATGATCAAATCTTAGAATTACAATTGTTGGGTCAAAGTCTACATAGTTTTTTGAGTTTCTTGATACCTAATAGCCAAATTGAGTTCATGAAAAAATGACTTGTTTACATCCCCCCCACCCCCGCCAGCAGTATGAGAAAGGAGAGAGAGACTTGCTGAAGAGAAGACAGATTTTAGATGTTGAAGGAGAGTATTGTGAACCTGAGTTTCACCAGAGGTACTGGAGAAGGGGCTAGGTTCACTTTTCTAAACTTTCTTACTAAAAGGGCATTTCACTATTGGACTGGGCTAGACTAGGAATTTTTTCGGTGCTAGTATAGTGATGATTAGTTATGTAGTAGTGGCTGGAATTAGCTTAGTCTTTGCCAGTTTATAATCACCGAAAATATTTCACTTGTCCACCTCCATTTTTATTCTACTGTTTTAAAATCATTTGATTCTATTAGAGAATTCCCACACTTATTTAGAATCAAGACTGCTGTCAAAGGAATTTCCTGGCAGTCCAGTGGGTAGGGCTCCACACTGTCATTGCCAAGGGCCCAGGTTCAATCCCTGGTCAGGGAGCTAAGATTCCACAAGCCGTGCGGCAAGGCCAAAACAGAAAAAAAGAAAAAGACTGCTGTCAATTCATTTGCTGTTGGGGACCCAAAGGGACAAGGTGAGGGCGCGGGGGCATACGGTTATCCTCCTTGACATGAATATCCAGTAATGGGAGGCAGGCCATTCTGTCCCATCTGCAGCCCAGCCAGAACTTATAATAATCTCACTCATCTCAATGCCTGGCCCAGAGGAGATAGTAGTGTTTGGTTCCTGTTAGGGGTGAGAGATTTTTAGCTCACCTTTGGCTACTGACAAGCCCAAGAAATCAGGAACCCTGAGCTAGATTTTTAACAAAAGTCAAAAAGGCTAAAAAGACATATAGTGATGGTGTGTCTTTGGGTAATAATTGCATATAGAACCAGACACCAGAATAATTTTCAAGAAAAAGTAACCTTTGGTAAATTCTGCGAAGACCCCTGGGAGGCAGAGTGGTGTGGGTCAAGAACACCACCCTGCAAATGCAGAAGCCAGGGCTTTCCTTTGGTTTCTTCCACTAAGTTAACTTATTAACCAGCAGTGTGACCTTGGGCAAATTACTTAACCTCTCTGGGCCTCATATTACTCCATCTCAAATTAGATCTTGAATTGCCTCAACTTTCATACCTAGATTTTTACAAAAACTCAAAATGATTGCAGGAAATAAAACACTTATTTTGTAATTACTGCTTATGGCCTATCAATGAGTTGGGCAGCAGCAGAGATCATTTACGTTTCTCCTTGAGATAGCATATCAGATGCCCCACAGGCTCCTTTCTGACCTTCCAAACCAGCAAGTTCTTTTCAGCCTCAGGGCATTTGCACTTGCTACTACAAAATGTTTCCTTTGACCTGCATCTGTTTCTCATTTCTCGCATCTCAGATACAATCTCCCCAAAGAGGCCTTACCTGGCCACCCATCAGTCAGTCTCTATCCCATCATCATCATCCTATTTTAATTGCTTCATAACACTTGAAACGATCAAACTTATAAATGTATTCATGTGCCTATTGTCTGTTTCCCTCCACAGAATTTAAGATCCAGAAAAGACAGATGCAGTGGACTCATTCAAACTATACCTAGAACATGGAAGTGACCCAAGGCTGGAAATTAGAAAGGAGGCCCTGTGGTTGGAACTTTTGGGGTGAGGAGAAAAGTGGTAAGAGTTGATGTCAGGGAGGTAGACAGGTGCTAGATCACATAGGTCTTATTGGCTGTGGTGATAAATAAGAGCAAAGCTGTTTATAGGAAAACCATTGAATCTTCTCAACTATATATACTTCTAAAAAGTAAATCATTTGCAAACATCTACACTTTACCTATTAATAACCATTGACTTGAGACACACTTCACAATTGATCACTGCATCCTAGTATGTCACAGCTTTATAGCTTTATATGAAAACCTCAAAGGCAGGAGATCTCAACCTGGGCTCCAGGGAGGGGCTTCAGAGAGTTTGTGAGTCCTTGAACCAAAATGAAAATTTTTGCTTGTAAGGGCAAGTATACATGTGTGCTCCTTCTGTTCATGCATGTGTGAAGAAAAGGTCCATTGGCTTCAGCATATTCTCAATGGGACATTTATAACCCCAAATTTAAGGATCATTGATACCCGCTCTTAGTTTTCTCTGAACACCTTGACTCTTACAGAACCTTGTTCTACCCTGGTGAATATGCTTGTTGTCTATTTAAATCACAACTTAAATTTGTGAAATATACTTTCTTCAGTATGTGGAACCTAGAAAAATGGTACAGATGAATCGGTTTGCAGGGCAGAAATTGAGACACAGATGTAGAGAACAAATGTATGGACACCAAGGGGGGAAATTGGCGGGGGGCGGTGGTGGTGGTGGTGGGATGAATTGGGAGATTGGGATTGACATGTATACACTAATATGGATAACTAATTAGAACCTGATGTTTAAAAAAATAAATTAAATTAAATTAAAAATAAAAAGCAGGTAGGGAAGTAAATATGGGAAACATTTACTTTTTAAAAAGATCGATTAGCAAATGACAACACATGATAAATTAGTGCCCATGTATTAAGTAACCTGAGTTACTTAACAAGGGCTGATTTTCCTCCCAGTGACAGTGGCTGAAATATCCATATAAGACGATCCTTAAATATTCGACTGTTGCCTTAAAATAGCTACCCTGATTTTTAAAAAAGAACATAATTTAAAAACCCTTAGCTTATTTTTAATTT